>NC_086106.1:43973002-44597604 GCF_963921235.1 Mobula hypostoma | reverse complement strand
TCACGCTCATTGCTAGTTTACAAGTTCGAATTCATGACCCTCACGCTCAGTGCTGGGTTACAGGATGGAGTTCAGGACCCTCACTCTCAGTGCTGGTTTACAAGGTGGAATTCAGGACCCTCACTCTCAGTGCTGGGATATAGGGTGGAAATCAGGACCCTCACGCTCAGTGCTGGTTTACAAGGAAGAATTCAGGACCCTCACGCCCAGTGCTGGTTTACAAGGTGGAATTCAGGACCCTCACGCTCAGTGCTGGTTTACAGGGTGGAATTCAGGACCCTCACGCTCAGTGCTGGGTTACAGGGTGGAATTCAGGACCCTTAATCTCAGTACTGGTTTGCAAGGTGGAATTCAGCACCCTCACTCTCAGGGCTGGTTTACAAGGTGGAATTCAGGACCCTCAATGTCAGTGCTGGTTTACAAGGTGGAATTCATGACCCTCACGCTCAGTGCTGGGATATAGGGTGGAAATCAGGACCCTCACGCTCAGTGTTGGTTTACAAGGAAGAATTCAGGACTCTCACGCACAGTGCTGGTTTACAAGGTGGAATTCAGGACCCTCACTCCCAGTGCTGGTTTGCAAAATGGAATTCAGGACCCTCACGCTCAGTGCTGGGTTACAAGGTGGAATTCAGGACTCTCACTCTCAGTGCTGGTTTACAAGGTGGAATTCAAGACTCTCACAGAAAGTGCTGTGTTACAGGATGGAATTGAGGACGCTCACGCTCAACGATGGGTTACAGTTGGAATTCAGGACCTTCACTCTCAGAGCTGGTTAATGAGGTGGAATTCAGGACCCTCACTCTCAGTGCTGGGTTACAGGGTGGAATTCAGGACTCTCACTCTCAGTGCTGGTTTACAAGGTGGAATTCAGCACCCTCACGCTCAGTGCTGGGTTACAGGGTGGAATTCAGGACCCTCACTCTCAGGGCTGGTTTACAAGGTGGAATTCAGGACCCTCACTCTCAGTGCTGGGATACAGGGTGGAATTCAGGACCCTCACTCTCAGTGCTGGTTTACAAGGTGGAATTCAGGACCCTCACGCTCAGTGCTGGTTTACAAGGTGGAATTCAGGACCCTCACTCTCAGTGCTGGGATACAGGGTGGAATTCAGGACCCTCACTCTCAGTGCTGGTTTACAAGGTGGAATTCAGGACCCTCATGCTCAGTGCTGGTTTACAAGGTGGAATTCAGGACCCTCACGCTCAGTGCTGGTTTACAAGTTGGAATTCAGGACCCTCACGCTCAGTGCTGGGTTACAGGGTGGAATTCAGGACCCTCACTCTCAGTGCTGGTTTACAAGGTGGAATTCAGGACCCTCACTCTCAGGGCTGGTTTACAAGGTGGAATTCCTGACCCTCACGCTCAGTGCTGGGATATAGGGTGGAATTCAGGACCCTCACTCTCAGTGCTGGTTTACAAGGAAGAATTCAGGACTCTCACGCACGGTGATGGTGTACAAGGTGGAATTCAGGACCCTCACGCTCAGTGCTGGGTTACAAGGTGGAATTCAAGACTCTCACAGAAAGTGCTGTGTTACAGGATGGAATTGAGGACGCTGACGCTCAACGATGGGTTACAGTTGGAATTCAGGACCTTCACTCTCAGAGCTGGTTAATGAGGTGGAATTCAGCACCCTCACTCTCATTGCTGGGTTACAGGGCGGAATTCAGGACTTTCACTCTCAGTGCTGGTTTACAAGGTGGAATTCAGGACCCTCCCGCTCAGTGCTGGGTTACAGGATGGAATTCAGGACCCTCACTCTCAGTGCTGGTTTACAAGGTGGAATTCAGCACCCTCACTCTCAGTGCTGGTTTAAAAGGTGGAATTCAGGACCCTCAATCTCAGTGCTGGTTTACAAGTTGGAATTCATGACCCTCACTCTCAGTGCTGGGTTACAGGGTGGAATTCAGGACCCTCACTCTCAGTGCTGGTTTACAGGGTGGAATTCAGGACCCTCACTCTCAGTGCTGGGATATAGGGTGGAAATCAGGACCCTCACGCTCAGTGTTAGTTTACAAGGAAGAATTCAGGACCCTCACGCGCAGTGCTGGTTTACAAGGTGGAATTCAGGACCCTCACTCTCAGTGCTGGTTTACAAGTTGGAATTCAGGACCCTCACGCTCAGTGCTGGGTTACAGGGTGGAATTCAGGACTCTCACTCTCAGTGCAAGTTTACAAGGTGGAATTCAGGACCCTCACTCTCAGGGCTGGTTTACAAGGTGGAATTCAGGACCCTCACTCTCAGTGCTGGTTTACAAGGTGAAATTCAGGACCCTCACGCTCAGTGCTGGGATACAGGGTGGAATTCAGGACCCTCACTCTCAGTGCTGGTTTACAAGGTGGAATTCAGGACCCTCACGCACAGTGCTGGTTTACAAGGTGGAATTCAGGACCCTCACGCTCAGTGCTGGTTTACAAGTTGGAATTCAGGACCCTCACGCTCAGTGCTGGGTTACAGGGTGGAATTCAGGACTCTCACTCTCTGGGCTTGTTTACAAGGTGGAATTCAGGACCCTCACTCTCAGTGCTGTTTTACAAGTTGGAATTCATGACCCTCACTCTCACGGCTGGTTTACAAGTTGGAATTCATGACCCTCACGCTCAGTGCTGGATACAGGGTGGAATTCAGGACCCTCAATCTCAGTGCTGGTTTACAAGGTGGAATTCAGCACCCTCACGCACGGTGATGGTGTACAAGGTGGAATTCAGGACCCTCACGCTCAGTGCTGGGTTACAAGGTGGAATTCAAGACTCTCACAGAAAGTGCTGTTTTACAGGATGGAATTCAGGACGCTCACGCTCAACGATGGGTTACAGTTGGAATTCAGGACCTTCACTCTCAGAGCTGGTTAATGAGGTGGAATTCAGGACCCTCACTCTCAGTGCTGGGTTACAAGTTGGAATTCATGACCCTCACTCTCAGTGCTGGTTTACAAGGTGGAATTCAGCACCCACACGCTCAGTGCTGGGTTACAGGATGGAATTCAGGACCCTCACTCTCAGGGCTGGTTTACAAGGTGGAATTCAGGACCCTCACTCTCAGTGCTGGGATATAGGGTGGAAATCAGGACCCTCACGCTCAGTGTTGGTTTACAAGGAAGAATTCAGGACTCTCACGCACAGTGCTGGTTTACAAGGTGGAATTCAGGACCCTCACGCTCAGTGCTGGGTTACAAGGTGGAATTCAGGACCCTCCCGCTCAGTGCTGGGTTACAGGATGGAATTCAGGACCCTCACTCTCAGTGCTGGTTTACAAGGTGGAATTCAGGACCCTCACTCTCAGGGCTGGTTTACAAGGTGGAATTCAGGACCCTCACTCTCAGTGCTGGTTTACAAAGTGGAATTCAGGACCCTCACTCTCAGGGCTGGTTTACAAGGTGGAATTCAGGACCCTCACGCTCAGTGCTGGGTTACAGGGTGGAATTCAGCACCCTCACGTTCTGTGCTGGTTTAAAATGTGGAATTCAGGACCCTAACTCTTAGTACTGGTTTACAAGGTGGATTTCAGGACCCTCACGCTCAGTGTTGGTTTACAAGGTGGAATTCAGGACCCTTTCTCAGTGCTGGTTTACAAGGTGGAATTCAGGACCCTCACGCTCAGTACTGGGTTACAGGGTGGAATTCAGGACCCTCACGCTCAGTGCTGGTTTACAAGGTGGAATTCAGGACCCTCACTCTCAGTGCTGGTTTACAAGGTGGAATTCAGGACCCTCACGCTCAGTGCTGGTTTACAAGGTGGAATTCAGGACCCTCACTCTCAGTGCTGGTTTACAAGGTGGAATTCAGGACCCTCACGCTCAGTGCTGGGTTACAGGGTGGAATTCAGGACCCTCACTCTCAGTGCTGGTTTACAAGGTGGAATTCAGGACCCTCACTCTCAGGGCTGGTTTACAAGGTGGAATTCAGGACCCTCACTCTCAGTGCTGGTTTACAAGGTGGAATTCATGACCCTCACGCTCAGTGCTGGGATATAGGGTGGAAATCAGGACCCTCACGCTCAGTGTTGGTTTACAAGGAAGAATTCAGGACTCTCACGCACAGTGCTGGTTTACAAGGTGGAATTCAGGACCCTCACGCTCAGTGCTGGTTTACAAGGTGGAATTCAGGACCCTCACGCTCAGTGCTGGGTTACAAGGTGGAATTCAGGACCCTCACTCTCAGTGCTGGTTTACAAAGTGGAATTCTGGAGCTTTGCGCACAGTGCTTGCTTACAGGGTGGAATTCAGGACACTCACTCTCAGTGCTGGTTTACAGGGTGGAATTCAGGACCCTCACTCTCAGTGCTGGTTTACAAGGTGGAATTCAGGACCCTCACTCTCAGTGCTGGGATACAGGGTGGAAATCAGGACCCTCACGCTCAGTGTTGGTTTACAAGGTGGAATTCAGGACCCTCACGCTCAGTGCTGGTTTACAAGGTGGAATTCAGGACCCTCACGCCCAGTGCTGGTTTACAAGGTGGAATTCAGGACCCTCACGCTCAGTGCTGGGTTACAGGGTGGAATTCAGGACCATTAATCTCAGTACTGGTTTGCAAGGTGGAATTCAGCACCCTCACTCTCAGGGCTGGTTTACAAGGTGGAATTCAGGACCCTCAATCTCAGTGCTGGTTTACAAGGTGGAATTCATGACCCTCACGCTCAGTGCTGGGTTACAGGGTGGAATTCAGGACCCTCACTCTCAGTGCTGGTTTACAAGGTGGAATTCAGGACACTCACGCTCAGTGCTGGGATACAGAGAGGAATTCAGGACCCTCAAGGTCAGTGCTGGTTTAAAATGTGGAATTCAGCACCCTCACTCTCATTACTGGGTTACAGGGAGGAATTCAGGACCCTCACGCTCAGTGCTGGTTTAAAATGTGGAATTCAGGACCCTTACTCTCAATACTGGTTTACAAGGTGGAATTCAAGACCCTCACAGAAAGTGCTGTGTTACAGGATGGAATTCAGGACGCTCACGCTCAACGATGGGTTACAGTTGGAATTCAGGACCTTCACTCTCAGAGCTGGTTAATGAGGTGGAATTCAGGACCCTCACTCTCAGTGCTGGTTTACAAGTTGGAATTCAGGACCCTCACTCTCAGTGCTGGGTTACAGGGTGGAATTCAGGACCCTCACTCTCAGTGCTGGTTTACAAGGTGGAATTCAGGACCCTCACTCTCAGTGCTGGTTTACAAGGTGGAATTCAGGACCCTCACTCTCAGTGCTGGGATATAGGGTGGAAATCAGGACCCTCACGCTCAGTGTTGGTTTACAAGGAAGAATTCAGGACTCTCACGCACAGTGCTGGTTTACAAGGTGGAATTCAGGACCCTCACGCTCAGTGCTGGTTTACAAGGTGGAATTCAGGACCCTCACTCTCAGTGCTGGTTTACAAGGTGGAATTCAGGACCCTCACGCTCAGTGCTGGGTTACAGTGTGGAATTCAGGACCCTCACGCTCAGTGCTGGGTTACAGGGTGGAATTCAGGACCCTCACTCTCAGTGCTGGTTTACAATGTGGAATTCAGGACCCTCACTCTCAGTGCTGGTTTACAAGGTGGAATTCAGGACCCTCACGCTCAGTGCTGGTTTATAAGTTGGAATTCAGGACCCTCACGGATCGTGCTGTGTTACAGGGTGGATTTCAGGACCCTCACTCTCAGTGCTGGTTTACAAGGTGGAATTCTGGACCCTCACGCACAGTGCCTGGATACAGGGTGGAATTCAGGACCCTCACTCTCAGTGTTGGTTTACAAGGTGGAATTCAGGACCCTCACTCTCAGGGCTGGTTTACAAGGTGTAATTCAGGAACCTAACTCTCAGTGCTGGGATACAGGGTGGAAATCAGGACCCTCACGCTCAGTGCTGGTTTACAAGGTGGAATTCAGGACCCTCACGCTCAGTGCTGGTTTACAAGGTGGAATTCAGCACCCTCACGCTCAATGCTGGGTTACAGTGTGGAATTCAGGACCCTCCCTCTCAGTGCTGGGTTACAGGGAGGAATTCAGGACCCTCACGCTCAGTGCTGGTTTAAAATGTGGAATTCAGGACCCTTACTCTCAATACTGGTTTACAAGGTGGAATTCAAGACCCTCACAGAAAGTGCTGTGTTACAGGATGGAATTCAGGACGCTCACGCTCAACGATGGGTTACAGTTGGAATTCAGGACCTTCACTCTCAGAGCTGGTTAATGAGGTGGAATTCAGGACCCTCACTCTCAGTGCTGGTTTACAAGGTGGAATTCAGCACCCTCACTCTCAGTGCTGGTTTACAAGTTGGAATTCATGACCCTCACTCTCATTGCTGGGTTACAGGGTGGAATTCAGGACTCTCACTCTCAGTGCTAGTTTACAAGGTGGAATTCAGGACCCTCACCTCAGTGCTGGGTTACAGGGTGGAATTCAGGACCCTTAATCTCAGTACTGGTTTGCAAGGTGGAATTCAGCACCCTCACTCTCAGGGCTGGTTTACAAGGTGGAATTCAGGACCCTCACTCTCAGTGCTGGTTTACAAGGTGGAATTCAGGACCCTCACGCTCAGTGCTGGGTTACAGGATGGAATTCAGGACCCTCACTCTCAGTGCTGGTTTACAAGGTGGAATTCAGGACCCTCACTCTCAGTGCTGGGATATAGGGTGGAAATCAGGACCCTCATGCTCAGTGTTAGTTTACAAGGAAGAATTCAGGACCCTCACGCGCAGTGCTGGTTTACAAGGTGGAATTCAGGACCCTCACGCCCAGTGCTGGTTTGCAAGTTGGAATTCAGGACCCTCACGCTCAGTGCTGGGTTACAGGGTGGAATTCAGGACCCTCACTCTCAGTGCTGGTTTGCAAGGTGGAATTCAGGACCCTCACTCTCAGTGCTGGTTTACAAGGTGGAATTCAGGACCCTCACTCTCAGGGCTGGTTTACAAGGTAGAATTCCTGACCCTCAAGCTCAGTGCTGGGATATAGGGTGGAAATCAGGACCCTCACACTCAGTGTTGGTTGACAAGGAAGAATTCAGGACTCTCACGCACAGTGCTGGTTTACAAGGTGGAATTCAGGACCCTCACGCTCAGTGCTGGTTTACAACTTGGAATTCAGGACCCTCACGCTCAGTGCTGGGTTACAAGGTGGAATTCAGGACTCTCACTCTCAGTGCTGGTTTACAAGGTGGAATTCAAGACTCTCACAGAAAGTGCTGTGTTACAGGATGGAATTGAGGACGCTCACGCTCAACGATGGGTTACAGTTGGAATTCAGGACCTTCACTCTCAGAGCTGGTTAATGAGGTGGAATTCAGGACCCTCACTCTCAGTGCTGGGTTACAGGGTGGAATTCAGGACTCTCACTCTCAGTGCTAGTTTACAAGGTGGAATTCAGCACCCTCACTCTCAGTGCTGGGTTACACGGTGGAATTCAGGACCCTCACTCTCAGTGCTGGTTTACAAGGTGGAATTCAGGACCCTCACTCTCAGTGCTGGGATATAGGGTGGAAATCAGGACCCTCACGCTCAGTGCTGGTTTACAAGGTGGAATTCAGGACCCTCACGCTCAGTGCTGGTTTACAAGGTGGAATTCAGGACCCTCACTCTCAGTGCTGGGTTACAGGGTGGAATTCAGGACCCTCACGCTCAGTGCTGGTTTACAAGGTGGAATTCAGGACCCTCACTCTCAGTGCTGGTTTACAAGGTGGAATTCAGGACCCTCACGCTCAGTGCTGGTTTACAAGGTGGAATTCAGGACCCTCACGCTCAGTGCTGGGTTACAGGGTGGAATTCAGGACCCTCACTCTCAGGGCTGGTTTACAAGGTGGAATTCAGGACCCTCACTCTCAGTGCTGGTTTACAAGGTGGAATTCGTGACCCTCACGCTCAGTGCTGGGATATAGGGTGGAAATCAGGACCCTCACGCTCAGTGTTGGTTGACAAGGAAGAATTCAGGACTCTCACGCACGGTGATGGTGTACAAGGTGGAATTCAGGACCCTCACGCTCAGTGCTGGGTTACAAGGTGGAATTCAAGACTCTCACAGAAAGTGCTGTGTTACAGGATGGAATTGAGGACGCTGACGCTCAACGATGGGTTACAGTTGGAATTCAGGACCTTCACTCTCAGAGCTGGTTAATGAGGTGGAATTCAGCACCCTCACTCTCAGTGCTGGGTTACAGGGTGGAATTCAAGACTCCCACTCTCAGTGCTGGGTTAGAGGATGGAATTCAGGACCCTCACTCTCAGTCCTGGGTTACAGGGTGGAATTCAGGACCCTCAATCTCAGTGCTGGGATATAAGGTGAAAATCAGGACCATCACACTCAGTGTTGGTTTACAAGTTGGAATTCATAACCCTCACGCTCATTGCTCGTTTACAAGCTCGAATTCATGACCCTCACGCTCAGTGCTGGGTTACAGGATGGAGTTCAGGACCCTCACTCTCAGTGCTAGTTTACAAGGTGGAATTCAGGACCCTCACTCTTAGTGCTGGGATATAGGGTGGAAATCAGGACCCTCAAGCTCATTGTTGTTTTACAAGGAAGAATTCAGGACTCTGACGCACTGTGCTGGTTTACAAGTTGGAATTCAGGACGCTCACGCCCAGTGCTGATTTGCAAAGCGGATTTCAGGACCCTCACGCTCAGTGGTGGGTTACAGGGTGCAATTCAGTATCTTTAATCTAAGTACTGGTTTGCAAGGTGGAATTCAGCACCCTCACTCTCAGGGCTGGTTTACAAGGTGGAATTCAGGACCCTCAATGTCAGTGCTGGTTTACAAGGTGGAATTCGTGACCCTCACGCTCAGTGCTGGGATATAGGGTGGAAATCAGGACCCTCACGCTCATTGTTGTTTTACAAGGAAGAATTCAGGACTCTGACGCACTGTGCTGGTTTACAAGGTGGAATTCAGGACGCTCACGCTCAGTGCTGGTTTACAAGGTGGAATTCAGGACCCTCACGCTCAGTGCTGGGTTACAGGGTGGAATTCAGGACCCTCACTCTCAGGGCTGGTTTGCAAGGTGGAATTCAGCACCCTCACTCTCAGTGCTGGTTTACAAGGTGGAATTCAGGACCCTCACTCTCAGTGCTGGTTTACAAGGTGGAATTCAGGACCCTCACGCTCAGTGCTGGGATACAGGGTGGAATTCAGGACCCTCACTCTCAGTGCTGGTTTACAAGGTGGAATTCAGGACCCTCACGCTCAGTGCTGGTTTACAAGGTGGAATTCAGGACCCTCACGCTCAGTGCTGGTTTACAAGGTGGAATTCAAGACTCTCACAGAAAGTGCTGTGTTACAGGATGGAATTGAGGACGCTCACGCTCAACGATGGGTTACAGTTGGAATTCAGGACCTTCACTCTCAGAGCTGGTTAATGAGGTGGAATTCAGGACCCTCACTCTCAGTGCTGGGTTACAGGGTGGAATTCAGGACCCTCACTCTCAGTGCTGGTTTACAAGGTGGAATTCAGCACCCACACCTCAGTGCTGGGTTACAGGATGGAATTCAGGACCCTCACTCTCAGTGCTGGTTTACAAGGTGGAATTCAGGACCCTCACTCTCAGTGCTGGGATATAGGGTGGAAATCAGGACCCTCACGCTCAGTGTTGGTTTACAAGGAAGAATTCAGGACTCTCACGCACAGTGCTGGTTTACAAGGTGGAATTCAGGACCCTCACGCCCAGTGCTGGTTTGGAAGTTGGAATTCAGGACCCTCACGCTCAGTGCTGGGTTACAGGGTGGAATTCAGGACCCTTAATCTCAGTACTGGTTTGCAAGGTGGAATTCAGCACCCTCACTCTCAGGGCTGGTTTACAAGGTGGAATTCAGCACCCTCACTCTCAGGGCTGGTTTACAAGGTGGAATTCAGGACCCTCAATGTCAGTGCTGGTTTACAAGTTGGAATTCAGGACCCTCACGCTCAGTGCTGGGTTACAGGGTGGAATTCAGGACCCTCACGCCAAGTGCTGGTTTAAAATGTGGAATTCAGGACCCTAACTCTTAGTACTGGTTTACAAGGTGGATTTCAGGACCCTCACGCTCAGTGTTGGTTTACAAGGTGGAATTCAGGACCCTTTCTCAGTGCTGGGTTACAAGGTGGAATTCAGGACCCTCACGCTCAGTGCTGGGTTACAGGGTGGAATTCAGCACCCTCACGCTCAGTGCTGGTTTACAAGGTGGAATTCAGGACCCTCACTCTCAGGGCTGGTTTGTAAGGTGGAATTCAGCACCCTCACGCTCAGGGCGGGTTTAAAAGGTGGAATTCAGGTCCCTCAATCTCAGTGCTGGTTTACAAGTTGGAATTCATGACCCTGAAGCTCATTACTGGGTTACACGGTGGAATTCAGGACTCTCACTCTCAGTGCTGGTTTACAAGGTGGAATTCAGGACCCTCACTCTCAGTGCTGGTTTACAAGGTGGAATTCAGGACCCTCACTCTCAGTGCTGGTTTACAAGGTGGAATTCCTGACCCTCACGCTCAGTGCTGGGATATAGGGTGGAAATCAGGACCCTCACACTCAGTGCTGGTTTACAAGGAAGAATTCAGGACCCTCACGCCCAGTGCTGGTTTGCAAGGTGGAATTCAGGACCCTGACGCTCAGTGCTGGTTTACAGGGTGGAATTCAGGACCCTCACGCTCAGTGCTGGGTTACAAGGTGGAATTCAGGACCCTCACTCTCAGTGCTGGTTTACAAGGTGGAATTCAGCACCCTCACTCTCAGTGCTGGTTTACAAGGTAGAATTCAGGACCCTCACTCTCAGTGCTGGGTTACAGGGTGGAATTCAGGACCCTCACTCTCAGTGCTGGTTTACAAGGTGGAATTCAGGACCCTCACTCTCAGTGCTGGGATACAGGGTGGAAATCAGGACCCTCACGCTCAGTGCTGGTTTACAAGGTGGAATTCAGGACCCTCATGCTCAGTACTGGTTTACAAGGTGGAATTCAGGACCCTCACGCTCAGTGCTGGTTTACAAGGTGGAATTCAGGACCCTCACGCTCAGTGCTGGGTTACAGGGTGGAATTCAGGACCCTCACTCTCAGTACTGGTTTACAAGGTGGAATTCAGGACCCTCACTCTCAGAGCTGGTTTACAAGGTGGAATTCAGGACCCTCAATCTCAGTGCTGGTTTACAAGGTGGAATTCAGGACCCTCCCGCTCAGTGCTGGGTTACAGGGTGGAATTCAGGACCCTCACTCTCAGTGCTGGTTTACAAGGTGGAATTCAGGACACTCACGCTCAGTGCTGGGATACAGAGAGGAATTCAGGACCCTCAAGGTCAGTGCTGGTTTAAAATGTGGAATTCAGGACCCTCACTCTCAGTGCTGGTTTACAAGGTGGAATTCAGGACCCTCACGCTCAGTGCTGGTTTAAAATGTGGAATTCAGGACCCTTACTCTCAATACTGGTTTACAAGGTGGAATTCAAGACCCTCACAGAAAGTGCTGTGTTACAGGATGGAATTCAGGACGCTCACGCTCAACGATGGGTTACAGTTGGAATTCAGGACCTTCACTCTCAGAGCTGGTTAATGAGGTGGAATTCAGGACCCTCACTCTCAGTGCTGGTTTACAAGTTGGAATTCATGACCCTCACTCTCATTGCTGGGTTACAGGGTGGAATTCAGGACTCTCACTCTCAGTGCAAGTTTACAAAGTGGAATTCAGGACCCTCACTCTCAGGGCTGGTTTACAAGGTGGAATTCAGGACCCTCACGCTCAGTGCTGGGATATAGGGTGGAAATCAGGACCCTCACGCTCAGTGCTGGTTTACAAGGTGGAATTCAGGACCCTCACGCCCAGTGCTGGTTTACAAGGTGGAATTCAGGACCCTCACGCTCAGTGCTGGGTTACAAGGTGGAATTCAGGACCCTCACTCTCAGTGCTGGTTTACAAGGTGGAATTCAGCACCCTCACGCTCAGTGCTGGGTTACAGGGTGGAATTCAGGACCCTCACGCTCAGTGCTGGGTTACAGGGTGGAATTCAGGACCCTCAATCTCAGTGCTGGTTTACAAGGTGGAATTCAGCACCCTCACTCTCAGGGCTGGGTTACAAGGTGGAATTCAGGACTCTCACTCTCAGTGTTTGTTTAAAAAGTGGAATTCAGGACCCTCACGGAACGTGCTGTGTTACAGGGTGGATTTCAGGACCCTCACTCTCATTGCTAGTTTACAAGGTGGAATTCAGCACCCACACGCTCAGTGCTGGGTTACAAGGTGGAATTCAGGACTCTCACTCTCAGTGCTGGTTTACAAGGTGGAATTCAGGACCCTCACTCTCAGTGCTGGTTTACAAGGTGGAATTCAGGACCCTCACTCTCAGTGCTGGGATATAGGGTGGAAATCAGAACCCTCACGCTCAGTGTTGGTTTACAAGGTGGAATTCAGCACCCTCACGCTCAGTGCTGGTTTACAAGGTGGAATTCAGGACCCTCACGCTCAGTGCTGGGTTACAGTGTGGAATTCAGGACCCTCACTCTGAGTGCTAGTTTACAAAGTGGAATTCAGGACCCTCACGCTCAGTAATGGTTTAAAATGTGGAATTCAGGACCCTTACTCTCAATACTGGTTTACAAGGTGGAATTCAAGACCCTCACAGAAAGTGCTGGGTTACGGGATGGAATTCAGGACACTCACGCTCAACGATGGGTTACAGTTGGAATTCAGGACCCTCACTCTCAGTGCTGGTTTACAGGGTGGAATTCAGGATCCTCAATCTCAGTGCTGTTTTACAAGTTGGAATTCATGACCCTCACTCTCAGTGCTGGTTTACAAGTTGGAATTCATGACCCTCACTCTCATTGCTGGGTTACAGGGTGGAATTCAGGACTCTCACTCTCAGTGCTGGTTTACAAGGTGGAATTCAGGACCCTCACTCTCAGTGCTGGGTTACAGGGTGGAATTCAGGACCCTCACTCTCAGTGCTGGTTTACAATGTGGAATTCAGGACCCTCACTCTCAGTGCTGGTTTACAAGGTGGAATTCAGGACCCTCACTCTCAGTGCTGGTTTACAAGGTGGAATTCAGGACCCTCACGCTCAGTGCTGGTTTACAAGGTGGAATTCAGGACCCTCACTCTCAGTGCTGGTTTACAAGGTGGAATTCAGGACCCTCACTCTCAGTGCTGGGTTACAGGGTGGAATTCAGGACCCTCACGCTCAGTGTTGGTTTACAAGGAAGAATTCAGGACCCTCATGCCCAGTGCTGGTTTACAAGTTGGAATTCAGGACCCTCATGCTCAGTGCTGGGTTACAGGGTGGAATTCAGGACCCTCACGCTCAGTGCTGGGTTACAGGGTGGAATTCAGGACCCTCACTCTCAGTGCTGGTTTACAAGGTGGAATTCAGGACCCTCACTCTCAGTGCTGGTTTACAAGGTGGAATTCAGGACCCTCACTCTCAGTGCTGGTTTACAAGGTGGAATTCAGGACCCTCACGCTCAGTGCTGGGATACAGGGTGGAATTCAGGACCCTCACTCTCAGTGCTGGTTTACAAGGAAGAATTCAGGACCCTCACGCCCAGTGCTGGTTTACAAGGTGGAATTCAGGACCCTCACGCTCAGTGCTGGTTTACAAGGTGGAATTCAGGACCCTCACGCTCAGTGCTGGTTTACAAGGTGGAATTCAGGACTCTCACTCTCATTGCTAGTTTACAAGGTGGAATTCAAGACTCTCACAGAAAGTGCTGTGTTAAAGGATGGAATTGAGGACGCTGACGCTCAACGATGGGTTACAGTTGGAATTCAGGACCTTCACTCTCAGAGCTGATTAATGAGGTGGAATTCAGCACCTTCCCTCTCAGTGCTGGGTTACAGTGTGGAATTCAGGACCCTCCCGCTCAGTGCTGGTATACAAGGTGGAATTCAGCACCCTCACGCTCAGTGCTGGGATATAGGGTGGAAATCAGGACCCTCACGCTCAGTGCTGGTTTACAAGGTGGAATTCAGGACCCTCACTCTCAGTGCTGGGACACAGGGTGGAAAACAGGACCCTCGCGCTCCGTGTTGGTTTACAAGTTGGAATTCAGGACCCACACGCTCAGTGCTGGTTAACAAGGTGGAATTCAGGACCCTCACTCTCAGTGCTGGGACACAGGGTGGAAAACAGGACCCTCGCGCTCAGTGCTGGTTTACAAGTTGGAATTCAGGACCCACACGCTCAGTGCTGGGTAACAAGGTGGAATTCAGGACCCTCACGCTCAGTGCTGGTTTACAATGTTGGAATTCAGGACCCTCACGCTCAGTGCTGGGTTACAAGGTGGAATTCAGGACCCTCACTCTCAGTGCTGGTTTACAAGGTGGAATTCAGGACCCTCACGCTCAGTGCTGGTTTACAAGGTGGAATTCAGGACCCTCACGCTCAGTGCTGGGATACAGGGTGGAAATCAGGACCCTCATGTTCAGTGCTGGTTTACAAGGTGGAATTCAGGACCCTCACTGTCAGTGCTGGGTTACAAGGTGGAATTCAGGACTCTCACCCTCATTGCTAGTTTACAAGGTGGAGTTCAAGACTCTCACAGAAAGTGCTGGGTTACAGGGTGGAATTCAGAACGCTCACGCTGAACGATGGGTTACAGTTGGAATTCAGGAACTTCACTCTGAGTGCTGGTTTACAAGGTGGAATTCAGGACCCTCACTCTCAGTGCTGGGTTACAAGGTGGAATTCAGGACCCTTACTCTCATTGCTATTTTACAAGGTGGAATTCAGCACCCACATGCTCAGTGCTGGGTTAAAATGTGGAATTCAGGACCCTCACTCTCAGTGCTGGTTTACAAGGTGGAATTCAGGACCCTCACTCTCAGTGCTGGTTTACAAGGTGGAATTCAGGACCCTCACTCTCAGTGCTGGTTTACAATTTGGAATTCATGACCCTCACGCTCAGTGCTGGGTTACAGGATGGAGTTCAGGACCCTCACTCTCAGTGCTAGTTTACAAGGTGGAATTCAGGACCCTCACTCTTAGTGCTGGGATATAGGGTGGAAATCAGGACCCTCAAGCTCATTGTTGTTTTACAAGGAAGAATTCAGGACTCTGACGCACTGTGCTGGTTTACAAGTTGGAATTCAGGACGCTCACGCCCAGTGCTGATTTGCAAAGCGGATTTCAGGACCCTCACGCTCAGTGGTGGGTTACAGGGTGCAATTCAGTATCTTTAATCTAAGTACTGGTTTGCAAGGTGGAATTCAGCACCCTCACTCTCAGGGCTGGTTTACAAGGTGGAATTCAGGACCCTCAATGTCAGTGCTGGTTTACAAGGTGGAATTCGTGACCCTCACGCTCAGTGCTGGGATATAGGGTGGAAATCAGGACCCTCACGCTCATTGTTGTTTTACAAGGAAGAATTCAGGACTCTGACGCACTGTGCTGGTTTACAAGGTGGAATTCAGGACGCTCACGCCCAGTGTTGATTTGCAAAGCGGATTTCAGGACCCTCACGCTCAGTGCTGGGTTACAGGGTGGAATTCAGGACCCTCACTCTCAGGGCTGGTTTACAAGGTGGAATTCAGGACCCTCACTCTCAGTGCTGGTTTACAAGGTGGAATTCAGGACCCTCACTCTCAGTGCTGGTTTACAAGGTGGAATTCAGGACCCTCACGCTCAGTGCTGGGATACAGGGTGGAATTCAGGACCCTCACTCTCAGTGCTGGTTTACAAGTTGGAATTCAGGACCCTCACGCTCAGTGCTGGTTTACAAGGTGGAATTCAGGACCCTCACTCTCAGTGCTGGTTTACAAGGTGGAATTCATGACTCTCACAGAAAGTGCTGTGTTACAGGATGGAATTGAGGACGCTCACGCTCAACGATGGGTTACAGTTGGAATTCAGGACCTTCACTCTCAGAGCTGGTTAATGAGGTGGAATTCAGGACCCTCACTCTCAGTGCTGGGTTACAGGGTGGAATTCAGGACCCTCACTCTCAGTGCTGGTTTACAAGGTGGAATTCAGCACCCTCACTCTCAGTGCTGGGTTACAGGGTGGAATTCAGGACCCTCACTCTCAGTGCTGGGTTACAGGGTGGAATTCAGGACCCTCACTCTCAGTGCTGGGATATAGGGTGGAATTCAGGACCCTCACGCTCAGTGTTGGTTTACAAGGAAGAATTCAGGACTCTCACGCACAGTGCTGGTTTACAAGGTGGAATTCAGGACCCTCACGCCCAGTGCTGGTTTGGAAGTTGGAATTCAGGACCCTCACGCTCAGTGCTGGGTTACAGGGTGGAATTCAGGACCCTCACTCTCAGTACTGGTTTACAAGGTGGAATTCAGGACCCTCAGGTTCAGTGCTGATTTACTGGGTGGAATTCAGGACCCTCAGGATCAGTGCTGATTTACAAGGTGGAATTCAGGACCCTCACCCTCAGTGGTGGTTTACCAGGTGGAATTCAGGAACCACACGCTCAGTGCTGGGTTACAGGGTGGAATTCAGCACCCTCACGTTCTGTGCTGGTTTAAAATGTGGAATTCAGGACCCTAACTCTTAGTACTGGTTTACAAGGTGGATTTCAGGACCCTCACGATCAGTGCTGATTTACAAGGTGGAATTCAGGACCCTCACCCTCAGTGGTGGTTTACCAGGTGGAATTCAGGAACCACACGCTCAGTGCTGGGTTACAGGGTGGAATTCAGCACCCTCACGTTCTGTGCTGGTTTAAAATGTGGAATTCAGGACCCTAACTCTTAGTACTGGTTTACAAGGTGGATTTCAGGACCCTCACGCTCAGTGTTGGTTTACAAGGTGGAATTCAGGACCCTTTCTCAGTGCGGGTTGCAAGGTGGAATTCAGGACCCTCACGCTCAATGGTGGGTTACAGGGTGCAATTCAGTATCTTTAATCTAAGTACTGGTTTGCAAGGTGGAATTCAGCACCCTCACTCTCAGGGCTGGTTTACAAGGTGGAATTCAGGACCCTCAATGTCAGTGCTGGTTTACAAGGTGGAATTCATGACCCTCACGCTCAGTGCTGGGATACAGGGTGGAATTCAGGACCCTCACGCTCAGTGCTGGTTTACAAGGAAGAATTCAGGACCCTCACGCCCAGTGCTGGTTTGAAAGTTGGAATTCAGGACCCTCACTCTGAGTGCTGGTTTACAAAGTGGAATTCAGGACCCTCACGCTCAGTGCTGGGTTACAAGGTGGAATTCAGGACTCTCACTCTCATTGCCGGTTTACAAGGTGGAATTCAGTGCACTCACGACCAGTGCTGGTTTGCAAAGTGGATTTCAGGACCCTCACTCTCAGTGCTTGCTTACAGGGTCGAATTTAGGACCCTCAATCTCAGGGCTGGTGTACAAGGTGGAATTCAGGAACCTCACTCTAAGTGCTGGGATATAGTGTGGAAATCAGGACCCTCATGACTAGTGTTGGTTTAGAGGGAAGAATTCAGGACTCTGATGCACAGTGCTGGTTTACAAGGTGCAATTCAGGACCCTCACGCTCAGTGCTGGTTTACAACTTGGAATTCAGGACCCTCACGCTCAGTGCTGGGTTACAGGGTGGAATTCAGGACCCTCACTCTCAGTGCTGGTTTACAAGGTGGAATTCAGGACCCTCACTCTCAGGGCTGGTTTACAAGGTGGAATTCAGGACCCTCAATCTCAGTGCTGGTTTACAAGGTGGAATTCATGACCCTCACGCTCAGTGCTGGGTTACAGGGTGGAATTCAGGACCCTCACTCTCAGGGCTGGTTTACAAGGTGGAATTCAGCACCCTCACGCTCAATGCTGGGTTACAGAGTGGAATTCAGGACCCTCACTCTCAGTGCTGGTTTACAAGGTGGAATTCAGGACCCTCACTCTCAGTGCTGGGTTACAGGGTGGAATTCAGGACCCTCAAGCTCAGTGCTGGTTTAAAATGTGGAATTCAGGACCCTTACTCTCAATACTGGTTTACAAGGTGGAATTCAAGACCCTCACAGAAAGTGCTGTGTTACAGGATGGAATTCAGGACGCTCACGCTCAACGATGGGTTACAGTTGGAATTCAGGACCTTCACTCTCAGAGCTGGTTAATGAGGTGGAATTCAGGACTCTGACGCACAGTGCTGGTTTACAAGGTGGAATTCAGGATGCTCACGCTCAGTGCTGGGTTACAGGGTGGAATTCAGGACCTCTAATCTCAGTACTGGTTTGCAAGGTGGAATTCAGGACCCTCACTCTCAGGGCTGGTTTACAAGGTGGAATTCATGACCCTCACGCTCAGTGCTGGGATATAGGGTGGAAATCAGGACCCTCACGCTCAGTGTTGGTTTACAAGGAAGAATTCAGGACTCTCACGCACAGTGCTGGTTTACAAGGTGGAATTCAGGACCCTCACGCTCAGTGCTGGGTTACAGGGTGGAATTCAGGACCCTCACTCTCAGTGCTGGTTTACAAGGTGGAATTCAGGACCCTCACGCTCAGTGCTGGGTTACAGGGAGGAATTCAGGACTCTCACGCTCAGTGCTGGGTTACAGGGTGGAATTCAGGACCCTCACTCTCAGTGCTGGTTTGCAATGTGGAATTCAGCCCCCTCCCTCTCAGGGCTGGTTTACAAGCTGGAATTCAGGACCCTGAATGTCAGTGCTGGTTTATAACGTGGATTGAAGACCCTCACGGAACGTGATGTTTTACAGGATGGATTTCAGGACCCTCACTCTCAGTGCTGGCTTACAGGGTGGAATTCAGGACCCTCACTCTCAGTGCTGGTTTACAGGGTGGAATTCAGGACCCTCACTCTCAGTGCTGGTTTACAAGGTGGAATTCAGGACCCTCACTCTCAGTGCTGGTTTACAAGGTGGAATTCAGGACCCTCACTCTCAGTGCTGGGATACAGGGTGGAATTCAGGACCCTCACGCTCAGTGCTGGTTTACAAGGTGGAATTCAGGACCCTCACGCTCAGTGCTGGTTTACAAGGTGGAATTCAGGACCCTCACGCTCAGTGCTGGTTTACAATGTGGAATTCAGGACCCTCACTCTCAGTGCTGGGTTACAGGGAGGAATTCAGGACCCTCACGCTCAGTGCTGGTTTAAAATGTGGAATTCAGGACCCTTACTCTCAATACTGGTTTACAAGGTGGAATTCAAGACCCTCACAGAAAGTGCTGTGTTACAGGATGGAATTCAGGACGCTCACGCTCAACGATGGGTTACAGTTGGAATTCAGGACCTTCACTCTCAGTGCTGGTTTACAAGGTGGAATTCAGCAGCCTCACTCTCAGTGCTGTTTTACAAGATGGAATTCATGACCCTCACTCTCAGCGCTGGTTTACAAGTTGGAATTCATGACCCTCACTCTTATTGCTGGGTTACAGGGTGGAATTCAGGACCCTCACTCTCAGTGCTGGTTTACAAGGTGGAATTCAGGACCCTCACTCTCAGTGCTGGGTTACAGGGTGGAATTCAGGACCCTCACTCTCAGTGCTGGTTTACAAGGTGGAATTCAGGACCCTCACGCTCAGTGCTGGTTTACAAGGTGGAATTCAGGACCCTCACTCTCAGTGCTGGTTTACAAGGTGGAATTCAGGACCCTCACGCTCAGTGCTGGGTTACAGGGTGGAATTCAGGACCCTCACTCTCAGTGCTGGGTTACAAGGTGGAATTCAGGACCCTCACTCTCAGTGCTGGGATATAGGGTGGAAATCAGGACCCTCACGCTCAGTGTTGGTTTACAAGGAAGAATTCAGGACTCTCACGCACAGTGCTGGTTTACAAGGTGGAATTCAGGACCCTCACGCCCAGTGCTGGTTTACAAGTTGGAATTCAGGACCCTCACGCTCAGTGCTGGGTTACAGGGTGGAATTCAGGACCCTCACTCTCAGTGCTTGTTTACAAGGTGGAATTCAGGACCCTCACTCTCAGTGCTGTTTTACAAGTTGGAATTCATGACCCTCACTCTCACGGCTGGTTTACAAGGTGGAATTCAGGACCCTCCCGCTCAGTGCTGGGTTACAGGGTGGAATTCAGGACCCTCACTCTCAGTGCTGGTTTACAAGGTGGAATTCAGGACCCTCACGCTCAGTGCTGGTTTACAAGGTGGAATTCAGCACCCTCACGCTCAGTGCTGGTTTACAAGGTGGAATTCAGGACCCTCACAGAAAGTGCTGAGTTACAAGGATGGAATTGAGGACGCTCACGCTCAACGATGGGTTACAGTTGGAATTCAGAACCTTCACTCTCAGAGCTGGTTAATGAGGTGGAATTCAGGACCCTCACTCTCAGTGCTGGGTTACAGGGTGGAATTCAGGACCCTCACTCTCATTGCTGGTTTACAAGGTGGAATTCAGGACCCTCCCGCTCAGTGCTGGGTCAGAGGCTGGAATTCAGGACCCTCACTCTCAGTGCTGGTTTACAAGGTGGAATTCAGCACCCTCACTCTCAGTGCTGGTTTACAAGGTGGAATTCAGGACCCTCACGCCTCATTGCTCGTTTACAAGCTCGAATTCATGACCCTCACGCTCAGTGCTGGGTTACAGGATGGAGTTCAGGACCCTCACTCTCAGTGCTAGTTTACAAGGTGGAATTCAGGACCCTCACTCTTAGTGCTGGGATATAGGGTGGAAATCAGGACCCTCAAGCTCATTGTTGTTTTACAAGGAAGAATTCAGGACTCTGACGCACTGTGCTGGTTTACAAGTTGGAATTCAGGACGCTCACGCCCAGTGCTGATTTGCAAAGCGGATTTCAGGACCCTCACGCTCAGTGGTGGGTTACAGGGTGCAATTCAGTATCTTTAATCTAAGTACTGGTTTGCAAGGTGGAATTCAGCACCCTCACTCTCAGGGCTGGTTTACAAGGTGGAATTCAGGACCCTCAATGTCAGTGCTGGTTTACAAGTTGGAATTCAGGACCCTCACTCTCAGTGCTGGGATACAGGGTGGAAATCAGGACCCTCACGCTCAGTGTTGGTTTACAAGGTGGAATTCAGGACCCTCACGCACAGTGCTGGTTTACAAGGTGGAATTCAGGACCCTCACGCTCAGTGCTGGTTTACAAGGTGGAATTCAGGACCCTCACGCTCAGTGCTGGGTTACAGGGTGGAATTCAGGACCCTCACTCTCAGTGCTGGTTTACAAGGTGGAATTCAGGACCCTCACTCTCAGTGCTGGTTTACAAGGTGGAATTCAGGACCCTCAATCTCAGTGCTGGTTTACAAGGTGGAATTCAGGACCCTCCCGCTCAGTGCTGGGTTACAGGGTGGAATTCAGGACCCTCACTCTCAGTGCTGGTTTACAAGGTGGAATTCAGGACCCTCACGCTCAGTGCTGGTTTACAAGATGGAATTCAGGACACTTACTCTCAATGCTGCTTTACAAGGTGGAATTCAAGACCCTCACAGAAAGTGCTGTGTTACAGGATGGAATTCAGGACGCTCACGCTCAACGATGGGTTACAGTTGGAATTCAGGACCTTCACTCTCAGTGCTGGTTTACAAGGTGGAATTCATGACCCTCACTCTCATTGCTGGGTTACAGGGTGGAATTCAGGACTCTCACTCTCATTGCTAGTTTACAAGGTAGAATTCAGCACCTACACTCTCAGTGCTAGGTTACAGGATGGAATCAGGACCCTCACTCTCAGGGCTGGTTTACAAGGTGGAATTCAGGACCCTCACTCTCAGTGCTGGGATATAGGGTGGAAATCAGGACCCTCATGCTCAGTGTTGGTTTACAAGGAAGAATTCAGGACTCTCACGCACAGTGCTGGTTTACAAGGTGGAATTCAGGACCCTCACGCTCAGTGCTGGTTTACAAGGTGGAATTCAGGACCCTCACGCTCAGTGCTGGGTTACAGGGTGGAATTCAGGACCCTCACTCTCAGTGCTGGTTTGCAAGGTGGAATTCAGCACCCTCACTCTCAGTGCTGGTTTACAAGGTGGAATTCAGCACCCTCACTCTCAGTGCTGGTTTACAAGGTGGAATTCAGGACCCTCACTCTCAGTGCTGGTTTACAAGGTGGAATTCAGGACCCTCACGCTCAGTGCTGGGATATAGGGTGGAATTCAGGACCCTCACGCTCAGTGCTGGTTTACAAGTTGGAATTCAGGATCCTTAATCTCACTGCTGGTTTACAAGGTGGAATTCAGGACCCTCACTCTCAGTGCTGGTTTACAAGGTGGAATTCAGGACCCTCAATCTCAGTGCTGGTTTACAAGGTGGAATTTCAGGACCCTCACGCTCAGTGCTGGGTTACAGGGTGGAATTCAGGACCCTCACGCTCAGTGCTGGTTTACAATGTGGAATTCAGGACCCTCACTCTCAGTGCTGGTTTACAAGGTGGATTTCAGGACCCTCACGCTCAGTGTTGGTTTACAAGGTGGAATTCAGGACCCTTTCTCAGTGCTGGTTTGCAAGGTGGAATTCAGGACCCTCACGCTCAGTGCTGGGTTACAGGGTGGAATTCAGGACCCTCACTCTCAGTGCTGGTTTACAAGGTGGAATTCAGGACCCTCACTCTCAGTGCTGGTTTACAAGGTGGAATTCAGGACCCTCACTCTCAGTGCTGGTTTACAAGGTGGAATTCATGACCCTCAAGCTCAGTGCTGGGATATAGGGTGGAAATCAGGACCCTCACGCTCAGTGCTGGTTTACAAGGAAGAATTCAGGACTCTCACGCACGGTGCTGGTTTACAAGGTGGAATTCAGGACCCTCACGCTCAGTGCTGGTTTACAAGGTGGAATTCAGGACCCTCACGCTCAGTGCTGGGTTACAAGGTGGAATTCAGGACCCTCACTCTCAGTGCTGGTTTACAAGGTGGAATTCAGGACCCTCACGCTCAGTGCTGGTTTACAAGGTGGAATTCAGGACCCTCACTCTCAGTGCTGGGTTACAGGGTGGAATTCAGGACCCTGACTCTCAGTGCTGGTTTACAAGTTGGAATTCATGACCCTCACTCTCAGTGCTGGGTTACAGGGTGGAATTCAGGACCCTCACGCTCATTGTTGGTTTACAAGGAAGAATTCAGGACCCTCATGCCCAGTGCTGGTTTACAAGGTGGAATTCAGGACCCTCACGCCCAGTGCTGGGTTACAGGGTGGAATTCAGGACCCTCACGCTCAGTGCTGGGTTACAGGGTGGAATTCAGGACCCTCACTCTCAGTGCTGGTTTACAAGGTGGAATTCAGGACCCTCACTCTCAGTGCTGGTTTACAAGGTGGAATTCAGGACCCTCACTCTCAGTGCTGGTTTACAAGGTGGAATTCAGGACCCACACGCTCAGTGCTGGGTTACAGGGTGGAATTCAGGACCCTCACTCTCAGTGCTGGTTTACAAGGTGGAATTCAGGACACTCACGCTCAGTGCTGGGATACAGAGAGGAATTCAGGACCCTCAAGGTCAGTGCTGGTTTAAAAGGTGGAATTCAGGACCCTCACTCTCAGTACTGGGTTACAGGGAGGAATTCAGGACCCTCACGCTCAGTGCTGGTTTAAAATGTGGAATTCAGGACCCTTACTCTCAATACTGGTTTACAAGGTGGAATTCAAGACCCTCACAGAAAGTGCTGTGTTACAGGATGGAATTCAGGACGCTCACGCTCAACGATGGGTTACAGTTGGAATTCAGGACCTTCACTCTCAGAGCTGGTTAATGAGGTGGAATTCAGGACCCTCACTCTCAGTGCTGGTTTACAAGGTGGAATTCAGGACCCTCACGCTCAGTGCTGGGTTACAGGGTGGAATTCAGGACCTCTCACTCTCAGTGCTGGTTTACAAGGTGGAATTCAGGACCCTCACTCTCAGTGCTGGTTTACAAGGTGGAATTCAGGACCCTCACGCTCAGTGCTGGGATACAGGGTGGAATTCAGGACCCTCACGCTCAGTGTTGGTTTACAAGGTGGAATTCAGGACTCTCACGCACAGTGCTGGTTTACAAGGTGGAATTCAGGACCCTCACGCTCAGTGCTGGGTTACAAGGTGGAATTCAGGACCTCTCACTCTCAGTGCTGGTTTACAAGGTGGAATTCAGGACCCTCACGCTCAGTGCTGGGTTACAGGGAGGAATTCAGGACTCTCACGCTCAGTGCTGGGTTACAGGGTGGAATTCAGCACCCTCACGCTCAGTGCTGGTTTAAAATGTTGAATTCAGGACCCTCACTCTCAGTTCTGGTTTACAAGGTGGAATTCAGGACCCTCACTCTCAGTGTTTGTTTAAAATGTGGAATTCAGGACCCTCACGGAACGTGCTGTGTTACAGGGTGGATTTCAGGACCCTCACTCTCAGTGCTGGTTTACAAGGTGGAATTCTGGACCCTCACGCACAGTGCCTGGATACAGGGTGGAATTCAGTACCCTCATGCTCAGTGTTGGTTTACAAGGTGGAATTCAGGACCCTCACTCTCAGTGCTGGTTTACAAGGTGGAATTCAGGACCCTCACTCTCAGTGCTGGTTTACAAGGTGGAATTCATGACCCTCACGCTCAGTGCTGGTTTACAAGGTGGAATTCAGGACCCTCACTCTCAGTGCTGGTTTACAAGGTGGAATTCAGGACCCTCACTCTCAGTGCTGGTTTACAAGGTGGAATTCAGGACCCTCACTCTCAGTGCTGGGTTACAGGGAGGAATTCAGGACCCTCACGCTCAGTGCTGGTTTAAAATGTGGAATTCAGGACCCTTACTCTCAATACTGGTTTACAAGGTGGAATTCAAGACCCTCACAGAAAGTGCTGTGTTACAGGATGGAATTCAGGACGCTCACGCTCAACGATGGGTTACAGTTGGAATTCAGGACCTTCACTCTCAGAGCTGGTTAATGAGGTGGAATTCAGGACCCTCACTGTCAGTGCTGGTTTACAAGGTGGAATTCAGCACCCTCACTCTCAGTGCTGGTTCACAAGTTGGAATTCATGACCCTCACTCTCATTGCTGGGTTACAGGATGGAATTCAGGACCCTCACTCTCAGTGCTGGTTTACAAGTTGGAATTCAGGACCCTCACTCTCAGTGCTGGGTTACAGGGTGGAATTCAGGACCGTTAATCTCAGTACTGGTTTGCAAGGTGGAATTCAGCACCCTCAACTCTCAGGGCTAGTTTACAAGGTGGAATTCAGGACCCTCACTCTCAGTGCTGGTTTACAAGTTGGAATTCATGACCCTCACGCTCAGTGCTGGGTTACAGGGTGGAATTCAGGACCCTCACTCTCAGTGCTGGTTTACAAGATGGAATTCAGGACCCTCACTCTCAGTGCTGGGATATAGGGTGGAAATCAGGACCCTCATGCTCAGTGTTAGTTTACAAGGAAGAATTCAGGACCCTCACGCCCAGTGCTGGTTTGGAAGTTGGAATTCAGGACCCTCACGCTCAGTGCTGGGTTACAGGGTGGAATTCAGGACCCTCACGCTCAGTGCTGGGTTACAGGGTGGAATTCAGGACCCTCACTCTCAGTGCTGGTTTGCAAGGTGGAATTCAGGACCCTCACTCTCAGTGCTGGTTTACAAGGTGGAATTCAGCACCCTCACTCTCAGTGCTGGTTTACAAGTTGGAATTCATGACCCTCACGCTCATTGCTGGGTTACAGGGTGGAATTCAGGACCCTCACTCTCAGTGCTGGTTTACAAGGTGGAATTCAGGACCCTCACGCTCAGTGCTGGTTTAAAAGGTGGAATTCAGGACCCTCACTCTCAGTGCTGGTTTACAAGGTGGAATTCAAGACCCTCACAGAAAGTGCTGTGTTACAGGATGGAATTCAGGACGCTCACGCTCAACGATGGGCTACAGTTGGAATTCAGGACCTTCACTCTCAGAGCTGGTTAATGAGGTGGAATTCAGGACCCTCACTCTCAGTGCTGGGTTACAGGGTGGAATTCAGGACCCTCACTCTCAGTGCTGGTTTACAAGGTGGAATTCAGCACCCACACGCTCAGTGCTGGGTTACAGGATGGAATTCAGGACCCTCACTCTCAGGGCTGGTTTACAAGGTGGAATTCAGCAGCCTCACTCTCAGTGCTGGGATATAGGGTGGAATTCAGGACCCTCACTCTCAGTGTTGGTTTACAAGGAAGAATTCAGGACTCTCACGCACAGTGCTGGTTTACAAGGTGGAATTCAGGACCCTCACGCCCAGTGCTGGTTTGGAAGTTGGAATTCAGGACCCTCACGCTCAGTGCTGGGTTACAGGGTGGAATTCAGGACCCTCACTCTCAGTGCTGGTTTGCAAGGTGGAATTCAGGACCCTCACTCTCAGTGCTGGTTTACAAGGTGGAATTCAGGACCCTCACTCTCAGTGCTGGTTTACAAGGTGGAATTCAGGACCCTCACTCTCAGTGCTGGTTTACAAGGTGGAATTCATGACCCTCACGCTCAGTGCTGGGTTACAGGGTGGAATTCAGGACCCTCACGCTCAGTGCTGGTTTACAAGGTGGAATTCAGGACCCTCACTCTCAGTGCTGGTTTACAAGGTGGAATTCAGGACCCTCACGCTCAGTGCTGGTTTACAAGGTGGAATTCAGGACCCTCACTCTCAGTGCTGGTTTACAAGGTGGAATTCAGGACCCTCCCGCTCAGTGCTGGGTTACAGGGTGGAATTCAGGACTCTCACTCTCAGTACTGGTTTGCAAGGTGGAATTCAGCACCCTCACTCTCAGGGCTGGTTTACAAGGTGGAATTCAGGACCCTCAATGTCAGTGCTGGTTTACAAGGTGGAATTCGTGACCCTCACGCTCAGTGCTGGTTGACAAGGAAGAATTCAGGACTCTCACGCACAGTGCTGGTTTACAAGGTGGAATTCAGGACCCTCACGACCAGTGCTGGTTTGCAAAGTGGATTTCAGGACCCTCACTCTCAGTGCTGGTTTACAAGGTGGAATTCAGGACCCTCACTCTCAGTGCTGGGTTACAAGGTGGAATTCAGGACGCTCACGCTCAACGATGGGTTACAGTTGGAATTCATGACCCTCAATCTCAGTGCTGGTTAATGAGGTGGAATTCAGGACCCTCACTTTCAGTGCTGGGTTACAGGGTGGAATTCAAGACTCCCACTCTCAGTGCTGGTTTACAGGATGGAATTCAGGACCCTCACTCTCAGTGCTGGGTTACAGGGTGGAATTCAGGACCCTCAATCTCAGTGCTGGTTTACAAGGTGGAATTCAGGACCCTCACTCTCAGTGCTGGTTTACAAGGTGGAATTCAGGACCCTCACTCTCAGTGCTGGTTTACAAGGTGGAATTCATGACCCTCACGCTCAGTGCTGGGTTACAGGGTGGAATTCAGGACCCTCACTCTCAGTGCTAGTTTACAAGGTGGAATTCAGGACCCTCACTCTTAGTGCTGGGATATAGGGTGGAAATCAGGACCCTCACGCTCAGTGCTGGTTTACAAGGTGGAATTCAGGACCCTCACACTCAGTGTTGGTTTACAAGTTGGAATTCAGGACCCTCACGCTCAGTGCTGGTTTACAAGTTGGAATTCAGGACCCTCACGCTCAGTGCTGGGTTACAGGGTGGAATTCAGGACCCTCACTCTCAGTGCTGGTTTGCAAGGTGGAATTCAGCACCCTCACTCTCAGTGCTGGTTTACAAGGTGGAATTCAGGACCCTCACGCTCAGTGCTGGTTTACAAGGTGGAATTCAGCACCCTCACTCTCAGTGCTGGTTTACAAGGTGGAATTCGTGACCCTCACGCTCAGTGCTGGTTTACAAGGTGGAATTCAGGACCCTCACGCTCAGTGCTGGTTTACAAGGTGGAATTCAGGACCCTCACTCTCAGTGCTGGTTTACAAGGTGGAATTCAGGACCCTCCCGCTCAGTGCTGGGTTACAGGGTGGAATTCAGGACCCTCACTCACAGGGCTGGTTTACAAGGTGGAATTCAGGACCCTCACTCTCAGTGCTGGGACACAGGGTGGAATTCAGGACCCTCACGCTCAGTGCTGGTTTACAAGGTGGAATTCAGGACCCTCACGCTCAGTGCTGGTTTACAGGGTGGAATTCAGGACCCTCACGCTCAGTGCTGGTTTACAGGGTGGAATTCAGGACCCTCACGCTCAGTGCTGGGTTACAGGGTGGAATTCAGGACCCTCACTCTCACTGCTGGTTTACAAGGTGGAATTCAGGACCCTCACTCTCAGGGCTGGTTTACAAGGTGGAATTCAGGACCCTCACTCTCAGTGCTGGTTTACAAGTGGAATTCAGGACCCTCACGCTCAGTGCTGGGTTACAGGGTGGAATTCAGGACCCTCACTCTCAGGGCTGGTTTACAAGGTGGAATTCAGGACCCTCACGCTCAGTGCTGGTTTACAAGGTGGAATTCAGGACCCTCAGTCTCAGTGCTGGTTTACAAGGTGGAATTCAAGACCCTCACAGAAAGTGCTGTGTTACAGGATGGAATTCAGGACGCTCACGCTGAACGATGGGTTACAGTTGGAATTCAGGACCTTCACTCTCAGAGCTGGTTAATGAGGTGGAATTCAGGACCCTCACTGTCACTGCTGGGTTACAGGGTGGAATTCAGGACTCTCACTCTCAGTGCTAGTTTACAAGGTGGAATTCAGCACCCACACGCTCAGTGCTGGGTTACAGGGTGGAATTCAGGACTCTCACTCTCAGGGCTGGTTTACAAGTGGAATTCAGGACCCTCACTCTCAGTGCTGGGATATAGGGTGGAAATCAGGACCCTCACGCTCAGTGTTGGTTTACAAGGAAGAATTCAGGACTCTCACGCACAGTGCTGGTTTACAAGGTGGAATTCAGGACCCTCACGCTCATTGCTAGTTTACAAGCTCGAATTCATGACCCTCACGCTCAGTGCTGGGTTACAGGATGGAGTTCAGGACCCTCACTCTCAGTGCTAGTTTACAAGGTGGAATTCAGGACCCTCACTCTCAGTGCTGGTTTACAAGGTGGAATTCAGGACCCTCACTGTCAGTGCTGGTTTACAAGGTGGAATTCAGGACCCTCAATCTCAGTGCTGGTTTACAAGGTGGAATTCAGGACCCTCACGCTCAGTGCTGGGTTACAGGGTGGAATTCAGCACCCTCACGTTCTGTGCTGGTTTAAAATGTGGAATTCAGGACCCTAACTCATAGTACTGGTTTACAAGGTGGATTTCAGGACCCTCACGCTCAGTGTTGGTTTACAAGGTGGAATTCAGGACCCTTTCTCAGTGCTGGTTTACAAGGTGGAATTCATGACCCTGACGCTCATTGCTGGGTTACAGGGTGGAATTCAGGACCCTCACTCTCAGTACTGGTTTGCAAGGTGGAATTCAGCACCCTCACTCTCAGGGCTGGTTTACAAGGTGGAATTCAGGACCCTCAATGTCAGTGCTGGTTTACAAGGTGGAATTCGTGACCCTCACGCTCAGTGCTGGTTGACAAGGAAGAATTCAGGACTCTCACGCACGGTGCTGGTTTACAAGGTGGAATTCATGACCCACACGCTCAGTGCTGGTTTACAAGGTGGAATTCAGGACCCTCACTGTCAGTGCTGGTTTACAAGGAGGAATTCAGGACACTCACGCTCAGTGCTGGGTTACAGGGTGGAATTCAGGACGCTCACGCTCAACGATGGGTTACAGTTGGAATTCAGGACCTTCACTCTCAGAGCTGGTTAATGAGGTGGAATTCAGCACCCTCACTCTCATTGCTGGGTTACAGGGAGGAATTCAGGACCCACACGCTCAGTGCTGGTTTACAAGGTGGAATTCAGGACCCTCACGCTCAGTGCTGGGTTACAGGGTGGAATTCAGGATCCTTAATCTCACTACTGGTTTGTAAGGTGGAATTCAGCACCCTCACTCTCAGGGCTGGTTTAAAAGGTGGAATTCAGGTCCCTCAATCTCAGTGCTGGTTTACAAGTTGGAATTCATGACCCTCACGCTCAGTGCTGGGTTACAGGATGGAATTCAGGACCCTCACTCTCAGTGCTAGTTTACAAGGTGGAATTCAGGACCCTCACTCTCAGTGCTGGGATATAGGGTGGAAATCAGGACCCTCACGCTCAGTGTTGGTTTACAAGGAAGAATTCAGGACCCTCACGCCCAGTGCTGGTTTACAAGTTGGAATTCAGGACCCTCACGCTCAGTGCTGGGTTACAAGGTGGAATTCAGGACCCTCACGCTCAGTGCTGGGTTACAGGGTGGAATTCAGGACCCTCACTCTCAGTGCTGGTTTACAAGGTGGAATTCAGGACCCTCACTCTCAGTGCTGGTTTACAAGGTAGAATTCCTGACCCTCACGCTCAGTGCTGGTTTACAAGGTGGAATTCAGGACCCTCACTCTCAGTGCTGGTTTACAAGGTGGAATTCAGGACCCTCACGCTCAGTGCTGGTTTACAAGGTGGAATTCAGGACCCTCACGCTCAGTGCTGGTTTACAAGGTGGAATTCAGGACCCTCACGCCCAGTGCTGGTTTACAAGGTGGAATTCAGGACCCTCACTCTCAGTGCTGGTTTACAAGGTGGAATTCAAGACCCTCACAGAAAGTGCTGGGTTACAGGGTGGAATTCAGGACGCTCACGCTCAACGATGGGCTACAGTTGGAATTCAGAACCTTCACTCTCAGTGCTGGGTTACATGAGGTGGAATTCAGGACCCTCACTCTCAGTGCTGGGTTACAGGGTGGAATTCAGGACCCTCACTCTCAGTGCTAGTTTACAAGGTGGAATTCAGCACCCTCACGCTCAGTGCTGGGTTACAGGGTGGAATTCAGGACCCTCACTCTCAGTGCTGGTTTACAAGGTGGAATTCAGGACCCTCACTCTCAGGGCTGGTTTACAAGGTGGAATTCCTGACCCTCACGCTCAGTGCTGGGATACAGGGTGGAATTCAGGACCCTCACGCTCAGTGCTGGTTTACAAGGTGGAATTCAGGACCCTCACGCCCAGTGCTGGTTTACAAGGTGGAATTCAGGACCCTCACTCTCAGTGCTGGTTTACAAGGTGGAATTCAGGACCCTCACGCTCAGTGCTGGGTTACAAGGTGGAATTCAGGACCCTCACTCTCAGTGCTGGTTTACAAGGTGGAATTCAGGACCCTCACAGAAAGTGCTGTGTTACAGGATGGAATTCAGGACGCTCACGCTCAACGATGGGTTACAGTTGGAATTCAGGACCTTCACTCTCAGAGCTGGTTAATGAGGTGGAATTCAGGACCCTCACTCTCAGTGCTGGGTTACAGGGTGGAATTCAGGACCCTCACTCTCAGTGCTGGTTTACAAGGTGGAATTCAGCACCCACACGCTCAGTGCTGGGTTACAGGGTGGAATTCAGGACCCTCACTCTCAGGGCTGGTTTACAAGGTGGAATTCAGGACCCTCACGCTCAGTGCTGGGATATAGGGTGGAAATCAGGACCCTCACACTCAGTGCTGGTTTACAAGGAAGAATTCAGGACCCTCACGCCCAGTGCTGGTTTACAAGGTGGAATTCAGGACCCTCACTCTCAGTGCTGGTTTACAAGGTGGAATTCAGGACCCTCACTCTCAGTGCTGGGTTACAGGGTGGAATTCAGGACGCTCACGCTGAACGATGGGTTACAGTTGGAATTCAGGACCTTCACTCTCAGAGCTGGTTAATGAGGTGGAATTCAGGACCCTCACTGTCAGTGCTGGGTTACAGGGTGGAATTCAGGACTCTCACTCTCAGTGCTGGTTTACAAGGTGGAATTCAGGACCCTCACGCTCAGTGCTGGGTTACAGGGTGGAATTCAGCACCCTCAATCTCAGTGCTGGTTTTAAAGGTGGAATTCAGGACCCTCACTCTCAGTGCTGGTTTGCAAGGTGGAATTCAGCACCCTCAATCTCAGTGCTGGTTTACAAGTTGGAATTCATGACCCTCACGCTCATTGCTGGGTTACAGGGTGGAATTCAGGACCCTCACTCTCAGTGCTGGTTTACAAGGTGGAATTCAGGACCCTCACTCTCAGTGCTGGGATACAGGGTGGAATTCAGGACCCTCACGCTCAGTGCTGGTTTACAAGGTGGAATTCAGGACCCTCACGCCCAGTGCTGGTTTGAAAGTTGGAATTCAGGACCCTCACTCTCAGTGCTGGTTTACAAGGTGGAATTCAGGACCCTCACGCTCAGTGCTGGGTTACAGGGTGGAATTCAGGACCCTCACTCTCAGTGCTGGTTTACAAGGTGGAATTCAGGACCCTCACTCTCAGTGCTGGTTTACAAGGTGGAATTCCTGACCCTCAAGCTCAGTGCTGGGATACAGGGTGGAATTCAGGACCCTCACGCTCAGTGCTGGTTTACAAGGTGGAATTCAGGACCCTGACGCTCAGTGTTGGTTTACAGGGTGGAATTCAGGACCCTCAATCTCAGTGCTGGTTTACAAGTTGGAATTCAGGACCCTCACGCTCAGTGCTGGGTTACAGGATGGAATTCAGGACGCTCACGCTCAACGATGGGTTACAGTTGGAATTCAGGACCTTCACTCTCAGAGCTGGTTAATGAGGTGGAATTCAGGACCCTCACTCTCAGTGCTGGTTTACAAGGTGGAATTCAGCACCCTCACTCTCAGTGCTGGTTTACAAGTTGGAATTCAGGACCCTCACTCTCAGTGCTGGGTTACAGGGTGGAATTCAGGACCCTCACTCTCAGTGCTGCGTTACAAGGTGGAATTCAGCACCCTCACTCTCAGTGCTGGTTTACAAGGTGGAATTCAGGTCCCTCAATCTCAGTGCTGGTTTACAAGTTGGAATTCAGGACCCTGACGCTCAGTGCTGGGTTACAGGGTGGAATTCAGGACCCTCACTCTCAGTGCTGGTTTACAAGGTGGAATTCAGGACCCTCACTCTCAGTGCTGGGACACAGGGTTGAAATCAGCACCCTCACACCCAGTGCTGGTTTGCAAGATGGAATTCAGGACTCTGACGCACTGTGCTGGTTTACAAGGTGGAATTCAGGACGCTCACGCCCAGTGTTGATTTGCAAAGCGGATTTCAGGACCCTCACGCTCAGTGGTGGGTTACAGGGTGCAATTCAGTATCTTTAATCTAAGTACTGGTTTGCAAGGTGGAATTCAGCACCCTCACTCTCAGGGCTGGTTTACAAGGTGGAATTCAGGACCCTCACTCTCAGTGCTGGTTTACAAGGTGGAATTCCTGACCCTCAAGCTCAGTGCTGGGATATAGGGTGGAAATCAGGACCCTCACGCTCAGTGTTGGTTGACAAGGAAGAATTCAGGACTCTCACGCACGGTGATGGTGTACAAGGTGGAATTCAGGACCCTCACGCTCAGTGCTGGGTTACAAGGTGGAATTCAAGACTCTCACAGAAAGTGCTGTGTTACAGGATGGAATTGAGGACGCTGACGCTCAACGATGGGTTACAGTTGGAATTCAGGACCTTCACTCTCAGAGCTGGTTAATGAGGTGGAATTCAGGACTCTCACTCTCAGTGCTGGGTTACAGGGTGGAATTCAGGACGCTCACTCTCAGTGCTAGTTTACAAGGTGGAATTCAGCACCCTCACGCTGAGTCCTGGGTTACAGGGTGGAATTCAGGACCCTCAATCTCAGTGCTGGTTTACAAGGTGGAATTCAGGACCCTCACTCTCAGTGCTGGGACACAGGGTGGAATTCAGGACCCTCACGCCCAGTGCTGGTTTGCAAGGTGGAATTCAGGACCCTCACGCTCAGTGCTGGGTTACAAGGTGGAATTCAAGACTCTCACAGAAAGTGCTGGGTTACAGGATGGAATTCAGGACGCTCACGCTCAACGATGGGTTACAGTTGGAATTCAGGACCTTTACTCTCAGGGCTGGTTAATGAGGTGGAATTCAGGACCCTCACTCTCAGTGCTGGGTTACAGGGTGGAATTCAGGACCCTCACTCTCAGTGCTGGTTTACAAGGTGGAATTCAGCACCCTCACTCTCAGTGCTGGGTTACAGGGTGGAATTCAGGACCCTCACTCTCAGTGCTGGGATTTAAGGTGGAAATCAGGACCCTCACTCTCAGTGCTGGTTTACAAGGTGGAATTCAGGACCCTCACGCTCAGTGCTGGTTTACAAGGTGGAATTCAGGACCCTCACGCTCAGTGCTGGGTTACAGAGTGGAATTCAGGACCCTCACTCTCAGTGCTGGTTTACAAGGTGGAATTCAGGACCCTCACTCTCAGTGCTGGGATACAGGGTGGAATTCAGGACACTCACGCTCAGTGCTGGTTTACAAGGTGGAATTCAGGACCCTCACGCTCAGTGCTGGTTTACAAGGTGGAATTCAGGACCCTCACGCTCAGTGCTGGTTTACAAGGTGGAATTCAGGACCCTCACGCTCAGTGCTGGGTTACAGGGTGGAATTCAGGACCCTCACTCTCAGTACTGGTTTGCAAGGTGGAATTCAGCACCCTCACTCTCAGGGCTGGTTTACAAGGTGGAATTCAGGACCCTCAATCTCAGTGCTGGTTTACAAGGTGGAATTCAGGACCCTCACGCTCAGTGCTGGGATACAGGGTGGAATTCAGGACCCTCACTCTCAGTGCTGGTTTACAAGGTGGAATTCAGGACCCTCACGCTCAGTGCTGGTTTACAAGGTGGAATTCAGGACCCTCACGCTCAGTGCTGGTTTACAAGGTGGAATTCAGGACCCTCACGCTCAGTGCTGGTTTACAAGGTGGAATTCAAGACTCTCACAGAAAGTGCTGTGTTACAGGATGGAATTCAGGACGCTCACGCTCAACGATGGGTTACAGTTGGAATTCAGGACCTTCACTCTCAGAGCTGGTTAATGAGGTGGAATTCAGGACCCTCACTGTCACTGCTGGGTTACAGGGTGGAATTCAGGACTCTCACTCTCAGTGCTAGTTTACAAGGTGGAATTCAGCACCCACACCTCAGTGCTGGGTTACAGGATGGAATTCAGGACCCTCACTCTCAGGGCTGGTTTACAAGGTGGAATTCAGGACCCTCACTCTCAGTGCTGGGATATAGGGTGGAAATCAGGACCCTCACGCTCAGTGTTGGTTTACAAGGAAGAATTCAGGACTCTCACGCACAGTGCTGGTTTACAAGGTGGAATTCAGGACCCTCACGCCCAGTGCTGGTTTGCAAGTTGGAATTCAGGACCCTCACGCTCAGTGCTGGGTTACAGGGTGGAATTCAGGACCCTCAATCTCAGTACTGGTTTGCAAGGTGGAATTCAGGACCCTCACGCTCAGTGCTGGTTTACAAGGTGGAATTCAGGACCCTCACTCTCAGTGCTGGTTTACAAGGTGGAATTCAGGACCCTCACTCTCAGTGCTGGTTTACAAGGTGGAATTCAGGACCCTCACGCTCAGTGCTGGGTTACAGGGTGGAATTCAGGACCCTCACTCTCAGTGCTGGTTTGCAAGGTGGAATTCAGGACCCTCACTCTCAGTGCTGGTTTACAAGGTGGAATTCAGGACCCTCACGCTCAGTGCTGGTGTACAAGGAGGAATTCAGGACACTCAAGGTCAGTGCTGGTTTAAAATGTGGAATTCAGGACCCTCACTCTCAGTGCTGGTTTACAAGGTGGAATTCAGGACCCTCACGCTCAGTGCTGGTTTACAAGGTGGAATTCAGGACCCTCACGCTCAGTGCTGGGTTACAGTTGGAATTCAGGACCTTCACTCTCAGTGCTGGTTTACAAGGTGGAATTCAGGACCCTCACTCTCAGTGCTGGTTTACAAGGTGGAATTCAGGACCCTCCCGCTCAGTGCTGGGTTACAGGATGGAATTCAGGACCCTCACTCTCAGTGCTGGTTTACAAGGTGGAATTCAGGACCCTCACTCTCAGTGCTGGGTTACAGGGTGGAATTCAGGACCCTCACTCTCAGTCCTGGTGTACAAGATGGAATTCAGGACCCTCACTCTCAGTGCTGGGTTACAGGATAGAATTCAGCACCATCCCGCACAGTGCCTGTTTACAAGGTGGAATTCAGGACCCTCACTCTCAGTGCTGGGTTACAGGATAGAATTCAGCACCATCCCGCACAGTGCTTGTTTACAAGGTGGAATTCAGGACCCTCACGCTCAGTGCTGGGTTACAAGGTGGAATTCAGGACCGTTACGCTCAGTGTTGTTTTTCAAAGTAGAATTCAGGACCCTCACACTCAGTCCTGGTCCACAAGGAGGAATTCAGGACCCTCAGTATCAGTGCTGTTTACAAGGTGGAATTCAGGACCCTCACGCTCAGTGCTGGGTTACAGGGTGGAATTCAGGACCCTCACGCTCAGTGCTGCATTACAGGGTGGAATTCAGGACCCTCACGCTCTGTGCTCGTTTACAAGGTGGAATTCAGGACCCTTTCTCAGTGCTGGGTTACAAGGTGGAATTCAGGACCCTCAGTCTCAGTGCTGGTTTACAAGTTGGAATTCAGGAACCTTTCTCAGTGCTGGTTTACAAGGTGGAATTCAGGACCCTCATTCTCAGTGCTGGGTTACAGAGTGGAATTCAGGACCCTCACTCTCAGTGCTGGTTTACAAGGTGGAATTCAGGACACTCACGCTCAGTGCTGGGTTACAGGGTGGAATTCAGGACGCTCACGCTGAACGATGGGTTACAGTTGGAATTCAGGACCTTCACTCTCAGTGCTGGTTTACAAGGTGGAATTCAGGACCCTCACGCTCAGGGCTGGTTTACAAGGTGGAATTCAGGACCCTCAATGTCAGTGCTGGTTTACAAGGTGGAATTCAGGACCCTCACGCTCAGTGCTGGGTTACAGGGTGGAATTCAGGACCCTCACTGTCAGTGCTGGTTTAAAATGTGGAATTCAGGACCCTCACTCTCAGTACTGGGTTACAGGGAGGAATTCAGGACCCTCACGCTCAGTGCTGGGTTACAGTGTGGAATTCAGGACCCTCCCGCTCAGTGCTGGGTTACAGGGTGGAATTCAGGACCCTCACTCTCAGTGCTGGTTTACAAGGTGGAATTCAGGACCCTCACGCTCAGTGCTGGGTTACAGGGTGGAATTCAGGACCCTTACTCTCAGTGCTGGTTTACAAGATGGAATTCAGAACAGTCACACTCAGTGCTGGCGTACAGGTGGAATTCAGGACCCTCACTCTCAGTGCTGGTTTACAAGGTGGAATTCAGGACCCTCACGCTCAGTGCTGGGGTACAGGGTGGAATTCAGGACCCTCACTCTCAGTGTTGGTTTTAAAGGTGGAATTCAGGGCGCTCACGCTCAGTGTTGTTTTTCAAGGTAGAATTCAGAACCCTCACACTCAGTCCTGGTCTACAAGGTGGAATTCAGGACCCTCAGGATCAGTGCTGGTTTACAAGGTGGAATTCAGGATCCTCACCCTCAGCGCTGATACAAGGTGGAATTCAGGACCCTCACCCTCAGTGCTGGGTTACAGGGTGGAATTCAGGACCCTCACGCTCAGTGCTGGTTTACAAGGTGGAATTCAGGACCCTCACTCTCAGTCCTGGTTTACAAGGTGGAATTCAGGACCCTCACTCTCAGTGCTGGTTTACAAGGTGGAATTCAAGACCCTCACGCTCAGTGCTGGTTCACAACTTGTAATTCATGACCCTCACGCTCAGTGCTGGGTTACAAGGTGGAATTCAGGACTCTCACTCTCAGTGCTGGTTTACAAAGTGGAATTCAGGACCCTCACTCTCAGTGCTGGTTTACAAGGTGGAATTCAGGACCCTCACTCTCAGTGCTGGTTTACAAGGTGGAATTCATGACCCTCACTCTCAGTGCTGGGTTACAGAGTGGAATTCAGGACTCTCACTCTCAGTGCTGGTTTACAAGGTGGAATTCAGGACCCTCACTCTCAGTGCTGGTTTACAAGGTGGAATTCAGGACCCTCACTCTCAGTGCTGGTTTACAAGCTGGAATTCAGGACCCTCACGCTCAGTGCTGGTTTACAAGGTGGAATTCAGGACCCTCACGCTCAGTGCTGGATTACAGGGTGGAATTCAGGACATGCACGCTCAGTGCTGGGTTATAGGGTGGAATTCAGGACGCTCACGCACAACGAAGGGTTACAGTTGGAATTCAGGACCTTCACTCTCAGTGCTGGTTCATAACATGGACTTCAGGACCCTCACTGTCAGTGCTGGTTTACAAGGTGGAATTCAGGACCCTCACTCTCAGTGCTGGGTTACAGGATGGAATTCAGGACCCTCACTCTCAGGGCTGGTTTACAAGTTGGAATTCATGACCCTCACTCTCATTGCTGGGTTACAGGGTGGAATTCAGGACTCTCACTCTCAGTGCTGGGTTACAGGATGGAATTCAGGACCCTCACGCTCAGTGCTGGTTTACAAGGTGGAATTCAGGACCCTCACTCTCAGTGCTGGTTTACAAGGTGGAATTCAGGACCCTCACGCTCAGTGCTGGGTTACAGGGTGGAATTCAGGACCCTCACGCTCAGTGCTGGTTTACAGGGTGGAATTCAGGACCCTCAATCTCAGTGCTGGTTTGCAAGGTGGAATTCAGGACCCTCACTCTCATGCTGGTTTACAAGTTGGAATTCATGACCCTCACGCTCAGTGCTGGTTTACAAGGTGGAATTCAGGACCCTCACTCTCAGTGCTGGTTTACAAGGTGGAATTCAGGACCCTCACTCTCAGTGCTGGGTTACAGGGTGGAATTCAGGACCCTCACGCTCAGTGTTGGTTTACAAGGTGGAATTCAGGACCCTCACGCTCAGTGCTGGTTTACAAGGTGGAATTCAGGACCCTCACTCTCAGTGCTGGTTTGCAAGGTGGAATTCAGGACCCTCACTCTCAGTGCTGGTTTACAAGGTGGAATTCAGGACCCTCACTCTCAGTGCTGGTTTACAGGGTGGAATTCAGGACCCTCACGCTCAGTGCTGGGTTACAGGGTGGAATTCAGGACCCTCACGCTCAGTGCTGGTTTACAAGGTGGAATTCAGGACCCTCACTCTCAGTGCTGGTTTACAAGGTGGAATTCAGGACCCTCACTCTCAGTGCTGGTTTACAGGGTGGAATTCAGGACCCTCACGCTCAGTGCTGGTTACAGGGTGGAATTCAGGACCCTCACTCTCAGGGCTGGTTTACAAGGTGGAATTCAGGACCCTCACGCACAACGAAGGGTTACAGTTGGAATTCAGGACCGTCACGCTCAGTGTTGTTTTTCAAAGTAGAATTCAGGACCCTCACACTCAGTCCTGGTCCACAAGGAGGAATTCAGGACCCTCAGTATCAGTGCTGATACAAGGTGGAATTCAGGACCCTCACCCTCAGGGCTGGTTTACAAGGTGGAATTCAGGACCCTCACGCTCAGTGCTGGTTTACAAGGTGGAATTCAGGACCCTCACGCTCAGTTGTGGTTTGGAAGGTGGAATTCAGGACCCTCACGCTCAATGCTGGGTTACAGGTTGGAATTCAGGACCCTTAATCTCAGTACTGGTTTGCAAGGTTGAATTCAGGACCCTCACACTCAGTTCTGGTTTACAAGTTGGAATTCAGGACCCTCCCGCTTAGTGCTGGGTTACAGGATGGAATTCAGGACCCTCACTCTCCGTCCTGGAGTACAAGGTGGAATTCAGGACCCTCACTCTCAGCGCTGGGTTACAGGATGGAATTCAGGACCCTCACTCTCAGTCCTGGTTTACAAGGTGGAATTCAGGACCCTCACTCTCAGTGCCTGTTTACAAGCTGGAATTCAGGACCCTCACGCTCAGTGCTGGTTTACAAGGTGGAATTCAGGACCCTCACGCTCAGTGCTGGTTTACAGGGTGGAATTCAGGACCCTCACTCTCAGTGCTGGTTTACAAGGTGGAATTCAGGACCCTCACTCTCCGTCCTGGGCTACAGGGTGAAATTCAGGACCCTCACTCTCCATCCTGGTGTACAAGGTGGAATTCAGGACCCTCACTCTCAGTGCTGGGTTACAGGGTGGAATTCAGGACCCTCACGCTCAGTGCTGGTTTACAAGGTGGAATTCAGGACCCTCACTCTCAGGGCTGGTTTACAAGGTGGAATTCAGGACCCTCACGCTCAGTGCTGGTTTACAAGGTGGAATTCAGGACCCTCACTCTCAGTGCTGGTTTACAAGGTGGAATTCAGGACCCTCACGCTCAGTGCTGGTTTACAAGGTGGAATTCAGGACCCTCACCCTCAGTGCTGGGTTACAGGGAGGAATTCAGTACCCTCACGTTCAGTGTTGGGTTACAAGGTGGAATTCAGGACCGTCACGCTCAGTGCTGGTTTACAATGTGGAATTCAGGACCCTCACACTCAGTGCTGGTTTACAAGGTGGAATTCAGGACCCTCACGCTCAGTGCTGGATTACAGGGTGGAATTCAGGACCCTCACGCTCAGTGCTGGTTTACAAGGTGGAATTCAGGACCCTTTCTCAGTGTTGGGTTACAAGGTGGAATTCAGGACCCTCACTCTCAGTACTGGTTTACAAGGTGGATTTCAGGACCCTCACGCTCAGTGTTGGTTTACAAGGTGGAATTCAGGACCCTTTCTCAGTGCGGGTTGCAAGGTGGAATTCAGGACCCTCACGCTCAATGGTGGGTTACAGTTGGAATTCAGGACCTTCACTCTCAGTGCTGGTTCATAACATGGACTTCAGGACCCTCACTGTCAGTGCTGGTTTACTAGGTGGAATTCAGGACCCTCCCGCTCAGTGCTGGGTTACAGGGTGGAATTCAGGACCCTCACTCTCAGTGCTGGTTTACAAGGTGGAATTCAGGACCCTCACTCTCAGTGCTGGGTTACAGGGTGGAATTCAGCACCCTCACGCTCAGTGTTGGTTTACAAGGTGGAATTCAGGACCCTCACGCTCAGTGCTGGGTTACAGGGTGGAATTCAGGACCCTCACTCTCAGTGCTGGTTTACAAGGTGGAATTCAGGACCCTCACGCTCAGTGCTGGGTTACAGGGTGGAATTCAGGACCCTCACTCTCAGTGCTGGTTTACAAGGTGGAATTCAGGACCCTCACGCTCAGTGCTGGGTTACAGGGTGGAATTCAGGACCATGACGCTCAGTGCTGGTTTACAAAGTGGAATTCAGGACCCTCACACTCAGTGCTGGTTTACAAGGTGGAATTCAGGACCCTTACTCTCAGTGCTGGTTTACAAGGTGGAATTCAGTACCCTCACCCTCAGTGCTGGGTTACAAGGTGGAATTCAGGACACTTTCTCAGTGCTGGTTTACAAGGTGGAATTCAAGACCCTCACGCACAGTGCCTGGATGCAGTGTGGAATTCAGGACCCTCACACTCAGCGTTGGTTTCAAAGGGGAAATTCAGGACCCTCACGCTCAGTGCTGGGTTACAGGGTGGATTTCAGGACCCTCACTCTCAGTGCTGGGTTACAGGATGGAATTCAGGACACTCACGCTCAGTGCTGGTTTACAAGGTGGAATTCAGGACCCTCACTCTCAGTGCTGGTTTACAGAGTGGAATTCAGGACCCTCACGCTCAGTGCTGGGTTACAGGGTGGAATTCAGGACCTTCACAATCAGTTTTGTCTTACAGGGTGGAATTTAGGACCCTCACGCTCAGTGCTGGTTTCAAGGGTGAAATTCAGGACCCTCACTCTCAGTGCTTGCTTACAAGGTGGAATTCAGGACCCTCACGCTCAGTGCTGGGTTACAGGGTGGAATTCAGGACCCTCACTCTCAGTGCTGGTTTACAAGGTGGAATTCAGGACCCTCACGCTCAGTGCTGGTTTACAGGGTGGAATTCAGGACCCTCACTCTCAGTGCTGGTTTACAAGGTGGAATTCAGGACCCTCACGCTCAGTGCTGGTTTACAAGGTGGAATTCAGGACCCTCACGCTCAGTGCTGGGTTACAAGGTGGAATTCAGGACCCTCACTCTGAGTGCTGGGTTACATAGTGGAATTCATGACCCTCACTCTCATTGCTGCGTTACATAGTGGAATTCAGGACTCTCACTCTCAGTGCCAGTTTACAAGGTGGAATTCAGCACCCACACGCTCAGTGCTGGGTTACAGGATGGAATTCAGGACCCTCACTCTCAGGGCTGGTTTACAAGGTGGAATTCAGCACCCACACGCTCAGTGCTGGGTTACAGGGTGGAATTCAGGACCCTCCCGCACAACAAAGGGTTACAGTTGGAATTCAGGACCTTCACTCTCAGTGCGGGTTCATTACATGGACTTTTGGACCCATACCTCAGTGCTGGTTTAAAATGTGGAATTCAGGACCCTCACTCTCAGTGCTGGTTGACAAGGTGGATTTCAGGACCATTAAGCTCAGTGCTGCGTTACAGGGTGGAATTTAGGACAGTCATTCTCAGTGCTGGTTTACAAGATGTGTTACGTACCCCATAACTGGGTTGCCAAACCAGCAGAAATGGATCACTCAGTTGGAGTCTGGAGTACTAGAACTAAGAAAGTTTTATTAAAGGAACAAGCAACACAGTAATTGAAAGGATAATAAATGCAACAGTTCAGCAATAATAAACACACATGTGCACAGAATTAAGATAACAGCATCAATCAAGCTCTATCGTTGTCTAGGGGTAAATGACCAAATTTCAAAGTGACACAACAGTTCAGTCCAATTTAGTTCAGTTCGCAGTAATCGTTGCCATGGCGATGGACAATGTGGGGGGAGAGAGAGAGGGAACAGGAACAACTGATCATTCAGACACGGCTTCACTCACAGACCGGCGATATGGCTCACAAGCAGCTTTTGGGCAGGTCCTTGGTGATGTCACCTGAGGTCACCGACTGTGACCCCTCCTCCAGATGCGGTCGATCCTCTGCAGTGAACCCGGCACCCAGGCAAGGGCGGACACACACCGGGTTCCCGCTGATCGTACCTTTCCACCCTGGCCGTTGTCTGATACTTCCCACCGACTCGTGAGAGGCGTACCGCTTCCAGGGTCTCGTTACCTCGGGTGGCGTGTGTGTCCTGCCTTAGCGAACCTGTCCCTTTTTATCCCCCTGCTGGGGTATCGCCTGTCCATCACTTCAAACAGTTCAGGGTTCAAAGGGGGAGCCGCACCAGACAGCTCTCTACACATCTCCAGGTGCTGTTTCATTGTGTCCCTTATCTTTCTCTTGAAGACAGGTGGCAGACCAACTGCTGATCACACAGGACAGCTAACATCTTATCTATGTGTATTCGTCACACTTCTCCCCTTTAAGGATTTTTACCGGGAGGTAAAAATTACAAATATGAATACATTATTTGATACACGCACAAATATACATCTTTATCAGCTATTTGGCTAACACATCGAGTTTGAAACTGTCAACACCTTGACAGACAGTCATCACATTTTCTGTTCCTTTTATATGTGTTATTAATAATCCCTTAGACCAGGCTCCAACTCAGCAAACTTCATAGTGGCCAAAAACACTGATGAATTGCGATCAATGTAACCTCTCATTTGGCTTTGTCCCGGACCACAATAACAAGGGTCGTCCCATTCCGACTCAGTTTTCTCTCGCAAGGGCTTAGTAGGAGGGGGACGGGTATTGACCGCAGAGTTATTGCAAAACTTCCTGCAGTACCCCACCACCTCCAAGAGCCTTCTGAGGGCCCTCTTGTCTGTCGGGGTTGGGAGGTCAGCGATAGCCTGCACTGTAGCTTGCATCGCTGCCAGCTGCCCCTGTGTCACCACAATTCCCAGGTAAGTGACCCTCGTGTGGCCGAATTCATTTTTTTCAAGGTTCACTATCAAGCTGGCTTCAGACAGCCGTATTAAATTGCCAATACACACCTCTGTGTTCATCAGTCCTTTAGTCACTGAATTACTCATTATATATGGTGTTGTTTACTTGGCTGCCCTATTGTAACAGACATCACCCAACGTCCCAGTTCTTTGCATTGCCTCGGGACAATCAAACACACGGGTGCGAGTCGTTTAATTACTTCTTCTAAAGATTCGCTTTGTTCGGGGATTAAGGGAGAGACCTTATCAGTAGACCTGGCCAAAACAATAGCCTTCTCCCATCTGATCGATCCCATACTAATCTTTTCAAAATGGTTTTTTCCTCTTATCAGGGGGCCCCTAGCTTCATTGATTTCCACGCTAACACCGACTAGGTTTGTTAGTATATCAAAAGCCGGTGACCGTCTCAGTTCCCGTCGGTCATGATCAATAACATTCTTCCCCCTGGGCAGCCGGTAAATCTCTTTCATGATTCCACCAACTGTTTCCTCCAGCACCGCAAAATGTCCACCAGGGGGTACCTCGTGGGCCATGTTAAAAACCTCATCCCCATAACTCTTTTGCACCACCCCCCATTCCTCATCTGCGGGTACTGTACTTGATTTCCCTTCTTTCCTTAGCACTTCCTCCTCCACACAATAGCCTACTAGTTCCCTTGTTAAAGCTGTGTCAGAGAGAGCTGTCTCTGCCAAAACCATCAGATCCTCGTCTCGCTCCTGCGTCTGCACAAATTCTTTCCTGGCTACTGCTACGTCCGTCCCAGCTCCCTCACTACCTCTTGTCTCACTACACCCCGTCTCATACAAGGTTGGCAGAAACGTTTCAGCTAAATTCACACTATCGCGGGCCCGTGATGAACCTGTGAGTCCATGGGCGGGGCCTCAATGCTGGCAGGCTGACCTGTCAATCTCACGACTGGGAACACGATTCCTCCGGCGATGTCATTACCGAGCAAGACTTCCACGCCTTTCATCGGTAATTCGGACTTCACCCCGATCGTGACTAGTCCAGAGACCGGGTTGCTTTGTAAGTGTATCTGGTGCAAAGGGACTGACTCTGTCCCTTCCCCAACACCTTTGACCTCTACCTCCCCAGTCTGGGTCTCTGAGCTAAACTCTAATACACTCTTCAGTATTAGTGACTGACTCGCTCCCGTGTCTCTCCAGATCCGCACTGGAACTGGTTTTAACCTCTCCTTCACTGACACCAATCCGGCCGAGATAAACTTCTCGCGCCCTTCCTGGACTTTTTCAGACCTGTCCTTCCCTAGCGGTTCGCTTAACAGCTCGATACAGCCATTCAACATTGCCGTTTTTCCTTTTCCCGTCTCCTTCTTTGGGGCAAAGCACCTGGACGCAAAGTGTCCGGCTTTCCCACAATTATAACAGACGACCCAGGAGACTTCCGACCAGACTGCTCCCGGTCTACTTTATCCTTTTCACTAGTCCCCGGCTTACTTTCTGACTTTTCCGGCGGACTCTCCCCGCCGTCCCTACTACCCTTCTGGTAGCCTTTACTCGGGGCAAACTTCATTTTATGCGTCAACGCATACTCATCCGCTAACTTAGCAGTTGCGGCTATCGTGGCTGCCTCTTTCTCATCGAGGTAGGGTCTCATACCCTCAGGGACACAACCTTTAAACTGCTCAATCAGAATCAGCTGCAGCAGTCTGTCATAATCCCCCTCTACCCCCTTCGAGGCGCACCAACGCTCACAATATGTCTGCATCTCACGGGCAAACTCCAAATACGTGCGGTCCCACTGCTTCCTCGCATTCCGGAACCTCTGCCGGTATGCCTCCGGGACCAACTCATAAATCCTGAGGATGGCCTCTTTCACCACCTTGTACTTCTGGGCATCTTCCGCGGACAAAGCTGAGTAAGCTTCTTGGGCTTTCCCTTTCAGTACACTCTGAAGCAAAACAGCCCACTTATCCCTCGGCCATTCCTGACTTATAGCCACTTTTTCGAAGTGGAGAAAGTACCGATCCACGTCGGTATCGTCAAATGGGGGAACCAGCCTAACCTCCTGGGTCGCCCGGAACCCTCCACCTTGGTTCGGCACGAGCCCCTGCTCTGCCCTTATCTTTAACTTCTCCAGCTCAAATTCCCTTTCCCTCTGTTTCCCTCTCTCTTCTCGCTCCCATTGCCTCTCTTTCTCCTCTCTCTCTCCAACTGTCTCTCTCTCTCCTGCCTTTCTACCTTTCTCTCTTTCTCTTCTCGCTCCAACTGCCGTACCCGGAACTTGTGCTCGAGTCTCAGTTTTTCAAGCTGTACCTGTACCGCGTCTCCAGCAGGTTTCTCAATAGACACCACCCCCAGCTCGCCTTGGGGAAACACACCTTTAGATATATAGTGCTCTACAATAGCTCTGTGTATCTCCTCTCTCCTCGTTGTCGACTTCACCTTAGCAAGATTCAACCGTTTGGCCACAGCTATCAATTCCGATTTCCTGGCATCCTCTAATGCCTCCAAGGTCGGCGCCTTTATAAATTCCTCAGCCTCCATTTCTGCTGTTTGTCTTTTCTTTCTTTCGGGAATTTTAACCCAATCAATTTACTCCGTCCCAAATTTAGCGTTCAAAATCGCGGACGAGAACCCCACTTATGTTACGTACCCTGTAACTGGGTTGCCAAACCAGCAGAAATGGATCACTCAGTTGGAGTCTGGAGTACTAGAACGAAGAAAGTTTTATTAAAGAAACAAGCAACACAGTAATCGAAAGGATAATAAATGCAACAGTTCAGCAATAATAAACACACATGTGCACAGAATTAAGATAACAGCATCAATCAAGCCCTATCGTTATCTAGGGGTAAATGACCAAATTTCAAAGTGACACAACAGTTCAGTCCAATTTAGTTCAGTTCGCAGTAATCGTTGCCATGGCGATGGACAACGTGGGGGGAGAGAGAGAGGGAACAGGAACAACTGATCATTCAGACACGGCTTCACTCACAGACCGGCGATATGGCTCACAAGCAGCTTTTGGGCAGGTCCTTGGTGATGTCACCTGAGGTCACCGACTGTGACCCCTCCTCCAGATGCGGTCGATCCTCTGCAGTGAACCCGGCACCCAGGCAAGGGCGGACACACACCGGGTTCCCGCTGATCGTACCTTTCCACCCTGGCCGTTGTCTGATACTTCCCACCGACTCGTGAGAGGCGTACCGCTTCCAGGGTCTCGTTACCTCGGGTGGCGTGTGTGTCCTGCCTTAGCGAACCTGTCCCTTTTTATCCCCCTGCTGGGGTATCGCCTGTCCATCACTTCAAACAGTTCAGGGTTCAAAGGGGGAGCCGCTCCAGACAGTTCTCTACACATCTCCAGGTGCTGTTTCATTGTGTCCCTTATCTCTCTCTTGAAGACAGGTGGCAGACCAACTGCTGATCACACAGGACAAGCTAACATCTTATCTATGTGTATTCGTCACAGATGGAATTCAGGAACCTCACACTCACTTCTGGGTAACAGGTGGAATTGAGGACTCTGACGCTCAGTGCTGGGTTACAGTGTGGAAATCAGGATGCTCATGCTCAGTGCTGGTTTACAAGGTGTAAATCAGAACCCTCTCTCAGTGCTGGTTTACAAGGTGGAATTCAGGACCCTCACGCTCAGTGCTGGGTTACAGGGTGGAATTCAGGACCCTTACTCTCAGTGCTGGTTTACAAGATGGAATTCAGAACAGTCACACCCAGTGCTGGCGTACAGGTGGAATTCAGGATCCTCACTCTCAGTGCAGGTTTACAAGGTGGAATTCAGGACCCTTCTGCTCACTACTGGGTTATTTAGGACACTCGTTCTCAGTGCAGCTTTACAAGGTGGAATTCAGGAACCTCATGCTCAGTGCTGGGATACAGGGTGAATTCAGGACCCTCACGCTCAGTGCTGGTTTACAAGATGGAATTCAGGATGCTCACGTTCAGTGCTGGGTAGCAGGTGGAATTCAGGACCATCATACTCAGTGCTGGTTTACAAAGTGGAGTTCAGGACCCTCACTCTCAGTACTGGGTTACAGGGAGGAATTCAGGACCCTCACGCTCAGTGCTGGTTTACAAGATGGAATTCAGGATGCTCACGTTCAGTGCTGGGTAACAGGTGGAATTCAGGACCATCATACTCGGTACTGGTTTACAAAGTTGAATTCAGGACCCTTACGCTCAGTGCTGGTTCAAAATATGGAAATCAGGACCCTTACTCTCAGTACTGGTTTGCAAGGTGGAATTCAGGACCCTGTCTCAGTGCTGGTTTACAACGTGGATTCAAGACCCTCACGGAACGTGCTGTGTTATAGGGTGGATTTCAGGACCCTCACTCTCAGTGCCGCTTTAAAAGGTGGAATTCAGGACCCTCACGCTCAGTGCTGGGTTACAGGTTGGAATTCAGGACCCTCAACCATAGTGCTGCTGACAAGGTGGAATTCAGGACCATTATGATCAGTGCTGGTATACAAGGTGGAATTGAGAACCCTCACACACTCTGTGCTGGTTTACATGGTGGAATTCAGGACCCTCACTATCAGTGCTGGTTTACAAGGTGGAATTCAGCACCTAGACGCTCAGTGCTGGGTTACTGGATGGAATTCAGGACCCTCACGCTCAGTGCTGGGTTGCAGATTGAATTCTGGACCCTCACTCTCAGTGCTTGTTTACAAGGAGGAATTTAGGAACCTCACGCTGAGTGCTTGGTTACAGGGTATAATGAAGGACCCTCGCTCTCAGTGATGGTTTACAAGGTGAAATTTAGGACACTCACGCTCACTGCAGGGATACAGGTTGGAATTCAGGACCCTCAACCATAGTGCTGGTTGACAAGGTGGAATTCAGGACCATTATGATCAGTGCTGGTATACAAGGTGGAATTGAGAACCCTCACGCTCAGTGCTGGGTTACAGGGTGAAATTCAGGATCCTAACTCTCACTGCTGGTTTTCAAGGTAGAATTCTGGACCCTCACAGTCAGTCCTGGTCTACAAGGTGGAATTCAGGACCCTCACTCTCAGTGCTTGTTTACAAGGTGGAATTCAAGACACTCATGCTCAGCGCTGGGTTACATGTGGAATTCAGGACCTTCACTCTCAGTCCCGGATACAAGTTGGAATTCAGGACCCTCACTCTCAGTGCTGGTTTACCAGGTGGAATTCAGGACCCTCACGCTCAGTGCTGGGTTGTAGGTTGAATTCTGGACCCTCACTCTCAGTGCTTGTTTACAAGGTGGAATTCAGGACCCTCACTCTCAGTGCTTGTTTACAAGGTGGAATTCAGGACCCTCATGCTCAGCGCTGTGTTACATGTGGAATTCAGGACCTTCACTCTCAGTCCCGGTTACAAGTTGGAATTCAGGACCCTCACTCTCAGTGCTGGTTTACCAGGTGGAATTCAGGACCCTCACGCTAAGTGCTGGGTTATAGGGTGGAATTCAAGACCCTCAGGCTCAGTGCTGGGTTACAGGGTGGAATTCAGGACCCTCACTCTCAGTGCTTGTTTACAAGGTGGAATTCAGGAACCTCACGCTGAGTGCTTGGTTACAGGGTATAATGAAGGACCCTCGCTCTCAGTGATGGTTTACAAGGTGAAATTTAGGACACTCACGCTCACTGCAGGGATACAGGTTGGAATTCAGGACCCTCAACCATAGTGCTGGTTGACAAGGTGGAATTCAGGACCATTATGATCAGTGCTGGTATACAAGGTGGAATTGAGAACCCTCACGCACAGTGCTGGTTTACATGGTGGAATTCTGGACCCTCACTATCAGTGCTGGGTTACAGAGTGGAATTCAGGACCCTCAGTCTCAGTGCTGGTTTACAAGGTGGAATTCAGCACGTAGACGCTCAGTGCTGGGTTACTGGATGGAATTCAGGACCCTCACCCCAAGTGCTGGTTTACCAGGTGGAATTCAGGACCCTCACACTCAGTGCTGGGTTGCAGATTGAATTCTGGACCCTCACTCTCAGTGCTTGTTTACAAGGTGGAATTCAGCACCTAGATGCTCAGTGCTGGGTTACTGGATAGAATTCAGGACCCTTACTCTCAGTGCTGGTTTACCAGGTGGAACTTAGGACCCTCACGCTCAGTGCTGGGTTACAGGGTGAAATTCAGGATCCTAACTCTCACTGCTGGTTTTCAAGGTAGAATTCTGGACCCTCACAGTCAGTCCTGGTCTACAAGGTGGAATTCAGGACCCTCACTCTCAGTGCTTGTTTACAAGGTGGAATTCAGGACACTCATGCTCAGCGCTGTGTTACATGTGGAATTCAGGACCTTCACTCTCAGTCCCGGTTACAAGTTGGAATTCAGGACCCTCACTCTCAGTGCTGGTTTACCAGGTGGAATTCAGGACCCTCAGGCTCAGTGCTGGGTTACTGGATAGAATTCAGGACCCTTACTCTCAGTGCTGGTTTACCAGGTGGAACTTAGGACCCTCACGCTCAGTGCTGGGTTACAGGGTGAAATTCAGGATCCTAACTCTCACTGCTGGTTTTCAAGGTAGAATTCTGGACCCTCACAGTCAGTCCTGGTCTACAAGGTGGAATTCAGGACCCTCACTCTCAGTGCTTGTTTACAAGGTGGAATTCAGGACCCTCACGCTCAGTGCTGGTTTACCAGGTGGAATTCAGGACCCTCACGCTCAGTGCTGGGTTGTAGGTGGAATTCAGGACCCTCAGGCTCAGTGCTGGGTTACAGGGTGGAATTCAGGACCCTCACTCTTAGTGCTTGTTTATAAGGAGGAATTCAGGAACCTCACGCTGAGTGCTTGGTTACAGGGTGTAATGAAGGACCCTCGCTCTCAGTGATGGTTTACAAGGTGAAATTTAGGACACTCACACTCACTGCAGGGTTACAGGGTACAATTCAGGACCCTCAACCTCAGTGCTGGTTGACAAGGTGGAATTCAGGACCCTCACGCTCAGTGCTGGGTTATAGGGTAGAATTCAGGAGCCTGACTCTCAGTGCCGATTTTCAAGGTGGAATTCCACATCTTCACGCTCAGTGCTGGGTTACAGGGTGGAATTCAGGACCCTTACTCTCAGTGCTGGTTTACAAGATGGAATTCAGGACAGTCACGCTCAGTGCTGGGTTACAGGTGGAATTCAGGATCTTCACTCTCAGCCCTGGTTTCCAAGGGGTAATTCAGGACCCTCACTCTCAGTGCTGGATTCCAAGGGGGAATTCAGGACCATCACACTCAGTGCTGGTTTACAAACTGGAATTCAGGACCCTCACTCTCAGTTTCGTCTTATAGTGTGGAATTCAGGACCCTCACGCTCAGTGCTGGTTTCAAGGGTGAAATTCAGGACCCTCACGCTAAGTGCTGGGTTATAGGGTGGAATTCAGGACCCTCAGGCTCGGTGCTGGGTTACAGGGTGGAATTCCAGACCCTCACGATCAGTGCTGGGTTAAAGAGTGGAATTCAGGACCCTCACGCTCAGTGCTGCATTACAGGGTGGAATTCAGCACCCTCACTCTCACTGCTGGTTGACAAGGTGGAATTCAGGACCATTAAGCTCAGTGCTGGGTTACAGGGTGGAATTTAGGACAGTCATTCTCAGTGCTGGTTTACAAGGGAGAATTCAGGAACCTCACGCTCACTTCTGGGTAACAGTGGAATTGAGGACTCTGACGCTCAGTGCTGGGTTACAGTGTGGAAATCAGGACCCTCATGCTCAGTGCTGGGTTACAAGGTGAAATTCAGGATCCTAACTCTCACTGCTGGTTTTCAAGGTAGAATTCTGGACCCTCACAGTCAGTCCTGGTCTACAAGGTGGAATTCAGGACCCTCACGCTCAGTGCTGGTTTACCAGGTGGAATTCAGGACCCTCATGCTCAGTGCTGGTTTACCAGGTGGAATTCAGGACCCTCAGGCTCAGTGCTGGGTTATAGGGTGGAATTCAGGACCCTCAGGCTCGGTGCTGGGTTACAGGGTGGAATTCCGGACCCTCACGATCAGTGCTGGGTTAAAGAGTGGAATTCAGGACCCTCACGCTCAGTGCTGCGTTACAGGGTGGAATTCAGCACCTTCACTCTCAGTGCTGGTTTCCAAGGGGTAATTCAGGACCCTCACTCTCAGTGCTTGTTTACAAGGTGGAATTCAGGATCCTAACTCTCACTGCTGGCTTTCAAGGTAGAATTCTGGACCCTCACAGTCAGTCCTGGTCTACAAGGTGGAATTCAGGACCCTCACTCTCAGTGCTTGTTTACCAGGTGGAACTTAGGACCCTCACGCTTAGTGCTGGGTTACAGGGTGAAATTCAGGATCCTAACTCTCACTGCTGGTTTTCAAGGTAGAATTCTGGACCCTCACAGTCAGTCCTGGTCTACAAGTTGGAATTCAGGACCCTCACTCTCAGTGCTTGTTTACAAGGTGGAATTCAGGACCCTCACGCTCAGTGCTGGTTTACCAGGTGGAATTCAGGACCCTCACGCTCAGTGCTGGGTTGTAGGTGGAATTCAGGACCCTCAGGCTCAGTGCTGGGTTACAGGGTGGAATTCAGGATCTTCACTCTCAGCCCTGGTTTCCAAGGGGTAATTCAGGACCCTCACTCTCAGTGCTGGATTCCAAGGGGGAATTCAGGACCATCACACTCAGTGCTGGTTTACAAACTGGAATTCAGGACCCTCACTCTCAGTTTCGTCTTATAGTGTGGAATTCAGGACCCTCACGCTCAGTGCTGGTTTCAAGGGTGAAATTCAGGACCCTCACGCTAAGTGCTGGGTTATAGGGTGGAATTCAGGACCCTCAGGCTCGGTGCTGGGTTACAGGGTGGAATTCCGGACCCTCACGATCAGTGCTGGGTTAAAGAGTGGAATTCAGGACCCTCACGCTCAGTGCTGCATTACAGGGTGGAATTCAGCACCCTCACTCTCAGTGCTGGTTGACAAGGTGGAATTCAGGACCATTAAGCTCAGTGCTGGGTTACAGGGTGGAATTTAGGACAGTCATTCTCAGTGCTGGTTTACAAGGGAGAATTCAGGAACCTCACGCTCACTTCTGGGTAACAGTGGAATTGAGGACTCTGACGCTCAGTGCTGGGTTACAGTGTGGAAATCAGGACCCTCATGCTCAGTGCTGGGTTACAAGGTGAAATTCAGGATCCTAACTCTCACTGCTGGTTTTCAAGGTAGAATTCTGGACCCTCACAGTCAGTCCTGGTCTACAAGGTGGAATTCAGGACCCTCACGCTCAGTGCTGGGTTGTAGGTGGAATTCAGGACCCTCACGCTCAGTGCTGGGTTGTAGGTGGAATTCAGGACCCTCAGGCTCAGTGCTGGGTTACAGGGTGTAATGAAGGACCCTCGCTCTCAGTGATGGTTTACAAGGTGAAATTTAGGACACTCACACTCACTGCAGGGTTACAGGGTACAATTCAGGACCCTCAACCTCAGTGCTGGTTGACAAGGTGGAATTCAGGACCCTCACGCTCAGTGCTGGGTTATAGGGTAGAATTCAGGAGCCTGACTCTCAGTGCCGATTTTCAAGGTGGAATTCCACATCTTCACGCTCAGTGCTGGGTTACAGGGTGGAATTCAGGACCCTTACTCTCAGTGCTGGTTTACAAGATGGAATTCAGGACAGTCACGCTCAGTGCTGGGTTACAGGTGGAATTCAGGATCTTCACTCTCAGCGCTGGTTTCCAAGGGGTAATTCAGGACCCTCACTCTCAGTGCTGGATTCCAAGGAGGAATTCAGGACCATCACACTCAGTGCTGGTTTACAAACTGGAATTCAGGACCCTCACTCTCAGTTTCGTCTTATAGTGTGGAATTCAGGACCCTCACGCTCAGTGCTGGTTTCAAGGGTGAAATTCAGGACCCTCACGCTAAGTGCTGGGTTATAGGGTGGAATTCAGGACCCTCAGGCTTGGTGCTGGGTTACAGGGTGGAATTCCAGACCCTCACGATCAGTGCTGGGTTAAAGAGTGGAATTCAGGACCCTCACGCTCAGTGCTGCATTACAGGGTGGAATTCAGCACCCTCACTCTCAGTGCTGGTTGACAAGGTGGAATTCAGGACCATTAAGCTCAGTGCTGGGTTACAGGGTGGAATTTAGGACAGTCATTCTCAGTGCTGGTTTACAAGGGAGAATTCAGGAACCTCACGCTCACTTCTGGGTAACAGTGGAATTGAGGACTCTGACGCTCAGTGCTGGGTTACAGTGTGGAAATCAGGACACTCATGCTCAGTGCTGGCGTACAGGTGGAATTCAGGATCCTCACTCTCAGTGCAGGTTGACAAGGTGGAATTCAGGACCATTAAGCTCAGTACTGCGTTACAGGGTGGAATTTAGGACAGTCATTCTCAGTGCTGGTTTACGAGATGGAATTCAGGAAACTCACACTCACTTCTGGGTAACAGGTGGAATTGAGGACTCTGACGCTCAGTGCTGAGTTACAGTGTGGAAATCAGGACGCTCATGCTCAGTGCTGGTTGAGAAGGTGTAAATCAGAGCCCTCTCTCCGTGCTGGTTTACAAGGTGGAATTCAGGACCCTCACACTCAGTGCTGGGTTACAGGGTGGAATTCAGGACCCTTACTCTCTGTGCTGGTTTACAAGGTGGAATTCAGGACCCTCACGCTCAGTGCTGGTTTACAAGATGGAATTCAGGACAGTCACGCTCAGTGCTGGCGTACAGGTGGAATTCAGGATCTTCACTCTCAGTGCAGGTTTACAAGGTGGAATTCAGGACCCTTCTGCTCAGTACTGGGTTATTCAGGACACTTGTTCTCAGTGCAGCTTTACAAGGTGGAATTCAGGAACCTCATGCTCAGTGCTGGGATACAGGGTGAATTCAGGACCCTCACGCTCAGTCAACACACATCAAAGTTGCTGGTTGAATGCAGCAGGCCAAGCAGCATCTATAGGAAATCAGGACCCTCACTCTCAGTACTGGGTTACAGGCAGGAATTCAGTACCTTCACGCTCAGTGCTGGTTCAAAATATGGAATTCAGGACCCTTACTCTCAGTACTGGTTTACAAGGTGGAATTCAGGACCCTGTCTCAGTGCTGGTTTACAACGTGGATTCAAGACCCTCACGGAACGTGCTGTGTTACAGGGTGGATTTCAGGACCCTCACTCTCAGCGCTGGTTTACAAGATGGAATTCAGGACCCTCACGCACAGTGATTGGATACAGGGTGGAATTCAGTACCCTCATGCACAGTGTTAGTTTACAAGGTGGAATTCAGGACCCTCACGCTCAGTGCTGGATTATAGGGTGAAAATCAGGACTCTCACTCTGAGTGCTGGTTTACAAGGTGGAATTCAGCACCCACACGCTCAGTGCTGGGATATTGGATGGAATTCAGGACCCTCACTCTCAGGGCTGGTTTACAAGGTGGAATTCAGCACCCTCACACTCAGTGCTGGGTTACAGTGTGGAATTCAGGACTCTCACTCTGAGTGCTGGTTTACAAAGTGGAATTCAGGACGCTCACGCTCAAAGATGGGTTACAGTTCGAATTCAGGACCTTCACTCTCAGTGCTGGTTAATAAGGTGGAAGTCAGGACCCTCACTCTCAGTGCTGGTTTACCAGGTGGAACTCAGGACCCTCACGCACAGTGTTGGGTTACAGGTAGAATTCAGGATCCGAACTCTCACTGCTGGTTTTCAAGGTGGAATTCAGGAATCTCATGGTCAGTGCTAAGTTACAGGCCGGAATTCAGGACCGTCACGCTCAGTGCTGTTTTTCAAGGTAGAATTCAGGACCCTCACACTCAGTCCTGGTCTACAAGGTGGAATTCAGGACCCTCAGGCTCAGTGCTGATTTACAAGGTGGAATTCAGGACACTCACTCTCAGTGCTTGTTTACAAGGTGGAATTCACAACCCACACACTCAGTGCTGCGTTACAGGGTGGAATTCAGCACCTGCACTCTCAGTGCTGGTTTCCAAGGGGTAATTCAGGACCCTCACTCTCAGTGCTTGTTTACAAGGTGGAATTCAGGACCCTCATGCTCAGTCCCGGTTACAAGTTGGAATTCAGGACCCTCACTCTCAGTGCTGGTTTACCAGGTGGAATTCAGGACCCTCACGCTCAGTGCTCGGTTGCAGGTTGAATTCTGGATCCTCACTCTCAGTGCTTGTTTACAAGGTGGAATTCAGGACCCTCACACTCAGTGCTGGGTTGCAGATTGAATTCTGGATGCTCACTCTCAGTGCTTGTTTACAAGGTGGAATTCAGGACCCTCATGCTGAGCGCTGCGTTACATGTGGAATTCAGGACCTTCACTCTCAGTCCTGGCTTACAAGTTGGAATTCAGGACCCTCACTCTCAGTGCTGATTTACCAAGTGGAATTCAGGACCCTCACGCTCAGTGCTTGTTAACAAGGTGGAATTCACAACCCACACACTCAGTGCTGCGTTACAGGGTGGAATTCAGCACCTTCACTCTCAGTGCTGGTTTCCAAGGGGTAATTCAGGACCCTCACTCTCAGTGCTTGTTTACAAGGTGGAATTCAGGACCCTCCTGCTCAGTCCCGGTTACAAGTTGGAATTCAGGACCCTCACTCTCAGTGCTGGTTTACCAGGTGGAATTCAGGACCCTCACGCTCAGTGCTGGGTTGCAGGTTGAATTCTGGATCCTCACTCTCAGTGCTTGTTTACAAGGTGGAATTCAGAACCCTCACACTCAGTGCTGGGTTGCAGATTGAATTCTGGATGCTCACTCTCAGTGCTTGTTTACAAGGTGGAATTCAGGACCCTCATGCTGAGCGCTGCGTTACATGTGGAATTCAGGACCTTCACTCTCAGTCCTGGCTTACAAGTTGGAATTCAGGACCCTCACTCTCAGTGCTGGTTTACCAGGTGGAATTCAGGACCCTCACGCTCAGTGCTGGGTTGCAGGTTGAATTCTGGACCCTCACTCTCAGTGCTTGTTAACAAGGTGGAATTCAGGACCCTCACGCCAAGTGCTGGGTAATAGGGTGGAATTCAGGACCCTCATTCTCAGTGCTTGTTTACAAGGAGGAATTTAGGAACCTCACGCAGAGTGCTTGGTTACAGGGTATAATGAAGGACCCTCGCTCTCAGTGATGGTTTACAAGGTGAAATTTAGGACACTCACGCTCACTGCAGGGCTACAGGGTGCAATTCAGGACCCTCAACATCAGTGATGGTTGACAAGGTGGAATTCAGGACCCTCAGAATCTGTGTTGGGTTAAAGAGTGGAATTCATCACCCTAACTCTCAGTGCAGATTTACAAGGTGGAATTCAGGTCCCTTCTGCTCAGTACTGGGTTATTTAGGACATTCGTTCTCAGTGCAGCTTTACACGGTGGAATTCAGGAACCTCATGCTCAGTGCTGGGATACAGGGTGAATTCAGGACCCTCACGCTCAGTGCTGGTTTACAAGATGGAATTCAGCATGCTCACGTTCAGTGCTGGGTAACAGGTGGAATTCAGGACCATCATACTCAGTGCTGGTTTACGAAGTGGAGTTCAGGACCCTCACTCTCAGTACTGGGTTACAGGGAGGAATTCAGGACCCTCACGCTCAGTGCTGGGGTACAGGTGGAATTCAGGACCCTCATGCTCAGCGCTGGGTTACATGTGGAATTCAGGACCTTCACTCTCACTGAGGTTGAGGGTCCTGAATTGCACCCTGTAGCCCTGCAGTGAGCGTGAGTGTCCTAAATTTCACCTTGTAAACCATCACTGAGAGCGAGGGTCCTTCATTATACCCTGTAACCAAGCACTCTGCGTGAGGTTCCTAAATTCCTCCTTGTAAACAAGCACTGAGAGTGAGGGTCCTGAATTCCACCCTATTACCCAGCACTTAGCGTGAGGGTCCTGAATTCCACCTGGTAAATCAGCACTGAGAGTGAGGGTCCTGAATTCCAACTTGTAAGCCAGGACTGAGAGTGAAGGTCCTGAATTCCACATGTAACGCAGCGCTCAGCATGAGAGTCCTGAATTCCACCTTGTAAACAAGCACTGAGAGTGAGCATCCAGAATTCAATCTGCAACCCAGCACTGAGTGTGAGGGTCCTGAATTCCACCTTGTAAACAAGCACTGAGAGTGAGGATCCAGAATTCAACCTGCAACCCAGCACTGAGCGTGAGGGTCCTGAATTCCAACTTGTAACCGGGACTGAGCATGAGGGTACTGAATTCCACCTTGTAAACAAGCACTGAGAGTGAGGGTCCAGAATTCAATCTGCAACCCAGCACTGAGCGTCTAGGTGCTGAATTCCACCTTGTAAACCAGCACTGAGAGTGAGGATCCTGAATTCCATCCAATAACCCAGCACTGAGCGTGTGGGTGCTGAATTCCACCTTGTAAACTAGCAATGTGAGTGAGAGTCCTGAATTCAACCTTATTAACCAGCACTGAGAGTGAAGGTCCTGAATTCGAACTGAAACCCATCTTTGAGCGTGAGCGTCCTGAATTCCACTTTGTAAACCAGCACGCAGAGTGAGAGTCCTGAATTCCAGACTGTAACCCAGCACTGAGCGTGAGGGTGCTGAATTCCACCTTGTAAACCAGCCCTGAGAGTGAGGTTCCTGATTTTCACCCTGTAATCCAGCACTGAGCGTGAGGGTGCTGAATTCCACCCTGTAACCCAGCACTGAGCGTCAGGGTCATGAATTTTTCCCTGTAACGCAGCCCTGAGCGTGTGGGTGCTGAATTCAACCTTGTAAACTAGCACTAAGAGTGAGAGTCCTGAATTCCACCTTGTAACCCAGCACTGAGCGTGAGGGTCATGAATTCCAACTTGTAAACCAGCACTGAGATTGAGGTTCCTGAATTGCACCTTGTAAAGCTGCAATGAAACCGAGTGTCCTAAATAACCCAGTACTGAGCAGAAGGGTCCTGAATTCCACCTTGTAAACCTGCACTGAGAGTGAGGATCCTGAATTCCACCTTGTAAACCAGCCCTGAGAGTGAGGGTCCTGATTTCCACACTGTAACCCAGCACTGAGCGTCAGAGTCCTCAATTCCAACTGTTATCCAGAAGTGAGCGTGAGGTTCCTGAATTCTCCCTTGTAAACCAGCACTGAGAATCACTGTCCTAAATTCCACCGTGTAACCCAGCACTGAGCTTAATGGTCCTGAATTCCACCATGTCAACCAGCACTGAGAGTGAGGGTCCTGAATTCCACATTTTAAACCAACTCTGAGCGTGAGGGTGCTGAATTTCACCCTGTAACCCAGCACTGAGCGTGAGGGTCCTGAATTCCACCTTGTAAACCAGCACTGAGAGTGAGGGTCCTGAATTCCATCCAATAACCCAGCACTGAGCGTGTGGGTGCTGAATTCCACCTTGTAAACTAGCAATGTGAGTGAGAATCCTGAATTCAACCTTATTAACCAGCACTGAGAGTGAAGGTCCTGAATTCGAACTGTAACCCATCTTTGAGCGTGAGGGTCCTGAATTCCACTTTGTAAACCAGCACTCAGAGTGAGAGTCCTGAATTCCACACTGTAACCCAGCACTGAGCGTGAGGGTGCTGAATTCCAGTTTGTAAACCAGCCCTGAGAGTGAGGTTCCTGATTTTCACCCTGTAATACAGCACTGAGCGTGAGGGTCCTGAATTCCACCTTGCAAACCAGTACTGAGAGAAAGGGTCCTGAATTCCATATTTTAAACCAGCACTGAGCGTGAGGGTCCTGAATTCCTCCCTGTAACCCAGTACTGAGAGTGAGGGTCCTGAACTCCAATTTGTAAACCAGCACTGAGTATGATGGTCCTCAATTCCACCTGTTACCCAGCACTGAACGTGAGCATGCTGAATTCCATCTTGTAAACCAGCACTGAGCGTGAGGGTCCTGAATTCACCCTGTATCCCAGCACTGAGCATGAGGTTCCTGAATTCCACCGTGTAAAGCTGCACTGAGAACGAATGTCCTAAATAACCCAGTACTGAACAGAAGGGACCTGAATTCCACCTTGTAAATCTGCACTGAGAGTGAGGGTCCTGAATTCCATTCTGTAACCCAGCACTGATAGTGAGGGTCCGGAATTCCACCATGTAAACCAGCACTGTGCGTGAGGGTTCTCAATTCCACCTTGTATACCAGCACTGATCATAATGGTCCTGAATTCCACCTTGTCAACCAGCACTATGGTTGAGGGTCCTGAATTCCAACCTGTAACCCAGCACTGAGAGTGAAGGTCCTGAATTCCACATGTAACCCAGCGCTGAGCATGAGGGTCCTGAATTCCACCTGTACCCCAGCACTGAGCGTGACTGTCCTGAATTCCATCTTGTAAACCAGCACTGAGAGTAAGGGTCCTGAATTCCACCCTGTAACCCAGCACTGAGCGTGAAGATGTGGAATTCCACCTTGAAAATCGGCACTGAGAGTCAGGCTCCTGCATTCTACCCTATAACCCAGCACTGAGCCTGAGGGTCCTGAATTCCACCCTATAACCCAGCACTTAGCGTGAGGATCCTGAATTTCACCCTTGAAACCAGTAGTGAGCGTGAGGGTACTGAATTCCACCTTGTAAGACAATACTAAGAGTGAGGGTCCTGAATTCCAGTTTGTAAACCAGCACTGAGTGTGATGGTCCAGAATTCCCTCTTGGAATTCAGCAGTGAGCGTGAGGGTCCTGAATTCCACCTTGTAAACAGGCACTGAGAGTGACGGTCCTGAATTCTACCTGTAACCCAACACTGTGCTTGAGGGTCCTAAGTTCCACCTGGTTAACCAGCACTGAGAGTAAGGGTCCTGAATTCCATCCAGTAACCCAGCACTGAGCATCTCGGTGCTGAATTTCACCTTGTAAACCAGCACTGAGACTGAGGGTCCTGAATTCCACTCTTTAACCCAACACAGATTCTGAGGGTCCTGAATTCCACCTTGTCAACCATCACTGAGGTTGAGGGTCCTGAATTGCACCCTGTAGCTCTGCAGTGAGCGTGAGTGTCCTAAATATCACCTTGTAAACCATCACTGAGAGCGAGGGTCCTTCATTATACCCTGTAATCAAGCACTCTGCGTGAGTTTCCTAAATTCCTCCTTGTAAACAAGCACTGAGAGTGAGGGTCCTGAATTCCACCCTATTACCCAGCACTTAGCGTGAGGGTCCTGAATTCCACCTTGTTAACAAGCACTGAGAGTGAGGGTCCAGAATTCACCCTGTATCCCAGCACTGAGCATGAGGTTCCTGAATTCCACCGTGTAAAGCTGCACTGAGAACGAATGTCCTAAATAACCCAGTACTGAGCAGAAGGGACCTGAATTCCACCTTGTAAATCTGCACTGAGAGTGAGGGTCCTGAATTCCATTCTGTAACCCAGCACTGATAGTAAGGGTCCAGAATTCCACCATGTAAACCAGCACTGTGCGTGAGGGTTCTCAATTCCACCTTGTATACCAGCACTGATCATAATGGTCCTGAATTCCACCTTGTCAACCAGCACTATGGTTGAGGGTCCTGAATTCCAACCTGTAACCCAGCACTGAGAGTGAAGGTCCTGAATTCCACCTTGTTAACAAGCACTGAGAGTGAGGGTCCAGAATTCACCCTGTATCCCAGCACTGAGCATGAGGTTCCTGAATTCCACCGTGTAAAGCTGCACTGAGAACGAATGTCCTAAATAAACCAGTACTGAGCAGAAGGGACCTGAATTCCACCTTGTAAATCTGCACTGAGAGTGAGGGTCCTGAATTCCATTCTGTAACCCAGCACTGATAGTAAGGGTCCAGAATTCCACCATGTAAACCAGCACTGTGCGTGAGGGTTCTCAATTCCACCTTGTATACCAGCACTGATCATAATGGTCCTGAATTCCACCTTGTCAACCAGCACTATGGTTGAGGGTCCTGAATTCCAACCTGTAACCCAGCACTGAGAGTGAAGGTCCTGAATTCCACATGTAACCCAGCGCTGAGCATGAGGGTCCTGAATTCCACCTGTACCCCAGCACTGAGCGTGACTGTCCTGAATTCCATCTTGTAAACCAGCACTGAGAGTAAGGGTCCTGAATTCCACCCTGTAACCCAGCACTGAGCGTGAAGATGTGGAATTCCACCTTGAAAATCGGCACTGAGAGTCAGGCTCCTGCATTCTACCCTATAACCCAGCACTGAGCCTGAGGGTCCTGAATTCCACCCTATAACCCAGCACTTAGCGTGAGGGTCCTGAATTTCACCCTTGAAACCAGCAGTGAGCGTGAGGGTACTGAATTCCACCTTGTAAGACAATACTAAGAGTGAGGGTCCTGAATTCAAGTTTGTAAACCAGCACTGAGTGTGATGGTCCAGAATTCCCTCTTGGAATTCAGCACTGAGCCTGAGGGTCCTGATTTCCACGTTGTAGACCAGGACTGAGTGTGAGGATCCTGAATTCTACCTTGAAAAACAACACTGAGCGTGATGGTCCTGAATTCCGGCCTGTAACCTGGCACTGAGCGTGAGCGTCCTGAATTCTACCTGTAACCCAACACTGTGCGTGAGGGTCCTGAGTTCCACCTGGTAAACCAGCACTGAGTGTGAGGGTCCTGAATTCCATCCAATAACCCAGCACTGAGCATGTGGGTTCTGAATTCCACCTTGTAAACTAGCAATGTGAGTGAGAGTCCTGAATTCAACCTTATTAACCAGCACTGAGAGTGAAGGTCCTGAATTCGAACTGTAACCCATCTTTGAGCGTGAGAGTCCTGAATTCCACACTGTAACCCAGCACTGAGTGTGAGGGCAAACAACAGGAATTCTGCAGATGCTGGAAATTCAAGCAACATACATCAAAGTTGCTGGTGAACGCAGCAGGCCAGGCAGCATCTATAGGAAGAAGCGCAGTCGACGTTTCAGGCCGAGACACTTCGTCAGGACTAACTGAAGGAAGAGAGTTACGTGCTGTGTTACAGTGTGGATTTCAGGACCCTCACTCTCACCGCTGGTTTACAAGATGGAATTCAGGACCCTCACGCACAGTGATTGGATACAGGGTGGAATTCAGTACCCTCATGCACAGTGTTGGTTTACAAGGTGGAATTCAGGACCCTCACGCTCAATGCTGGATTACAGGGTGAAAATCAGGACCCTCACGCTCAGTGCTGGGTTGCAGATTGAATTCTGGACCCTCACTCTCAGTGCTTGTTTACAAGGTGGAATTCACGACCCACACACTGAGTGCTGTGTTACAGGGTGGAATTCCGCATCCTCACGCTCAGTGCTGCGTTACAGGGTGGAATTCAGGAACCTTACGCTCAGTGCTGGTTTACAAAGTGGAATTCAGGATCCTCACTCTCAGTGCAGGTTTACAAGGTGGAATTCAGGTCCCTTCTGCTCAGTACTGGGTTATTTAGGACACTCGTTCTCAGTGCAGCTTTACAAGGTGGAATTCAGGAACCTCATGCTCAGTGCTGGGATACAGGGTGAATTCAGGACCCTCACGCTCAGTGCTGGTTTACAAGATGGAATTCAGGATGCTCACGCTCAGTGCTGGGTAACAGGTGGAATTCAGGACCATCATACTCAGTGCTGGTTTACAAAGTGGAATTCAGGACCCTCACTCTCAGTACTGGGTTACAGGGAGGAATTCAGGACCATCACGCTCAGTGCTGGTTCATAATATGGAATTCAGGACCCTTACTCTCAGTACTGGTTTATAAGTTGGAATTCAGGACCCTGTCTCAGTGCTGGTTTACAATGTGGATTCAAAACCCTCACGGAACGTGCTGTGTTGCAGTGTTGATTTCAGGACCCTCACTCTCAGCGCTGGTTTACAAGATGGAATTCAGGACCCTCACGCACAGTGTTGGTTTACAAGGTGGAATTCAGGACCCTCACGCTCAGTGCTGGATTACAGGGTGAAAATCAGGACCCTCACTCTCAGGGCTGGTTTACAAGGTGGACTTCAGCATCTTCACACACAGTGCTGGGTTACAGTGTGGAATTCAGGACTCTCACTCTGAGTGCTGGTTTACAAGGTGGAATTCAGCACCCACACGCTCAGTGCTGGGATATTGGATGGAATTCAGGACCCTCACTCTCAGTGCTGGATTACAGGGTGGAACTCAGGACCCTCACGCTCAGTACTGGATTACAGGGTGAAAATCAGGAACTTCACTCTCAGGGCTGGTTTACAAGGTGGAATTCAGCACCCTCACGCTCAGGGCTGGGTTACAGTGTGGAATTCAGGACTCTCACTATGAGTGCTGGTTTACAAAGTGGAATTCAGGACGCTCACGCTCAAAGATGGGTTACAGTTCGAATTCAGGACCTTCACTCTCAGTGCTGGTTAATAAGGTTGAATTCAGGACTCTCACTCACATTGCGAGTTTCCAAGGTGGAATTCAGCACCCACACGCTCAATGCTGGGTTATTGGATGGAATTCAGGACCCTCACTCTCAGTGCTGGGTTGCAGATTGAATTCTGGACCCTCTCAGTGCTTGTTTACAAGGTGGAATTCAGGACCCTCATGCTCAGCTCTGTGTTACCTGTGGAATTCAGGATCCTCACTCTCAGTGCAGGTTTACAAGGTGGAATTCAGGAACCTCACTCTCAGTGCTGGTTTACAAGTTGGAATACAGGATCCTCATGCTCAGCGCTGGCTTACATGTGGAATTCAGGACCCTCACACTCAGTGCTGGGTTGCAGATTGAATTCTGGACCCTCCTCTCAGTGCTTGTTTACAAGGTGGAATTCAGGACCCTCATGCTCAGCTCTGTGTTACATGTGGAATTCAGGATCCTCACTCTCAGTGCAGGTTTACAGGTGGAATTCAGGTCCCTTCTGCTCAGTACTGGGTTATTTAGGACACTCGTTCTCAGTGCAGCTTTACAAGGTGGAATTCAGGAACCTCATGCACAGTGCTGGGATGCAGGGTGAATTCAGGACCCTCACGCTCAGTGCTGGTTTACAAGATGGAATTCAGGATGCTCACGCTCAGTGCTGGGTAACAGGTGGAATTCAGGACCATCATACTCAGTGCTGGTTTACAAAGTGGAATTCAGGACCCTTTCTCTCAGTACTGGTTTGCAAGGTGGAATTCAGGACCCTCACGCTCAGTGCTGGATTACAGGGTGAAAATCAGGACCCTCACTCTCAGGGCTGGTTTACAAGGTGGAATTCAGCACCCTCACACTCAGTGCTGGGTTACAGTGTGGAATTCAGGACTCTCACTCTGAGTGCTGGTTTACAATCAGTACTGGTTTACAAGGTGGAATTCAGGACCCTGTCTCAGTGCTGGTTTACAATGTGGATTCAAACCCTCACGGAACGTGCTGTGTTACAGAGTGGATTTCAGGACCCTCACTCTCAGTGCTGGTTTACAAGATGGAATTCAGGACCCTCACGCACAGTGATTGGATACAGGTTGGAATTCAGTACCCTCATGCACAGTGTTGGTTTACAAGGTGGAATTGAGGACCCTCACACTCAGTGCTGGATTACAGGGTGAAAATCAGGAACCTCACTCTCAGGGCTGGTTTACAAGGTGGAATTCAGCACCCTCACGCTCAGTGCTGGGTTACATTGTGGAATTCAGGACTCTCACTCTGAGTGCTGGTTTACAAAGTGGAATTCAGGACGCTCACGCTCAAAGATGGGTTACAGTTCGAATTCAGGACCTTCACTCTCAGTGCTGGTTAAAAAGGTTGAAGTCAGGACTCTCAATCACATTGCTAGTTTACAAGGTGGAATTCAGCACCCACACGCTCAGTGCTGGGTTATTGGATGGAATTCAGGACCCTCAGTCTCAGTGCTGGTTTACAAGGTGGAATTCAGCACCAAGACGCTCAGTGCTGGGTTGCAGATTGAATTCTGGACCCTCACTCTCAGTGCTTGTTTACAAGGTGGAATTCAGGACCCTCATGCTCAGCGCTGGGTGACATGTGGAATTCATGATCCTCACTCTCAGTGCAGTTTTACAAGGTGGAATTCAGGTCCCTTCTGCTCAGTACTGGGTTATTTAGGGCACTCGTTCTCAGTGCAGCTTTACAAGGTGGAATTCAGGAACCTCATGCTCAGTGCTGGGATACAGGGTGAATTCAGGACCCTCACGCTCAGTGCTGGTTTACAAGATGGAATTCAGGATGCTCACGCTCAGTGCTGGGTAACAGGTGGAATTCAGGACCATCATACTCAGTGCTGGTTTACAAAGTGGAATTCAGGACCCTCACTCTCAGTACTGGGTTACAGGGAGGAATTCAGGACCATCACGCTCAGTGCTGGTTCATAATATGGAATTCAGGACCCTTACTCTCAGTACTGGTTTATAAGGTGGAATTCAGGACCCTGTCTCAGTGCTGGTTTACAATGTGGATTCAAAACCCTCACGGAACGTGCTGTGTTACAGTGTGGATTTCAGGACCCTCACTCTCAGCGCTGGTTTACAAGATGGAATTCAGGACCCTCACGCACAGTGTTGGTTTACAAGGTGGAATTCAGGACCCTCACGCTCAGTGCTGGATTACAGGGTGAAAATCAGGACCCTCACTCTCAGGGCTGGTTTACAAGGTGGACTTCAGCACCTTCACACTCAGTGCTGGGTTACAGTGTGGAATTCAGGACTCTCACTCTGAGTGCTGGTTTACAAGGTGGAATTCAGCACCCACACGCTCAGTGCTGGGATATTGGATGGAATTCAGGACCCTCACTCTCAGTGCTGGATTACAGGGTGGAACTCAGGACCCTCACGCTCAGTGCTGGATTACAGGGTGAAAATCAGGAACCCTACTCTCAGGGCTGGTTTACAAGGTGGAATTCAGCACCCTCACGCTCAGTGCTGGGTTACAGTGTGGAATTCAGGACTCTCACAATGAGTGCTGGTTTACAAAGTGGAATTCAGGACGCTCACGCTCAAAGATGGGTTACAGTTCGAATTCAGGACCTTCACTCTCAGTGCTGGTTAATAAGGTTGAATTCAGGACTCTCACTCACATTGCGAGTTTCCAAGGTGGAATTCAGCACCCACACGCTCAGTGCTGGGTTATTGGATGGAATTCAGGACTCTCACTCTCAGTGCTTGTTTACAAGGTGGAATATAGTATCCTCATGCTCAGCGCTGGCTTACATGTGGAATTCAGGACCCTCACGCTCAGTGCTGGGTTGCAGATTGAATTCTGGACCCTCTCAGTGCTTGCTTACAAGGTGGAATTCAGGACCCTCATGCTCAGCTCTGTGTTACATGTGGAATTCAGGATCCTCACTCTCAGTGCAGGATTACAAGGTGGAATTCAGTTCCCTTCTGCTCAGTACTGGGTTATTTAGGACACTCGTTCTCAGTGCAGCTTTACAAGGTGGAATTCCGGAACCTCATGCTCAGTGCTGGGATACAGGGTGAATTCAGGACCCTCACGCTCAGTGCTGGTTTACAAGATGGAATTCAGGATGCTCACGCTCAGTGCTGGGTAACAGGTGGAATTCAGGACCATCATACTCAGTGCTGGTTTACAAAGTGGAATTCAGGACCCTCACTCTCAGTACTGGGTTACAGGGAGGAATTCAGGACCATCACGCTCAGTGCTGGTTCAAAATATGGAATTCAGGACCCTTACTCTCAGTACTGGTTTACAAGGTGGAATTCAGCACCCTGTCTCAGTGCTGGTTTACAATGTGCATTCAAAACCCTCACGGAACGTGCTGTGTTACAGTGTGGATTTCAGGACCCTCACTCTCAGCGCTGGTTTACAAGATGGAATTCAGGACCCTCACGCACAGTGATTGGATACAGGGTGGAATTCAGTACCCTCATGCACAGTGTTGGTTTACAAGGTGGAATTCAGGACCCTCACGCTCAGTGCTGGATTACAGGGTGAAAATCAGGACCCTCACTCTCAGGCCTGATTTACAAGGTGGAATTCAGGAACCTCATGCTCAGTGCTGGGATACATGGTGAATTCAGGACCCTCACGCTCAGTGCTGGTTTACAAGATGGAATTCAGGATGCTCACGCTCAGTGCTGGATAACAGGTGGAATTCAGGACCATCATACTCAGTGCTTGTTTACAAAGTGGCATTCAGGACCCTCACTCTCAGTACTGGGTTACAGGGAGGAATTCAGGACCATCACGCTCAGTGCTGGTTCATAATATGGAATTCAGGACCCTCACGCTCAGTGCTGGTTTAAAATATGGAATTCAGGACCCTTTCTCTCAGTACTGGTTTGCAAGGTGGAATTCAGGACCCTCACGCTCAGTGCTGGATTACAGGGTGAAAATCAGGACCCTCACTCTCAGGGCTGGTTTACAAGGTGGAATTCAGGACCCTCATGCTCAGCTCTGTGTTACATGTGGAATTCAGGATCCTCACTCTCAGTGCAGGTTTACAAGGTGGAATTCAGGTCCCTTCTGCTCAGTACTGGGTTATTTAGGACACTCGTTCTCAGTGTAGCTTTACAAGGTGGAATTCAGGAACATCATGCTCAGTGCTGGGATACAGGGTGAATTCAGGACCCTCACTCTCAGTGCTGGTAAACAAGATAGAATTCAGGATACTCACGCTCAGTGCTGGGTAACAGGTGGAATTCAGGACCATCATACTCAGTGCTGGTTTACAAAGTGGAATTCAGGACCCTCACTCTCAGTACTGGGTTACAGGGAGGAATTCAGGACCATCACGCTCAGTGCTGGTTCATAATATGGAATTCAGGACCCTTACTCTCAGTACTGGTTTATAAGTTGGAATTCAGGACCCTGTCTCAGTGCTGGTTTACAATGTGGATTCAAAACCCTCACGGAACGTGCTGTGTTACAGTGTGGATTTCAGGACCCTCACTCTCAGCGCTGGTTTACAAGATGGAATTCAGGACCCTCACGCACAGTGTTGGTTTACAAGGTGGAATTCAGGACCCTCACGCTCAGTGCTGGATTACAGGGTGAAAATCAGGACCCTCACTCTCAGGGCTGGTTTACAAGGTGGACTTCAGCACCTTCACACACAGTGCTGGGTTACAGTGTGGAATTCAGGACTCTCACTCTGAGTGCTGGTTTACAAGGTGGAATTCAGCACCCACACGCTCAGTGCTGGGATATTGGATGGAATTCAGCACCCTCACTCTCAGTGCTGGATTACAGGGTGGAACTCAGGACCCTCACGCTCAGTGCTGGATTATAGGGTGAAAATCAGGAACTTCACTCTCAGGGCTGGTTTACAAGGTGGAATTCAGCACCCTCACGCTCAGGGCTGGGTTACAGTGTGGAATTCAGGACTCTCACTATGAGTGCTGGTTTACAAAGTGGAATTCAGGACGCTCACGCTCAAAGATGGGTTACAGTTCGAATTCAGGACCTTCACTCTCAGTGCTGGTTAATAAGGTTGAATTCAGGACTCTCACTCACATTGCGAGTTTCCAAGGTGGAATTCAGCACCCACACGCTCAATGCTGGGTTATTGGATGGAATTCAGGACCCTCACTCTCAGTGCTGGGTTGCAGATTGAATTCTGGACCCTCTCAGTGCTTGTTTACAAGGTGGAATTCAGGACCCTCATGCTCAGCTCTGTGTTACCTGTGGAATTCAGGATCCTCACTCTCAGTGCAGGTTTACAAGGTGGAATTCAGGAACCTCACTCTCAGTGCTGGTTTACAAGTTGGAATACAGGATCCTCATGCTCAGCGCTGGCTTACATGTGGAATTCAGGACCCTCACACTCAGTGCTGGGTTGCAGATTGAATTCTGGACCCTCTCAGTACTTGTTTACAAGGTGGAATTCAGGACCCTCATGCTCAGCTCTGTGTTACATGTGGAATTCAGGATCCTCACTCTCAGTGCAGGTTTACAGGTGGAATTCAGGAACCTCATGCTCAGTGCTGGGATGCAGGGTGAATTCAGGACCCTCACGCTCAGTGCTGGTTTACAAGATGGAATTCAGGATGCTCACGCTCAGTGCTGGGTAACAGGTGGAATTCAGGACCATCATACTCAGTGCTGGTTTACAAAGTGGAATTCAGGACCCTCACTCTCAGTACTGGGTTACAGGGAGGAATTCAGGACCATCACGCTCAGTGCTGGTTCATAATATGAAATTCAGGACCCTCACGCTCAGTGCTGGTTTAAAATATGGAATTCAGGACCCTTTCTCTCAGTACTGGTTTGCAAGGTGGAATTCAGGACCCTCACGCTCAGTGCTGGATTACAGGGTGAAAATCAGGACCCTCACTCTCAGGGCTGGTTTACAAGGTGGAATTTAGCACCCTCACACTCAGTGCTGGGTTACAGTGTGGAATTCAGGACTCTCACTCTGAGTGCTGGTTTACAATCAGTACTGGTTTACAAGGTGGAATTCAGGACCCTGTCTCAGTGCTGGTTTACAATGTGGATTCAAACCCTCACGGAACGTGCTGTGTTACAGTGTGGATTTCAGGACCCTCACTCTCAGTGCTGGTTTACAAGATGGAATTCAGGACCCTCACGCACAGTGATTGGATACAGGGTGGAATTCAGTACCCTCATGCAAAGTGTTGGTTTACAAGGTGGAATTGAGGACCCTCACACTCAGTGCTGGATTACAGGGTGAAAATCAGGAACCTCACTCTCAGGGCTGGTTTACAAGGTGGAATTCAGCACCCTCACGCTCAGTGCTGGGTTACATTGTGGAATTCAGGACTCTCACTCTGAGTGCTGGTTTACAAAGTGGAATTCAGGACGCTCACGCTCAAAGATGGGTTACAGTTCGAATTCAGGACCTTCACTCTCAGTGCTGGTTAATAAGGTTGAAGTCAGGACTCTCACTCACATTGCTAGTTTACAAGGTGGAATTCAGCACCCACACGCTCAGTGCTGGGTTATTGGATGGAATTCAGGACCCTCACTCTCAGTGCTTGTTTACAAGGTGGAATACAGGACCCTCATGCTCAGCGCTGGCTTACATGTGGAATTCAGGACCCTCACGCTCAGTGCTGGGTTGCAGATTGAATTCTGGACCCTCACTCTCAGTGCTTGTTTACAAGGTGGAATTCAGGACCCTCATGCTCAGCTCTGTGTTACATGTGGAATTCAGGATCCTCACTCTCAGTGCAGGTTTACAAGGTGGAATTCAGGTCCCTTCTGCTCAGTACTGGGTTATTTAGGACACTCGTTCTCAGTGCAGCTTTACAAGGTGGAATTCAGGAACCTCATGCTCAGTGCTGGGATACAGGGTGAATTCAGGACCCTCACGCTCAGTGCTGGTTTACAAGATGGAATTCAGGATGCTCACGCTCAGTGCTGGGTAACAGGTGGAATTCAGGACCATCATACTCAGTGCTGGTTTACAAAGTGGAATTCAGGACCCTCACTCTCAGTACTGGGTTACAGGGAGGAATTCAGGACCCTCACGCTCAGTGCTGGTTCAAAATATGGAATTCAGGACCCTTACTCTCAGTACTGGTTTACAAGGTGGAATTCAGCACCCTGTCTCAGTGCTGGTTTACAATGTGCATTCAAAACCCTCACGGAACGTGCTGTGTTACAGTGTGGATTTCAGGACCCTCACTCTCAGCGCTGGTTTACAAGATGGAATTCAGGACCCTCACGCACAGTGATTGGATACAGGGTGGAATTCAGTACCCTCATGCACAGTGTTGGTTTACAAGGTGGAATTCAGGACCCTCATGCTCAGTGCTGGATTACAGGGTGAAAATCAGGACCCTCACTCTCAGGCCTGATTTACAAGGTGGAATTCAGGAACCTCATGCTCAGTGCTTAGATACATGGTGAATTCAGGACCCTCACGCTCAGCGCTGGTTTACAAGATGTAATTCAGGATGCTCACGCTCAGTGCTGGATAACAGGTGGAATTCAGGACCATCATACTCAGTGCTGGTTTACAAAGTGGCATTCAGGACCCTCACTCACAGTACTGGGTTACAGGGAGGAATTCAGGACCATCACGCTCAGTGCTGGTTCATAATATGGAATTCAGGACCCTCACGCTCAGTGCTGGTTTAAAATATGGAATTCAGGACCCTTTCTCTCAGTACTGGTTTGCAAGGTGGAATTCAGGACCCTCACGCTCAGTGCTGGATTACAGGGTGAAAATCAGGACCCTCACTCTCAGGGCTGGTTTACAAGGTGGAATTCAGGACCCTCATGCTCAGCTCTGTGTTACATGTGGAATTCAGGATCCTCACTCTCAGTGCAGGTTTACAAGGTGGAATTCAGGTCCCTTCTGCTCAGTACTGGGTTATTTAGGACACTCGTTCTCAGTGCAGCTTTACAGGGTGGAATTCAGGAACATCATGCTCAGTGCTGGGATACAGGGTGAATAAAGGACCCTCACTCTCAGTGCTGGTAAACAAGATAGAATTCAGGATGCTCACGCTCAGTGCTGGGTAACAGGTGGAATTCAGGACCATCATACTCAGTGCTGGTTTACAAAGTGGAATTCAGGACCCTCACTCTCAGTACTGGGTTACAGGGAGGAATTCAGGACCATCACGCTCAGTGCTGGTTCATAATATGGAATTCAGGACCCTTACTCTCAGTACTGGTTTATAAGGTGGAATTCAGGACCCTGTCTCAGTGCTGGTTTACAATGTGGATTCAAAACCCTCACGGAACGTGCTGTGTTACAGTGTGGATTTCAGGACCCTCACTCTCAGCGCTAGTTTACAAGATGGAATTCAGGACCCTCACGCAGAGTGTTGGTTTACAAGGTGGAATTCAGGACCCTCACGCTCAGTGCTGGATTACAGGGTGAAAATCAGGACCCTCACTCTCAGGGCTGGTTTACAAGGTTGACTTCAGCACCTTCACACTCAGTGCTGGGTTACAGTGTGGAATTCAGGACTCTCACTCTGAGTGCTGGTTTACAAGGTGGAATTCAGCACCCACACGCTCAGTGCTGGGATATTGGATGGAATTCAGGACCCTCACTCTCAGTGCTGGATTACAGGGTGGAACTCAGGACCCTCACGCTCAGTGCTGGATTACAGGGTGAAAATCAGGAACTTCACTCTCAGGGCTGGTTTACAAGGTGGAATTCAGCACCCTCACGCTCAGTGCTGGGTTACAGTGTGGAATTCAGGACTCTCACTCTGAGTGCTGGTTTACAAAGTGGAATTCAGGACGCTCACGCTCAGTGCTGGTTAATAAGGTTGAATTCAGGACTCTCACTCACATTGCGAGTTTCCAAGGTGGAATTCAGCACCCACACGCTCAGTGCTGGGTTATTGGATGGAATTCAGGACCCTCACTCTCAGTGCTGGTTTACAAGGTGGAATACAGGATCCTCATGCTCAGCGCTGGCTTACATGTGTAATTCAGGACCCTCACACTCAGTGCTGGGTTGCAGATTGAATTCTGGACCGTCTCAGTGCAGGTTTACAAGGTGGAATTCAGGACCTTTCTGCTCAGTACTGGTTTATTTAGGATACTCGTTCTCAGTGCAGCTTTACAAGGTGGAATTCAGGACCCTCACGCTCAATGCTGGATTACAGGGTGAAAATCAGGACCCTCACTCTCAGGGCTGGTTTACAAGGTGGACTTCAGCACCTTCACACTCAGTGCTGGGTTACAGTGTGGAATTCAGGACTCTCACTCTGAGTGCTGGTTTACAAGGTGGAATTCAGCACCCACACGCTCAGTGCTGGGATATTGGATGGAATTCAGGACCCTCACTCTCAGTACAGGGTTACAGGGAGGAATTCAGGACCCTCACCCTCAGTGCTGCTTTAAAATATGGAATTCAGGACCCTTTCTCTCAGTACTGGTTTACAAGGTGGAATTCAGGACCCTGTCTCAGTGCTGGTTTACAATGTGGATTCAAACCCTCACGGAACGTGCTGTGTTACAGTGTGGATTTCAGGACCCTCACTCTCAGTGTTGGTTTACAAGGTGGAATTGAGGACCCTCACACTCAGTGCTGGATTACAGGGTGAAAATCAGGAACCTCTCTCTCAGGGCTGGTTTACAAGGTGGAATTCAGCACCCTCACGCTCAGTGCTGGTTTACAAAGTGGAATTCAGGACGCTCACGCTCAAAGATGGGTTACAGTTCGAATTCAGGACCTTCACTCTCAGTGCTGGTTAATAAGGTTGAAGTCAGGACTCTCACTCACATTGCTAGTTTACAAGGTGGAATTCAGCACCCACACGCTCAGTGCTGGGTTATTGGATGGAATTCAGGACCCTCAGTCTCAGTGCTGGTTTACAAGGTGGAATTCAGCACCTAGACGCTCAGTGCTGGGTTGCAGATTGAATTCTGGACCCTCACTCTCAGTGCTTGTTTACAAGGTGGAATTCAGGACCCTCATGCTCAGCGCTGGGTTACATGTGGAATTCAGGATCCTCACTCTCAGTGCAGGTTTACAAGGTGGAATTCAGGTCCCTTCTGCTCAGTACTGGGTTATTTAGGACACTCGTTCTCAGTGCAGCTTTACAAGGTGGAATTCAGGAACCTCATGCTCAGTGCTGGGATACAGGGTGAATTCAGGACCCTCACGCTCAGTGCTGGTTTACAAGATGGAACTCAGGATGCTCACGCTCAGTGCTGGGTAACAGGTGGAATTCAGGACCATCATACTCAGTGCTGGTTTACAAAGTGGAATTCAGGACCCTCACTCTCAGTACTGGGTTACAGGGCGGAATTCAGGACCATCACGCTCAGTGCTGGTTCATAATATGGAATTCAGGACCCTTACTCTCAGTACTGGTTTATAAGGTGGAATTCAGGACCCTGTCTCAGTGCTGGTTTACAATGTGGATTCAAAACCCTCACGGAACGTGCTGTGTTACAGTGTGGATTTCAGGACCCTCACTCTCAGCGCTAGTTTACAAGATGGAATTCAGGACCCTCACGCACAGAGTTGGTTTACAAGGTGGAATTCAGGACACTCACGCTCAGTGCTGGATTACAGGGTGAAAATCAGGACCCTCACTCTCAGGGCTGGTTTATAAGGTGGACTTCAGCACCTTCACACTCAGTGCTGGGTTACAGTGTGGAATTCAGGACTCTCACTCTGAGTGCTGGTTTACAAGGTGGAATTCAGCACCCGCACGCTCAGTGCTGGGATATTGGATGGAATTCAGGACCCTCACTCTCAGTACAGGGTTACAGGGAGGAATTCAGGACCCTCACCCTCAGTGCTGCTTTAAAATATGGAATTCAGGACCCTTTCTCTCAGTACTGGTTTACAAGGTGGAATTCAGGACCCTGTCTCAGTGCTGGTTTACAATGTGGATTCAAAACCCTCACGGAACGTGCTGTGTTACAGTGTGGATTTCAGGACCCTCACTCTCAGTGCTGGTTTACAAGATGGAATTCAGGACCCTCACGCACAGTGATTGGATACAGGGTGGAATTCAGTACCCTCATGCACAGTGTTGGTTTACAAGGTGGAATTCAGGACCCTCACGCTCAGTGCTGGATTACAGGGTGAAAATCAGGAACCTCACTCTCAGGGCTGTTTTACAAGGTGGAATTCAGCACCCTCACGCTCAGTGCTGGGTTACATTGTGGAATTCAGGACTCTCACTCTGAGTGCTGGTTTACAAAGTGGAATTCAGGACGCTCACGCTCAAAGATGGGTTACAGTTCGAATTCAGGACCTTCACTCTCAGTGCTGGTTAATAATGTGGAATTTAGGACTCTCACTTACATTGCTAGTTTACAAGGTGGAATTCAGCACCCACACGCTCAGTGCTGGGTTATTGGATGGAATTCAGGACCCTCAGTTTCAGTGCTTGTTTACAAGGTGGAATTCAGCACCTGGACGCTCAGTGCTGGGTTGCAGATTGAATTCTGGACCCTCACTCTCAGTGCTTGTTTACAAGGTGGAATTCAGGACCCTCATGCTCAGCGCTGGGTTACATGTGGAATTCAGAATCCTCACTCTCAGTGCAGTTTTACAAGGTGGAATTCAGGTCCCTTCTGCTCAGTACTGGGTTATTTAGGACACTCGTTCTCAGTGCAGCTTTACAAGGTGGAATTCAGGAACCTCATGTTCAGTGCTGGGATGCAGGGTGAATTCAGGAACCTCACGCTCAGTGCTGGTTTACAAGATGGAATTCAGGATGCTCACGCTCAGTGCTGGGTAACAGGTGGAATTCAGGACCATCGTACTCAGTGCTGGTTCATAATATGGAATTCAGGACCCTCACGCTCAGTGCTGGTTTAAAATATGGAATTCAGGACCCTTTCTCTCAGTACTGGTTTGCAAGGTGGAATTCAGGACCCTCACGCTCAGTGCTGGATTACAGGGTGAAAATCAGGACCTCACTCTCAGGGCTGGTTTACAAGGTGGAATTCAGCACCCTCACACTCAGTGGTGGGTTACAGTGTGGAATTCAGGACTCTCACTCTGAGCGCTGGTTTACAAAGTGGAATTCAGGACACTCACACTCAAAGTTGGGTTACATTTCGAATTCAGGACCTTCACTCTCAGTGCTGGTTAATAAGGTGGAATTCAGGACTCTCACTCACATTGCGAGTTTACAAGGTGGAATTCAGCACCCACACGCTCAGTGCTGGGTTATTGGATGGAATTCTGGACCCTCACTCTCAGTGCTGGTTTACCAGGTGGAACTCAGGACCCTCACGCTCAGTCCTGACGAAGGGTCTCGGCCTGAAACGTCGACTGCGCCTCCTCCTATAGATGCTGCTTGGCCTGCTGCGTTCACCAGCAACTTTGATGTGTGTTGCTTGAATTTCCAGCATCTGCAGAATTCCTGTTGTTTGCCCTCACGCACAGTGTTGGGTTACAGGTAGAAATCAGAACGCTCACGCTCAGTGCTGGGTTACAGGCCGGAATTCAGGACCGTCACGCTCAGTGTTGTTTTTCAAGGTAGAATTCAGGACCCTCACACTCAGTCCTGGTCTACAACGTGGAATTCAGGACCCTCAGGCTCAGTGCTGATTTACAAGATGGAATTAAGGACCCTCACTCTCAGTGCTTGTTTACAAGGTGGAATTCAGCACCCTCACACTCAGTGCTGGGTTACAGTGTGGAATTCAGGACTCTCACTCTGAGTGCTGGTTTACAAGATGGAATTCAGGATGCTCACGCTCAGTGCTGGGTAACAGGTGGAATTCAGGACCATCATACTCAGTGCTGGTTTACAAAGTGGAATTCAGGACCCTCACTCTCAGTACAGGGTTACAGGGAGGAATTCAGGACCCTCACCCTTAGTGCTGGTTCATAATATGGAATTCAGGACCCTTACTCTATGTACTGGTTTATAAGGTGGAATTCAGGACCCTGTCTCAGTGCTGGTTTACAATGTGGATTCAAAACCCTCACGGAACGTACTGTGTTACAGTGTGAATTTCAGGACCCTCACTCTCAGCGCTAGTTTACAAGATGGAATTCAGGACCCTCACGCACAGTGTTGGTTTACAAGGTGGATTTCAGGACCCTCACGCTCAGTGCTGGATTACAGGGTGAAAATCAGGAACCTCACTCTCAGGGCTGGTTTACAAGGTGGACTTCAGCACCTTCACACTCAGTGCTGGGTTACAGTGTGGAATTCAGGACTCTCACTCTGAGTGCTGGTTTACAAGGTGGAATTCAGCACCCACACGCTCAGTGCTGGGATATTGGATGGAATTCAGGACCCTCACTCTCAGTGCTGGATTACAGGGTGGAACTCAGGACCCTCACGCTCAGTGCTGGATTACAGGGTGAAAATCAGGAACCTCACTCTCAGGGCTGGTTTACAAGGTGGAATTCAGCACCCTTACGCTCAGTGCTGGGTTACAGTGTGGAATTCAGGACTCTCACTATGAGTGCTGGTTTACAAAGTGGAATTCAGGACCCTCACTCTCAGTGCTTGTTTACAAGGTGGAATACAGGATCCTCATGCTCAGCGCTGGCTTACATGTGGAATTCAGGACCCTCACGCTCAGTGCTGGGTTGCAGATTGAATTCTGGACCCTCTCAGTGCTTGCTTACAAGGTGGAATTCAGGACCCTCATGCTCAGCTCTGTGTTACATGTTTAATTCAGGATCCTCACTCTCAGTGCAGGTTTACAAGGTGGAATTCAGGTCCCTTCGGCTCAGTACTGGGTTATTTAGGACACTCGTTCTCAGTGCAGCTTTACAAGGTGGAATTCAGGAACCTCATGCTCAGTGCTGGGATACAGGGTGAATTCAGGACCCTCACGCTCAGTGCTGGTTCAAAATATGGAATTGAGGACCCTTACTCTCAGTACTGGTTTACAAGGTGGAATTCAGGACCCTGTCTCAGTGCTGGTTTACAATGTGGATTCAAAACCCTCACGGAACGTGCTGTGTTACAGTGTGGATTTCAGGACCCTCACTCTCAGCGCTGGTTTACAAGATGGAATTCAGGACCCTCACGCACAGTGATTGGATACAGGGTGGAATTCAGTACCCTCATGCACAGTGTTGGTTTACAAGGTGGAATTCAGGACCCTCACGCTCAGTGCTGGTTTACAAGATGGAATTCAGGATGTTCATGCTCAGTGCTGGGTAATAGGTGGAATTCAGGACCATCATACTCAGTGCTGGTTTACAAAGTGGCATTCAGGACCCTCACTCTCAGTACTGGGTTACAGGGAGGAATTCAGGACCATCACGCTCAGTGCTGGTTCATAATATGGAATTCAGGACCCTCACGCTCAGTGCTGGTTTACAAAGTGGAATTCAGGACTCTCACTCTGAGTGCTGGTTTACAAAGTGGAATTCAGGACACTCACGCTCAGTCCTGGTCTACAACGTGGAATTCAGGACGCTCACGCTCAAAGATGGGTTACAGTTCGAATTCAGGACCTTCACTCTCAGTGCTGGTTAATAAGGTTGAATTCAGGACTCTCACTCACATTGCTAGTTTACAAGGTGGAATTCAGCACCCACACGCTCAGTGCTGGGTTATTGGATGGAATTCAGGACCCTCACTCTCAGTGCTGGTTTACCAGGTGGAACTCAGGACCCTCACGCACAGTCCTGACGAAGGGTCTCGGCCTGAAACGTCGACTGCGCCTCCTCCTATAGATGCTGCTTGGCCTGCTGCGTTCACCAGCAACTTTGATGTGTGTTGCTTGAATTTCCAGCATCTGCAGAATTCCTGTTGTTTGCCCTCACGCAGAGTGTTGGGTTACAGGTAGAAATCAGGACGCTCACGCTCAGTGCAAGGATACAGGCCGGAATTCAGCACCTAGACGCTCAGTGCTGGGTTGCAGATTGAATTCTGGACCCTCACTCTCAGTGCTTGTTTACAAGGTGGAATTCAGGACCCTCACGCTCAGTGCTGGGTTACAAGATGGAATTAAGGACCCTCACTCTCAGTGCTTGTTTACAAGGTGGAATTCAGGACCCTCACGCTCAGTGCTGGGTTACAGGGTGAAATTCAGGATCCTAACTCTCACTGCTGGTTTTCAAGGTGGAATTCAGGACGCTCACGCTCAGTGCTTGGTTACAGGCCGGAATTCAGGACCGTCACGCTCAGTGTTGTTTTTCAAGGTAGAATTCAGGACCCTCACACTCAGTCCTGGTCTACATGGTGGAATTCAGGACCCTCAGGCTCAGTGCTGATTTACAAGGTGGAATTCAGGACCCTCACTCTCAGTGCTTGTTTACAAGGTGGAATTCACGACCCACACACTCAGTGCTGGGTTACAGGGTGGAATTCCGCATCCTCACGCTCAGTGCTGCGTTACAGGGTGGAATTCAGGACCCTCACGCTCAGTGCTGGTTTACAAAGTGGAATAAAGGATCCTCACTCTCAGTGCAGGTTTACAAGGTGGAATTCAGGTCCCTTCTGCTCAGCACTGGGTTATTTAGGACACTCGTTCTCAGTGCAGCTTTACAAGGTGGAATTCAGGAACCTCATGCTCAGTGCTGGGATACAGGGTGAATTCAGGACCCTCACGCTCAGTTAAGGTTTACAAGATGGAATTCAGGATGCTCACGCTCAGTGCTGGGTAACAGGTGGAATTCAGGACCATCATACTCAGTGCTGGTTTACAAAGTGGAATTCAGGACCCTCACTCTCAGTACAAGGTTACAGGGAGGAATTCAGGACCATCACGCTCAGTGCTGGTTCAAAATATGGAATTCAGGACCCTTACTCTCAGTGCTGGATTACAGGGTGGAACTCAGGACCCTCACTCTCAGTGCTGGATTACAGGGTGGAACTCAGGACCCTCACGCTCAGTGCTGGATTACAGGGTGAAAATCAGGAACCTCACTCTCAGGGCTGGTTTACAAGGTGGAATTCAGCACCCTCACGCTCAGTGCTGGGTTACATTGTGGAATTCAGGACTCTCACTCTGAGTGCTGGTTTACAAAGTGGAATTCAGGACACTCACGCTCAAAGATGGGTTACAGTTCGAATTCAGGACCTTCACTCTCAGTGCTGGTTAATAAGGTGGAATTTAGGACTCTCACTCACATTGCTAGTTTACAAGGTGGAATTCAGCACCCACACGCTCAGTGCTGGGTTATTGGATGGAATTCAGGACCCCCACTCTCAGTGCTGGTTTACCAGGTGGAACTCAGGACCCTCACGCACAGTCCTGACGAAGGGTCTCGGCCTGAAACGTCGACTGCGCCTCCTCCTATAGATGCTCCTTGGCCTGCTGCGTTCACCAGCAACTTTGATGTGTGTTGCTTGAATATCCAGCACCTGCAGAATTCCTGTTGTTTGCCCTCACGCACAGTGTTGGGTTACAGGTAGAAATCAAGACGCTCACGCTCAGTGCTAGGTTACAGGCCGGAATTCAGGACCGTCACGCTCAGTGTTGTTTTTCAAGGTAGAATTCAGGACCCTCACACTCAGTCCTGGTCTACAACGTGGAATTCAGGACCCTCAGGCTCAGTGCTGATTTACAAGATGGAATTCAGGACCCTCACTCTCAGTGCTTGTTTACAAGGTGGAATTCAGCACCCTCACGCTCAGTGCTGGGTTACAGTGTGGAATTCAGGACTCTCACTCTGAGTGCTGGTTTACAAGATGGAATTCAGGATGCTCACGCTCAGTGCCGGGTAACAGTTGGAATTCAGGACCATCATACTCAGTGCTGGTTTACAAAGTGGAATTCAGGACCCTCACTCTCAGTACAGGGTTACAGGGAGGAATTCAGGACCCTCACCCTCAGTGCTGCTTTAAAATATGGAATTCAGGACCCTTTCTCTCAGTACTGGTTTACAAGGTGGAATTCAGGACACTGTCTCAGTGCTGGTTTACAATGTGCATTCAAACCCTAACGGAACGTGCTGTGTTACAGTGTGGATTTCAAGACCCTCACTCTCAGTGCTGGTTTACAAGATGGAATTCAGGACCCTCACGCACAGTGATTGGATACAGGGTGGAATTCAGTACCCTCATGCACAGTGTTGGTTTACAAGGTGGAATTGAGGACCCTCACACTCAGTGCTGGATTACAGGGTGAAAATCAGGAACCTCACTCTCAGGGCTGGTTTACAAGGTGGAATTCAGCACCCTCACGCTCAGTGCTGGGTTACATTGTGGAATTCAGGACTCTCACTCTGAGTGCTGGTTTACAAAGTGGAATTCAGGACACTCACGCTCAAAGATGGGTTACAGTTCGAATTCAGGACCTTCACTCTCAGTGCTGGTTAATAAGGTGGAATTTAGGACTCTCACTCACATTGCTAGTTTACAAGGTGGAATTCAGCACCCACACGCTCAGTGCTGGGTTATTGGATGGAATTCAGGACCCTCAGTCTCAGTGCTGGTTTACAAGGTGGAATTCAGCACCTAGACGCTCAGTGCTGGGTTGCAGATTGAATTCCGGACCCTCACTCTCAGTGTTTGTGTACAAGATGGAATTCAGTACCCTCATGCTCAGCGCTGGGTTACATGTGGAATTCAGGATCCTCACACTCAGTGCAGTTTTACAAGGTGGAATTCAGATCACTTCTGCTCAGTACTGGGTTATTTAGGGCATTCGTTCTCAGTGCAGCTTTACAAGGTGGAATTCAGGAACCTCATGCTCAGTGCTGGGATACAGGGTGAATTCAGGACCCTCACGCTCAGTGCTGGTTTACAAGATGGAATTCAGGATGCTCACGCTCAGTGCTGGGTAACAGGTGGAATTCAGGACCATCATACTCAGTGCTGGTTTACAAAGTGGAATTCAGGACCCTCACTCTCAGTACTGGGTTACAGGGAGGAATTCAGGACCATCACGCTCAGTGCTGGTTCATAATATGGAATTCAGGACCCTTACTCTCAGTACTGGTTTATAAGGTGGAATTCAGGACCCTGTCTCAGTGCTGGTTTACAATGTGGATTCAAAACCCTCACGGAACGTGCTGTGTTACAGTGTGGATTTCAGGACCCTCACTCTCAGCGCTAGTTTACAAGATGGAATTCAGGACCCTCACGCAGAGTGTTGGTTTACAAGGTGGAATTCAGGACCCTCACGCTCAGTGCTGGATTACAGGGTGAAAATCAGGACCCTCACTCTCAGGGCTGGTTTACAAGGTTGACTACAGCACCTTCACACTCAGTGCTGGGTTACAGTGTGGAATTCAGGACTCTCACTCTGAGTGCTGGTTTACAAGGTGGAATTCAGCACCCACACGCTCAGTGCTGGGATATTGGATGGAATTCAGGACCCTCACTCTCAGTGCTGGATTACAGGGTGGAACTCAGGACCCTCACGCTCAGTGCTGGATTACAGGGTGAAATTCAGGAACCTCACTCTCAGGGCTGGTTTACAAGGTAGAATTCAGCACCCTCACGCTCAGTGCTGGGTTACAGTGTGGAATTCAGGACTCTCACTATGAGTGCTGGTTTACAAAGTGGAATTCAGGACGCTCACGCTCAAAGATGGGTTACAGTTCGAATTCAGGAGCTTCACTCTCAGTGCTGGTTAATAAGGTTGAATTCAGGACTCTCACTCACATTGCGAGTTTCCAAGGTGGAATTCAGCACCCACACGCTCAGTGCTGGTTTATTGGATGGAATTCAGGACCCTCACTCTCAGTGCTTGTTTACAAGGTGGAATTCAGGACCCTCATGCTCAGCGCTGGGTTACATGTGGAATTCAGGACCCTCACGCTCAGTGCTGGGTTGCAGATTGAATTCTGCACCCTCACTCTCAGTGCTTGTTTACAAGGTGGAATTCAGGACCCTCATGCTCAGCGCTGGGTTACATGTGGAATTCACGATCCTCACTCTCAGTGCAGGTTTACAAGGTGGAATTCAGGTCCCTTCTGCTCAGTACTGAGTTATTTAGGACATTCGTTCTCAGTGCAGCTTTACAAGGTGGAATTCAGGAACCTCATGCTCAGTGCTGGGATACAGGGTGAATTCAGGACCCTCACGCTCAGTGCTGGTTTACAAGATGGAATTCAGGATGCTCACGCTCAGTGCTGGGTAACAGGTGGAATTCAGGACCATCATACTCAGTGCTGGTTTACAAAGTGGAATTCAGGACCCTCACTCTCAGTACTGGGTTACAGGGAGGAATTCAGGACCCTCACGCTCAGTGCTGGTTCAAAATATGGAATTCAGGACCCTTACTCTCAGTACTGGTTTACAAGGTGGAATTCAGGACCCTGTCTCAGTGCTGGTTTACAATGTGGATTCAAAACCCTCACGGAACGTGCTGTGTTACAGTGTGGATTTCAGGACCCTCACTCTCAGCGCTGGTTTACAAGATGGAATTCAGGACCCTCACGCACAGTGATTGGATACAGGGTGGAATTCAGTACCCTCATGCACAGTGTTGGTTTACAAGGTGGAATTCAGGACCCTCACGCTCAGTGCTGGTTTACAAGATGGAATTCAGGATGTTCATGCTCAGTGCTGGGTAATAGGTGGAATTCAGGACCATCATACTCAGTGCTGGTTTACAAAGTGGCATTCAGGACCCTCACTCTCAGTACTGGGTTACAGGGAGGAATTCAGGACCATCACGCTCAGTGCTGGTTCATAATATGGAATTCAGGACCCTCACGCTCAGTGCTGGTTTACAAGGTGGAATTCAGGACCCTCACGCTCAGTGCTGGTTTACAAAGTGGAATTCAGGACGCTCACGCTCAAAGATGGGTTACAGTTCGAATTCAGGACCTTCACTCTCAGTGCTGGTTAATAAGGTTGAATTCAGGACTCTCACTCACATTGCGAGTTTCCAAGGTGGAATTCAGCACCCACACGCTCAGTGCTGGGTTATTGGATGGAATTCAGGACCCTCACTCTCAGTGCTGGTTTACAAGGTGGAATACAGGATCCTCATGCTCAGCGCTGGCTTACATGTGTAATTCAGGACCCTCACACTCAGTGCTGGGTTGCAGATTGAATTCTGGAACCTCTCAGTGCAGGTTTACAAGGTGGAATTCAGGACCTTTCTGCTCAGTACTGGTTTATTTAGGATACTCGTTCTCAGTGCAGCTTTACAAGGTGGAATTCAGGACCCTCACGCTCAATGCTGGATTACAGGGTGAAAATCAGGACCCTCACTCTCAGGGCTGGTTTACAAGGTGGACTTCAGCACCTTCACACTCAGTGCTGGGTTACAGTGTGGAATTCAGGACTCTCACTCTGAGTGCTGGTTTACAAGGTGGAATTCAGCACCCACACGCTCAGTGCTGGGATATTGGATGGAATTCAGGACCCTCACTCTCAGTACAGGGTTACAGGGAGGAATTCAGGACCCTCACCCTCAGTGCGGCTTTAAAATATGGAATTCAGGACCCTTTCGCTCAGTGCTGGTTTACAAGGTGGAATTCAGGACCCTCACGCTCAGTGCTGGTTTACAAAGTGGAATTCTGGACCCTCACTCTCAGTGCTGGTTTACCAGGTGGAACTCAGGACCCTCACGCACAGTCCTGACGAAGGGTCTCGGCCTGAAACGTCGACTGCGCCTCCTCCTATAGATGCTGCTTGGCCTGCTGCGTTCACCAGCAACTTTGATGTGTGTTGCTTGAATTTCCAGCATCTGCAGAATTCCTGTTGTTTGCCCTCACGCACAGTGTTGGGTTACAGGTAGAAATCAGGACGCTCACGCTCAGTGCAAGGATACAGGCCGGAATTCAGCACCTAGACGCTCAGTGCTGGGTTGCAGATTGAATTCTGGACTCTCACTCTCAGTGCTTGTTTACAAGGTGGAATTCAGGACCCTCACGCTCAGTGCTGGGTTACAAGATGGAATTAAGGACCCTCACTCTCAGTGCTTGTTTACAAGGTGGAATTCCGGACCCTCACGCTCAGTGCTGGGTTACAGGGTGAAATTCGGGATCCTAACTCTCACTGCTGGTTTTCAAGGTGGAATTCAGGACGCTCACGCTCAGTGCTTGGATACAGGCCGGAATTCAGGAACGTCACACTCAGTGTTGTTTTCCAAGGTAGAATTCAGGACCCTCACACTCAGTCCTGGTCTACATGGTGGAATTCAGGACCCTCAGGCTCAGTGCTGATTTACAAGGTGGAATTCAGGACCCTCACTCTCAGTGCTTGTTTACAAGGTGGAATTCACGACCCACACACTCAGTGCTGTGTTACAGGGTGGAATTCCGCATCCTCACGCTCAGTGCTGCGTTACAGGGTGGAATTCAGGAACCTTACGCTCAGTGCTGGTTTACAAAGTGGAATTCAGGATCCTCACTCTCAGTGCAGGTTTACAAGGTGGAATTCAGGTCCCTTCTGCTCAGTACTGGGTTATTTAGGACACTCGTTCTCAGTGCAGCTTTACAAGGTGGAATTCAGGAACCTCATGCTCAGTGCTGGGATACAGGATGAATTCAGGACCCTCACGCTCAGTGCAGGTTTACAAGATGGAATTCAGGATGCTCACGCTCAGTGCTGGGTAACAGGTGGAATTCAGGACCATCATACTCAGTGCTGGTTTACAAAGTGGAATTCAGGACCCTCACTCTCAGTACTGGGTTACAGGGAGGAATTCAGGACCATCACGCTCAGTGCTGGTTCAAAATATGGAATTCAGGACCCTTACTCTCAGTGCTGGATTACAGGGTGGAACTCAGGACCCTCACTCTCAGTGCTGGATTACAGGGTGGAACTCAGGACCCTCACGCTCAGTGCTGGATTACAGGGTGAAAATCAGGAACCTCACTCTCAGGGCTGGTTTACAAGGTGGAATTCAGCACCCTTACGCTCAGTGCTGGGTTACAGTGTGGAATTCAGGACTCTCACGATGAGTGCTGGTTTACAAAGTGGAATTCAGGACGCTCACGCTCAAAGATGGGTTACAGTTCGAATTCAGGACCTACACTCTCAGTGCTGGTTAATAAGGTGGAATTCAGGACTCTCACTCACATTGCTAGTTTACAAGGTGGAATTCAGCACCCACACGCTCAGTGCTGGGTTATTGGATGGAATTCAGGACCCCCACTCTCAGTGCTGGTTTACCAGGTGGAACTCAGGAGCATCACGCACAGTCCTGCCGAAGGGTCTCGGCCTGAAACGTCGACTGCGCCTCCTCCTATAGATGCTGCTTAGCCTGCTGCGTTCACCAGCAACTTTGATGTGTGTTGCTTGAATTTCCAGCATCTGCAGAATTCCTGTTGTTTGCCCTCACGCACAGTGTTGGGTTACAGGTAGAAATCAAGACGCTCACGCTCATTGCTAGGTTACAGACCGGAATTCAGGACCGTCACGCTCAGTGTTGTTTTTCAAGGTAGAATTCAGGACCCTCACACTCAGTCCTGGTCTACAACGTGGAATTCAGGACCCTCAGGCTCAGTGCTGATTTACAAGATGGAATTAAGGACCCTCACTCTCAGTGCTTGTTTACAAGGTGGAATTCAGCACCCTCACACTCAGTGCTGGGTTACAGTGTGGAATTCAGGACTCTCACTCTGAGTGCTGGTTTACAAGATGGAATTCAGGATGCTCACGCTCAGTGCCGGGTAACAGTTGGAATTCAGGACCATCATACTCAGTGCTGGTTTACAAAGTGGAATTCAGGACCCTCACTCTCAGTACAGGGTTACAGGGAGGAATTCAGGACCCTCACCCTCAGTGCTGCTTTAAAATATGGAATTCATGACCCTTTCTCTCAGTACTGGTTTACAAGGTGGAATTCAGGACCCTGTCTCAGTGCTGGTTTACAATGTGGATTCAAACCCTAACGGAACGTGCTGTGTTACAGTGTGGATTTCAAGACCCTCACTCTCAGTGCTGGTTTACAAGATGGAATTCAGGACCCTCACGCACAGTGATTGGATACAGGGTGGAATTCAGTACCCTCATGCACAGTGTTGGTTTACAAGGTGGAATTGAGGACCCTCACACTCAGTGCTGGATTACAGGGTGAAAATCAGGAACCTCACTCTCAGGGCTGGTTTACAAGGTGGAATTCAGCACCCTCACGCTCAGTGCTGGGTTACATTGTGGAATTCAGGACTCTCACTCTGAGTGCTGGTTTACAAAGTGGAATTCAGGACACTCACGCTCAAAAATGGGTTACAGTTCGAATTCAGGACCTTCACTCTCAGTGCTGGTTAATAAGGTGGAATTTAGGACTCTCACTCACATTGCTAGTTTACAAGGTGGAATTCAGCACCCACACGCTCAGTGCTGGGTTATTGGATGGAATTCAGGACCCTCAGTCTCAGTGCTGGTTTACAAGGTGGAATTCTGCACCTAGACGCTCAGTGCTGGGTTGCAGATTGAATTCTGGACCCTCACTCTCAGTGCTTGTTTACAAGGTGGAATTCAGGACCCTCATGCTCAGCGCTGGGTTACATGTGGAATTCAGGATCCTCACACTCAGTGCAGTTTTACAAGGTGGAATTCAGATCCCTTCTGCTCAGTACTGGGTTACTTAGGGCATTCGTTCTCAGTCAAGCTTTACAAGGTGGAATTCAGGAACCTCATGCTCAGTGCTGGGATACAGGGTGAATTCAGGACCCTCACGCTCAGTGCTGGTTTACAAGATGGAATTCAGGATGCTCACGCTCAGTGCTGGGTAACAGGTGGAATTCAGGACCATCACGCTCAGTGCTGGTTCAGAATATGGAATTCAGGACCCTTACTCTCAGTACTGGTTTATAAGGTGGAATTCAGGACCCTGTCTCAGTGCTGGTTTACAATGTGGATTCAAAACCCTCACGGAACGTGCTGTGTTACCGTGTGGATTTCAGGACCCTCTCTCTCAGCGCTAGTTTACAAGATGGAATTCAGGACCCTCACGCACAGTGATTGGATACAGGGTGGAATTCAGTACCCTCATAAACAGTGTTGGTTTACAAGGTGGAATTCAGGACCCTCACGCTCAGTGCTGGATTACATGGTGAAAATCAGGACCCTCACTCTCAGGGCTGATTTACAAGGTGGAATTCAGGACCCTCACTCTCAGTGCTTGTTTACAAGGTGGAATTCACGACCCACACACTCAGCGCTGTGTTACAGGGTGGAATTCCGCATCCTCACGCTCAGTGCTGCGTTACAGGGTGGAATTCAGGAACCTTACGCTCAGTGCTGGTTTACAAAGTGGAATTCAGGACCCTCACTCTCAGTGCAGGTTTACAAGTGGAATTCAGGTCCCTTCTGCTCAGTACTGGGTTATTTAGGACACTCGTTCTCAGTGCAGCTTTACAAGGTGGAATTCAGGAACCTCATGCTCAGTGCTGGGATACAGGGTGAATTCAGGACCCTCACGCTCAGTGCAGGTTTACAAGATGGAATTCAGGATGCTCACGCTCAGTTCTGGATAACAGGTGGAATTCAGGACCATCATACTCAGTGCTGGTTTACAAAGTGGAATTCAGGACCCTCACTCTCAGTACTGGGTTACAGGGAGGAATTCAGGACCATCACGCTCAGTGCTGGTTCAAAATATGGAATTCAGGACCCTTACTCTCAGTACTGGTTTACAAGGTGGAATTCAGGACCCTGTCTCAGTGCTGGTTTACAATGTGGATTCAAAACCCTCACGGAACGTGCTGTGTTACAATGTGGATTTCAGGACCCTCACTCTCAGCGCTGGTTTACAAAATGGAGTTCAGGACCCTCACGCACAGTGATTGGATACAGGGTGGAATTCAGAACCCTCATGCACAGTGCTGGTTCATAATATGGAATTCAGGACCCTCACGCTCAGTGCTGGATTACAGGGTGAAAATCAGGAACCTCACTCTCAGGGCTGGTTTACAAGGTGGAATTCAGCACCCTCACGCTCAGTGCTGGGTTACATTGTGGAATTCAGGACTCTCACTCTGAGTGCTGGTTTACAAAGTGGAATTCAGGACACTCACGCTCAAAGATGGGTTACAGTTCGAATTCAGGACCTTCACTCTCAGTGCTGGTTAATAAGGTGGAATTTAGGACTCTCACTCACATTGCTAGTTTACAAGGTGGAATTCAGCACCCACACGCTCAGTGCTGGGTTATTGGATGGAATTCAGGACCCTAAGTCTCAGTGCTGGTTTACAAGGTGGAATTCAGCACCTAGACGCTCAGTGCTGGGTTGCAGAATGAATTCTGGACCCTCACTCTCAGTGCTGGTTTACAAGGTGGAATTCAGCACCTGGACGCTCAGTGCTGGGTTGCAGAATGAATTCTGGACCCTCACTCTCAGTGCTTGTTTACAAGGTGGAATTCAGGACCCTCATGCTCAGCGCTGGGTTACATGTGGAATTCAGGATCCTCACACTCAGTGCAGTTTTACAAGGTGGAATTCAGGTCCCTTCTGCTCAGTACTGGGTTATTTAGGGCATTCGTTCTCAGTGCAGCTTTACAAGGTGGAATTCAGGAACCTCATGCTCAGTGCTGGGATACAGGGTGAATTCAGGACCCTCACGCTCAGTGCTGGTTTACAAAGTGGAATTCAGGACCCTCACTCTCAGTACTGGGTTACAGGGAGGAATTCAGGACCATCACGCTCAGTGCTGGTTCATAATATGGAATTAAGGACCCTTACTCTCAGTACTGGTTTATAAGGTGGAATTCAGGACCCTGTCTCAGTGCTGGTTTACAATGTGGATTCAAAACCCTCTCGGAACGTGCTGTGTTACAGTGTGGAATTCAGGACCCTCACTCTCAGCGCTAGTTTACAAGATGGAATTCAGGACCCTCACGCACAGTGTTGGTTTACAAGGTGGAATTCAGGACCCTCACGCTCAGTGCTGGATTACAGGGTGAAAATCAGGACCCTCACTCTCAGGGCTGGTTTACAAGGTTGACTTCAGCACCTTCACACTCATTGCTGGGTTACAGTGTGGAATTCAGGACTCTCACTCTGAGTGCTGGTTTACAAGGTGGAATTCAGCACCCATACGCTCAGTGCTGGGATATTGGATGGAATTCAGGACCCTCACTCTCAGTGCTGGATTACAGGGTGGAACTCAGGACCCTCACGCTCAGTGCTGGATTACAGGGTGAAAATCAGGAACCTTACTCTCAGCGCTGGCTTACATGTGGAATTCAGGACCCTCACGCTCAGTGCTGGGTTGCAGATTGAATTCTGGACCCTCTCAGTGCTTGTTTACAAGGTGGAATTCAGGACCCTCATGCTCAGCTCTGTGTTACATGTGGAATTCAGGATCCTCACTCTCAGTGCAGGTTTACAAGGTGGAATTCAGGTCCCTTCTGCTCAGTACTGATTTATTTAGGACACTCGTTCTCAGTGCAGCTTTACAAGGTGGAATTCAGGAACCTCATGCTCAGTGCTGGGATACAGGGAGGAATTCAGGACCATCACGCTCAGTGCTGGTTCAAAATATGGAATTCAGGACCCTTACTCTCAGTACTGGTTTACAAGGTGGAATTCAGGACCCTGTCTCAGTGCTGGTTTACAATGTGGATTCAAAACCCTCACGGAACGTGCTGTGTTACAGTGTGGATTTCAGGACCCTCACTCTCAGTGCTGGTTTACAAGATGGAATTCAGGACCCTTACGCTCAGTGCTGGATTACAGGGTGAAAATCAGGACCCTCACTCTCAGGGCTGATTTACAAGTTGGAATTCAGGAACCTCATGCTCAGTGCTGGGATACAGGGTGAATTCAGGACCCTCACGCTCAGTGCTGGTTTACAAGATGGAATTCAGGATGTTCATGCTCAGTGCTGGGTAACAGGTGGAATTCAGGACCATCACACTCAGTGCTGGTTTACAAAGTGGCATTCAGGACCCTCACTCTCAGTACTGGGTTACAGGGAGGAATTCAGGACCATCACGCTCAGTGCTGGTTCATAATATGGAATTCAGGACCCTCACGCTCAGTGCTCGTTTAAAATATGGAATTCAGGACCCTTTCTCTCAGTACTGGTTTGCAAGGTGGAATTCAGGACCCTCACGCTCAGTGCTGGATTACAGGGTGAAAATCAGGACCCTCACTCTCAGGGCTGGTTTACAAGTTGGAATTCAGCACCCTCACACTCAGTGCTGGGTTACAGTGTGGAATTCAGGACTCTCACTCTGAGTGCTGGTTTACAAAGTGGAATTCAGCACACTCACGCTCAGAGATGGGTTACAGTTCGAATTCAGGACCTTCACTCTCAGTGCTGGTTAATAAGGTGGAATTCAGGACTCTCACTCACATTGCTAGTTTACAAGGTGGAATTCAGCACCCACACGCTCAGTGCTGGGTTATTGGATGGAATTCTGGACCCTCACTCTCAGTGCTGGTTTACCAGGTGGAACTCAGGACCCTCACGCACAGTCCTGACGAAGGGTCTCCGCCTGAAACGTCGACTGCGCCTCCTCCTATAGATGCTGCTTGGCCTGCTGCGTTCACCAGCAACTTTGATGTGTGTTGCTTGAATTTCCAGCATCTGCAGAATTCCTGTTGTTTGACCTCACGCACAGTGTTGGGTTACAGGTAGAAATCAGGACGCTCACGCTCAGTGCAAGGATACAGGCCGGAATTCAGCACCTAGACGCTCAGTGCTGGGTTGCAGATTGAATTCTGGACCCTCACTCTCAGTGCTTGTTTATAAGGTGGAATTCAGGACCCTCACGCTCAGTGCTGGGTTACAAGATGGAATTAAGGACCCTCACTCTCAGTGCTTGTTTACAAGGTGGAATTCAGGACCCTCACGCTCAGTGCTGGGTTACAGGGTGAAATTCGGGATCCTAACTCTCACTGCTGATTTTCAAGGTGGAATTCAGGACGCTCACACTCAGTGCTTGGTTACAGGCCGGAATTCAGGAACGTCACACTCAGTGTTGTTTTCCAAGGTAGAATTCAGGACCCTCACACTCTGTCCTGGTCTACATGGTGGAATTCAGGACCCTCAGGCTCAGTGCTGATTTACAAGGTGGAATTCAGGACCCTCACTCTCAGTGCTTGTTTACAAGGTGGAATTCACGACCGACACACTCAGTGCTGTGTTACAGGGTGGAATTCCGCGTCCTCACGCTCAGTGCTGCGTTACAGGGTGGAATTCAGGAACCTTACGCTCAGTGCTGGTTTACAAAGTGGAATTCAGGATCCTCACTCTAAGTGCAGGTTTAAAAGATGGAATTCAGGATGCTCACGCTCAGTGCTGGGTAACAGGTGGAATTCAGGACCATCATACTCAGTGCTGGTTTACAAAGTGGAATTCAGGACCCTCACTCTCAGTACTGGGTTACAGGGAGGAATTCAGGACCCTGTCTCAGTGCTGGTTTACAATGTGGATTCAAAATCCTCACGGAACGTGCTGTGTTACAGTGTGGATTTCAGGACCCTCACTCTCAGCGCTGGTTTACAAGATGGAATTCAGGACCCTCACGCACAGTGATTGGATACAGGGTGGAATTCAGTACCCTCATGCACAGTGTTGGTTTACAAGGTGGAATTCAGGACTCTCACGCTCAGTGCTGGATTACAGGGTGAAAATCAGGACCCTCACTCTCAGGGCTGATTTACAAGGTGGAATTCAGGAACCTCATGCTCAGTGCTGGGATACAGGGTGAATTCAGGACCCTCACGCTCAGTGCTGGTTTACAAGATGGAATTCAGGATGTTCATGCTCAGTGCTGGGTAACAGGTGGAATTCAGGACCATCATACTCAGTGCTGGTTTACAAAGTGGCATTCAGGACCCTCACTCTCAGTACTGGATTACAGGGAGGAATTCAGGACCATCACGCTCAGTGCTGGTTCATAATATAGAATTCAGGACCCTCACGCTCAGTGCTGGTTTAAAATATGGAATTCAGGACCCTTTCTCTCAGTACTGGTTTGCAAGGTGGAATTCAGGACTCTGACGCTCAGTGCTGGATTACAGGGTGAAAATCAGGACCCTCACTCTAAGGGCTGGTTTACAAGGTGGAATTCAGCACCCTCACACTCAGTGCTGGGTTACAGTGTGGAATTCAGGACTCTCACTCTGAGTGCTGGTTTACAAAGTGGAATTCAGGACACTCACGCTCAAAGATGGGTTACAGTTCGAATTCAGGACCTTCACTCTCAGTGCTGGTTAATAAGGTGGAATTCAGGACTCTCACTCACATTGCTAGTTTACAAGGTGGAATTCAGCACCCACACGCTCAGTGCTGGGTTATTGGATGGAATTTTGGACCCTCACTCTCAGTGCTGGTTTACCAGGTGGAACTCAGGACCCTCACGCACAGTCCTGACGAAGGGTCTCGGCCTGAAACGTCGACTGCGCCTCCTCCTATAGATGCTGCTTGGCCTGCTGCGTTCACCAGCAACTTTGATGTGTGTTGCTTGAATTTCCAGCATCTGCAGAATTCCTGTTGTTTGCCCTCACGCACAGTGTTGGGTTACAGGTAGAAATCAGGACGCTCACGCTCAGTGCAAGGATACAGGCCGGAATTCAGCACCTAGACGCTCAGTGCTGGGTTGCAGATTGAATTCTGGACCCTCACTCTCAGTGCTTGTTTACAAGGTGGAATTCAGGACCCTCACGCTCAGTGCTGGGTTACAAGATGGAATTAAGGACCCTCACTCTCAGTGCTTGTTAACAAGGTGGAATTCAGGACCCTCACGCTCAGTGCTGGGTTACAGGGTGAAATTCGGGATCCTAAATCTCACTGCTGGTTTTCAAGATGGAATTCAGGACGCTCACGCTCAGTGCTTGGTTACAGGCCGGAATTCAGGAACGTCACACTCAGTGTTGTTTTCCAAGGTAGAATTCAGGACCCTCACACTCTGTCCTGGTCGGCATGGTGGAATTCAGGACCCTCAGGCTCAGTGCTGATTTACAAGGTGGAATTCAGTACCCTCACTCTCAGTGCTTGTTTACAAGGTGGAATTCACGACCCACACACTCAGTGCTGTGTTACAGGGTGGAATTCCGCATCCTCACGCTCAGTGCTGCGTTACAGGGTGGAATTCAGGAACCTTACGCTCAGTGCTGGTTTACAAAGTGGAATTCAGGATCCTCACTCTAAGTGCAGGTTTACAAGGTGGAATTCAGGTCCCTTCTGCTCACTACTGGGTTATTTAGGACACTCGTTCTCAGTGCAGGTTTAAAAGATGGAATTCAGGATGCTCACGCTCAGTGCTGGGTAACAGGTGGAATTCAGGACCATCATACTCAGTGCTGGTTTACAAAGTGGAATTCAGGACCCTCACTCTCAGTACTGGGTTACAGGGAGGAATTCAGGACCCTGTCTCAGTGCTGGTTTACAATGTGGATTCAAAATCCTCACGGAACGTGCTGTGTTACAGTGTGGATTTCAGGACCCTCACTCTCAGCGCTGGTTTACAAGATGGAATTCAGGACCCTCACGCACAGTGATTGGATACAGGGTGGAATTCAGTACCCTCATGCACAGTGTTGGTTTACAAGGTGGAATTCAGGACTCTGACGCTCAGTGCTGGATTACAGGGTGAAAATCAGGACCCTCACTATCAGGGCTGATTTACAAGGTGGAATTCAGGAACCTCATGCTCAGTGCTGGGATACAGGGTGAATTCAGGACCCTCACGCTCAGTGCTGGTTTACAAGATGGAATTCAGGATGTTCATGCTCAGTGCTGGGTAACAGGTGGAATTCAGGACCATCATACTCAGTGCTGGTTTACAAAGTGGCATTCAGGACCCTCACTCTCAGTACTGGATTACAGGGAGGAATTCAGGACCATCACGCTCAGTGCTGGTTCATAATATGGAATTCAGGACCCTCACGCTCAGTGCTGGTTTAAAATATGGAATTCAGGACCCTTTCTCTCAGTACTGGTTTGCAAGGTGGAATTCAGGACTCTGACGCTCAGTGCTGGATTACAGGGTGAAAATCAGGACCCTCACTCTAAGGGCTGGTTTACAAGGTGGAATTCAGCACCCTCACACTCAGTGCTGGGTTACAGTGTGGAATTCAGGACTCTCACTCTGAGTGCTGGTTTATAAAGTGGAATTCAGGACACTCACGCTGAAAGATGGGTTACAGTTCGAATTCAGGACCTTCACTCTCAGTGCTGGTTAATAAGGTGGAATTCAGGACTCTCACTCACATTGCTAGTTTACAAGGTGGAATTCAGCACCCACACGCTCAGTGCTGGGTTATTGGATGGAATTCTGGACCCTCACTCTCAGTGCTGGTTTACCAGGTGGAACTCAGGACCCTCACGCACAGTCCTGACGAAGGGTCTCGTCCTGAAACGTCGACTGCGCCTCCTCCTATAGATGCTGCTTGGCCTGCTGCGTTCACCAGCAACTTTGATGTGTGTTGCTTGAATTTCCAGCATCTGCAGAATTCCTGTTGTTTGCCCTCACGCACAGTGTTGGGTTACAGGTAGAAATCAGGACGCTCACGCTCAGTGCAAGGATACAGGCCGGAATTCAGCACCTAGACGCTCAGTGCTGGGTTACAAGATGGAATTAAGGACCCTCACTCTCTGTGCTTGTTAACAAGGTGGAATTCAGGACCCTCACGCTCAGTGCTGGGTTACAGGGTGAAATTCGGGATCCTAAATCTCACTGCTGGTTTTCAAGATGGAATTCAGGACGCTCACGCTCAGTGCTTGGTTACAGGCCGGAATTCAGGAACGTCACACTCAGTGTTGTTTTCCAAGGTAGAATTCAGGACCCTCACACTCTGTCCTGGTCGGCATGGTGGAATTCAGGACCCTCAGGCTCAGTGCTGATTTACAAGGTGGAATTCAGGACCCTCACTCTCAGTGCTTGTTTACAAGGTGGAACTCACGACCCACACACTCAGTGCTGGGTTACAGGGTGGAATTCCGCATCCTCACGCTCAGTGCTGCGTTACAGGGTGGAATTCAGGAACCTTACGCTCAGTGCTGGTTTACAAAGTGGAATTCAGGATCCTCACTCTAAGTGCAGGTTTACAAGGTGGAATTCAGGTCCCTTCTGCTCACTACTGGGTTATTTAGGACACTCGTTCTCAGTGCAGGTTTAAAAGATGGAATTCAGGATGCTCACGCTCAGTGCTGGGTAACAGGTGGAATTCAGGACCATCATACTCAGTGCTGGTTTACAAAGTGGAATTCAGGACCCTCACTCTCAGTACTGGGTTACAGGGAGGAATTCAGGACCCTGTCTCAGTGCTGGTTTACAATGTGGATTCAAAATCCTCACGGAACGTGCTGTGTTACAGTGTGGATTTCAGGACCCTCACTCTCAGCGCTGGTTTACAAGATGGAATTCAGGACCCTCACGCACAGTGATTGGATACAGGGTGGAATTCAGTACCCTCATGCACAGTGTTGGTTTACAAGGTGGAATTCAGGACTCTGACGCTCAGTGCTGGATTACAGGGTGAAAATCAGGAACCTCACTCTCAGGGCTGGTTTACAAGGTGGAATTCAGCACCCTCACGCTCAGTGCTGGGTTACAGTGTGGAATTCAGGACTCTCACTATGAGTGCTCGTTTACAAAGTGGAATTCAGGACGTTCACGCTCAAAAATGAGTTACAGTTCGAATTCAGGACCTTCACTCTCAGTGCTGGTTAATAAGGTTGAATTCAGGTCTCTCACTCACATTGCGAGTTTCCAAGGTGGAATTCAGCACCCACACGCTCAGTGCTGGTTTATTGGATGGAATTCAGGACCCTCACTCTCAGTGCTTGTTTACAAGGTGGAATACAGGACCCTCATGCTCAGCGCTGGGTTACATGTGGAATTCAGGACCCTCACGCTCAGTGCTGGGTTGCAGATTGAATTCTGCACCCTCACTCTCAGTGCTTGTTTACAAGGTGGAATTCAGGACCCTCATGCTCAGCTCTGTGTTACATGTGGAATTCAGGATCCTCACTCTCAGTGCAGGTTTACAAGGTGGAATTCAGGTCCCTTCTGCTCAGTACTGGGTTATTTAGGACACTCGTTCTCAGTGCAGCTTTACAAGGTGGAATTCAGGAACCTCATGCTCAGTGCTGGGATACAGGGAGGAATTCAGGACCATCACGCTCAGTGCTGGTTCAAAATATGGAATTCAGGACCCTTACTCTCAGTACTGGTTTACAATGTGGAATTCAGGACCCTGTCTCAGTGCTGGTTTACAATGTGGATTCAAAATCCTCACGGAACGTGCTGTGTTACAGTGTGGATTTCAGGACCCTCACTCTCAGCGCTGGTTTACAAGATGGAATTCAGGACCCTCACGCACAGTGATTGGATACAGGGTGGAATTCAGTACCCTAATGCACAGTGTTGGTTTACAAGGTGGAATTCAGGACTCTCACGCTCAGTGCTGGATTACAGGGTGAAAATCAGGACCCTCACTCTCAGGGCTGATTTACAAGGTGGAATTCAGGAACCTCATGCTCAGTGCTGGGATACAGGGTGAATTCAGGACCCTCACGCTCAGTGCTGGTTTACAAGATGGAATTCAGGATGTTCATGCTCAGTGCTGGGTAACAGGTGGAATTCAGGACCATCATACTCAGTGCTGGTTTACAAAGTGACATTCAGGACCCTCACTCTCAGTACTGGGTTACAGGGAGGAATTCAGGACCATCACGCTCAGTGCTGGTTCATAATATGGAATTCAGGACCCTCACGCTCAGTGCTGGTTTACAAGGTGGAATTCAGGACCCTGTCTCAGTGCTGGTTTACAATGTGGATTCAAAACCCTCACGGAACGTGCTGTGTTACAGTGTGGATTTCAGGACACTCACTCTCAGCGCTGGTTTACAAGATGGAATTCAGGACCCTGATGCACAGTGATTGGATACAGGGTGGAATTCAGTACCCTCATAAACAGTGTTGGTTTACAAGGTGGAATTCAGGACCCTCACGCTCAGTGCTGGATTACAGGGTGAAAATCAGGACCCTCACTCTCAGGGCTGATTTACAAGGTGGAATTCAGGACCCTCACTCTCAGTGCTTGTTTACAAGGTGGAATTCACGACCCACACACTCAGTGCTGTGTTACAGGGTGGAATTCCGCATCCTCACGCTCAGTGCTGCGTTACAGGGTGGAATTCAGGAACCTTACGCTCAGTGCTGGTTTACAAAGTGGAATTCAGGACCCTCACTCTCAGTGCAGGTTTACAAGGTGGAATTCAGGTCCCTTCTGCTCAGTACTGGGTTATTTAGGACACTCGTTCTCAGTGCAGCTTTACAAGGTGGAATTCAGGAACCTCATGCTCAGTGCTGGGATACAGGGTGAATTCAGGACCCTCACGCTCAGTGCAGGTTTACAAGATGGAATTCAGGATGCTCACGCTCAGTTCTGGATAACAGGTGGAATTCAGGACCATCATACTCAGTGCTGGTTTACAAAGTGGAATTCAGGACCCTCACTCTCAGTACTGGGTTACAGGGAGGAATTCAGGACCATCACGCTCAGTGCTGGTTCAAAATATGGAATTCAGGACCCTTACTCTCAGTACAGGTTTACAAGGTGGAATTCAGGACCCTGTCTCAGTGCTGGTTTACAATGTGGATTCAAAACCCTCACGGAACGTGCTGTGTTACAGTGTGGATTTCAGGACCCTCACTCTCAGCACTGGTTTACAAGATGGAATTCAGGACCCTCACGCACAGTGATTGGATACAGGGTGGAATTCAGAACCCTCATGCACAGTGTTGGTTTACAATGTGGAATTCAGGACCCTTACGCTCAGTGCTGGATTACAGGGTGAAAATCAGGACCCTCACTCTCAGAGCTGATTTACAAGGTGGAATTCAGGAACCTCATGCTCAGTGCTGGGATACAGGGTGAATTCAGGACCCTCACGCTCAGTGCTGGTTTACAAGATGGAATTCAGGATGTTCATGCTCAGTGCTGGGTAACAGGTGGAATTCAGGACCATCATACTCAGTGCTGGTTTACAAAGTGGCATTCAGGACCCTCACTCTCAGTACTGGGTTACAGGGAGGAATTCAGGACCTTCACTCTCAGTGCTGGTTAATAAGGTGGAATTTAGGACTCTCACTCACATTGCTAGTTTACAAGGTGGAATTCAGCACCCACACACTCAGTGCTGGGTTATTGGATGGAATTCAGGACCCTCAGTCTCAGTGCTGGTTTACATGGAGGAATTCAGCACCTAGACGCTCAGTGCTGGGTTGCAGATTGAATTCTGGACCCTCACTCTCAGTGCTTGTTTACAAGGTGGAATTCAGGACCCTCATGCTCAGCGCTGGGTTACATGTGGAATTCAGGATCCTCACACTCAGTGCAGTTTTACAAGGTGGAATTCAGGTCCCTTCTGCTCAGTACTGGGTTATTTAGGGCATTCGTTCTCAGTGCAGCTTTACAAGGTGGAATTCAGGAACCTCATGCTCAGTGCTGGGATACAGGGTGAATTCAGGACGCTCACGCTCAGTGCTGGTTTACAAGATGGAATTCAGGATGCTCACGCTCAGTGCTGGGTAACAGGTGGAATTCAGGACCATCATACTCAGTGCTGGTTTACAAAGTGGAATTCAGGACCCTCACTCTCAGTACTGGGTTACAGGGAGGAATTCAGGACCATCACGCTCAGTGCTGGTTCATAATATGGAATTCAGGACCCTCACGCTCAGTGCTGGATTACAGGGTGAAAATCAGGAACCTCACTCTCAGGGCTGGTGTACAAGGTGGAATTCAGCACCCTCACGCTCAGTGCTGGGTTACATTGTGGAATTCAGGACTCTCACTCTGAGTGCTGGTTTACAAAGTGGAATTCAGGACACTCACGCTCAAAGATGGGTTACAGTTCGAATTCAGGACCTTCACTCTCAGTGCTGGTTAATAAGGTGGAATTTAGGACTCTCACTCACATTGCTAGTTTACAAGGTGGAATTCAGCACCCACACACTCAGTGCTGGGTTATTGGATGGAATTCAGGACCCTCAGTCTCAGTGCTGGTTTACATGGAGGAATTCAGCACCTAGACGCTCAGTGCTGGGTTGCAGAATGAATTCTGGACCCTCACTCTCAGTGCTTGTTTACAAGGTGGAATTCAGGACCCTCATGCTCAGCGCTGGGTTACATGTGGAATTCAGGATCCTCACACTCAGTGCAGTTTTACAAGGTGGAATTCAGGTCCCTTCTGCTCAGTACTGGGTTATTTAGGGCATTCGTTCTCAGTGCAGCTTTACAAGGTGGAATTCAGGAACCTCATGCTCAGTGCTGGGATACAGGGTGAATTCAGGACCCTCACGCTCAGTGCTGGTTTACAAGATGGAATTCAGGTCCCTCACTCTCAGTACTGGGTTACAGGGAGGAATTCAGGACCATCACTCTCAGTGCTGGTTCATAATATGGAATTCAGGACCCTTACTCTCAGTACTGGTTTATAAGGTGGAATTCAGGACCCTGTCTCTGTGCTGGTTTACAATGTGGATTCAAAACCCTCTCGGAACGTGCTGTGTTACAGTGTGGATTTCAGGACCCTCACTCTCAGCGCTAGTTTACAAGATGGAATTCAGGACCCTCACGCACAGTGTTGGTTTACAAGGTGGAATTCAGGACCCTCACGCTCAGTGCTGGATTACAGGGTGAAAATCAGGACCCTCACTCTCAGGGCTGGTTTACAAGGTTGACTTCAGCACCTTCACACTCAGTGCTGGGTTACAGTGTGGAATTCAGGACTCTCACTCTGAGTGCTGGTTTACAAGGTGGAATTCAGCACCCACACGCTCAGTGCTGGGATATTGGATGGAATTCAGGACCCTCACTCTCAGTGCTGGATTACAGGGTGGAACTCAGGACCCTCACGCTCAGTGCTGGATTACAGGGTGAAAATCAGGAACCTCACTCTCAGGGCTGGTTTACAAGGTGGAATTCAGCACCCTCACGCTCAGTGCTGGGTTACAGTGTGGAATTCAGGACTCTCACTATGATTGCTGGTTTACAAAGTGGAATTCAGGACGTTCACGCTCAAAAATGGGTTACAGTTGGAATTCAGGACCTTCACTCTCAGTGCTGGTTAATAAGGTTGAATTCAGAACTCTCACTCACATTGCGAGTTTCCAAGGTGGAATTCAGCACCCACACGCTCAGTGCTGGTTTATTGGATGGAATTCAGGACCCTCACTCTCAGTGCTTGTTTACAAGGTGGAATACAGGATCCTCATGCTCAGCGCTGGCTTACATGTGGAATTCAGGACCCTCACGCTCAGTGCTGGGTTGCAGATTGAATTCTGGACCCTCTCAGTGCTTGTTTACAAGGTGGAATTCAGGACCCTCATGCTCAGCTCTGTGTTACATGAGGAATTCAGGATCCTCACTCTCAGTGCAGGTTTACAAGGTGGAATTCAGGTCCCTTCTGCTCAGTACTGGGTTATTTAGGACAGTCGTTCTCAGTGCAGCTTTACAAGGTGGAATTCAGGAACCTCATGCTCAGTGCTGGGATACAGGGAGGAATTCAGGACCATCACGCTCAGTGCTGGTTCAAAATATGGAATTCAGGACCCTTACTCTCAGTACTGGTTTACAAGGTGGAATTCAGGACCCTGTCTCAGTGCTGGTTTACAATGTGGATTCAAAATCCTCACGGAACGTGCTGTGTTACAGTGTGGATTTCAGGACCCTCACTCTCAGCGCTGGTTTACAAGATGGAATTCAGGACCCTCACGCACAGTGATTGGATACAGGGTGGAATTCAGTACCCTAATGCACAGTGTTGGTTTACAAGGTGGAATTCAGGACTCTCACGCTCAGTGCTGGATTACAGGGTGAAAATCAGGACCCTCACTCTCAGGGCTGATTTACAAGGTGGAATTCAGGAACCTCATGCTCAGTGCTGGGATACAGGGTGAATTCAGGACCCTCACGCTCAGTGCTGGTTTACAAGATGGAATTCAGGATGCTCACGCTCAGTGCTGGGTAACAGGTGGAATTCAGGACCATCATACTCAGTGCTGGTTTACAAAGTGGCATTCAGGACCCTCACTCTCAGTACTGGGTTACAGGGAGGAATTCAGGACCATCACGCTCGGTGCTGGTTCATAATATGGAATTCAGGACCCTCACGCTCAGTGCTGGTTTAAAATATGGGATTCAGGACCCTCTCTCTCAGTACTGGTTTGCAAGGTGGAATTCAGGACCCTCACGCTCAGTGCTGGATCACAGGGTGAAAATCAGGACCCTCACTCTCAGGGCTGGTTTACAAGGTGGAATTCAGCACCCTCACACTCAGTGCTGGGTTACAGCGTGGAATTCAGGACTCTCACTCTGAGTGCTGGTTTACAAAGTGGAATTCAGGACACTCACGCTCAAAGATGGGTTACAGTTCGAATTCAGGACCTTCACTCTCAGTGCAGCTTTACAAGGTGGAATTCAGGAACCTCATGCTCAGTGCTGGGATACAGGGTGAATTCAGGACCCTCACGCTCCGTGCAGGTTTACAAGATGGAATTCAGGATGCTCACGCTCAGTGCTGGGTAACAGGTGGAATTCAGGACCATCATACTCAGTGCTGGTTTACAAAGTGGAATTCAGGACCCTCACTCTCAGTACTGGGTTACAGGGAGGATTTCAGGACCATCACGCTCAGTGTTGGTTCAAAATATGGAATTCAGGACCCTTACTCTCAGTACTGGTTTACAAGGTGGAATTCAGGACCCTCACTCTCAGTACTGGGTTACAGTGTGGATTTCAGGACCCTCACTCTCAGCGCTGGTTTACAAGATGGAATTCAGGACCCTCACGCACAGTGATTGGATACAGGGTGGAATTCAGTACCCTCATGCACAGTGTTGGTTTACAAGATGGAATTCAGGACCCTCACGCTCAGTGCTGGATTACAGGGTGAAAATCAGGAACCTCACTCTCAGGGCTGGTTTACAAGGTGGAATTCAGCACCCTTACACTCAGTGCTGGGTTACAGTTGGAATTCAGGACCTTCACTCTCAGTGCTGGTTAATAAGGTTGAATTCAGGACCGTCACGCTCAGTGTTGTTTTTCAAGGTAGAATTCAGGACCCTCACACTCAGTCCTGGTCTACAACGTGGAATTCAGGACCCTCAGGCTCAGTGCTGATTTACAAGATGGAATTAAGGACACTCACTCTCAGTGCTTGTTTACAAGGTAGAATTCAGGACACTCACGCTCAGTGCTGGGGTACAGGGTGAAATTCAGGATCCTAACTCTCACTGCTGGTTTTCAAGGTGGAATTCAGGACGCTGACGCTCAGTGCTTGGTTATAGGCCGGAATTCAGGACCGTCACGCTCAGTGTTGTTTTTCAAGGTAGAATTCAGGACCCTCACGCTCAGTGCTGGATTACAGGGTGAAAATCAGGAACCTCACTCTCAGGGCTGGTTTACAAGGTGGAATTCAGCACCCTTACACTCAGTGCTGCGTTACAGTTGGAATTCAGGACCTTCACTCTCAGTGCTGGTTAATAAGGTTGAATTCAGGACCGTCACGCTCAGTGTTGTTTTTCAAGGTAGAATTCAGGACCCTCACACTCAGTCCTGGTCTACAACGTGGAATTCAGGACCCTCAGGCTCAGTGCTGATTTACAAGATGGAATTAAGGACCCTCACTCTCAGTGCTTGTTTACAAGGTAGAATTCAGGACCCTCACACTCAGTCCTGGTCTACATGGTGGAATTCAGGACCTTCAGGCTCAGTGGTGATTTACAAGGTGGAATTCAGGACCCGCACTCTCAGTGCTTGGTTACAAGGTGGAATTCACGACCCACACACACAGTGCTGGGTTATTGGAAGGAATTCAGGACCCTCACTCTCAGTGCTGGTTTAGAAGGTGGAATTCAGGACCCTCATGCTCAGCGCTGTGTTACATGTGGAATTCCGGATCCTCACTCTCAGTGCAGGTTTACAAGGTGGAATTCAGGTCCCTTCTGCACAGTACTGGGTTATTTAGGACACTCGTTCTCAGTGAAGCTTTACAAGGTGGAATTCAGGAACCTCATGCTCAGTACTGGTTTACAAGATGGAATTCAGGATGCTCATGCTCAGTGCTGGGTAACAGGTGGAATTCAGGACCATCATACTCAGTGCTGGTTTACAAAGTGGAATTCAGGACGCTCACTCTCAGTACTGGGTTACAGGGAGGAATTCAGGACCATCACGCTCAATGCTGGTTCATAATATGGAATTCAGGACCCTTACTCTCAGTACTGGTTTACAAGGTGGAATTCAGGACCCTGTCTCAGTGCTGGTTTACAATGTGGATTCAAAACCCTCACGGAACGTGCTGTGTTATAGTGTGGATTTCAGGACCCTCACTCTCAGCGCTGGTTTACAAGATGGAATTCAGGACCCTCAAGCACAGTGTTGGTTTACAAGGTGGAATTCAGGACCCTCACGCTCAGTGCTGGATTACAGGGTGAAAATCAGGACCCTCACTCTCAGGGCTGGTTTACAAGGTGGACTTCAGCACCTTCATACTCAGTGCTGGGTTACAGTGTGGAATTCAGGACTCTCACTCTGAGTGCTGGTTTACAAGGTGGAATTCAGCACCCACACGCTCAGTGCTGGGATATTGGATGGAATTCAGGACCCTCACTCTCAGGGCTGGTTTACAAGGTGGAATTCAGCACCCTCACGCTCAGTGCTGGGTTACAGTGTGGAATTCAGGACTCTCACTATGAGTGCTGGTTTACAAAGTGGAATTCAGGACGCTCACGCTCAAAGATGGGTTACAGTTCGAATTCAGGACCTTCACTCTCAGTGCTGGTTAATAAGGTTGAATTCAGGACTCTCACTCACATTGCGAGTTTCCAAGGTGGAATTCAGCACCCACACGCTCAGTGCTGGGTTATTGGATGGAATTCAGGACCCTCATTCTCAGTGCTGGTTTACAAGGTGGAATACAGGATCCTCATGCTCAGCGCTGGCTTACATGTGGAATTCAGGATCCTCACTCACAGTGCAGGTTTACAAGGTGGAATTCAGGTCCCTTCTGCTCAGTACTGGGTTATTTAGGACACTCGTTCTCAGTGCAGCTTTACAAGGTGGAATTCAGGAACCTCATGCTCAGTGCTGGGATACAGGGTGAATTCAGGACCCTCACGCTCAGTGCTGGTTTACAAGATGGAATTCAGGATGCTCACGCTCAGTGCTGGGTAACAGGTGGAATTCAGGACCATCATACTCAGTGCTAGTTTACAAAGTGGCATTCAGGACCCTCACTCTCAGTACTGGGTTACAGGGAGGAATTCAGGACCATCACGCTCAGTGCTGGTTCATAATATAGAATTCAGGACCCTCACGCTCAGTGCTGGTTTAAAATATGGAATTCAGTACCCTCTCTCTCAGTACTGGTTTGCAAGGTGGAATTCAGGACCCTCACGCTCAGTGCTGGATTACAGGGTGAAAATCAGGACCCTCACTCTCAGGGCTGGTTTACAAGGTGGAATTCAGCACCCTCACACTCAGTGCTGGGTTACAGCGTGGAATTCAGGACTCTCACTCTGAGTGCTGGTTTACAAAGTGGAATTCAGGACACTCACGCTCAAAGATGGGTTACAGTTCGAATTCAGGACCTTCACTCTCAGTGCTGGTTAATAAGGTGGAATTCAGGACTCTCACTCACATTGCTAGTCTACAAGGTGGAATTCAGCACCCACACGCTCAGTGCTGGGTTATTGGATGGAATTCTGGACCCTCACTCTCAGTGCTGGTTTACCAGGTGGAACTCAGGACCCTCACGCACAGTCCTGACGAAGGGTCTCGGCCTGAAACGTCGACTGCGCCTCCTCCTATAGATGCTGCTTGGCCTGCTGCGTTCACCAGCAACTTTGATGTGTGTTGCTTGAATTTCCAGCATCTGCAGAATTCCTGTTGTTTGCCCTCACGCACAGTGTTGGGTTACAGGTAGAAATCAGGATGCTCACGCTCAGTGCTAGGTTACAGGCCGGAATTCAGGGCCGTCACGCTCAGTGTTGTTTTTCAAGGTAGAATTCAGGACCCTCACACTCAGTCCTGGTCTACAACGTGGAATTCAGGACCCTCAGGCTCAGTGCTGATTTACAAGATGGAATTTAGGACCCTCACTCTCAGTGCTTGTTTACAAGGTGGAATTCAGGACCCTCACGCTCAGTGCTGGGTTACAGGGTGAAATTCAGGATCCTAACTCTCACTGCTGGTTTTCAAGGTGGAATTCAGGACGCTCACACTCAGTGCTAAGTTACAGGCCGGAATTCAGGACCGTCACGCTCAGTGCTGGGTTACAGGGTGAAATTCAGTATCCTAACTCTCACTGCTGGTTTTCAAGGTGGAATTCAGGACGCTCATGCTCAGTGCTTGGTTACAGGCCGGAATTCAGGACCGTCACACTCAGTGTTGTTTTTCAAGGTAGTATTCAGGACCCTCACACTCAGTCCTGGTCGACATGGTGGAATTCAGGACCCTCAGGCTCAGTGCTGATTTACAAGGTGGAATTCAGGACCCTCACTCTCAGTGCTGGGTTACAGGGTGGAATTCCGCATCCTCACGCTCAGTGCTGCATTACAGGGTGGAATTCAGGACCCTCACGCTCAGTGCTGGTTTACTAGATGGAATTCAGGACAGTCACGCTCAGTGCTGGAGTACAGGTGGAATTCAGGATCTTCACTCTCAGTGCAGGTTTACAAGGTGGAATTCCGGACCTTTCTGATCAGTACTGGGTTATTTAGGATACTCGTTCTCAGTGCAGCTTTACAAGGTGGAATTCAGGAACCTCATGCTCAGTGCTGGGATACAGGGTGAATTCAGGACCCTCACGCTCAGTGCTGGTTTACAAGATGGAATTCAGGATGCTCACGCTCAGTGCTGGGGAATAGGTGTAATTCAGGACCATCATACTCAGTGCTGGTTTAGAAAGTGGAATTCAGGACCCTCACTCTCAGTACTGGGTTACAGGGAGGAATTCAGGACCCTCACGCTCAGTGCTGGTTCAAAATATGGAATTCAGGACCCTTACTCTCAGTACTGGTTTACAAGGTGGAATTCAGGACCCTGTCTCAGTGCTGCTTTACAACGTGGATTCAAGACCCTCACGGAACGTGCTGTGTTACAGGGTGGAATTCAGGACCCTCACTCTCAGCGCTGGTTTATAAGATGGAATTCAGTACCCTCATGCACAGTGTTGGTTTACAAGGTGGAATTCAGCACCCTCACACTCAGTGCTGGGTTGCAGTGTGGAATTCAGGACTCTCACTCTGAGTGCTGGTTTACAAAGTGGAATTCAGGACTTTCACTCACATTGCTAGTTTACAAGGTGGAATTCAGCACCCACACGCTCAGTGCTGGGTTATTGGATGGAATTCAGGACCCTCACTCTCAGTGCTGGTTTACCAGGTGGAACTTAGGACCCTCACGCACAGTGTTGGGTTACAGGTAGAATTCAGGACGCTCACGCTCAGTGCTAGGTTACAGACCGGAATTCAGGACCGTCACGCTCAGTGTTGTTTTTCAAGGTAGAATTCAGGACCCTCACACTCAGTGCTGGGTTACAGGGTGGAATTCTGCATCCTCACGCTCAGTGCTGCGTTACAGGGTGGAATTCAGGATCCTCACGCTCAGTGCAAGTTTACAAGATGGAATTCAGGACAGTCACGCTCAGTGCTGGGGTATAGGTGGAATTCAGGATCCTCACTCTCAGTGCAGGTTTACAAGGTGGAATTCAGATCCCTTCTGCTCAGTACTGGGTTATTTAGGACATTCGTTCTCAGTGCAGCTTTACAAGGTGGAATTCAGGAACCTCATGCTCAGTGCTGGGATACAGGGTGAATTCAGGACCCTCACGCTCAGTGCTGGTTTACAAGATGGAATTCAGGATGTTCATGCTCAGTGCTGGGTAACAGGTGGAATTCAGGACCATCATACTCAGTGCTGGTTTACAAAGTGGCATTCAGGACCCTCACTCTCAGTACTGGGTTACAGGGAGGAATTCAGGACCATCACGCTCAGTGCTGGTTCATAATATGGAATTCAGGACCCTCACACTTAGTGCTGGTTTAAAATATGGAATTCAGGACCCTTTCTCTCAGTACTGGTTTGCAAGGTGGAATTCAGTACCCTCACGCTCAGTGCTGGATTACAGGGTGAAAATCAGGACCCTCACTCTCAGGGCTGGTTTACAAGGTGGAATTCAGCACCCTCACACTCAGTGCTGGGTTACAGTGTGGAATTCAGGACTCTCACTCTGAGTGCTGGTTTATAAAGTGGAATTCAGGACACTCACGCTGAAAGATGGGTTACAGTTCGAATTCAGGAACTTCACTCTCAGTGCTGGTTAATAAGGTGGAATTCAGGACTCTCACTCACATTGCTAGTTTACAAGGTGGAATTCAGCACCCACACGCTCAGTGCTGGGTTATTGGATGGAATTCTGGACCCTCATTCTCAGTGCTGGTTTACCAGTGGAACTCAGGACCCTCACGCACAGTCCTGACGAAGGGTCTCGGCCTGAAACGTCGACTGCGCCTCCTCCTATAGATGCTGCTTGGCCTGCTGCGTTCACCAGCAACTTTGATGTGTGTTGCTTGAATTTCCAGCATCTGCAGAATTCCTGTTGCTTGCCCTCACGCACAGTGTTGGGTTACAGGTAGAAATCAGGACGCTCACGCTCAGTGCTAGGTTACAGGCCGGAATTCAGGATCGTCACGCTCAGTGTTGTTTCTCAAGGTAGAATTCAGGACCCTCACACTCAGTCCTGGTCTACAACGTGGAATTCAGGACCCTCAGGCTCAGTGCTGATTTACAAGATGGAATTAAGGACCCTCACTCTCAGTGCTTGTTTACAAGGTGGAATTCAGGACCCTCACGCTCAGTGCTGGGTTACAGGGTGAAATTCAGGATCCTAACTCTCACTGCTGGTTTTCAAGGTGGAATTCAGGACGCTCACACTCAGTGCTAAGTTAAAGGCCGGAATTCAGGACCGTCACGCTCAGTTCTGGGTTACAGGGTGAAATTCAGTATCCTAACTCTCACTGCTGGTTTTCAAGGTGGAATTCAGGACGCTCATGCTCAGTGCTTGGTTACAGGCCGGAATTCAGGACCGTCACGCTCAGTGTTGTTTTTCAAGGTAGAATTCAGGACCCTCACACTCAGTCCTGGTCTACATGGTGGAATTCAGGACCCTCAGGCTCAGTGCTGATTTACAAGGTGGAATTCAGGACCCTCACTCTCAGTGCTGGGGTACAGGGTGGAACTCCGCATCCTCACGCTCAGTGCTGCATTACCGGGTGGAATTCAGGACCCTCACGCTCAGTGCTGGTTTTCTAGATGGAATTCAGGACAGTCACGCTCAGTGCTGGAGTACAGGTGGAATTCAGGATCTTCACTCTCAGTGCAGGTTTACAAGGTGAAATTCCGGACCTTTCTGCTCAGTACTGGGTTATTTAGGACATTCGTTCTCAGTGCAGCTTTACAAGGTGGAATTCAGGAACCTCATGCTCAGTGCTGGGATACAGGGTGAATTCAGGACCCTCACGCTCAGTGCTGGTTTACAAAGTGGAATTCAGGACCCTCACTCTCAGTACTGGGTTACAGGGAGGAATTCAGGACCCTCACGCTCAGTGCTGGTTCAAAATATGGAATTCAGGACCCTTACTCTCAGTACTGGTTTACAAGGTGGAATTCAGGACCCTGTCTCAGTGCTGCTTTACAACGTGGATTCAAGACCCTCACGGAACGTGCTGTGTTACAGGGTGGAATTCAGGACCCTCACTCTCAGCGCTGGTTTATAAGATGGAATTCAGTACCCTCATGCACAGTGTTGGTTTACAAGGTGGAATTCAGCACCCTCACACTCAGTGCTGGGTTGCAGTGTGGAATTCAGGACTCTCACTCTGAGTGCTGGTTTACAAAGTGGAATTCAGGACTTTCACTCACATTGTTGTTTACAAGGTGGAATTCAGCACCCACACGCTCAGTGCTGGGTTATTGGATGGAAATCAGGACCCTCACTCTCAGTGCTGGGTTACAGGGTGGAATTCTGCATCCTCACGCTCAGTGCTGCGTTACAGGGTGGAATTCAGGATCCTCACGCTCAGTGCAAGTTTACAAGATGGAATTCAGGACAGTCACGCTCAGTGCTGGGGTATAGGTGGAATTCAGGATCCTCACTCTCAGTGCAGGTTTACAAGGTGGAATTCAGGTCCCTTCTGCTCAGTACTGGGTTATTTAGGACATTCGTTCTCAGTGCAGCTTTACAAGGTGGAATTCAGGAACCTCATGCTCAGTGCTGGGATACAGGGTGAATTCAGGACCCTCACGCTCGGTGCTGGTTTACAAGATGGAATTCAGCATGCTCACGTTCAGTGCTGGGGAACAGGTGGAATTCAGGACCATCATACTCAGTGCTGGTTTACAAAGTGGAATTCAGGACCCTCACTCTCAGTACTGGGTTACAGGGAGGAATTCAGGACCCTCATGCTCAGTGCTGGGTTACATTGTGGAATTCAAGACTCTCACTCTGAGTGCTGGTTTACAAAGTGGAATTCAGGACGCTCACGCTCAAAGATGGGTTACAGTTCGAATTCAGGAACTTCACTCTCAGTGCTGGTTAATAAGGTTGAAGTCAGGACTCTCACTCACATTGCTAGTTTACAAGGTGGAATTCAGCACCCACACGCTCAGTGCTGGGTTATTGGATGGAATTCAGGACCCTCAGTCTCAGCGCTGGGTTACATGTGGAATTCAGGACCCTCACGCTCAGTGCTGGGTTGCAGATTGAATTCTGCACCCTCACTCTCAGTGCTTGTTTACAAGGTGGAATTCAGGACCCTCATGCTCAGCTCTGTGTTACATGTGGAATTCAGGATCCTCACTCTCAGTGCAGGTTTACAAGGTGGAATTCAGGTCTCTTCTGCTCAGTACTGGGTTATTTAGGACAATCGTTCTCAGTGCAGCTTTACAAGGTGGAATTCAGGAACCTCATGCTCAGTGCTGGGATACAGGGTGAATTCAGGACCCTCACGCTCAGTGCAGGTTTACAAGATGGAATTCAGGATGCTCACGCTCAGTGCTGGGTATCAGGTGGAATTCAGGACCATCATACTCAGTGCTGGTTTATAAAGTGGAATTCAGGACCCTCACTCTCAGTACTGGGTTACAGGGAGGAATTCAGGACCATCACGCTCAGTGCTGGTTCATAATATGGAATTCAGGACCCTTACTCTCAGTACTGGTTTATAAGGTGGAATTCAGGACCCTGTCTCAGTGCTGGTTTACAATGTGGATTCAAAACCCTCACGGAACGTGCTGTGTTACAGTGTGGATTTCAGGACCCTCACTCTCAGCGCTGGTTTACAAGATGGAATTCAGGACCCTCACGCACAGTGTTGGTTTACAAGGTGGAATTCAGGATCCTCACGCTCAGTGCTGGATTACAGGGTGAAAATCAGGACCCTCACTCTCAGGGCTGGTTTACAAGATGGACTTCAGCACCCTCACACTCAGTGCTGGGTTACAGTGTGGAATTCAGGACTCTCACTCTGAGTGCTGGTTTACAAGGTGGAATTCAGCACCCACACGCTCAGTGCTGGGTTATTGGATGGAATTCAGGACCCTCACTCTCAGTGCTGGTTAATAAGGTTGAATTCAGAACTCTCACTCACATTGCGAGTTTCCAAGGTGGAATTCAGCACCCACACGCTCAGTGCTGGGTTATTGGATGGAATTCAGGACCCTCACTCTCAGTGCTGGTTAACAAGGTGGAATTCAGGACCCTCACGCTCAGTGCTGGGTTGTAGATTGAATTCAGGATCCTCACTCTCAGTGCAGGTTTACAAGGTGGAATTCAGGTCCCTTCTGCTCAGTACTGGGTTATTTAGGACACTCGTTCTCAGTGCAGCTTTTCAAGGTGGAATTCAGGAACCTCATGCTCAGTGCTGGGATACAGGGTGAATTCAGGACCCTCACGCTCAGTGCTGGTTTACAAGATGGAATTCAGGATGCTCACGCTCAGTGCTGGGTAACAGGTGGAATTAAGGACCATCATACTCAGTGCTGGTTTACAAAGTGGAATTCAGGACCCTCACTCTCAGTGCTTGTTTACAAGGAGGAATTCACGACCCACACACTCAGTGCTGGGTTACAGGGTGGAATTCCGCATCCTCACGCTCAGTGCTGCATTACAGGGTGGAATTCAGGACCCTCACGCTCAGTGCTGGTTTACTAGATGGAATTCAGGACAGTCACGCTCAGTGCTGGAGTACAGGTGGAATTCAGGATCTTCACTCTCAGTGCAGGTTTACAAGGTGGAATTCAGGACCTTTCTGCTCAGTACTGGGTTATTTAGGATACTCGTTCTCAGTGCAGCTTTACAAGGTGGAATTCAGGAACCTCATGCTCAGTGCTGGGATACAGGGTGAATTCAGGACCCTCACGCTCAGTGCTGGTTTACAAGACGGAATTCAGGATGCTCACGCTCAGTGCTGGGTAACAGGTGGAATTCAGGACCCTCACGCTCAGTGCTGGTTTACAAGATGGAATTCAGGATGCTCACGCTCAGTGCTGGGGAACAGGTGGAATTCAGGACCATCATACTCAGTGCTGGTTTACAAAGTGGAATTCAGGACCCTCACTCTCAGTACTGGGTTACAGGGAGGAATTCAGGACCCTCACGCTCAGTGCTGGTTCAAAATATGGAATTCAGGACCCTTACTCTCAGTACTGGTTTACAAGGTGGAATTCTGGACCCTGTCTCAGTGCTGCTTTACAACGTGGATTCAAGACCCTCACGGAACGTGCTGTGTTACAGGGTGGAATTCAGGACCCTCACTCTCAGCGCTGGTTTATAAGATGGAATTCAGGACTCTCACTCACATTGCCAGTTTACAAGGTGGAATTCAGCACCCACACGCTCAGTGCTGGGTTATTGGATGGAATTCAGGACCCTCACTCTCAGTGCTGGTTTACCAGGTGGAACTTAGGACCCTCACGCACAGTGTTGGGTTACAGGTAGAATTCAGGACGCTCACGCTCTGTGCTGGGTTACAGGGTTGAATTCTGCATCCTCACGCTCAGTGCTGCGTTACAGGGTGGAATTCAGGATCCTCATGCTCCGTGCAGGTTTACAAGATGGAATTCAGGACAGTCACGCTCAGTGCTGGGGTATAGGTGGAATTCAGGATCCTCACTCTCAGTGCAGGTTCACAAGGTGGAATTCAGGTCCCTTCTGCTCAGTACTGGGTTATTTAGGACATTCGTTCTCAGTGCAGCTTTACAAGGTGGAATTCAGGAACCTCATGCTCAGTGCTGGGATACAGGGTGAATTCAGGACCCTCACGCTCAGTGCTGGTTTACAAGATGGAATTCAGCATGCTCACGTTCAGTGCTGGGTAACAGGTGGAATTCAGGACCATCATACTCAGTGCTGGTTTACAAAGTGGAGTTCAGGACCCTCACTCTCAGTATTGGGTTACAGGGAGGAATTCAGGACCCTCACGCTCAGTGCTGGTTTAAAATATGGAATTCAGGACCCTTTCTCTCAGTACTGGTTTGCAAGGTGGAATTCAGGACCCTCACGCTCAGTGCTGGGTTACAGGGTGAAATTCAGTATCCTAACTCTCACTGCTGGTTTTCAAGGTGGAATTCAGGACGCTCACGCTCAGTGCTTGGTTACAGGCCGGAATTCAGGACCGTCACGCTCAGTGTTGTTTTTCAAGGTAGAATTCAGGACCCTCACACTCAGTCCTGGTCTACATGGTGGAATTCAGGACCCTCAGGCTCAGTGCTGATTTACAAGGTGGAATTCAGGACCCTCACTCTCAGCGCTGGTTTACAAGATGGAATTCAGGACCCTCACGCACAGTGATTGGATACAGGGTGGAATTCAGTACCCTCATGCACAGTGTTGGTTTACAAGGTGGAATTCAGGACTCTCACGCTCAGTGCTGGATTACAGGGTGAAAATCAGGACCCTCACTCTCAGGGCTGATTTACAAGGTGGAATTCAGGAACCTCATGCTCAGTGCTGGGATACAGGGTGAATTCAGGACCCTCACGCTCAGTGCTGGTTTACAAGATGGAATTCAGGATGCTCACGCTCAGTGCTGGGTAACAGGTGGAATTCAGGACCATCATACTCAGTGCTGGTTTACAAAGTGGAATTCAGGACCCTCACTCTCAGTACTGGGTTACAGCGTGGAATTCAGGACTCTCACTCTGAGTGCTGGTTTACAAAGTGGAATTCAGGACACTCACGCTCAAAGATGGGTTACAGTTCGAATTCAGGACCTTCACTCTCAGTGCTGGTTAATAAGGTGGAATTCAGGACTCTCACTCACATTGCTAGTCTACAAGGTGGAATTCAGCACCCACACGCTCAGTGCTGGGTTATTGGATGGAATTCTGGACCCTCACTCTCAGTGCTGGTTTACCAGGTGGAACTCAGGACCCTCACGCACAGTCCTGACGAAGGGTCTCGGCCTGAAACGTCGACTGCGCCTCCTCCTATAGATGCTGCTTGGCCTGCTGCGTTCACCAGCAACTTTGATGTGTGTTGCTTGAATTTCCAGCATCTGCAGAATTCCTGTTGTTTGCCCTCACGCACAGTGTTGGGTTACAGGTAGAATTCAGGATGCTCACGCTCAGTGCTAGGTTACAGGCCGGAATTCAGGACCGTCACGCTCAGTGTTGTTTTTCAAGGTAGAATTCAGGACCCTCACACTCAGTCCTGGTCTACAACGTGGAATTCAGGACCCTCAGGCTCAGTGCTGATTTACAAGATGGAATTTAGGACCCTCACTCTCAGTGCTTGTTTACAAGGTGGAATTCAGGACCCTCACGCTCAGTGCTGGGTTACAGGGTGAAATTCAGGATCCTAACTCTCACTGCTGGTTTTCAAGGTGGAATTCAGGACGCTCACACTCAGTGCTAAGTTACAGGCCGGAATTCAGGACCGTCACGCTCAGTGCTGGGTTACAGGGTGAAATTCAGTATCCTAACTCTCACTGCTGGTTTTCAAGGTGGAATTCAGGACGCTCATGCTCAGTGCTTGGTTACAGGCCGGAATTCAGGACCGTCACACTCAGTGTTGTTTTTCAAGGTAGTATTCAGGACCCTCACACTCAGTCCTGGTCGACATGGTGGAATTCAGGACCCTCAGGCTCAGTGCTGATTTACAAGGTGGAATTCAGGACCCTCACTCTCAGTGCTGGGTTACAGGGTGGAATTCCGCATCCTCACGCTCAGTGCTGCATTACAGGGTGGAATTCAGGACCCTCACGCTCAGTGCTGGTTTACTAGATGGAATTCAGGACAGTCACGCTCAGTGCTGGAGTACAGGTGGAATTCAGGATCTTCACTCTCAGTGCAGGTTTACAAGGTGGAATTCAGGACCTTTCTGCTCAGTACTGGGTTATTTAGGATACTCGTTCTCAGTGCAGCTTTACAAGGTGGAATTCAGGAACCTCATGCTCAGTGCTGGGATACAGGGTGAATTCAGGACCCTCACGCTCAGTGCTGGTTTACAAGATGGAATTCAGGATGCTCACGCTCAGTGCTGGGGAACAGGTGTAATTCAGGACCATCATACTCAGTGCTGGTTTACAAAGTGGAATTCAGGACCCTCACTCTCAGTACTGGGTTACAGGGAGGAATTCAGGACCCTCACGCTCAGTGCTGGTTCAAAATATGGAATTCAGGACCCTTACTCTCAGTACTGGTTTACAAGGTGGAATTCAGGACCCTGTCTCAGTGCTGGTTTACAACGTGGATTCAAGACCCTCACGGAACGTGCTGTGTTACAGGGTGGAATTCAGGACCCTCACTCTCAGCGCTGGTTTATAAGATGGAATTCAGTACCCTCATGCACAGTGTTGGTTTACAAGGTGGAATTCAGCACCCTCACACTCAGTGCTGGGTTGCAGTGTGGAATTCAGGACTCTCACTCTGAGTGCTGGTTTACAAAGTGGAATTCAGGACTTTCACTCACATTGCTACTTTACAAGGTGGAATTCAGCACCCACACGCTCAGTGCTGGGTTATTGGATGGAATTCAGGACCCTCACTCTCAGTGCTGGTTTACCAGGTGGAACTTAGGACCCTCACGCACAGTGTTGGGTTACAGGTAGAATTCAGGACGCTCACGCTCAGTGCTAGGTTACAGACCGGAATTCAGGACCGTCACGCTCAGTGTTGTTTTTCAAGGTAGAATTCAGGACCCTCACACTCAGTGCTGGGTTACAGGGTGGAATTCTGCATCCTCACGCTCAGTGCTGCGTTACAGGGTGGAATTCAGGATCCTCACGCTCAGTGCAGGTTTACAAGATGGAATTCAGGACAGTCACGCTCAGTGCTGGGGTATAGGAGGAATTCAGGATCCTCACTCTCAGTGCAGGTTTACAAGGTGGAATTCAGATCCCTTCTGCTCAGTACTGGGTTATTTAGGACATTCGTTCTCAGTGCAGCTTTACAAGGTGGAATTCAGGAACCTCATGCTCAGTGCTGGGATACAGGGTGAATTCAGGACCCTCACGCTCAGTGCTGGTTTACAAGATGGAATTCAGGATGCTCACGCTCAGTGCTGGGTAACAGGTGGAATTCAGGACCATCATACTCAGTGCTGGTTTACAAAGTGGAATTCAGGACCCTCACTCTCAGTACTGGGTTACAGGGAGGAATTCAGGACCATCACGCTCAGTGCTGGTTCATAATATGGAATTCAGGACCCTCACACTTAGTGCTGGTTTAAAATATGGAATTCAGGACCCTTTCTCTCAGTACTGGTTTGCAAGGTGGAATTCAGTACCCTCACGCTCAGTGCTGGATTACAGGGTGAAAATCAGGACCCTCACTCTCAGGGCTGGTTTACAAGGTGGAATTCAGCACCCTCACACTCAGTGCTGGGTTACAGTGTGGAATTCAGGACTCTCACTCTGAGTGCTGGTTTACAAAGTGGAATTCAGGACGCTCACGCTCAAAGATGGGTTACAGTTCGAATTCAGGACCTTCACTCTCAGTGCTGGTTAATAAGGTGGAATTCAGGACTCTCACTCACATTGCTAGTTTACAAGGTGGAATTCAGCACCCACACGCTCAGTGCTGGGTTATTGGATGGAATTCAGGACCCTCACTCTCAGTGCTGGTTTACCAGGTGGAACTCAGGACCCTCACGCACAGTCCTGACGAAGGGTCTCGGCCTGAAACGTCGACTGCGCCTCCTCCTATAGATGCTGCTTGGCCTGCTGCGTTCACCAGCAACTTTGATGTGTGTTGCTTGAATTTCCAGCATCTGCAGAATTCCTGTTGTTTGCCCTCACGCACAGTGTTGGGTTACAGGTAGAAATCAGGACGCTCACGCTCAGTGCTAGGTTACAGGCCGGAATTCAGGACCGTCACGCTCAGTGTTGTTTTTCAAGGTAGAATTCAGGACCCTCACACTCAGTCCTGGTCTACAACGTGGAATTCAGGACCCTCAGGCTCAGTGCTGATTTACAAGATGGAATTAAGGACCCTCACTCTCAGTGCTTGTTTACAAGGTGGAATTCAGGACCCTCACGCTCAGTGCTGGGTTACAGGGTGAAATTCAGGATCCTAACTCTCAGTGCTGGTTTTCAAGGTGGAATTCAGGACGCTCACGCTCAGTGCTAAGTTAAAGGCCGGAATTCAGGACCGTCACGCTCAGTTCTGGGTTACAGGGTGAAATTCAGTATCCTAACTCTCACTGCTGGTTTTCAAGGTGGAATTCAGGACGCTCATGCTCAGTGCTTGGTTACAGGCCGGAATTCAGGACCGTCACGCTCAGTGTTGTTTTTCAAGGTAGAATTCAGGACCCTCACACTCAGTCCTGGTCTACATGGTGGAATTCAGGACCCTCAGGCTCAGTGCTGATTTACAAGGTGGAATTCAGGACCCTCACTCTCAGTGCTGGGGTACAGGGTGGAACTCCGCATCCTCACGCTCAGTGCTGCATTACAGGGTGGAATTCAGGACCCTCACGCTCAGTGCTGGTTTACAAGATGGAATTCAGGACAGTCACGCTCAGTGCTGGAGTACATGTGGAATTCAGGATCTTCACTCTCAGTGCAGGTTTACAAGGTGGAATTCAGGACCTTTCTGCTCAGTACTGGGTTATTTAGGATACTCGTTCTCAGTGCAGCTTTACAAGGTGGAATTCAGGAACCTCATGCTCAGTGCTGGGATACAGGGTGAATTCAGGACCCTCACGCTCAGTGCTGGTTTACAAGATGGAATTCAGGATGCTCACGCTCAGTGCTGGGTAACAGGTGGAATTCAGGACCCTCACGCTCAGTGCTGGTTTACAAGATGGAATTCAGGATGCTCACGCTCAGTGCTGGGTAACAGGTGGAATTCAGGACCATCATACTCAGTGCTGGTTTACAAAGTGGAATTCAGGACCCTCACTCTCAGTACTGGGTTACAGGGAGGAATTCAGGACCCTCACGCTCAGTGCTGGTTCAAAATATGGAATTCAGGACCCTTACTCTCAGTACTGGTTTACAAGGTGGAATTCAGGACCCTGTCTCAGTGCTGGTTTACAACGTGGATTCAAGACCCTCACGGAACGTGCTGTGTTACAGGGTGGAATTCAGGACCCTCACTCTCAGCGCTGGTTTATAAGATGGAATTCAGGACTCTCACTCACATTGCCAGTTTACAAGGTGGAATTCAGCACCCACACGCTCAGTGCTGGGTTATTGGATGGAATTCAGGACCCTCACTCTCAGTGCTGGTTTACAAGGTGGAATTCAGGACCCTCACGCTCAGTGCTGGGTTACAGGGTGGAATTCTGCATCCTCACGCTCAGTGCTGCGTTACAGGGTGGAATTCTGCATCCTCACGCTCAGTGCTGCGTTACAGGGTGGAATTCAGGATCCTCATGCTCAGTGCAGGTTTACAAGATGGAATTCAGGACAGTCACGCTCAGTGCTGGGGTATAGGTGGAATTCAGGATCCTTACTCTCAGTGCAGGTTTACAAGGTGGAATTCAGGTCCCTTCTGCTCAGTACTGGGTTATTTAGGACATTCGTTCTCAGTGCAGCTTTACAAGGTGGAATTCAGGAACCTCATGCTCAGTGCTGGGATACAGGGTGAATTCAGGACCCTCACGCTCAGTGCTGGTTTACAAGATGGAATTCAGGATGCTCACGCTCAGTGCTGGGTAACAGGTGGAATTCAGGACCATCATACTCAGTGCTGGTTTACAAAGTGGAATTCAGGACCCTCACTCTCAGTACTGGGTTACAGGGAGGAATTCAGGACCCTCACGCTCAGTGCTGGTTTAAAATATGGAATTCAGGACCCTTTCTCTCAGTACTGGTTTGCAAGGTGGAATTCAGGACCCTCACGCTCAGTGCTGGGTTACAGGGTGAAATTCAGTATCCTAACTCTCACTGCTGGTTTTCAAGGTGGAATTCAGGACGCTCACGCTCAGTGCTTGGTTACAGGCCGGAATTCAGGACCGTCACGCTCAGTGTTGTTTATCAAGGTAGAATTCAGGACCCTCACACTCAGTCCTGGTCGACATGGTTGAATACAGGACCCTCAGGCTCAGTGCTGATTTACAAGGTGGAATTCAGGACCCTCACTCTCAGCGCTGGTTTACAAGATGGAATTCAGGACCCTCACGCACAGTGATTGGATACAGGGTGGAATTCAGTACCCTCATGCACAGTGTTGGTTTACAAGGTGGAATTCAGGACCCTCACGCTCAGTGCTGGATTACAGGGTGAAAATCAGGACCCTCACTCTCAGGGCTGATTTACAAGGTGGAATTCAGGAACCTCATGCTCAGTGCTGGGATACAGGGTGAATTCAGGACCCTCACGCTCAGTGCTGGTTTACAAGATGGAATTCAGGATGCTCACGCTCAGTGCTGGGTAACAGGTGGAATTCAGGACCATCATACTCAGTGCTGGTTTACAAAGTGGAATTCAGGACCCTCACTCTCAGTGCTGGGTTACAGTGTGGAATTCAGGACTCTCACTCTCAGTGCTGGTTTACAAAGTGGAATTCAGGACGCTCACGCTCAAAGATGGGTTACAGTTCGAATTCAGGACCTTCACTCTCAGTGCTGGTTAATAAGGTGGAATTCAGGACTCTCACTCACATTGCTAGTTTACAAGGTGGAATTCAGCACCCACACGCTCAGTGCTGGGTTATTGGATGGAATTCAGGACCCTCACTCTCAGTGCTGGTTTACCAGGTGGAACTCAGGACCCTCACGCACAGTCCTGACGAAGGGTCTCGGCCTGAAACGTCGACTGCGCCTCCTCCTATAGATGCTGCTTGGCCTGCTGCGTTCACCAGCAACTTTGATGTGTGTTGCTTGAATTTCCAGCATCTGCAGAATTCCTGTTGTTTGCCCTCACGCACAGTGTTGGGTTACAGGTAGAATTCAGGACGCTCACGCTCAGTGCGAGGTTACAGGCCGGAATTCAGGACCGTCACGCTCAGTGTTGTTTTTCAAGGTAGAATTCAGGACCCTCACACTCAGTCCTGGTCTACATGGTGGAATTCAGGACCCTCAGGCTCAGTGCTGATTTACAAGGTGGAATTCAGGACCCTCACTCTCAGTGCTTGTTTACAAGGTGGAATTCAGGACCCTCACGCTCAGTGCTGGGTTACAGGGTGAAATTCAGGATCCTAACTCTCACTGCTGTTTTTCAAGGTGGAATTCAGGACGCACACGCTCAGTGCTAGGTTACAGGCCGGAATTCAGGACCGTCACGCTCAGTCCTGGTCTACAACGTGGAATTCAGGATCCTAACTCTCACTGCTGGTTTTCAAGGTGGAATTCAGGACGCTCATGCTCAGTGCTTGGTTACAGGCCGGAATTCAGGACCGTCACGCTCAGTGTTGTTTTTCAAGGTAGAATTCAGGACCCTCACACTCAGTCCTGGTCTACATGGTGGAATTCAGGACCCTCAGGCTCAGTGCTGATTTACAAGGTGGAATTCAGGACCCTCACACTCAGTGCTGGGTTACAGGGTGGAATTCCGCATCCTCACGCTCAGTGCTGCGTTACAGGGTGGAATTCAGGACCCTCACGCTCAGTGCTGGTTTACAAGATGGAATTCAGGACAGTCACGCTCAGTGCTGGAGTACAGGTGGAATTCAGGATCTTCACTCTCAGTGCAGGTTTACAAGGTGGAATTCAGGACCTTTCTGCTCAGTACTGGGTTATTTAGGATACTCGTTCTCAGTGCAGCTTTACAAGGTGGAATTCAGGAACCTCATGCTCAGTGCTGGGATACAGGGTGAATTCAGGACCCTCACGCTCAGTGCTGGTTTACAAGATGGAATTCAGGATGCTCACGCTCAGTGCTGGGTAACAGGTGGAATTCAGGACCATCATACTCAGTGCTGGTTTACAAAGTGGAATTCAGGACCCTCACTCTCAGTACTGGGTTACAGGGAGGAATTCAGGACCCTCACGCTCAGTGCTGGTTCAAAATATGGAATTCAGGACCCTTACTCTCAATACTGGTGTACAAGGTGGAATTCAAGACCCTGTCTCAGTGCTGGTTTACAACGTGGATTCAAGACCCTCACGGAACGTGCTGTGTTACAGGGTGGAATTCAGGACCCTCACTCTCAGCGCTGGTTTATAAGATGGAATTCAGTACCCTCATGCACAGTGTTGGTTTACAAGGTGGAATTCAGGACCCTCACGCTCAGTGCTGGGTTACAGGATGGAATTCAGGACCCTCACTCTCAGTGCTTGTTTACAAAGTGGAATTCAGGACTCTCACTCTCATTGCTAGTTTACAAGGTGGAATTCAGCACCCACACGCTCAGTGCTGGGTTATTGGATGGAATTCAGGACCCTCACTCTCAGTGCTGGTTTACCAGGTGGAACTCAGGACCCTCACGCACAGTGTTGGGTTACAGGTAGAATTCAGGACGCTCACGCTCAGTGCTAGGTTACAGGCCGGAATTCAGGACCGTCACGCTCAGTGTTGTTTTTCAAGGTAGAATTCAGGACCCTCACACTCAGTGCTGGGTTACAGGGTGGAATTCAGGATCCTCACGCTCAGTGCTGCGTTACAGGGTGGAATTCAGGACCCTCACGCTCAGTGCTGGTTTACAAGATGGAATTCAGGACCCTCACGCTCAGTGCTGGGTTACAGGGTGGAATTCAGGACCCTCACGCTCAGTGCAGGTTTACAAGGTGGAATTCAGGACCCTTCTGCTCAGTACTGGGTTATTTAGGACACTCGTTCTCAGTGCAGCTTTACAAGGTGGAATTCAGGAACCTCATGCTCAGTGCTGGGATACAGGGTGAATTCAGGACCCTCACGCTCAGTGCTGGTTTACAAGATGGAATTCAGGATGCTCACGCTCAGTGCTGGGTAACAGGTGGAATTCAGGACCATCATACTCAGTGCTGGTTTACAAAGTGGAATTCAGGACCCTCACTCTCAGTACTGGGTTACAGGGAGGAATTCAGGACCCTCACGCTCAGTGCTGGTTTACAAGGTGGAATTCAGGACCCTCACTCTCAGTGCTGGTTTACAAGGTGGAATTCAGGACCCTCACTCTCAGTGCTGGTTTACAAGGTGGAATTCAGGACCCTCACGCTCAGTGCTGGATTACAGGGTGAAAATCAGGACCCTCACTCTCAGGGCTGGTTTACAAGGTGGAATTCAGCACCCTCACACTCAGTGCTGGGTTACAGTGTGGAATTCAGGACTCTCACTCTGAGTGCTGGTTTACAAAGTGGAATTCAGGACACTCACGCTCAAAGATGGGTTACAGTTCGAATTCAGGACCTTCACTCTCAGTGCTGGTTAATAAGGTGGAATTCAGGACTCTCACTCACATTGCTAGTTTACAAGGTGGAATTCAGCACCCACACGCTCAGTGCTGGGTTATTGGATGGAATTCAGGACCCTCATTCTCAGTGCTGGTTTACCAGTGGAACTCAGGACCCTCACGCACAGTCCTGACGAAGGGTCTCGGCCTGAAACGTCGACTGCGCCTCCTCCTATAGATGCTGCTTGGCCTGCTGCGTTCACCAGCAACTTTGATGTGTGTTGCTTGAATTTCCAGCATCTGCAGAATTCCTGTTGCTTGCCCTCACGCACAGTGTTGGGTTACAGGTAGAAATCAGGACGCTCACGCTCAGTGCTAGGTTACAGGCCGGAATTCAGGACCGTCACGCTCAGTGTTGTTTTTCAAGGTAGAATTCAGGACCCTCACACTCAGTCCTGGTCTACAACGTGGAATTCAGGACCCTCAGGCTCAGTGCTGATTTACAAGATGGAATTAAGGACCCTCACTCTCAGTGCTTGTTTACAATGTGGAATTCAGGACCCTCACGCTCAGTGCTGGGTTACAGGGTGAAATTCAGGATCCTAACTCTCACTGCTGGTTTTCAAGGTGGAATTCAGGACGCTCACACTCAGTGCTAAGTTAAAGGCCGGAATTCAGGACCGTCACGCTCAGTTCTGGGTTACAGGGTGAAATTCAGTATCCTAACTCTCACTGCTGGTTTTCAAGGTGGAATTCAGGACGCTCACGCTCAGTGCTTGGTTACAGGCCGGAATTCAGGACCGTCACGCTCAGTGTTGTTTTTCAAGGTAGAATTCAGGACCCTCACACTCAGTCCTGGTCTACATGGTGGAATTCAGGACCCTCAGGCTCAGTGCTGATTTACAAGGTGGAATTCACGACCCACACACTCAGTGCTGGGTTACAGGGTGGAATTCCGCATCCTCACGCTCAGTGCTGCGTCACAGGGTGGAATTCAGGACCCTCACGCTCAGTGCTGGTTTACAAGATGGAATTCAGGACAGTCACGCTCAGTGCTGGAGTACAGGTGGAATTCAGGATCTTCACTCTCAGTGCAGGTTTACAAGGTGGAATTCCGGACCTTTCTGCTCAGTACTGGGTTATTTAGGATACTCGTTCTCAGTGCAGCTTTACAAGGTGGAATTCAGGAACCTCATGCTCAGTGCTGGGATACAGGGTGAATTCAGGACCCTCACGCTCAGTGCTGGTTTACAAGATGGAATTCAGGATGCTCACGCTCAGTGCTGGGTAACAGGTGGAATTCAGGACCATCATACTCAGTGCTGGTTTACAAAGTGGAATTCAGGACCCTCACTCTCAGTACTGGGTTACAGGGAGGAATTCAGGACCCTCACGCTCAGTGCTGGTTCAAAATATGGAATTCAGGACCCTTACTCTCAGTACTGGTTTACAAGGTGGAATTCAGGACCCTGTCTCAGTGCTGGTTTACAACGTGGATTCAAGACCCTCACGGAACGTGCTGAGTTACAGGGTGGATTTCAGGACCCTCACTCTGAGTGCTGGTTTACAAAGTGGAATTCAGGACGCTCACGCACAGTGATTGGTTTACAAGGTGGAATTCAGGACCCTCACACTCAGTGCTGGGTTACAGTGTGGAATTCAGGACTCTCACTCTGAGTGCTGGTTTACAAAGTGGAATTCAGGACTCTCACTCTCATTGCTGGTTTACAAGGTGGAATTCAGCACCCACACGCTCAGTGCTGGGTTATTGGATGGAATTCAGGACCCTCACTCTCAGTGCTGGTTTACCAGGTGGAACTCAGGACCCTCACGCACAGTGTTGGGTTACAGGTAGAATTCAGGACGCTCACGCTCAGTGCTAGGTTACAGGCCGGAATTCAGGACCGTCACGCTCAGTGTTGTTTTTCAAGGTAGAATTCAGGACCCTCACACTCAGTGCTGGGTTACAGGGTGGAATTCAGGACCCTCACGCTCAGTGCTGGGTTACAGGGTGGAATTCAGGACGCTCACGCTCAGTGCTGTGTTACAAGATGGAATTCAGGACGCTCACGCTCAGTGCTGGGTTATAGGGTGGAATTCAGGATCCTCACTCTCAGTGCAGGTTTACAAGGTGGAATTCAGGTCCCTTCTGCTCAGTACTGGTTTATTTAGGACATTCGTTCTCAGTGCAGCTTTACAAGGTGGAATTCAGGAACCTCATGCTCAGTGCTGGGATACAGGGTGAATTCAGGACCCTCACGCTCAGTGCTGGTTTACAAGATGGAATTCAGGATGCTCACGCTCAGTGCTGGGTAACAGGTGGAATTCAGGACCATCATACTCAGTGCTGGTTTACAAGGTGGAATTCAGGACCCTCACTCTCAGTACTGGGTTACAGGGAGGAATTCAGGACCCTCACGCTCAGTGCTGGTTTAAAATGTGGAATTCAGGACCCTCACTCTCAGTACTGGTTTACAAGTTGGAATTCAGGACCCTCACTCTCAGTGCTGGTTTACAAGGTGGAATTCAGGACCCTCACGGATCGTGCTGTGTTACAGGGTGGATTTCAGGACCCACACTCTCAGTGCTGGTTTACAAGATGGAATTCAGTACCCTCATGCACAGTGCTGGTTTACATTGTGGAATTCAGGACCCTCACACTCAGTGCTGGGTTACAGGGTGGAATTCAGGACCCTCACTCTCAGTGCTGGTTTACAAGGTGGAATTCAGGACTCTCACTCTCATTGCTAGTTTACAAGGTGGAATTCAGCACCCACACGCTCAGTGCTGGGTTATAGGGTGGAATTCAGGACTCTCACTCTCAGTGCTGGTTTACAAGGTGGAATTCAGGACCCTCACGCTCAGTGCTGGGTTACAGGGTGGAATTCAGCACCCTCACGCTCAGTGCTAGTTTACAAGGTGGAATTCAGGACCCTCAAGCTCAGTGCTGGGGTATAGGTGGAATTCAGGATCCTCACTCTCAGTGCAGGTTTACAAGGTGGAATTCAGGTCCCTTCTGCTCAGTACTGGGTTATTTAGGACATTCGTTCTCAGTGCAGCTTTACAAGGTGGAATTCAGGAACCTCATGCTCAGTGCTGGGATACAGGGTGAAATTCAGGATCCTCACTCTCACTGCTGTTTTTCAAGGTGGAATTCAGGACGCACACGCTCAGTGCTGGGTTACAGGTGGAATTCAGGACCCTCACAGTCAGTGCTGGTTTACGAGGTGGAATTCAGGACCCTCAGTCTCAGTACTGGGTTACAGGGTGGAATTCAGGACCCTCAGGCTCAGTGCTGATTTACAAGGTGGAATTCAGGACTCTCACTCTCAGTGCTGGTTTACAAAGTGGAATTCAGGACGCTCACGCTCAAAGATGGGTTACAGTTCGAATTCAGGACCTTCACTCTCAGTGCTGGTTAATAAAGTTGAATTCAGGACTCTCACTCACATTGCTAGTTTACAAGGTGGAATTCAGCACCCACACGCTCAGTGCTGGGTTATTGGATGGAATTCAGGACCCTCACGCTCAATGCTGGATTACAGGGTGAAAATCAGGACCCTCACGCTCAGTGCTGGGTTGCAGATTGAATTCTGGACCCTCACTCTCAGTGCTTGTTTACAAGGTGGAATTCAGGACCCTCATGCTCAGCTCTGTGTTACATGTGGAATTCAGGATCCTCACTCTCAGTGCAGGTTTACAAGGTGGAATTCAGGTCCCTTCTGCTCAGTACTGGGTTATTTAGGACACTCGTTCTCAGTGCAGCTTTACAAGGTGGAATTCAGGAACCTCATGCTCAGTGCTGGGATACAGGGTGAATTCAGGACCCTCACGCTCAGTGCTGGTTTACAAGATGGAATTCAGGATGCTCACGCTCAGTGCTGGGTAACAGGTGGAATTCAGGACCATCATACTCAGTGCTGGTTTACAAAGTGGAATTCAGGACCCTCACTCTCAGTACTGGGTTACAGGGAGGAATTCAGGACCCTCACGCTCAGTGCTGGTTCAAAATATGGAATTCAGGACCCTTACTCTCAGTACTGGTTTACAAGGTGGAATTCAGGACCCTGTCTCAGTGCTGGTTTACAATGTGGATTCAAAACCCTCACGGAACGTGCTGTGTTACAGTGTGGATTTCAGGACCCTCACTCTCAGCGCTGGTTTACAAGATGGAATTCAGGACCCTCACGCACAGTGATTGGATACAGGGTGGAATTCAGTACCCTCATGCACAGTGTTGGTTTACAAGGTGGAATTCAGGACCCTCACGCTCAGTGCTGGATTACAGGGTGAAAATCAGGACCCTCACTCTCAGGGCTGGTTTACAAGGTGGAATTCAGCACCCTCACACTCAGTGCTGGGTTACAGTGTGGAATTCAGGACTCTCACTCTGAGTGCTGGTTTACAAAGTGGAATTCAGGACGCTCACGCTCAAAGATGGGTTACAGTTCGAATTCAGGACCTTCACTCTCAGTGCTGGTTAATAAGGTTGAATTCAGGACTCTCACTCACATTGCTAGTTTACAAGGTGGAATTCAGCACCCACACGCTCAGTGCTGGGTTACTGGATGGAATTCAGGACCTTGGCTCCCAGTGCTGGTTTACCAGGTGGAACTTAGGACCCTCACACACAGTGTTGGGTTCCAGAGTGGAATGCAGGACCGTCACTCTCAGTGCCGCTTTAAAAGGTGGAATTCAGGACCCTCACGCTCAGTGCTGGGTTGCAGGTTGAATTCTGGACCCTCACGCTCAGTGCTGGTTTACAAGATGGAATTCAGGACCCTCATGCTCAGTGCTGGGTTACAGGTGGAATTCAGGACCCTCACTCTCAGTGCTTGTTTACAAGATGGAATTCAGGAACTTCACGCTCAGTGCTTGGTTACAGGCTTTAATGCAGGACCCTCAATCTCAGTGCTGGTTTACAAGGTGGAATTCAGGACCCTCACTCTCAGTGCTTGTTTACAAGGTGGAATTCAGGACCCTCACACTCAGTGCTGGGTTACAGGGTGGAATTCAGGACCCTCACGCTCAGTGCTGGGTTACAGGGTGGAATTCAGGACCCTCACTCTCAGTGCTGGTTTACAAGGTGGAATTCAGGACAGTCACGCTCAGTGCTGGAGTACAGGTGGAATTCAGGATCTTCACTCTCAGTGCAGGTTTACAAGGTGAAATTTAGGACACTCACGCTCACTGCAGGGCTACAGGGTGTAATTCAGGACCCTCACAATCTGTGCTGGGTTAAAGAGTGGAATTCAGGACCCTTACTCTCAGTGCTGGTTTACCAGGTGGAACTTAGGACCCTCACGCACAGTGTTGGTTTACAAGATGGTATTCAGGACCCTCACGCTCAGTGCTGGGTTACAGGGTGGAAATCAGGACCCTCACTCTCAGGGCTGGTTTGCAAGGTAGAATTCAGGACCCTCACAGTCAGTCCTGGTCTACAAGGTGGAATTCAGGACCCTCAGGCTCAGTGCTGAATTACAAGGTGGAAATCAGGACCCTCTCTTAGTGCTGGGTTACAGGGTGGAATTCCGCATCCTCACGCTCAGTGCTGCGTTACAAGGTGGAATTCTGCACCCTCACGCTCAGTGCTGGTTTACAAGGTGGAATTCAGGACCATTAAGCTCAGTGCTGGGTTACAGTGTGGAAATCAGGATCCTCATGCTCAGTGCTGGTTTACAAGGTGTAAATCAGAACCCTCTCTCAGTTTTTCTAACTGCCGACGGGACATCAACCGTCTCGACTTCACCGCAACTTGTCCTCATTCCAACCTCACTCCTTCGGAACGCTCTGCTCTCCACTCCCTCCGCACTAATCCTAACCTTATTATTAAACCCGCCGATAAGGGGGATGCTGTTGTAGTCTGGCGTACTGACCTCTCCCATGCCGAAGCACAGCGACAACTCGCGGATACCTCCTCTTATTTACCCCTCGATCGTGACCCCACTAAGGAGCACCATGCCATTGTCTCCCACACCATCACCGACTTTATCCGCTCAGGGGATCTCCCATCCACTGCTACCAACCTTATAGTTCCCACACCCCGCACTTCCCGTTTCTACCTCCTACCCAAGATCCACAAACCTGCCTGTCCTGGCCGACCTATTGTCTCAGCTTGCTCCTGCCCCACCGAACTTGTTTCTGCATACCTCGATACTGTTTTATCACCCCTTGTTCAATCCCTTCCGACTTATGTTCGTGACACTTCTCACGCTCTTAAACTTTTCGATGATTTTAAGTTCTCTGGCTCCCACCGCTTTATTTTCACCATGGATGTCCAGTCCTTATATACTTCCATCCCCCATCAGGAAGGTCTCAAACCTCTCCGCTTCTTTTTGGATTCCAGACCTAATCAGTTCCCCTCTACCACCACTCTGCTCCGTCTAGCGGAATTAGTCCTTACTCTTAATAATTTCTCCTTTGGCTCCTCCCACTTCCTCCAAACTAAAGGTGTAGCTATGGGCACCCGTATGGGTCCTAGCTATGCCTGCCTTTTTGTTGGCTTTGTGGAACAATCTATGTTCCGTGCCTATTCTGGTATCTGTCCCCCACTTTTCCTTCGCTACATCGACGACTGCATTGGAGCTGCTTCCTGCACGCATGCAGAACTCGTTGACTTTATTAACTTTGCCTCCAACTTTCACCCTGCCCTCAAGTTTACCTGGTCCATTTCCGACACCTCCCTCCCCTTTCTAGATCCTTCTGTCTCTGTCTCTGGAGACAGCTTATCCACTGATGTCTACTATAAGCCTACTGACGCTCACAGCTATCTGGACTATTCCTCTTCTCACCCTGTCTCTTGCTAAAACGCCATCCCCTTCTCGCAATTCCTCCGTCTCCGCCGCATCTGCTCTCAGGATGAGGCTTTTCATTCTAGGACGAGGGAGATGTCTTCCTTTTTTAAAGAAAGGGGCTTCCCTTCCTCCACTATCAACTCTGCTCTTAAACGCATCTCCCCCATTTCACGTACATCTGCTCTCACTCCATCCTCCCGCCACCCCACTAGGAATAGGGTCCCCCTGGTCCTCACCTACCACCCCACCAGCCTCCGGGTCCAACTTATTATTCTCCGTAACTTCCGCCACCTCCAACAGGATCCCACCACTAAGCACATCTTTCCCTCCCCCCCCCCAACCTGCATTCCGCAGGAATCGCTCCCTACACAACTCCCTTGTCCATTCGTCCCCCCCCCCCCATCCCTCCCCACTGATCTCCCTCCTGGCACTTATCCGTGTAAGCGGAACAAGTGCTACACATGCCCTTACACTTCCTCCCTTACCACCATTCAGGGCCCCAAACAGTCCTTCCAGGTGAGGCAACACTTCACCTGTGAGTCGACTGGGGTGATATACTGCGTCCGGTGCTCCCGATGTGGCCTTTTATATATTGGCGAGACCCGATGCAGACTGGGAGACCGCTTTGCTGAACATCTATGCTCTGTCCGCCAGAGAAAGCAGGATCTCCCAGTGGCCACACATTTTAATTCCACATCCCATTCCCATTCTGACATGTCTATCCACAGCCTCCTCTACTGTAAAGATGAAGCCACACTCAGGTTGGAGGAACAACACCTTATATTCCGTCTGGGTAGCCTCCAACCTGATGGCATGAACATCGACTTCTCTAACTTCCGCTAAGGCCCCAGCACCCCCTCGTACCCCATCTGTTACTCATTTTTATGCACACATTCTTTCTCTCACTCTCCTTTTTCTACATCTGTCCCCCTGAATATACCTCTTCCCCATCCTCTGGGTCCCCCCCCCCTTGTCTTTCTTCCCGAACCTCCTGTCCCATGATCCTCTCGTATCCCCTTTTGCCTATCACCTGTCCAGCTCTTGGCTCTATCCCTCCCCCTCCTGTCTTCTCCTATCATTTTGGATCTCCCCCTCCCCTTCTAACTTTCAAATCCCTTACTCACTCTTCCTTCAGTTAGTCCTGACGAAGGGTCTCGACCTGAAACATCGACTGCACCTCTTCCTACAGATGCTGCTTGGCCTGCTGCGTTCACCAGCAACTTTGATGTGAACTCTCAGTGCCGGTTTACAAGGTGGAATTCCACATCCTCACGCTCAGTGCTGGGTTACAGGGTGGAATTAAGGACCCTTACTCTCAGTGCTGGTTTACAAGATGGATGTCAGGACAGTCACGCTCAGTGCTGGGGTACAGGTGGAAATCAGGATCCTCACTCTCAGTGCAGTTTTACAAGTTGGAATTCAGGACCCTTCTGCTCAGTACTGGGTTATTTAGGACACTCGTTCTCAGTGCAGCTTTACAAGGTGGAATTCAGAAACGTCATGCTCAGTGCTGGGATACAGGTTGAATTCAGGACACTCACGTTCAGTGCTGGTTTACAAGATGGAATTCAGGATGCTCACGCTCAGTGCTGGGTAACAGGTGGAATTCAGGACCATCATGCTCAGTGCTGGTTTACAAAGTGGAATTCAGGACCCTCACTCTCATCGCTGGTTGAAAGGGTGATATTCAGGACCCTCATGCTAAGTGCTGGGTTACAGGGTGGAATTCAGGACCTTCACGCTCAGTGCTGGGTTATAGGGTGGAATTCAGGACCCTGACGCTCAGTGCTGGTTTTCAATGTGGAATTCAGGACCTTCAGGCTCACCGCTGGTTTACAAGGTGGAATTCAGGACCCTCATGCTCAGCGCTAGGTTACAGGTGGAACTCAGGACCTTCACTCTCACTCCTGGCTCACAAGGTGGAATTCAGGACCCTCGTGCTCAGTGTTGTTTTTCAAGGTAGAATTCAAGACCCTCACGCTCAGTGCTGGTCTACAAGGTGGAATTCAGGACCCTCAAGCTAAGTGCTGAGTTACAGGGAGGAATTCAGGACCCTCACTCTCAGTTTTGTCTTCTAGGGTGGAATTGAGGACCCTCAAGCTCAGTGCTGTTTTCAAGGGTGAAATTCAGGACCCTCACGCCTAGTGCTGGGTTACAAGCTGGAATTCAGCACCTAGACGCTCAGTGCTGGGTTACAGGATGGAATTCAGGACCCTCACTCTCAGTGCTGGTTTACCAGGTGGAACTCAGGACCCTCACGCACAGTGCAGGGTTACAGGTAGAATTCAGGACCCTCACTCTCAGTGCTTGTTTACAAGGTGGAAATCTGGACCTTCACGCTCAGTGCTGGGTTACAGGGTGAAATTCAGGATCCTAACTCTCACTGCTGGTTTTCAAGGTGGAATTCAGGACGCTCACGCTCAGTGCTTGGTTACAGGCCGGAATTCAGGACCGTCACGCTCAGTGTTGTTTTTCAAGGTAGAATTCAAGACCCTCACGCTCAGTGCTGGTCTACAAGGTGGAATTCAGGACCCTCAAGCTTAGTGCTGAGTTACAGGGAGGAATTCAGGACCCTCACTCTCAGTTTTGTCTTCTAGGGTGGAATTGAGGACCTTCAAGCTCAGTGCTGTTTTCAAGGGTGAAATTCAGGACCCTCACGCCTAGTGCTGGGTTACAAGCTGGAATTCAGCACCTAGACGCTCAGTGCTGGGTTACAGGATGGAATTCAGGACCCTCACTCTCAGTCCTGGTCTACAAGGTGGAATTCAGGACCCTCACGCTCACTGCTAGGTTACAGACTGGAATTCAGGACCCTCACGCTCAGTGCTGGTTTACAAGGTAGAATTCAGGACCCTCACACTCAGTCCTGGTCTACAAGGTGGAATTCAGGACCCTCACGCTCACTGCTAGGTTACAGACTGGAATTCAGGACCCTCACGCTCAGTGTTGTTGTTCAAGGTAGAATTCAGGACCCTCACACTCAGTCCTGGTCTACAAGGTGGAATTCCGCACCCTCACGCTCAGTGCTGGGTTACAGGGTGGAATTCAGGACCCTCACGCTCAGTGCTAGGTTACAGGCTGGAATTCAGGACCCTCACGCTCAGTGTTGTTTTTCAAGGTAGAATTCAGGACCCTTACGCTCAGTGCTGGTCTACAAGGTGGAATTCCGGACCCTCACTCTCAGTGCTGGTTTACAAGGTGGAATTCAGGACCCTCACTCTCAGTGCTGGTTTACAAGGTGGAATTCAGGACCCTTAAGCTCAGTACTGGGTTACAGGGTGGAATTCAGGACCCTCACGCTCAGTGTTGTTTTTCAAGGTAGAATTCAGGACCCTTACGCTCAGTGCTCGTTTACAAGGTGGAATTCCGCACCCTCACTCTCAGTGCTGGGTTACAGGGTGGAATTCAGGACCCTAACTATCAGTGCTGGTTTACAAGGTGGAATTCTGGACCCACACGCTCAGTGCTGTGTTACAGGGTGGAATTTAGGACAGTCATTCTCAGTGCTGGTTTACAAGGTGGAATTCTGGAACCTCACGCTCACTGCTGGGTAACAGGTGGAATTCAGGACTCTCACGCTCAGTGCTGGGTTACAGGGTTACAGGGTGGAATTCAGTACCCTTGTGGCAGAGATTTCAATAGGTTCAGTAGGTACATTTAATGTCAGAGAAATTTGTACAATATGGATCCGTAAATTCTTTTTCTTCACAAACGTCCACAAAAAGAGGATTGCTGAAGAATGATTGACAGTGAAATGTTGGAACCCCAAAGCCCCCGTCAGCTATCCCCTCCCACGTTTAAGGCGCAGCAAAGCAACAGCAAAGACCCAGACTTGTAGTATCCCAAAGACTGCTCGTTCACATGGTAATTCGACATACCACAGGCTCTCCCTCTCTCTCTAATCAGGGATAAAGAGTTGTCCCCGTTTCACAGTGAGAGGGGAGAGATAAGAAATCAACTTGCTGATTATTTTGTTAAAAGTCTGTTGCATCGCTTTTTTCGAGCTCAGTGCCCAAAGCCAGCAGCAAGCTTGCTGCTTTCGATCTTCCGTCCCCCACAACACATCAAACGGCACCAGCGGCACTGACCTCAAACCAGCCCGCCTCCAGACCCATGGAAGTCCGGCACCCTGAAGGTGCACTCGCCTTACAGGCCCCATCCTTGGGATATTGAAAAGTGGCCGGTCGTGAGGCCCCAAGACCCGGCCCGATTTCTGCAAAGAACAGAAGTCAGCGTGTTTCACCAGATCAGGGTCTTCAAAACAACCTTGAAAGGGAAAAACAAGAGATATCAAAGATAGAAATGGAGCTGATTCTGAAGATGTGAGCAAAGGAGTCACGGTTGCTGGAATGTAGAAACACGGTTTGCCCATTACCTTCACGGTCTCAGAGCATTTTAGAGTCAAGTCAATACCCACCAACCTCAAAGCCGTGTTATTCAGGGCCTCCAAACTGACAAGCAGCTTATGAAGTGACTCTTCACATCATCAGCCACAACCCCAGTTCCATTCCCAGAACCATTTGAGCTGCAGGATACTCATCACCAATGCAGTTAGGGAGAATTCCCTTGACCTCTCCCCCTCCCCACCACTCCCGCACCATGACCATGAGCAGCGGTGGGAAAACAACTTGCGTGGTTACTGCTGAACAGCTGATTCCCAATGTGTCAAATGCCCACTGTGTCTCAAAATGGCACAGCCAGCTAGCGATGAGGGCCTTCTCTCTGATCAGCTCAACTCAGCCCCTCACTCCAGCCCCATAGCCTGATTCACTCTCCGTCTCCTCCATACTCTCAACACTCCTCTCATCCTGGGTTACGCCTGGCTCGCCGCTCACAACCCTCACTTTGCCTGCTCATCCCATTCACTGCTTGAGTTGGGGACCCACCTGCCTGCAAACCCAGATGACTTCACCCTGTAAATTCGTGGAGACAGAGGAAACCTTCGGCCTCACCAAACTCCCACAAGGATACTGTGACCTAGCCATTGTATTCAGTTCATGAGAAGCAAGCGCCCTGCTACCTCACAGACCATACAGCTGTGTGATCGACCTCCTCATGGGCACCACAGCTCCCAAGGTTGTCTGTTTTCCCTCTCCCCATCTGACACCCAAGCCAGGAATTACATCACCGAAGCACCTAAGCAGGGCTTCATTTGACCATCCCGGTCCCCAGCCAGTTCAGGATTCTGCTTTGTCGAAAAGAAAGTTGGGTATCTTTGTCCCTGCATTGACTACCATGGACTCAACAAAATCACCAGTATGAACCTCTACACTCTGCCCTTGATCGATCGCACATTCAAAACACTGTGCAGGGTCCAGATCTCCACAAACCCATGTTTGTGGAGCATGTGCAACCTGATCCATACCAACCAGGCCGATGATTGAAGATGGCGTTCAAAATACCCACTGCCTATTCCCCTCTCTGTCTGGCTATCCATCCCATAGGATGATGATGGCTCTTTTCAGTGGATTTTAGGTGAGTAGGGGGTTGCATAGGTCCAGACCCACCCTCTCGACATCTCCTCCCAGATCCAGCAGAATGGTGGGGTCCAAGATGGCTGGGGAAGTTCTGTTGCAGTGAATGGCCAGACCAAGCTTCGATGCAAGGGATACCCTTTCTGTGCTTCACGGCACGTGTTTGCTAGATGGCTGTTGACCCTACGAGAGGGTTCATCTGCCCTTTGACAGGTCTTGTTTTTCGTCCTGCAGGGTGTCTAGCCACCCTCCTCACCAGGCAAGCCTGGTGGGGGAGCCAGTTTAGTCGCCGACCACACGACCATGCGACAAGTAGTACTGGGTTACATGGTACTAGTAGCACTCAGACAAGTGACCTGACTATTACAAATACTTCAGAATCAGAATCAGGTTTATTATCACCAGCATATGACATGAAATTTGTTAACTTATCAGCAGCAGTTCAATGCAATACATAATCCAGCAGAGAGAGAAAAAAAATAATAAATAAAATAAAACATAATAATAAATAAACAAGTAAATCAATTACATGTATTGAATAGATTTTTTAAAAATGTGCAAAAAACAGAAATACTGTATATTAAAAAAAAGGTGAGGTAGTGTCCATAGGTTCGATGTCCATTTAGGAATTTGATGGCAGAGGGGAAGAAGCTGTTCCTGAATTGCTGTATGTGTGCCTTTGGACTTTCCAACAGTCCGGCTGTCTATGAAGCTTCTCTGTCATGCAAGTCATTATATTTCAAGCAGTAGTAAATTAAGGCAACAGGACTTGCTGTGTTTTCGAGAAGACCATGGATTAGAACTTAGAAAGCCTCTTGAATGGGTGGTGATGTATCTTCAGACAACACAGCAAATCCAGTTGCCTTGACTTACTACTGCTTGATACAACTGTCCAGCTGTTTTCCAAGCCTTCATGCTACCTTGATGAGATTGTCACCTTCTCCAAGGATCTCAAGACCACAGCTGTTATGTCTGTTCAGTCCTTCAGTGTCTCCTCAAAAACCGACAGTTCTGTAAGTTAGAGAAATGCCTGTTTCTCACCAGTCATTTTTTCCCTGAGTTACATTCTTTCAACCCAAGGCATGGGCTCAGGTGTCTCTGGCTTGTCCAGATGTATGTTGACACGCTCACGGTCACATTATGATGCCAGCGGTTTCAGGTTTACCCCTCTTATCTATGATAGAAGTTTTTTCTCCATATTCCAAAATGTGGAATGGGCCTACGAGGATGTTGGTGTCCATCATGGTGGACGAAAACAAATGAGGTGGAATGTAGGTCGACGGGGACCCAATAGTGCTGTAGGCCATAATGGGAGGTAGAAATGGGTGAAAAGGAATTGAATTTACTAAGGAGAGTGGAACACTGTTGACAGGCTGACTAGGCGGTTGTGGCATCAGGAATGAAATCTCCTGGTACTCGCAACGGCTCCCCAAATATCAACTCTGCCATGGACAACTGCAGGCCCTCTTTGGAGCAGTTCTGAGCCCCAGCAGGACCCATGGAGCCGATCATGCCAACACTCATCGGTCAGGGAAGCCCTCAGAGCAGCCTTTAAGGAAGGTGAAACCACTCACACAGGCTACTGGACTGCTGGTGGTACGCCATGGTGTGATGTATCCTAACACTAAGGTTCTGGGCCATTGCAGCCCAGAGGTCTGAAATGAATTGGGGACTGCAGTCAGAGGAAATATCAGATAGGGTGCCAAACCAAGCAACCCAGGTGCTGATGAATGCCCGAACCAGGTCATTTGAGGCCATGCCAAACAAACTTCAGTACAACCAGTTTCGGTGAGGCCTTCCAGCCTGGATGCGATTGGCCTTGTATGGAGTCAAAAACAGTTTACGGACATGATGAAGTAAGGGTGACCAGTTCAGACATTGCACAGGAGAAAAATCCCAGCTTCCCTGAACTTAATGTCAGCCAACCAGAGGCCTGTGACTGGTGTTCGGTAAGCCTGGACCTTTGGGTCAGAAACTTGGTCAGCTGCCAAGCCAGCATAGTCAATACCAAAATGTACAGCTTCAATCACCGACCACGTGAGGCAATCAACCACAGCATTATTTTTCCCCTCGATATATTGTTCATCCATTGTGAACTCCGATATGTAGGCCAGCTGGCATTGCTGCCCTGCAGACCAAGGGTCTGACATTTTGGCTTTCGTGCACAGTGGTTTGTGGTCAATGAACGCTGTAAAATGGTGACCCTTGAAGAAAATGGAAATGGTGAATAGCTAGATAGAGACCAATAAGCTGATAGTCAAAGGTGCTGTATTTCCTTTCAGGGGAACTTAGCTGGTGGCTGAAGAAGGCAAGCAACTACCACAGACCTCCGATCAACTGTTAGTCTGAGGCATCAGTAGTAATATCCATGGGTGCATTGGGGAGCAGGTACTCCAGTGGGGCATGTTGGAAAGAGCTCATTTGGTATCACCAAAGACCCTCATCATGTCTGCTGACCAGTCAAGCACTTGACTAGGAGTATTGTTTTTAAGCAAACTCTACAGGTGAAGCATTGTTTCAACAGCTTACGGAATGAAGTAGTGATCCAAATTCACTATATCTAAAAACTCCTGCAGTTTTTAGTAGCATGGGGCAGAGGGAAATCCATATAGTGGCTACTTTGATGGGAGGGGTTTTTGACCGTCTGCGGAGATGTGATGGCCTCACTTGAGAGCCCATAAGTAGGTCAAAAGAATGAAGACCATCATCCTCGACCTCGAGGGATAGCCACGACGATGGTCGAGAAAGTCAATGATTGACAGCACAAACTGGCATTTAGCAGGGTTAATAATCAACCCGTGTTGACTTAAGCGCTCAAAAAGTGTGCAGAGATGAGAAACGTTTACAGATTTGGATGCACTAATGACAAATATGTCATCCAGGTAAACAAATCTAAGTCTTTTAATACAGAGCCTATCAGCCATTGGAATGTCTGTGCTGCATTTTTCAGTCCCAATGGCATGCACAGAGACTCAAAAAGGCCAAATGGGGTTATTAAAACTGTTCTGGGAATATCTTCTGAGCACACAGGCACTTGATGTTAGCACCTAACTAGATTGACTTTGGGAAAAGATTAACTTTCTGGCTAAACATGCCCCGAAGTATTGAATGTATGTGACTGGGTGATGATCAGGGGGTGGTGGCCTCCTAAAGGCATCAGTATTCACCACATGAACAGTGACTTAGGGACCACATGGAGGGGTGAAGCCCAGGGGTTATTTGTCCAGTGTACAATGCCGAGTCTTTCCATGTTGGCAAACTCAGCCTTCATGATTGCCAGCTTTTCTGGATCCATTCTACACATGTGGGCACAGACTGGTGGGCCAGTTGTGGGAATGTGGTGCTCGACCCCTGTTTTGTGACTGTCATGGAGAATGTGCGTTCAGTGAGGTTTGGGAATTCACCCAGCGGTCGAGTAAACTCACATGTGGTGGTGCATGTGCTTGACAGAGTCGTTGTGGGGAACTTACTGGGGGAGCAGGGTAACGACCCAAAGTCCTTGCCATCCACAAGCTGGCAGTTCTTAAGATCAACTAACAGTCCTTAGGCATACAGTTAATCTGCACCAAGCAGAGGTCTAGCCAATTTAGCCAGGACGATGTCCCATGAGTAACATCGCCCACTGAAGCAGAGCATCATCAATGGTGTCCCACAAGTTCTGCTTCCATTGGTGCCTTCTAGCGAAGTTTCATTGCTCTTTGCCTTTTCATCAATAGGTGATACTGGCAGCACACTCTCGAGCACCCGTGTCACAAAGAAAGCATCACTCTGACAGGGTGTCCATAATGAACAGTAGACAACCCTGACAGCTGGAACCCATGGTGTTCACAGGCCTCTGATGTCCCGATGTGCTGGCACAGTCGAAGCTGCGAGATGTATATTCCTACCGAAGGGAGCACGGTAAAAGCACCGGCCCGACATCGTCTGTTTTGTAACCGCGGGCACCCTTACGTTGGGGGCCTTGCTGACTGGGCTTCTTGCGGTAGAGAAAAGAGGAGGAATGATGCATCGCTACCTGGCTGAATGCAGACTAGCGGTCATTTTAGCAAAGTTCCCTATAGTCCTTCTCCGGTGCATTAGTGAGGGCTATACAAACTGGATCAGGCATTTACTGCATGAAGAATTCTTTAAAATGAAACAAGGATGGTGATTTCCCAGGAGAGACAGCAAGACTGGGCAAGGAGAACAACTGTTTGGTGCACTCCGACTCCAGTCACACAAAAGTCTGTAAAAGTTTTCAGTGATCAGTATTTAATGTGTTCAGGGAGGTGATCAAGCAGACTCACCACTCTCACAGTTGCTGAGTGATGCTACCATGTAGTAAAATTTCGTGCTTTCGCCAGAAATATCTTGCAGGGTGAACTGAGCCTCAGCTTGTATAAACCAGCAAAGGCATTTTACTCCCAAAACTCTGGCAATTGACTTCATTGGTCAACATATTCAATAACCCCGGAATTGTCCTAGCGCATTGGGGTCATCAATGTCCGATTCCTCAAATAAAATGAAGTGAGGTGTTTAATGTTTAATAAAACCCGTAACACATTTTATTGAACCCCCAAAACCTAAACACCAAAGCACACTAAAAATCCTTCCATAACAATGTCATCAAGTCAGACCAGCCTCTTAATGTGAAACTCCAACTCAACGTCAGTGGTTGTGAATTATGTACAATTCTCCCAATTGTGTTACCCTACAGCAGGATCAACCAGGGTATGTCTTACAGAGTGAACAGTAGGGTGCAGGAGATGGGATGTTATGTTGAAGTTGTGTAAGACTTCGGTGGGACCTATTTTGGAGTATTGTGTGCAGTTTTGGTCACCTATTTACAGGAAAGATGTAAACAAAGTTAAGAGAGTGCAGAGAAAGTTCACAAAACTGTTGCCGGGACTGGAGGTCTTGAGTAATAAGGAAAGATTTGAATTGGTTGGGACTAGAATGTAGAAGATTGAGGGGAGATTTGATAGTTATTAAAAATTGAGGGGTATATGGACCCCTCATGTAAGCTTTTTCCACTGAGATAGGTTGGGAAGTCATGGGTTATGGGCGAAAGGTGAAAAGTCTAAGTGGAACATGAGGGAAAACCTCTTTGCTTAACAGGTCATGAGAGTGTGGAAAGAGCTGCCAACTCAAATGGTGCATGAAAGCTCAATTTCAATGTGTAAGAGAAGTTTGGAAAGGTACAAGGATGGTAGAGGTATGGAGGGTTATGGGCCAGCTGCAGGTCAATGAGACTAGGCTGCTTAAATGGTTTGGCACAGACTAGATGGACCAAAGGGCCTGTTTCTGAGCTGTATTTTTCTATGACTCTATGGATGCACATCTTGCAGGTGTAGTTGTCAGGGTCACTAGAGGTCTCCCTGCCTTTTTACATTCCCACAAGAGGAGCATTCCAAAATCCTGCCTGGCATCCCTTATACTCTAAATGTATAATGACAAAAAAAGAGAAAAAATGAAACAAAAAATCTAGCTACAGCCTTTACCTCTGCTTGCTGAAGCGTCTATGAGCCAAAGCATGAACCCCCACTTTAACACTGACCCACTCACACAATGGCAGCTCCCACAATGGTCATTCCATTTAAACCTTATTTTTACTGCCCCTTACCAAGTGCCTAATCACGCACAATCCAAAGTTTCCTCAGGAGCTGCAGCCCACACAATATCCCAACTGCCCCCGCTCACTCCTTTTGAACTCTCACCCACACAACATAATCTATAGTCTCCTCAGGAATTGTGGTATGCAGAATCTCTGTCCAATTATCATCAACATATCACCTGCAGCATCAGGGGTCCAAACACACTTATCCACTGTAACACTATGATTAGGAAAGCCTACTGTCTCATCCTTGGACTGCATTTTGGGAAATCTGATAATCTGGCTGCATGCAGGTAGAGGCTAAAGGGTGAAGCCCCAGAGGCAAGGACAGCAAAGAGATAGCCATGGGAGGCAGGCAAGTGGATCTGGGATTACTTCAAGTTATTGGAATAGGCCATGTTCGAAGACTAATCAGAGGCTCTGAAAGAGTATGCTGCGGTTGTCACTGACATTATTAAGTCACTCAAGGATAAGTGTGTACCCACAAAATCATTCAGAGTCTTTTCCAACCAGAAGCCCTGGATGAACCAAAAGATCTGCAATCTGCTGAAGGCCAGATCAGTGGTGTTCAGGTCTGGCAGCTAAGTAAAATACAAAAGCCATCTCACATCCAATGTGGAAATTCTGAACCAAACTTGAATCACAGAAGGATGTTCAACAGCCATGGCAGGGCTTGAATATTATCACCTCTTACAAAGTAAAACCAAGTAACACACGTAACAACAAGGTTTCACTCCCAGATTAGCTCGATGCCTTTTATGCTCAGTTTAGAAACATAGAAAAACTAAAGCACAATACAGGCCCTTTGGCCCACAATGCTAAGCCGAGCATATACTTATTTTAGAAATTACCTAGAGTTACCCATAGCACTCTATTTTTCTGAGCTCCATGTACCCTATCATATCCACCTCCACCAGCATCACCAGCAGCCCATTCCACGCACTCACCACCTTGTGTGAAAAACATACCCCTGACATCCCCTCGGTACCCATTTCCAAGCACCTTAAAACTATGGCCTGTTGTGTTAGCCATTTCACCCTGGGAAAAAGCCTCTGGCTGTCCACATGATCAATGCCCCTCATCATCTTATACAGCTCTATCAGGTCACCTCTCATCCTCCGTCACTCCAAGGAGAAAAGGCCGAGTTCACTCAACCTATTCTCATAAGGCATGCTCCCCAATCCAGGCAACATCCTTGTAAATCCCCTCTGCACCCTTTCTATGGTTTCCACATCCTTCCTGTAAGTGAGGTGACCAGAACTGAGCACAGTACTTTGATTGACAAAACACGGAGATACCTTCATGAACCCCTACAGTCCCTAACGACAGTTTCGGATGACTTGAGAGCATCCTTCAGGAGGGTGAAACCAGGGAGAGTATCTGGCACAGATGGTGTACCTGGCTGAGTACTGAAGACCTGTGCTCATCAACTATCTGAAGTGTACACTGATATCTTCAATCTCTCGCTTCGGTTGTCCTAGGTTTCTCTTGTGGGAATGTGGGAAGGCAAAGAGACCTCCAGTGACCCACCTGCTTCAAGAAGGTTTGAATTATACTGGTACCCATGAAGAATTTGGTAACCTGCCTGAATGACTATTGTCTAGTAGCACTTAACATCCAATGTGCTGAAGTGCTTTGAGAGGTTGGTGATGAAAAATATCAACTTCTGCCTGAGGAGTGACTTGGATCCACTCCAATTGGCCTACAGCAAATGACATTTCATTGGCTCTTCACTCAAACCTGGAACATCTGGGCAATAAAGATGCTCTTCATTGACTACAGCTCTTCATTCGACACTCACTTCCCCTTAAAACTAATCGACAAACTGTGAACCCTACTGTAGGTCTCAGCACCTCCTTGTGCAACTGGATCCTCTAATTCCTTAATTGCAGACCCCAGTCAGTTCGGATTAGCAACATCTCCTGCTCTGCTTGCCTTATGACTGTGAGGTTAAGCACATCTCCAATGCTATATTTAAGTTTTTGACAACTCCACTGTTGTCAGCCAAATCAAAAGTGATGAAGAATCAGCATATAGGAGGGAGATTGAAAATCTGGCTGAATTGTGCCAACAGAAATTCTGGTTGAGTGCTGCTTCAACAACCTCTCACTCAATGTCAGCAAAACCAAACAGCTGATTATTTGTTACAGGAGAAGGAAATTGGAGATCTATCATCCACTTTAGGAAACATCCTCTCCACATCCACTCCATCTCAGCCTTTCAACATTTGATAAGTTTCAATGAAATTCCCCTCAATCTTCCCAATTCCAGTGAGTACAGGCCCAGAGTCATCCATTGCTCCTCATATAATAAGCTTTTTATTCCCAGAATCACTCTCGTGAATCCCCTCTGAATCCACTCCAATGTCAGCACATTCTTTCTTAAATAAGGAGCCCAAAACTGCTCACAATACTCCAAGTGAGACATCACCAGAGCCTTAGAAAGCCACAGCATTACATCCTTGATTTTATATTCTAGACTTCTCAAAATGAATGCTAACATTGCATTTTCCTTCCTCATCACTGATTCAACCTGCAAATTAACCTTTAGGGAATCCTGCACGAGGAATCCCAAGTCCCTTTGCTCCTTGGATTTTTGAATTTTATCCCCATTTAGAAAATATTCTATGCTTATATTCATTCTACCAAAGTGCATGACTGTACAATTCCAGACACTATATTCCATTTACCACTTCTTTGCCCATTCTCCTAATCTGTCTATATTCTTTTGCAGACTCTCTGCTTCCTCAACACTACCTGCCCATCCACCTATCTATGTATTGTCCACAAACTTGGCTACAAAGGCATCAATTCTATCATCCAAATCATTGACATGCAACACAAGAAGAAGTGGTTTCAATTCCGAGCCCTGCAGAACACTGGTCACCAGAACTCAATCAGAAAAGGCTCCCTTCATTCCCACTCTTTGCCTCCTGCCAATCAGCCAATGTTCTATCCACGCTGGTATCTTTCCGGTAACACCATGGGCTCATATCTTGTTTAGCAGCCTCATGTGGGGCACCTTGTCAAAGGCCTTCTGAAAATCCAAACACACAGCATCTGATTCTCCTTTGTCTACCCTGCTTGCTATCTCTTCAAAGAATTCCAACAAATTTGTCAGACAAGATTTTCCTTTGAGGAAACCATGCTGACTACAGCCTATTTTATCATGTGCCTCCAAGTACCCCAAAACCTCATCTTAGCTTAAAACCCCAGCTTAACAATTGACTTCAACCACTGAGGTCAGGCTATCTAGCCTATCACTTTCTCTCTTCTGCCTTCCTCCCTTCTTGAAGAGTGGAGTGGCATTTGCAGATTTCTAGTCCTCTGGAACTATTCCAGAATCACATGATTCCTGAAAGATCAATGCTAATGCCTCCACAATCCCTTCAGCTATATCTGAAAAAATGTTTGGTTTCGTCTTTGATGTCATTGACCAGCTTTCCTTCATATTTCATATTTTTCCCTCTATGGCTTTCTTAGTTGCCTTCTGATGGTTTTTGTTTCTCAATTTCCCAATCATGCACTAACTTTTGCTCTATTATACACCCTCTCTTTTGAATTAATGTTGGCTTTGACTTCCCTTATTAACCATCCTGCCTTTAGAATACTACTACTTTGGAATGTATCTATATTGTTCTTTTCAAATTGTTCCCAGAAACTCCAGCCATTGTTGCCTCATGCCACGATAATTCCATTTACTCCACTGTGATTCTGATACATCTAACTTTAGTTTTTCATTCTCAAATTGCAGGGTGAATTCTATCATATTATGATCACTGTCTCCTAAAGGTTTCTTTATCTTAAGCTCCTTAATCAAATCTGGTTCATTACACGCTGTCTGGCCCATGCTCTCTTCTTGCTGCTGCCATCAGGAAGGAGGTACAGGAGCCTTGAGTCCCACACTACCCGGTTCAGGCAGTGTTATTACCTCTCACAATTAGGCTCTTGAACCAGATTGGATAACTTCACTCACCCCAATGTAGACCTGATTCTACATCTTGCAGAATAGACTCACTTCCAAGGACCTTATAACTCAGGTTCTCAATATTTATAACTTACTTATTCATTTATTTATTGTTATTTTTGATTTTGTGTTTGCTCAGTTTCCTTTTGCACATTGATTGCTTGTCTTTTGTATGTGCTGGTTTTCATTGTTTCTATTGTGTTTCTCTGTATCTACTGTGAATGCCCACAAGAAAATGAATCTCAGTGTATTATATGGTGTGATGATAAACTTACTTTGAACTTTGAAAAAGATTAAAAAAGGCTGCAGAGGGTTGTAAAGTCAGCCATCTCCATCATAGGCACAAACTTGTCCACCACGAAGTGCATCTTCAAGAGGTGATGCTTCCGGCATGTGGCATCATTAAGGACTCTCACCATCTGAGACATTCCCTCTTTTCATTACTATTGTCAGGATAAATGTACAGACCCACACTCTACATTACTATTATCAGGATAAAACCATAAGACCACAAGACAAAGGAGCAGAAGTCGGCCATTCGGTCCATTGAGTCTGCTCTGCCATTTTACCATGAGCTGATCCATTCTCCCATTTAGTCCCACTCCCCCGCCTTCTCACCATAACATTTGATGCCCTGGCTACTCAGATACCTCTGCCTTAAATACACCCAATGACTTGGCCTCCACTGCTGCCCGTGGCAACAAATTCCATGTATTCACCACCCTCTGGCTAAAAAAATTTCCTCTCATCTCTAAAGATAGAGATCCCTGTAGACCCACACTCTATATTACTATTGTCAGGATAAACATACAGATCCCTGTAGATCTACACTCAACATTACTATTATCAGGATAAAGGTAGGGATCCCTGTCGACCCACACTCAATATTACTATTGTCAGAATAAAGGTTGAGATCCCTGTCGACCCACACTCAAAATTACTGCTGTCAGGATAAAGGTAGGGATCCCTGTAGACCCACACTCAACATTACTAGAACGGAATCTACCCCTTCATTGTCTCATTTCTGAACAAGAGGAACACTATCTTGTAATTTTTTTGCACTATTTATTTATGTCATGATTTATGATTATTTAATGTCTTGGACTGTACTGATGCTGCAAAACATCAAACTATGTATCATGCAAGACACTGATAATCAATATTCCAATTTTTTTTACAGACTAACCTTTGCTGTGAGCAGGAAATTTTTACACCAATTTAACACTGCGAGGCACTTTTGCAAAGGAAAATTCCAGCTGTGCAGCAACAGAGATGAGTTAGTTAGATGAGTTATCAGTTAGTGCGCAGCTGCCAACCTGCTCAGTAGTGACAATAAACTTGATTCTGATTAGTTATGGAAGACTGAAACATTGACTCATATTCTCTTCCCATAGATGCAGCCAGATATGTTGACTATTTCCAATATTTCCTGCTTTTATTTGGTGTTTTTAAACACTAATGCAAAATAAGATTTAACATTAAGTAGATTGCCCTGAAGATGTATTGCTGATGACTTTTGTCGTTTCAAAACTAGTCAGTGCACTTCTTCATCTCCAAACTATTTTATATTCCTGGTGTCAAACATGGAAATAGTTTTGGCGTTTGTGCCCTGCCCATTCCTTGTACCTTAGGCATTGGGGTTTCTATATCAGGGCCGTGATGCCACCCGCCACCCACCACCCACAATGTGATCGAGAGCACAGTGGTGATGCAGAAGTTTGGGAAACATGGCGAGATTGGGAACATGTTGAGAATTAGAATGAAGAGAGCACAAGAGTCTGATCAAATGTCTTCCCACAGCATATCAGATGGCAAGGTGGGTCTGGCCTTTGAAGACATGAGCCTGGCAATAGACCAACTCTGATAACTTCCAAGAGCTGCCTTTTATTGATGGCTATAGTTTCACATCCTGTCTCAGAATCCAAACTTATATCGACTGGACAGCCACAGGCACAGTATCACTTACCACGTCCATGCCTACATTTCTAATCTTTTTTTCTTTTGCCTATTATCTCATGGGGGTTTAGGGCAGGAATAAAGGTCCTCCATCTTTGGCAGAGTTCACGGCTTCCTGCATTGTGTCAGTAGCTTCCACTCAGTTTGCACTACTGTCAGTCATGCAGGTCCTGGGTGGAGACTCAGGAATATCGTCACCTCAGATATAGGATTCTCCATTGCTGTTTTTGTAAAAATTTTGTTTTACCAGTTGGGGTTGTTAGACCTGAGCTGAACCCCTGGACCTGGAGAACTAGTGGACCACTCTTTGTCTGGCCTCTACCCAAAAACCAAAGCCCTAACTCCAGCCATCATAATTCTCCAATTCATTGAGGCACACAAGCTTCCAAACCACGACGAGGTTGTCATCCTCCTGGAGGTCTGATCCTTCGGGGTTCCCAACCTTTTGAATTCCATGGACGAATGTCATTAGGCAAGTGGTACATGTACCCCAGGTTGGGAAACCCTGCTCTGTTCTATGGTATTTCCAACCTGCCTTTATTAGCTCCATACCTTCCTAGGTCTTGCCTGCTTAACAGCTGTCTAAGTGCTTTAAATGCGGTCGCTGCTGCTTAACACCACCACAGGAGGGCTACAATAACGTAGCAAAATTGTCTTAAAGTGGATTCCATAACTTCTGTCAGCTCAGTAGTGCCCTTTTGCGATGAAATCCTGCGTCAAGACATGTTATATGGTTTCCGGGTTTCTGGTGCAAGATCCGGACCCGAAACGGCAATACCCCCTCAAGATCGGTAGCATTCGCACCATGGTAGCGTGACGCATTATAGCTCGGCGAGCTGGCGCAGCGGCGCAGGAGGTTGGAGTTCAGTTCTGACGTCATCGGGACCTTCTCCCTGTGGCGTGTGTGGGTTTTCCCGGGTGCTCTGGTTCCCTCCCACAGTTCAAAGACGTACCGGTTTATAGATTAATTGGTCATTGTAAATTATTCTGTGATTATCCTGGGATTGAATCGGTGGTTGCTGAGCGGTGCGTCTCGAAAGACCGGAAGAGCCTATTCCCCTCTCTATCTCAGTAAAGATGGTGCCAGACCTGCTGATTTTCTCCAGCCGATTATTTGTTGTTACTCATGTAGATTCTATGAAATCAGCCTAAAACAAACCTCTGTTCAACTACTGCAGTCAGCATCAGTTGACCAATAATCAGCTGGAGTAGTAACCCCCCCCCCCGTACACACGTTACGTTCCAGATCCATTTGCTTTAATGGTGAGAGATAAGTGACTACATCTCCGATTCACTGGTCGCAGTGGCCAGTCATAACAGTTCTAAGATGCACTTCATCTTGGTTTTATTTTCTGAGGACTTAAGCATTTGTCCTTTGCCCGCTGCCTTAGAACCTCTGCTGGGGAACTGGGGACTTGGCCTGAGTGGAACAGCACTGAGCGCCTATTCCGTTTTTCCTTTACAGCCAATCTCATTGACCCTGCAGGGCACTGCATTGGGCGTTGAGCCCAATACATCAGCTGCTTTGTGTTCATACTGGTTGAACTTTTTGCGGGTGTACAGAATAAACTGTCCTAACCTGTATTCCGCGTGTACATAGCGATTGTAGAGTTCTGTTGCAAATGCGCCTTATAAGTAAGAAATTTCCTGCCCAGAGAGGACAGTCATCGGTAACCAGTGCAGCGGTATGGAGAAGAAGCAGTGCTCGGCCCAAGGACCACGATACCATTGAGAATTGCCGGATACTCACCCGGCTTCATGGCGCATGGCACATTCAAGCCGAACAACGACAGCTGTGGGCTGTAACATCCCCATACCCACGTTACCGCGAATTAGAGTGAAGTTTATTGAGTGTCACAACCATAAACATAGGAGCAGAATTAAGCTGTTCGGCCCATTGAGTCTGTTCTCTACTCGATCATGGCTGGTTTATTACCCCATTGTCCTGCCTTTTCCTGCAACCTTCCACACCCTTACTAATCAACCATTTAAAAGTGAGTTTCTCGGTGCCATGTGAGAGGAAAATAGTTTGATCCGAGGGGTGGAACCGTTCGCAGAATCTCCTTTTGACCATTTCACCTCGCTCTGGGTGCCATATCTGTAGAGACAGACAACTGACCGCCGGGGATGGGTGTAACTCTACTGACTCCCGAACTTTTGTTCACTTTCCATATACCTATGCGATTCCACTTTACAATGTACTATTGAAACTGCTCCCACCGCTCTTTCAGGCAATATATTCCAAATCAGAACTCTCTTCTATTAACAAGTCTCCTCTGTAACGTCTTATACCGGTGAACAAACCGAACTTAATCAAGACGAAGCAACACACATCAAATTTGCTGGTGAATGCAGCAGGCCAGGTAGCATCTCTAGGAAAAGGTACAGTCGACGTTTCGGGCCGAGACCCTTCGTCAGGACTAACTGAAAGAAGAGCTAGTAAGAGATTTGAAAGTGGGGAGGGGGAGATCCAAAATGATAGGAGAAGACGGGGGGGGGGATGGAGCCAACAGCTGGAAAGTTGATTGGCAAAAGGGATATGGTACCACCATTCAGGGCCCCAGACAGTCCTTCCAGGTGAGGCGACACTTCACCTGTGAGCCGGCTGGGGTGATATACTGCGTCCGGTGCTCCCGATGTGGCCTTTTATATGTTGGTGAGACCCGACGCAGACTGGGAGACCGCTTTGCTGAACATCTACGCTCTGTCCGCCAGAGAAAGCAGGATCTCCCAGTGGCCACACATTTTGGTTCCACGTCCCATTCCCATTCTGATATGTCTATCCACGGCCTCCTCTACTGTAAAGATGAAGCCACACTCAGGTTGGAGGAACAACACCTTATATTCCGTCTAGGTAGCCTCCAACCTGATGGCATGAACATTGACTTCTCAAACTTCCGTTAATGCCCCACCTCCCCCTCGTACCCCATCCGTTATTTATTTATGTACACACATTATTTTTCTCTCTCTCCGTTTTCTCCCTCTGTCCCTTTCACTATACCCCTTGCCCATCCTCTGGGTTCCTCCCCTCCCCCTTTTCTTTCTCCCTCGGCCTCCTGTCCCATGATCCTCTCATATCCCTTTTGCCAATCAACTTTCCAGCTCTTGGCTCCATCTCTTCCCCCTCCTGTCTTCTCCTATCATTTTGGATCTCCCCCTCCCCCTCCCACTTTCAAATCGCTTACTAGCTCTTTCTTTCAGTCAGTCCTGATGAAGGGTCTTGGCCCAAAACGTCGACTGTACCTCTTCCTAGAGATGCTGCCTGGCCTGCTGCGTTCACCAGCAACTTTGATGTGTGTTGCTTGAATTTCCAGCATCTGCAGAATTCCTCGTGTTTGCGATAATCAAGACGAAGTCTTTTTCCAGTCGGTGAAGCGTAAACCCGCCTCCGTGAAGCGCCATCAGCGCGGGGCGGCAGTTCCTCCTCATCCTAACCCTACAACTCTCCTCCAGAATTATCTCTCGCAGAACTGATAGTGATTCTAACCGAAAGGAATTAAACTTAATTTACACGTTGGTTGGATGGAATTGGTTGTACAATGCAAATGAACTAAAGTTTACAGCGGCGAATGGGTTCACTTGCATTGATAGCGGTCACGCCGGGAGACGTGCTTCCATTCGTGAGGTCACTTTAAAGGGCCGTGTGATTTTAGTCCTGGGCCACCTTAAATATCTGACGACAGCATCTCCAGGACAACAGCTTTACGCTCCAAGAACTGTGCTAGAAAACACACCGACACGGAGATTTCTTTCAGTAACACCACTCTCCCGGACAGATCCTTGCTGCTCCCGGAGAGCCCGGCGTAGACTCGACCCTGCGGTCGCATTGAATAGCGGGACCCAGCCCAGGGGCGACCGCAACATCTGAACCCGGAGCTGGATCCGCCCGCATAAACAGCAAGGGAGTCTCAGGCGTGCTGTCTGATAGACCGGGATCCACGACTGATCTGGATCCTGTGTCTTCAGCCCGGAAAAGGGTTCCAGATTGGTATTCAGCGGCCAAGGGTGACAGAGCTGGAGCCAGTCCCTGCCGGAGCCGTACCCTCGAAACTGAGCCACGTACCTCCAGAGTGAGCGAGGTGGGGAGACAGCCATCTAACTAGCCAGAACACGGTCGCAAGTGGCAGCCCCACACCAGCAAGACTAGCGCCGGGTACCCAGTGTCGGTGAGTACCTTTACTGTACTCCTTACTGTCGACTTCCTGGGATTTCCCATTGCGTCAACCCCATTTAGTAAACTGGGAATTCCCGCGGAGACCGAAACCTCTGGTGTCAGGAATCAACCCTCATCATTTGAGGGGCTAAGTCGAGGGAATAACACAAGTTCACAAAGGAAGATTCCCTCACGTTTTTCACAGTCATCTGGGCACCGGGTCCTTCTCATCCCTTATCAGATAGTGTTAGTGATTTCAGAACGGTGGTCTTGGTTATTAGGAAAGGTTGTGGGTGCAACCCGACGGCCTCGGTGCTGAGAAGGGACATTAATGTAAATAATTACAGAGAAGCAAGGCGCTGTACACCTTCTCAGCATCGCCTTCACAACACTGGGCCGGGCTGCTTGGATGGGGGTACTGCTGTCTGGGACTATATGGCCGGAGATACATGAAAATGTACAGAACCTTCTTATCCTCACATCCATACAGGCATGTCGTACAAAGCGACCGCATTGTTTACCCAAAATCTGACCCGCTTTACCTCCCTCTGCAACTGGATCATTGACTTCCTCAACGGAAGAGCAGACTCTGTGCGGATCGAAAATAACATCTCCTTCTCGCTGACGATCAACACTGGCACACCTCAAGGATGTGTGCTTAGCCCGCTGCTCTACTATCCCCACACACACGACAATGTGGCTATGCGCAGCTCAAACGTCATCTATAAATTTTCCGAGGACGCATTATTTTAAATGGTGTCCCGAAGGCGTACAAGAGCAAGATGGATCAGTTGGTCCAGTGATGTAGCAGCAACAACCTTGCACTCAAAGTCAGTAAAAGCAAGGAATTAATTATGGACGATGCTGCCTTCCGAAGCAAGGAGGGGAGAACCGAGGGAACGCACACCAGTCGTCATCGAACGATCAGAAGTGGAGAGAGTGAGCAGTTTCAAGTTCCTGGGTGTCAAGATCTCTGAGGGTCTATCCTGGTTCCAACATATTAATGCAATTACAACATTAGGAGTTTTAGGAGATTAGGTATGTAACCAAAGGCATTGGCAAGTTTCTACAGAAATATTGTGGAGAGCATTCTTATTGGTTGCATCACTGTCTAGTGTACAGCGGCCACTGCACAGATCGGAATATTGTAGCCAATTCTGGGTAGCAGGAATTAAAAAGAGAGCTGGTACACTAAACTGATTCTGGAAGTGAGGGAGGAACTCAGGCAGCATGGGTCTCAGCCTGAAATGTCAAATTACTCATTCCCATAGATGCTGCCTGGCCTACTAAGTTCCTCCAGCATTGTGTGTGTGTAAGGCAAACACAAGGAAATCTGCAGATGATGGAAATTCAAGCAACACACGTCAAAGTTGCTGGTGAACGCAGCAGGCCAGGCAGTATCTCTAGGAAGAGGTACAGTCAACGTTTTGGGCCGAGACCCTTCGTGTGTGTGTGTGTGTGTGTGTGTGTGTGTGTGTGTGTGTGTGTGTGTTGCTTTGGATTTCCAGAATCATGATCCAGCAGTGATAGACTTGAGTTATATTGGAAAAGCTAGGGTTTGCTCCCATATGCTGTGAGAGGTGCCCAATAGTTGATTTAAAAGTATGAAACATACAGGCTGAGTTGATGGAGAGGAATTATTCCCACTGTGGAAGAGTCTAAACCTCGAGGACAGGATGATGATGATTGTAAAAAGAACTAAAAGTGTTATGAGGAAAACGTGTTTGGGTCTAGAATGACCTGGCTGGAGAACAATAGAGGCAGATTCAATTGTAACTTTCCAGAGTCAGGAGAGGGAGTGGGAGGGGACCAGCCACGTGGTTTATATAGATGAAGTCGGGGCTGAATGGCCTTTCTAGCTTTAACTATTCTGTGAAACCCGTGGACATCACTTGGCTATGGTAACTTACTTAAAGAATCAATTTAGTGTAATTTCTGGTGCACAGAATTGGCAGAATATTAGAGTATTAGTGGTTCTTGATGGCACGGGTGAGATTATAAAGCCTTGGGGTACTGATGTATTTTTTGTGTGACTGTATTTTACTGCTCTATCCTATGTGCTGTGTATGACTGTTGGTATAGTGTTTTGCATCTTGGCCTTGGAGTAACACTGCTTCATTTGCTTGTGTTCATGAGGAGGGTAATCATGTACGGTTGAATGACAATTGAACTTGAGTTGAAAACTTCAACTAGCTCAACATGGGAGATAGAAGTAAAGGAAGTTACCATTTCTACTACTTTATTTCTCTAATTTTAAGAAATTATTCCTTCATTTTCTGGAGTACCCATTAGCAGACATTTCCTTAACCCCTATATTTTCTTTTTCAATTTACTTTAACATTTAAATTACTCAATAAGATTACCAATCAATCTTTAACCTCATTTTGAACATTTTCTTTATTAAATGTTCAACTACTCCTTGTTTCCAGAACTAATTTCTTTGGTGAGATGCTATTAAAATGTGGAACATTTTGTATCTGCTGTTTAGCACAGAATTATTCTATATTCATTCTCAAGGTCCTTGGGCATCTCCTGTATAAGTGGAAGGCTATGGCTATGCAGGAACCAAGGAGTGATACTGAAAACTATCAGCTTTAACTTAATACTTCATGTGAACTCAACATCCCCCGATGTTGATCAGTTGTCCATCCTGAATACCGTACATGGTGGAAGTGCTGGGAGTAGCAAGGATGGTAAAGGTACTCCACAGTCTACATTACTCAGTATTAAAAATGGCTCAGAAACATTATCATTGACTAAATTCTGAAGGACACGCCTGAAAGCTATGATCTGTATGAATGGTAAGTGAATTAATGAGGGATAAATGTGCTTGATTCCATCCTCACTGGCAGCACAGTTAGATAATCTGATTAGGAAGGCATATGGCCTTCATTAGTTGAGGCACTGAATACAATTGCAGGCAGGTTATACATCAACTTTGTAATACATTGGTCAGATCTTACCCTGAGCACCATGTGTAATGTTGGTCAACAAAACAGTAACAATGCTGCAGCGGCTGCTCCAGAAATGGAATAGTTCAGTTATGAGGAGAGACTGAAGAGGTTAGGTCTATTTTCCATAGAGTAGATGAGGTTAAGAGGGGACAGACTGAGGTAGAGATAAGGCAGACTGTGGAAAACATTTCCCCACATTAGAGATTAATAGAGCTGGAGGACAAAGCAAGGGATAAGAGATTCTCACCCAGAGAGTAATGATTGAGTAATGATACACCTACATAGAGGTTAATGAAAATAAAGTCAGTGCCAACTTTTAAGAAGTGAAGTGTCTCCATGAGCACTCAAATCATGTAGGAAAGTGGCCAGTGAAGGAGTGGAGCTTTGAGGCTTTGACTCGAGAGATTCTGGCAGTTGTGGCAGTTGGACTGTACAATCAAGTCAATCAAGATTTGAATAGCTCAGCAGAAAGCAGTTGATTAGACAATCTTCTTTCTTTTTCCATGTTTTTATTGATTTGATTTCTATATATAGAATACAGAGTTCAAGAGAATACATATTATAAAACAAAAAAACAAAATATAATAATACCAGATACAGTATATTGAATCACATTAACGAACTCCTTACTCTATATTCATATGGATTAGATTAGTTCATATATTAGAATATAAACAATTTTATTAAGAAAAAAGACCTACACCCACTACCAAAGCCGAAGCCGTTTGGGGGAAAAAAAAAGAAAAGGGAAACTTATCAGATAATAAAATATACTATTAACCACCTTCTGTACTTTAACAAGAAATCAAAGATTATGAAAATAATTTTAAAATGGCCGCCACAAATTTTGAAAATCTTGGTTAGATTCAGAAATTGAACAATGAATCTTTTCTAAATTTAGGCATGCCATAACATCCCGTAACTACTGAGCATGATAAGGCGGAACAGCATCCTTCCATTTAAACAAATGCGCCCTCCTAGCCATAAGAGAGATAAAAGCCAGAATGTGCAAATCAGATGTCTTCAAAATGATATCTTTGCTTCGAACAATACCAAATAGGGCAGTCAAAGGAGTAGGCTTAAAATTTACTTTAAAGAGTACAGAAAAAGTTTGAAATATTTCCTGACAATATTTTCCAAGACTTGGGCAAGTTCAAAATATATGAATAAGTGAAGCTTCTCCATTGTTACACCTATCACAATAGGGAGATATATCTCTATAAAAACAAGATGATTTATCCTTGGTCATATAAGCCCTATGAACCATTTTAAATTGTAGGAGGGAATGACGAACACATAGCGATGAAATATTAACGAATTTAAAAATCTCATTCCAAGTTTCTTCAGAAATTGAGGTCTGTAAATCTTGTTCCTAAAGATTTTTAATCTTGTCTAAAGAATCATTTCTTATTCCCAACAACATATCATAAATATTGGATATTGAACTATTATAGAATGGTTTCATATTAAGAATTTCATCGAATATGTTCTTATCAAGTCTATTAGGAAATGTATATAATTGAGATCGCAGAAAATTTCTAATTTGTAAGTACCGAAAAAAATGGGTTTTTGGTAAACTGTATTTAGTTGACAATTGTTCAAACGAAGAAAGACTTCCTCCCACAAACAGATCCCAGAAACGTATGATGTACAATCCTTCCCAATGCTTAAAGCCTACATCAGTCATAGAAGGCTTAAAAAAAATTTTAAAAATGGGACTAGAAAGGGAGAATCTCAATAAACCAAAGTGTTTTCTAAATTGTATCCAAATCTTTAAAGTAAGTTTGACTACTACATTTTCAGTTATCTAACTTAAGGATAAAGGAAGTGAAGATCCCAATAGGGAGATAATAGAAAATTTATTAACCAAGTTAGCTTCTAAAGAAACCCACCCGGGACAGTCCTCGTGGTTAATGTAGTATAACCAAAACGTGAGATTCCGTATATTAGCTGCCCAGTAATAAAACCTAAAATTTGGTAAGGCTAAACCTTCATTCTTTCTAACTTTTTGGAGATGGACTTTATTCAGTCAAGGATGTTTATTTTTCCTTATGTAGGAGGATAAAATAGAGTCCAGAGAGTCAGAAAAGGATTTAGGAATGAAAATGGGTAAAGCCTGAAAGAGGTATATGAATTTAGGTAAAACATTCATTTTAATAGAATTAATTTGGCCAATCAATGATAAGAAAGGGGTGACCAATTTGATAATGTTCTTTTTATATAATTTAATAAAGTAAGAACATTTAAATACATGTTAGTAGGGAAGTGGTGTTAGGTAAATTGAAGGGATTGAAGGCAGATAAATCCCCAGGGCCAGATGGTCTGCATCCTAGAGTGGTTAAGGAGGTAGCCCAAGAAATAGTGGATGCATTAGTGATAATTTTTCAAAACTCGTTAGATTCTGGACTAGTTCCTGAGGATTGGAGGGTGGCTAATGTAACCCCACTTTTTAAAAAAGGAGGGAGAGAGAAACCGGGGAATTATAGGCCGGTTAGCCTAACGTCGGTGGTGGGGAAACTGCTGGAGTCAGTTATCAAAGATGTGATAACAGCACATTTGGAAAGCGGTGAAATGATTGGACAAAGTCAGCATGGATTTGTGAAAGGAAAATCATGTCTGACGAATCTCATAGAATTTTTTGAGGATGTAACTAGTAGAGTGGATAGGGGAGAACCAGTGGATGTGGTATATTTGGATTTTCAAAAGGCTTTTGACAAGGTCCCACACAGGAGATTAGTGTGCAAACTTAAAGCACACGGTATTGGGGGTATGGTATTGGTGTGGGTGGAGAATTGGTTAGCAGACAGGAAGCAAAGAGTGGGAATAAACGGGACCTTTTCAGAATGGCAGGCGGTGACTAGTGGGGTACCGCAAGGCTCAGTGCTGGGACCCCAGTTGTTTACAATATATATTAATGACTTGGATGAGGGAATTAAATGCAGCATCTCCAAGTTTGCGGATGACACGAAGCTGGGTGGCAGTGTTAGCAGTGAGGAGGATGCTAAGAGGATGCAGGGTGACTTGGATAGGTTGGGTGAGTGGGCAAACTCATGGCAGATGCAATTTAATGTGGATAAATGTGAAGTTATCCACTTTGGTGGCAAAAATAGGAAAACAGATTATTATCTGAATGGTGGCCGATTAGGAAAAGGGGAGGTGCAACGAGACCTGGGTGTCATTATACACCAGTCATTGAAAGTGGGCATGCAGGTACAGCAGGCGGTGAAAAAGGCGAACGGTATGCTGGCATTTATAGCGAGAGGATTCGAGTACAGGAGCAGGGAGGTACTACTGCAGTTGTACAAGGCCTTGGTGAGACCACACCTGGAGTATTGTGTGCAGTTTTGGTCCCCTAATCTGAGGAAAGACATCTTTGCCATAGAGGGAGTACAAAGAAGGTTCACCAGATTGATTCCTGGGATGGCAGGACTTTCATATGAAGAAAGACTGGATGAACTGGGCTTGTACTCGTTGGAATTTAGAAGATTGAGGGGGGATCTGATTGAAACGTATAAGATCCTAAAGGGATTGGACAGGCTAGATGCGGGAAGATTGTTCCCGATGTTGGGGAGGTCCAGAACGAGGGGTCACAGTTTGAGGATAGAGGGGAAGCCTTTTAGGACCGAGATTAGGAAAAACTTCTTCACACAGAGAGTGGTGAATTTGTGGAATTCTCTGCCACAGCAAACTGTTGAGGCCAGTTCATTGGCTATGTTTAAGAGGGAGTTAAATATGGCCCTTGTGGCTACAGGGGTCAGGGGGTATGGAGGGAAGGCTGGGGCGGGGTTCTGAGTTGGATGATCAGCCATGATCATAATAAATGGCGGTGCAGGCTCGAAGGGCCGAATGGCCTACTCCTGCACCTATTTTCTATGTTTCTATGTTTCTTTAAATAAGTATTTATAATTCTTAGTAATTGTTACACCCAAATAAGTGAATTGGTTTCTTACAATTTTAAAAGGATGGTTACTATCAGTTAATGGCAAATTATTCAAAGGAAAAAGTTCACTCGTGTAGGTTCAGTTTATATCCAGAAAACTGACTAAAACAAGATAGTAAAGAAAGCACAGAAGGTAATGAAGTTTCGACATTAGAAATGTAAAGCAACAAATCATCCTCATAAAGTGAAACTTTGTGGATAGTACCCTTCCACAAAGTCTGTTGATGGTAAAATACCAGTGATTTCGTTAGATTCTCGAAAAGCAATAGCTATAGGTTCTAAAGCCAGGTCAAAAAGCAAAGAACTCAAAGGGCAACCTTGTCTGGTTCCACGTTGGAGTTTAAATGGTTTAGAATTCTGAGAATTAGTAAGAACCCGAGCAACAGGGGATAAATACAATAATTTAATCCATTGAATAAAGTTGGACCCAAAATTAAATTTTTCTAAAATTTTAAATAAATAATGCCATTCAACTCGATCAAAAACCTTCTCAGCATCTAAGGAGATCACACACTCCGATATCTCTTTAGAAGGAGAATAAGTAACATTTAATAATCGGTGAATATTAAAATGAGAATATTGATTTTTAATAAAACCAGTCTGATCGTCAGAAATGACAGATGGTAAGATATTTTCCATCCTACAGGCCAGAACTTTAGATAAAATTTTAGCATCAACATTAAGTAAAGAAATTGGTCTATGAAGAACATTCAGTTGGATTCTTATGCTTTTTAAGGATAAGTGAAATAGAGGCTTATAAAAGGATTGCGATAACCTACCTAACTTAAAAGAATCTGAAAAAACTGAACATAAATGGGGTATGAGCAAGGAAGAAAAAGCCTTATAAAATTCTCCAGAAAATCCATCAGGACCTGGAGCTTTCCCTGAATGCAACGAACGTACAGCTTCGGCTATTTCTTCCTGAGAAATACATTGATCCAACTGTTTTCAGTCATCAACAGAAAGCGTAGGGATATTTATTTGGTCTAAAAAAGTTGTCCATTATAGTATTATCTTTAAGAAGATCAGAGTTATAAAGTATATATTCTCTAAAAGTATCATTTATTTCTAAATGATCAGTTGTCCTAGTACCGTTAGGTTTATAAAATTTCTTTAATCTGTCGTTTAGCACTAGAAGTTTTAATTTGGTTAGCCAATCATTTACCTGTTTTATCCCATGGATATAAGATTGACTTTTATCCTTTAAAAGTTGAGTTTCAATAGAGTATGTTAATAAAAAATAATATTTAGCTTTAATTTCAACCCGTCTTTTATATACAGCAGGATCTGAGGTCAAAGCATATTCTTCATCTAATTGTTTCAGCTCACTGGCTAAATTCTCTCTTTATTAGCTTTTTTCTGAACACTTGCAGTATAAAAAGTGATTTGTTCTCTAATATATGCTTTAAAAGCATCCCATATGACAAGGCAAGAAGTCTCCTCACCGTATTCTCTTCAAAAAAAAAGTGATTTGCCTCTTGGTGACCCAAGCAGTTTGAACAGCTCAAACAAATAAGTAGAGGGGTAGCTCAAGTGGAGCAGACTGTGGAGAGCAGCCAGTGAGTGAGTGGGCCAGTGAAGGAGTGGAGCTTTGAGGCTTTGACTTGAGAGGCTTCGACGAGAAGAGATGGAGGACAAGCTTGTTCCCAGTTAGTCTTTACAATGCCTCCTGAGACGGTGATGTGCCTCTCATGTGAGATGTGGCAGTCTTGGGGGAACTCCCCGCTCCCGCAGAGTCACATCTGCCAGGGGTGCATGCGGCTGGGCGGTCTGAAGACCATGTAAGGAATCTGGAGCAGCAGTTAGATGACCTTCTAAGGGAGAATGAGACAGTCATAGATGAGAGCTACAGAGAGGTAGTCACTCCTGGGCTGTCGAAAGCAGGTTATTTGGTGACAGTCAGAGGGGGGAAAGCAAAGGTGAGCAGACAGGTAGTGCAGAGCACCCTTGTAGACATTCCCCTGAATAATAAGTTTACCGTTCTGGATTCTGTTGGCGGGGACGACCAGCCAGGTGTGAGCCACGGTGGCAGGGCTTCCGGCACTGAGTCTGACCCTGTGGTGCAAAAGGGTGGGACAGTGAAGAGGAGAGCTGTCGTCATTGGAGACTCTATAGTCAGGGGAGCAGACAGAAGATTTTGTGGACGTGAGAAGGACACCCACATGATTTGTTGCCTCCCGGGTACCAGGTTCCGGGATGTCTCTGACTGGGTACACGACATCCTGGTACGAGAGGGAAAGCAACCAGAAGTCATGATACATGTTGGCACCAACTACATAGGCAGGAAGAGGGATGAGGTCCTGAAGTGAGAGTTTCGGGAACTAGGCAGAAGGCCGAAGAACAGGACCTCAAGGGTGGCGTTCTCAGGATTGCTGCCAGTGCTACATGATAGTGATGGTAAGAATTGGAGGAGATGGCAGTTGAATGCATGGCTGAGGAGTTGGTGCAGGGGGCAGGGTTTTAGATTTCTGGATCACTGGAATCTCTTCTGGGGAAGGTGGGACCTGTACAGATTGGATGGGTTGCACCTGAACTCGAGGGGGAGCAATACTTGCAGGTAGGTTTGTTAGCATGGTTCGGGAGGGTTTAAACTAATTTGCAAGGGGGATAGGACCCAGAGCGATAGAGCAGTGAAAGAAGTGAATGGAGTAAAGCCAGATCTAACATATAGAGAGGCTTTGAGGAAAGAGAAGCAGAATAAAGGGTGTAAAGGTCGTAAGGAAGAAGGGCTAAAGTGTGTGTACTTCAATGCAAGAAGCGTCAGGAACAAAGGTGATGAACTGAGAGCTTGGAAAAATGGAATTATGATGTAGTGGCCATTACAGAGACTTGGCTGGCACCGGGCAGGAATGGATTCTCAATATTCCTGGATTTCAGTGCTTTAAAAGGGATAGAGAGGGGGGAAAGGGGGAGGAGGGGTGGTATTACTGGTCAGGGATATTATTACAGCTACAGAAAGGGTGGGTAATGTAGCAGGATCCTCTTTTGAGTCAGTATGGGTGGAAGTCAGGAACAGGAAGGGAGTAGTTACTCTATTGGGAGTATTCTATAGGCACCCTGGTAGTAGCAGAGATAGCGAGGAGCAGATTGGGAGGCAGATTTTGGAAAGGTGAAAAAATAACAGGGTTGTTATTATGGGTACACTTGCAACACGCTGGAGGAACTCAGCAGGTCGGGCAGCATCCGTGGAAAAGATCGGTCGACGTTTCGGGCCAGAACCCTTCGTCAGGACTGTAGAGGGAAGGGGAAGAGGCCCTATAAAGAAGGTGGGGGGTGGGTGGGAGGGAGAAGGCCGGTAGGTTCCAGGTAAAAAACCAGTAAGGGGAAAGATAAAGGGGTGGGGGAGGGGAAGCAGGGAGGTGATAGCAGGAAAGGTGAAGAAGGAATAGGGGAAAAAACAATGGATAGTAGAAGGAGGCGGAACCATGAGAAAGGTGATAGGCAGCTGGGGGAGGGAACAGAGTGACATAGGGATAGAGGAAGGGAGGGGGAGGGAATTACCGGAAGTTGGAGAATTCTATGTTCATACCAAGGGGCTGGAGACTACCTAGATGATATATGAGGTGTTGCTCCTCCAACTTGAGTTTAGCCTCATCATGGCAGTAGAGGAGGCCATGTACGGACATATCTGAATGGGAGTGGGAAGCAGAGTTGAAGTGGGTTGCTACTGGGAGATCCTGTCTGTTGTGGCGGACGGAACGGAGGTTCTCAACGAAGCGGTCCCCCAATCTGTGTCGGGTTTCACCGATGTAGAGGAGGCCACACCGGATGCAATAGATGACTCCAACAGACTCACAAGTGAAGTGTTTAGCATTATCATGCCTTTAGCATTATCATGGAAAAGGATAAAATCAGAGAGGACAGGAAAAATTTTAATTGGGGAAGGGCAAATTATGAGGCTATAAGGCGAGAACTTGCGGGTGTGAATTGGGATGATGTTTTTGCAGGGAAATGTACTATGGACATGTGGTCGATGTTTAGGGATCTCTTGCAGGATGGTGGGGATAAATTTGTCCTGGTGAGGAAGATAAAGAATAGTAGGGTGAAGGAACCACGGGTGACAAGTGAGGTGGAAAATCTAGTCAGGTGGAAGAAGGCAGCATACATGAGGTTTAGGAAGCAAGGATCAGATGGGTCTATTGAGGAATATAGGGTAGCAAGAAAGGAGCTTAAGAAGGCGCTGAGAAGAGAAAGAAGGGGGCATGAGAAGGCTTTGGCGAGTAGGGTAAAGGAAAACCCCAAGGCATTCTTCAATTATGTGAAGAACAAAAGGACGACAGGAGTGAAGGTAGGACCAATTAGAGATAAAGGTGGGAAGATGTGCCTGGAGGATGTAGAAGTGAGCGAGGTCCTCAATGAATACTTCCCTTCGGTATTCACCAATGAGAGGGAACTTGATGATGGTGAGGACAATATGAGTGAGGTTGATGTTCTGGAGCATGTCGATACTAAGGGAGAGGAGGTGCTGGAGTTGTTAAAATACATTAGGACGGGTAAGTCCCCGGGAACTGACGGAATATTCCCCAGGCTGCTCCACGAGGTGAGGAAAAAGGTTGCAGAGCTTCTAGCTAGGATCTTTATGTCCTCGTTGTCCACGGGAATGGTACCGGAGGATTGGAGGGAGGTGAATGTTGTCCCCTTGTTCAAAGAAGGTAGTAGGGATAGTCCGGGTAATTATAGACCAGTGAGCCTTACATTTGTGGTGGGAAAGCTGTTGGAAAAGATCCTTAGAGATAGGATCTATGGGCATTTACAGAATCATGGTCTGATCAGGGACAGTCAGCATGGCTTTGTGAAGGGCAGATCGTGTCTAACAAGCCTGATAGAGTTCTTTGAGGAGGTTACCAGGCATATAGATGAGGGTAGTGCAATGGATGTGATCTACATGGAATTTTAGTAAGGCATTTGACAAGGTTCCACATGGTAGGCTTATTCAGAAAGCCAGAAGGCATAGGGTCCAGGCAGGTAGAAAGACAGGTGTAATCACCTTCAGTCCGACTCACAGTCAAGTGATATCTTCGGAAACTTAAGCACTGAACAATGTGCATGCAAAAAAGACAAAAAGAATGCAATGGACAGAACTAAGCAATGCCACATTCAAAGTGTCAGATCAAAGCCCTGTGGTGCTGTCATATTGTGAATTCAGAATCAGGTTTATTATCACTGGCAGGTGACGTGACATTTGTTAACTTAGTAGCAGCAGTTCAATGCAATACATAATTTAGCAGAGAGAAATAAAATAATAATAATAAATGAAATAAAACACAATAAAAAATAAACAAGTAAATAAATTATGTATATTGAATAGATTTTTAAAAAGTGCAAAAACAGAAATACTATATATTTTTAAAAAAAAAGTGAGGTAGTGTCCAGAGCTTCAATGTCCATTCAGGAATCAGATGGCAGAGGGGAAGAAGCTGTTCCTAAATCACTGAGTGTGTGCCTTCAGGCTTCTGTACCTCCTACCTGATAGTAAAAGTGAGAAAAGGGCATGTCCTGGGTGCTGGAGGTCCTTAATAATGGATGCTGCCTTTCTGAGACAATGTTCCCTAAAGATGTCCTGGGTACTTTGTAGGCTAGTGCCCAAGACGGAGCTGACTAGATTTACAACCTTCTGCAGCTTCTTTCAGTCCTATGCAGTAGCCCCTCCATACCAGACAGTGATGCAGCCTGTCAGAACGCTCTCCACGGTACAACTATAGAAGTTTTTGAGTGTATTTGTTGACATGCAAAATCTCTTCAAACTCTTAATAAAGTATAGCCACTGTCTTGCTGCCTTTATAACTACATTGATATGTTGGGACCAGGTTAGATCCTCAGAGATCCTGACACCCAGGAACTTGAAGCTGCTCACTCTCTCCACTTCTGATCCCTCTATAAGGATTGGTATGTGTTCCTACATCTTACCCTTCCTTAAGTCCACAATCAGCTCATTCATTTCACTGACATTGAGTGCAAGGTTGATGCTGTGACACCACTCCACTAGTTGGCGTATCTCCCTCCTGTACGTCCTCTCGTCACCACCTGAGATTCTACCAACAATGGTTGTATTGTTAGCAAATTTATAGACGGTATTTGACCTATGCCTAGCCACACAGTCATGTATATACAGAGAGTAGAGCAGTGGGCTAAGCACACACCCCTGAGGTGCGCCAGTGTTGATCGTCAGCAAGGAGGATATGTTATCACCAATCCGCACAGATTGTGGTCTTCCAGTTAGGAAGTCAAGGATCCAATTGCAGAGGGAGGTCCAGAGTCCCAGGTTCTGCAACTTCTCACTCAAGCTTGTGGGAATGGTGGTATTAAATGCTGAGCTGTAGTTAATGAACTACATAGTTCATACATACCTATCCTGACAGAGGTGCTTGTGTTGTCCAGGTGGTCTAAAGCCGTGTGGAAAGCAATTGAGATTGCATCTGCCATTGACCTATTGTGGCAATAGATAAGTTGCAATGAGTCCAGGTCCTTGCTGAGGCAGGATTTCAGTCTGGTCATAACCAACCTCTCAAAGCATTTTGTTACTGTCGATATGGCCGATGGTCATTAAGGCAGCCCACATTATTCTTCTTAGGCACTGGCATAATTGTTGCCTTTTTGAAGCAAGTGGGAACTTCTGCCCATAGCAGTGAGAGGTTGAAAGTGTCCTTAAATACTCCTGTCAGTTGGTCGACATAGGTTTTCAGAGCCTTACCAGGTACTCCATCGGGACTTTGTGCCTTGCGAGGGTCACTCTCTTTAAAGACAGCCTAACATCAGCCTCTGAGACAGAGATCACAGGGTCATCAGGTGCAGCAGGGATCCTCACAGCTGTAGTTGTGTTCTCCCTTTCAAAGCGTGCATAGAAGGCGTTGAGTTCATCTGGTAGTGAAGTATCGCTGCCATTCATACTATTGGGTTTTGATTTGTAGGAAGTAATATCTTGCAGACCCTGCCAGAGTTGCCGTGCATCTGAGATCACTTCCAACCTTGTTCAAAATTGTCTCTTGGTCCTTGAAATAGCCCTCCACAAATCATATCTGGTTTTCTGGTACAGGCCTGGGTGCCACACTTGAATGCCACAGATCTAGCCTTCAGCAGACGACGTACCTCCTGGTTCATCCATGGCTTTTGGTTTGAGATTGTACAGTAAGTCTTTGTAGGCACACACTCATCCACACAGGTTTTAATGAAGTTGGTAACAACTGCAGCATACTCATCCAGGTTCGAAGTTGAATCCATGAATACAGTTCAGTCCACCGATTCAAAGCAGTCCTGTAGGCGCTCCTGGGCTTCCCTTCTCCAAACCTTCTTGGTTCTCATTACTGGTGCTGCAGTCTTCCGTCTCTGCCCATACTCAGGGAGTAGAAGTACAGCCAGGTGATCAGATTTCCCAAAGTGAGGGCATGGAATAGCACAGTAGGCATTCTTGACGGTGGTGTAACAATAGTCCAGTATGTTGTTTCCTCTGGTATTGCAAGGGATCTGTTGATGGTGGTTACTTAGTGATTTTTTTTTTCAGACCGGCCTGGTTAAAATCTTTCAAAATGATGATGAAGGCTTTAGGGTGCGCTGTTTTGTGCATGTTGATCCTATTGCTCAGATCATCTAAAGCCTCCTTGACATTGGCCTAAGGTGGAACGTAAAGTGCTACCAGAATGACCCCAGAGAACCCGTGGTCGGTAAGAAAGACAACACTTTATAGCTAGATATTCCATGTCTGGTGAGCAGAGTTGGGACAGCACTGATATATTTGTGCACCAAGTAGAGTTGATCATGAGGCATACTCCTCCACCTCTGCTTTTGAGAGACTCTATAGATCTATCCTGATGGTGTACAGTAAACCCGTCGATCTGAATCGCTGCATCCGGTACGGAAGGGGTTAACCAGGATTCCGTAAAACAAAAGACACACGCGGTCCTTATGTCCCTCTGATTCAGCACCCTGGCTCTGAGATCATCGATTTTATTCACCAGAAACCGTACGATCACCAGCAAGATAGTCGATATAGGGAGTTTAAAACCCCGTTTCCTTAAACGCACTTGTAATCCTGATTTACGCCCGCACTTCCTCCAAGGTGTCCTCCGTGGGCACTTCCGGTCACAATCGGTGTTGTTTCTGTCAGTTTTAAGCAGCCATAGTTCATTTGAACGCATTGAGGCATCTTTGTTGACTGTACTGACCTTGGAAGCAGTTGTGCTTTTTAGCTGTATCAGGCTGAAACAGGAATATTTAATCACATCCATTGAGAGCACTGCTGCTACTCGAATCGCGCCTAGGCACCCCGGAATTGTGGTGAACGTAGAATATTGAAGAGGAGGAGATGGACCAAGCATATCTTTGTTCACAGTTATAGCAGGACCTGTACAGTGGTCTCAAATACAAGACTGAAATATCTGTCAACTTCTTCAGCCAGATTATTCAAATTGGTTATTCTCTACATTCCCATCAACAAAAAAAGCCAATTTTGATTCACTCTACATGGTGTAAACAAATGACTGAGAGCACTGGCTGTAGCAAAAAGTATACAAAAGGTAAATATCCCAGAAATGTTGCTGAGGACTTGTACTCGAGACTTGACCAATGTTCAGCAAAGCTATTCCAGCACAGGTCCAACTCTAGTATCCACTAAATAAGCTGGACAAATCATTGCTTACCAGTACTGATTTTCTCTAGGAATAATTAACTTTAGTCCACTTTACATAACATGGAGTGAAGATCTGATGAGGGTGACTACCCTTGTCATTAAGGAAGATTTTGATCAAGTGCAATGTTAAACGAACCCTAGTGAAATTGAAGTGAATGGGCATCAAAGAGGCAATGTTGATACTTTTAGTTGAGCCAATTGGAAGGGAATCTCATAGAGGTATGAGTCATCTGATGAGGATCCCAATGGTTGGAATCTACAAAAACCTACGTGCCTCACAGAGAAGCCAGCTGTAATTGTTCAGTCAGCCATGATCTAGGATATTACTGCAGAGGTTTCTCAGGATAGTGTCCTAGGTCCAACCTTCTTCAGCTGCTTATTACTGAGCTTCCTTCGTAAGATAAAAAGTAATGATGCTTATTAATGACAGCATAATGTTTAATTCTAGTTTCAGTTCATTATAACATGAATATCTCTGTGCCTGGGTTCAGCATGCTGGAATGGCTGCCAAACATCATTTGTACCACACGGGTATGTACCAAAGAAAGACCATCTCACATTGAGAATCTAACCACCTACCCTTGATACTCCTGGCATTACCTTTGGCAAATCTCATCATTAATGTCCTCGGAGGCATGATTAATTAGAAAGTCAATTGAACCATCTAAATGAACACAGGCAGGTCAGATTCAGCATATTCTGCACAGCAAACAACACCATCTACAAGGCATTACCCAAGAGTGTGAGGGATTTCTCTCCACTTGACATGATGAGTGCAGCTTTGTATTTGCTTAACAGCTGCCAGGAGGAATCAGCTAATTGAGAAATTAAAGAGAGAAACGGGAACAGGAGGAAGTCAATCAACTTGTTCTGTATTTGTTCTATCAGTGATCTGAGCTTGGTTTTCAAATTATATTCTCACACTTCCCTTGCCTCTTGACTCCCGTGTAGTTAAAATGTTGGGCAATTTCCACCTTGAATGTTTTCAATTAATCAACCTTCACAGCTCTCTCAACAGATAAACTAAAAGATTTATTGTCCTCTAAGGGAAGAAATTCATCTTCATCTCCAAATGAAATGCTTGAAATTTAATTCTAAAACTATACTCTCCAATTCTAGTCATGCCTACAGTGGAAACATCCTCTCAGCAACCACCCTGTTAATCCCCCCAGGACCTTATATTTTAGTAAAATCACACCTCGTACTCCCAGGAACCCCCAGAAATCAGACTGGTGAATCCTTGCTGAACAAGCTCTAGTATGGCCTTCCTTAAATATTGATTCCAAAACTGTATGCAGTAATTTTACATTTCTGAGTTGAGAAGTGACCAATCAGCAAGAAGGATTCATGAGGAAGGGCCAATAAGAATAATTCAAGTGCAATCGGAACAGCCGTTTGCTGAGTGGCCATTCTTTTGGAGTGTGCCAGTCTTTACAGTGGCTTTGGCTCATCAGGTTTGGGTGTGATACACTGTCCTGTAGGTTACTCTCTCCCTCTGAGATTCCCTGTTTGTTTATTCCTCATCTTAGGGCATGGTAGACGGCTCCAGGGGCAGTGTTCTGTACTGTGTGTGGGATGTGGGAAGTCTGGTAGATGTCCAGTCTCCCAGATAAACACATCTGCATCAGGTGCACCAAGTTGTAGCTCCTGAGAGAATGTGTTAAGGAACTAGAGCTGCAGCTCGATGACTCATACGGGAGAACAAGGAGGTGATAGACAGGAGCCATGTAGGTAGTCACAGATAACTGGGTGACTGTCAGGAGAAGGAGGGGAAATGTACAGCCAGTACAGAGTACACCTGTAGCTGTTCCCCTCTAGAATAATTATACAACTTTAGGTACTATTGAGGGGGGCGACCTACTAGGGGGAGCCACAGTGACCTTGTCTCTGGCACTGAGTCTGGTGCTGTGGCTCAGAAGAGCAGAGAGGTTCAGAGGACTGTGGTGTTGATCGGAGATTCCCTAGTCAGAGGAACAGAAATGAGATTCTGTGGGTGTGATAGAGATATTTGGATGGTATGTTGCCTCCCTGGTGCCAGGGTTAGGGATGTTTTGGATTGGATCATGGGAGAGGGTGAGTGGCCAGGAGTCTTGGTACGTATTGCCACCAATGACATAGGTAGACAAGGTGAAGAGGTCCAGAAGAGGGATTTTAGGGAGCCCTGTGGAAAGTTGGGAAACAGGGCCTCCAGGGGAATAACCTGCCAGTGAGGGTAAGAATAAGATGATTTGGCAGGTGAATGTGTGGCTGAGGAACTGGTGCAGGGGATAGGAATTCAGATTTAACATAGAACATAGAATAGTACAGCACAGTACAGGCCCTTCGGCCCATAATGTTGTGCTGACCCTCAAACCCTGCCTCCCATTTAAGCCCCCACCTTAACTTCCTCCATATACCTGTCTAGTAGTCTCTTAAACTTCACTAGTGTATCTGCCTTCACCACTGACTCAGGCAGTGCATTCCACGCACCAACCACTCTCTGAGTAAAAAACCTTCCTCTAATATCCTCCTTGAACTTCCCACCCCTTACCTTAAAGCCATGTCCTCTTGTACTGAGCAGTGGTGCCCTGGGGAAGAGGTGCTGGCTGTCCACTCTATCTATTCCTCTTATTATCTTGTACACCTCTATCATGTCTCCTCTCATCCTCCTTCCCTCCAAAGAGTAAAACCCTAGCTCCCTTAATCTCTGATCATAATGCATACTCTCTAAACCAGGCAGCATCCTGGTAAATCTCCTCTGTACCCTTTCGAATGATTCCACATCCTTCCTATAGTGAGGCGTTTAGAACTGGACACAGTACTCCAAGTGTGGCCTGACCAGAGTTTTATAGAGCTGCATCATTACATCGTGACTCTTAAACTCTATCCCTCGACTTATGAAAGCTAACACCCCATAAGCTTTCTTAACTACCCTATCCACCTGTGAGGCAACTTTCAGGGATCTGTGGACATGTACCTCCAGATCCCTCTGCTCCTCCACGCTACCAAGTATCCTGCCATTTACTTTGTACTCTGCCTTGGAGCTTGCCTTCCAAAGTGTACCACCTCACACTTCTCCGGGTTGAACTCCATCTGCCACTTCTCAGCCCACTTCTGCATCCTATCAATGTCTCTCTGCAATCTTTAACAATCCTCTACAACACCACCAACCTTTGTGTCGTCTGCAAACTTGCCAACTCATCCTTCTACCCCCACATCCAGGTCGTTAATAAAAATCACGAAAAGTAGAGGTCCCAGAATAGATCCTTGTGGGACACCACTAGTCACAATCCTCCAATCTGAATGTACTCCCTCCACCACGACCGTCTGCCTTCTGCAGGCAAGCCAATTCTGAATCCACCTGGCCAAACGTCCCTGGATCCCATGCCTTCTGACTTTCTGAATAAGCCTACTGTGTGGAACCTTGTCAAATGCCTTACTAAAATCCATATAGATCACATCCACTGCACTACCCTCACCTACATGCCTGGTCACCTCCTTATAGATCATTAGGCTCCATTCTGGGGAAGATATGACATGTACAAAAGGGATGGGTTACATCTGAACCCGAGGGGGTCCAATATCTTTGCCTGGTTGTCTGGAGTTGTTCGGATGGGTTTAAACTAATTTGACAGGGGGATGGGAACTGGAGTGGTAGTGCTGAAGATGAGATTGTTTTACAAACAGAGGCAATGTGTAGTGAGGAAAGGCTGATGATAGGGCAGAACTGCAGTCAACAGGATGAGCTGCAACCAAAAGGTGGACAAAATCAAAAAGGGTGATGAATACAGGTCTGAAGGTGTTCTATCGAACGTATGTCGTATACGGAATAAGGTAGATGAACTTGTAGCACAGTTAAAGATCGGCATGTATGAAGTTATGGGCATCACTGATTCATGGCTGAAAGAAGATTATAGTTGGGAGCTTAATGACTAAGGTATCGAAAGAATAGGTGGGAAGGCAGAGGGGGCAACATTGGTCTGTTGGTAAAATATGAATCAAATCATTAGGAAGAGGCAACATAGGATCAGAAGGTGTTGAATCATTGTGGATAGAGCTAAGGAACTGCAAGGGTGAAAAGACCCTGATGGGAGTTATATACAGACACCCTAACAGTAGTAAGGATGTGACCTACAATTTCAACGGGAGGTAGAAAATGCATGCCATAAGGGTGTTGTGCAATGAACCGGAATTAATTAGAGAATTTAATGTAAACGAAACCTGAGGGACAAGTAATCATAATGGGAACAAATTCACCCTGAAGTTTGATATGGAGAAGCTAAAGTCAGATGTATCAGTATTACAGTGGAGTAAAGGGAATTACAGAGGCATGAGAGAGCACTTGGCCAGAATTGATTGGAAAAGAACACTGGCAGTGCTGTTGGCAGAGCAGCAATGACTGGAATTTCTGGCAATTCGGAAGGCACAGGATTGATAAATCCCAAAGAGGAAGAAGAATTGTAAAGGAAAGATGACACAACCTGGCTAACAAGAGAAGTTAAAGCCAACATAAAAGCCAAAGAGAGGGCTTATAATAGAGCAAAAATTAGTGGGAAGTTTGAGGATTCAGAAACTTTTAAAAATGGATTCCAGAAGTTCTTTTCAGGTAAAGAGTTTCTTAAATGCATCTAGGAGCATTGTAAGAAAGGTGGATGAGCTTAGAACATGGATTGATACCAGGAAATATGATGTTGTAGCTATTAGTGAAAAGTGGTTGCAGGAGGAGTGTGATTGGCAACTAAATATTCTAGGATTTCATTGCTTCAGGTGTGATAGAATAGGGGCAAGAGGTGGAGGTGTTGCATTGCTTGTCAGAGAAAATATAACAGCGGTGCTCTGGCAGGATAGATTAGTGGACTCGTCTAGGGAGGCTATTTGGGTGGAATTGAAGAATGGGAAAGGTGTCGTGACGCTTATAGACCACCTAATGGGGACCGAGAACTGGAGCAGCAAATTTGTAAGGAGATAGCAGATATTGTCGTAAGCACAAGGTTGTGATTGTGGGAGATTTTAATTTTCCACACATAGACTGGGAAGCCCATTCTGTAAAAGGGCTGGATGGTTTGGAGTTTGTCAAATGTGTGCAAGATAGTTTTTGCAGCAATGCATAGAGGTACCAACTAGAGAACGGGCAGTGTTGGATCTCCTGTTAGGGAATGAGATAGGGCAGGTGACGGAGGTACATGTTGGGGAGCACTTCAGGTCCAGTGATCACATTACCATTAGTTTCAAAATAATTATGGAGAAGGATAGGATTGGACCCAGGCTTGAGATTTTTGATTGGAGAAAGGCTAACTTTGAGGAGATGCGAAAGGATTTAGGAGTGGATTGGAACAATTTGTTTTATGGGAAGGATGTAATAGAGAAATGGACATTATTTAAAGGTGAAATTTTGAGGGCACAGGATCTTTATGTTCCTGTTAGGTTGAAAGGAAAGGTTAAAAGTTTGAGAGAGCCATGGTTTTCAAGGAATATAGGAAACCTGGTTCGGAAAAAGAGAGATACCTACCATAAATATAGGCAGCTTGGAGTTAATGAGGTGCTCGAGGAAAATAAAGAATGTAAAAAAAACCTTAAGAAAGAAATTAGAAAAGCTAAAAGAAGATACGAGGCTGCTTTGGCAAGTAAGGTGAAATTAAATCCAAAGGGTTTCTACAGCAAAAGGATTGTGAGGGATAAAATTGGTCTCTTAGAGAATCAGAGTGGATGGCTATGTGCGGAGCCAAAAGAGATGGGAAGGTTTTGAACAATTTCTTTTCTTCGGTATTGAACTAAGGAGAAGGATATTGAATTGTGTAAGGTAAAGGAAACAAGAAGGGTAGTTATGGAAAGTATGACAATTACAGAAGAGGAAGTACTGGCGCTTTTAAGGAATATAAAAGCGGATAAGTCTCTGGGTCCATACAAGATATTCCCTAGGACCTTGAGGAAAGTTAGCGTGGATATAGCAGGGGCTCTGACAGAAATATTTCAAATGACATTAGAAACGGGGATGGTGCTGGAGGTTTGGCGTATTGCTCATGTGGTTCCATTGTTTAAAAAGGGTTCTAAGAGTAAACCTAGCAATTATCGGCCTGTGAGTTTGACGTCAGTGGTGGGTAATTTCATGGAAAGTATTCTTAGAGATGGTATATATAATTATCTGGATAGACAGGGTCTGAGTAGGAACAGTCAATATGGATTTGTGTGTGGAAAGTCTGACAAATCTTATTGAATTTTTTGATGAGGTTACTAGGAAAGTTGACAAGGGTAAAGCAGTGGATGTTGTCTATATGGACTTCAGTAAGGCCTTTGACAAGGTTCCACACTGAAGATTAGTTAGGAAGATTCAATCGTTAGGCATTAATATCGAAGTAGTAAAATGGATGGGAGACGCCAGAGAGTAGTGGTGGATAACTGTATGTCAGATTGGAGGATGGTGTGTAGCGATGTACCTCAGGGATCTGTGCTGGGTCTAATGTTGTTTGTCATATACATTAATGATCTGGATGATGGGGTGGTAAATTGGATTATTAAGTATGCAGATGATAGTAAGATAGGTGGTGTTGGGGATAATGAAGTAGGTTTTCAAAACTCGCAGAGAGATTTAGGCCAGTTAGAAGAGTGGGCTGAAAGATGGCAGATGGAGTTTAATGCTGAAAAATGTGAGGTGCTACATTTTGGTAGGACTAATCAAAATAGGACATACATGGTAAATGGTAGGACATTGAAGAATGCTGTAGAACAGAGGGATCTAGGAATAATGGTGCATAGTTCCCTGAAGGTGGAATCTCACCTGGATAGGGTGGTGAAGAAAGCTTTTGGTATGCTGGCCTTTATTAATCAGAGCATTGAGTATAGAAGTTGAGATGTAATGTTGAAATTGTATAAGGCATTGGTAAGGCCAAATTTGGAGTATTGTGTACAGTTCTGGTCACCGAATTATAGGAAAGATGTCAATAAAATTGAGAGAGTACAGAGGAGATTTACTAAAATGTTGCCCGGGTTTCATCTTCTAAGTTACAGAGAAAGGTTGAACAAGTTAGGTCTTTATTCTTTGGAGCGTAGAAGGTTGAGGGGGTACTTGATCGAGGTGTTTAAAATTATGAGGGGGATAGATAGAGTTGACGTGGATAGGCTTTTTCCATTGAGAGTGGGGGACATGAGTTGAGAGTTAGAGGGCAAAAGTTTAGGGGTAACATGGGGGGGACTTCTTTACTCAGAGAGTGGTAGCTGTGTGGAACGAGCTTCCAGCAGCAGTGGTTGAGGCAGGTTCGATGTTGTCATTTAAAGTTAAATTGGATAGATATATGGATAGGAGAGGAATGGAGGGTTATGGGCTGAGTGCAGGTCGGTGGGACTAGGTGAGAGTAAGAGTTCGGCACGGACTAGAAGGGCCAAGATGGCCTGTTTCCGTGCTGTAATTATTATATGGTTATATGGTTAAATAAAATGTAAAAGAGAAGCAACAGGTGAATATCAGACCACTGGAAAATGATGCAGGAGAGGCAGTACTGGGGGAGAAGGAAACGGCAGATGATATTTTGTATCAGTCTTTGCTGTGGAAGGCACGAGCAGTGTCATGGTAGTTCCAGGTGTTGGGTCATGAAGTGTGCAAAGTTACCATTACTAGGATGAAGGTTTTTGGGAAACTGCAAGGTCTGAAGGTAGATCAGTCACCTGAACCAGATAGTGTACACCCCAGGGTTCCAAAAAAGGTGGCTGATGAGATTGTGAAGGCATTAGTGATGATCTTTCAAGAATCACTAGATTCTGGAATGGTTCTGGAAGACTGGAAAATTGCAAATATCACTTCACTCTTCAAGAAGGGAGAGAGGCAGAAAAAAGGAAATTATAGGCCAAATTATAGACCTCGGTGGTTGGGAAGATGCTGAAGTTGATTATTAAGGATGTGGTTTCGGGGTACAGGGAAGCACAAGGTTAAATAGGCCATAGTTAGTATGGGAAAGTCTTGCCTGGCTCATCTGTTGGAATTCTTTGAAGAAATAATAAGCAGGATAGATAAACGAGAATTGGTTGATGTGTATTTGGATTTTCAGAAGGCCTTTGACAAGGTGCTACACATGAGGTTGCTTAACAAGCTACAAGCCCAAGCCAATACAGGAAAGGTTCTAGCATGGATAAAGCAGTGACTGACTGGGAGGAGGTAAAGACTGGGAATAAAGAGAGACTTTTCTGGATGGCTGTTTGTCAGTGACAAGTGGTGTTCCACAGGGGTCTGTGTAGGACTGATTATTTTTAGGTTGTATGTCAATGATTTGGATGATGAAATTGATGGATTTGTTGCAAAGTTTGCTGTGATATGAAGTGGGGCATGTAGTTCTGTGAAAAGTAGAGAAGCTTCAGAAGGAGTTAGACAGATTAGGTGACAGATGGAATACAGTGTCAGGAAGTGTATGGTCATGCACTTAGGTAGAAGAAATGAAATGGTTGACTGTTTTCTAAATGAAGAGAAAATACAAAAAACTGAGGCACAAAGGGATTTGGGATTCCTAGTGCAGAATTCCCTAAAGGTTAATTTCAAGGTTGAGCCTGTGGTGAGGAAAGCAAATGCAATGTTAGCATTCATTTCAAGAGGAACAGAATATAAAAGCAAGGATGTTATGCTGAGACTTTATAATGCACTGGTGAGGCCTCGCTCAGAATACTGTGAGCAGTTTTGGCCGCTCATCTCTGATAGGATGTGCTGAAGCTGGACAGGGTTCAAAGGAGGTTCACGAAAATGATTCCAGGATTCGATAGTTTGTCATATAAAGAGTGTTTGATGGCTCTGGGTCTTTATTCACTGGAATTCAGAAGAATGAGGGGTGACCTCAATGAAACCTATCGAATGGTGGAAGGCCTCGATGGAGTGGTAATGGAGAGGATGTTTCCTATGGTGGGAGAATCTAAGCCAAAAGGACACAGCCTCAGAATGGAGGGGTGTCCTTTTAGAATGGAGATCAGGAGAAATTTCTTCAGCCAGCATGTGGTGAATCTGTGGAATATGTTGCTAGAAGTTGTTGTGGAGGCCAAGTCTTTACGTATATTTAAGGCAGAGATTGATAGATTCTTGATTGGTCAGGCCATGAAGGGATTCAGGGTGAGAAGGCAGGAGATTGAGGTGGAAAGGAAAAATCAATTAGTCATGATGAAATGGCAGAGCAGTCTGGATGGGCCAAATAGCCTAATTTTGCTCCTGTAGCTTATGGTCTTATTAAACCTTCCCTTTAGTCCTCATTCTGCATACAACAAAACCAAAAATCCATTGTCCTCATGACCCATTTGCTGTATACTTGTACTCATCCGCCAGTGTCCCCAAGTTCCTTTGAACACTGCACCTTATGAGTCTCCACTCCTGGTATTGAACTATAGTACCACCCATTCACTTTTACCTGGTCTAAGTCTAGGAACCCTCACTCAATAATATTGTGGGAGCAGCCATATCAGAAATACTAGGAGTATCTCATGTACAGTTGGACTATATAATGAATGTCACCTTTGCAGCAATACTTGTGTAAGAAAATGAACAAAAGGGTGAAGCATGATGTTAAGATCTTGGATAAAAATGTAAAAGACAAGGAATGTGTGGACTGCAAAAGAGAGTTAATATTTCATGTTGATGACCCCAATCAGAACTGAAAGTGGGAAACCAAGTATATCTGAAGCTACAGGCAAGATAGGGGTGAAATGTTTGTAATTATATAGCTCCTGGGATTCTTCATGTGACACAAATGTTGCTTGCAGTGAAGACAATGAATGTTTATTACTCAGAGTTAATCATCTGGAGGACTGTAAACAGAGAATAAAGAATGACATAAGTACTATAAATAAAATAAAAATAGTGCTTGAAATGAAGATCTGGAGAAAATCTGAAATAAGGGAAAGTGCTGAGACAGTACATGGACTGGGCAGTATCAGTAGAAGAAGAAAAACTAAATTAATGTTGCAGTGAAAGACCTGTGTCAGAACAAGTCAGTGCTGACAGAATCAGGAGAGAGTGAGATTGTTGAATTCATTATTGAGTCCCAAGGGCAGCCATGTGCTTGTATGAAAGGCAGGAAACCGATAACAATCATGGTGAGTTGCTTTTGAACTGGAGGCTCGTAGGTAGGTGTTACCAAGGCTCAGTGATAGGTCCATTGCTGTACATCATCTATATCAATGATTTGGATGAAAATGTACAAGGTATGTTTAGTAAGTTTGATGATGACACTAAAGTGGGTGGTGCTGACAGTAAAATTTTTCATCAGGATTTACAGAGGGATCTTGATTAGCTGGGTGTGAGCTGAGGACTATCAAATAGAATTTCGATAAGTACAAGGTCTCTATTTTGGGAAAGCAAATGAGCGTAGGAATTTTACAGAAAATGATTGGGCCTTGAAGAGTGTTGTAGAATAGAGGCACCTGGGAATCATAGCATAGTTCTCCAAAAGTGTCATTACATGCAGACAGGGTAATGATGAAGGTTTGTGGAACAGTGGCATCATCTATCAGAACACTGAGTATGGAAGTTGAAATGTTAATGTAGCAGTTGTGGGGCTGTATTTGCAATATTGTGTTCAGTTTTGTCATAAGAGAAATGTCACTAAGTCACAGAGTCACAGAGAAGTACAGCACAAGAAACAGGCCCTTCAGCCCATCTGCTCAATAGGTACATTTAATGTCAGAGAAATGTATTCTCTATACATCCTGAAATTCTTTTTCTTTGCAAGCATCCATGAAAACAGAGGTATGTCCCAAAGAATGAATGACAGGTAATTGTTAGAACCCCAAAGCTCCCCCAACTCCCCCCTCCCACGCAAAAGCAGCAGCAAAGCAATGATTCCCCCTCCCCCACCAGAGGGAAAAAAAGCATCTGCACGCTCCACTAAGCACTCAAGCATGCAGCAAAGCATCAGTAAAGACACAGACTTGCAGTACCCCAAAGCCTACTCGTTCACCCGGTACTGCGACATACCACAGGCTCTCTCTCCCTAGGAAGGGAAAAAGAGATGTCCCCGTTTCACAGCGAGACAGGAGACATAACAAAACAACTCGCTGATTAATGATGTTAAAAGTCTGTTGCATCACTTTTTCCCAGCTCTGTGCCCAAAGAACTTGGGTCTCTAGGAACACAGCCAACAGCCAGCCCACTGCTTTTGATCTTCCGTTTCCGACAACACATCATGCAGCAGCACTGACCTCAAATCCACCCACCTCCAGAGCCACGATAATCCAGCACCCTAAAGGCACAGTAGTCTTCCAGGCCACATCCTTGGCATATCGAAAAGCGGCCTGGAAAATTACTGTTTCAGAGTCTGGTAATCCTGGTGTGGATGCTACGTAGTCTCTTCCCTGATGGGTGTTGGACAAAGAGTCCATGAACAGGATGGTGAGATCCTTCTTGATGTTACTGGTCTTTTCCCAGCACCTTTCTGTATATATATGTCTAGGTGATGCATTGAGCAGTTTTGACTACCTGTTGTAGAGCCTTCCCATCTGCTGCAGTCCATTTTCCATAACATGTAGTGATGCAGCTTGTCAGGTGAACCTATAGAATGACATGAGTATGGATGTGCATAGTCCACCTATCTTCAGCCTCCTCAGAAAGTAGAGGAGTTGGTGACCTTTCCAGATTGTGAAGAATATGTTCTAGGATGGTGAGAGGTTGTGTGAGATGTGCGCTCCCAAGAGTTTGAAACTGCTCACAGTTTCCTCTGCTGTGCTGCCTATGTAAAGAGGGGGCTGTGTGTGCAGCAAGTTCTCCTGAAGTCCATAAACATCTTATTGACAATGAGGAAGCGGTTATTTGCCTGACACAAGACCTCAAGCTCTTCCACCTTCTCCCTGAAGGCCACCACAGTGTGTCAGCCGGCTGGTGGTGCAGTGAGATCAGCGCCGGACTCTGGAGTGAAGGTTCCCGAGTTCGAATCTGGGGTCGGGCCAACCCCGAGCACGCTTTCCATCTGTCGAGCTAGCCACTCGGCCTCGTAAAAAATACCAGAGTCGAGTCAGGAACGTTCATAACGTGACCCGGTTAATCCCGACACCACGCACTAGACAAGAATGGCTGAATGTCTGGTACGACGTGCCTTAAATAAATAAATCTCAGTGTTCGTATCATTGGTGAACTTGACAATGTGATTACTTGGGTGTTTGTCTGTGCAGTCGTACATGAGCAGAGTGTATAGTCATGGGTTCAGGACTCCCATGTTGAGGATGATGGGGAGGGAGGAGAGGCTGTGCATTCTGACTATCTGTGGTCCATTGTGTAGGAAGTCCAATACCCAGTTGCACAGTGGTGTATTTAGACCAAGGACTAGGAGTTTGTTCTGTGGGACAGTAGTGATGAATGCTGAAATGAAATCCAGAAGCAGAATTTGGAGGTAAGTGTCCTTGTTTTCTAGGTGTGATAGGACCAGGTGCATAACAGATGCTACGGCATCTGTGATAGAGGGGTTGGCATCAGCGCTACTGGGCAGTAGTCATTTAGTTCTGAAGGTGTAGAGTTCTTTGGTACATGGCTATGGAGGCTGATTTGAAGCATGTGGGCACAGTAGCCTGGATGAGCGTTGTGTTGAAGATGTCCATGAAAACATCAGAGAGCTAGTGTACACACTCCCTGAAAACTCAGCCTGAAATATCTGGTCTGGCTGCCTCACAGGGGTTGACTCTCTAAAGAGTCCTTCTCACATCTGCTGATGTTACAGACAGTGGCTGCTCGCCAGGAGGGGAGGGATAGCTTTCATGGCTGACATTGTGTTGCATGCCTCAAAGCACACATAAAAGTTGTTTAGTGGGAGTTATCACTGGTACAGTCGACACTCTTTTTTCCTTTCATATTCAGTAATTTGCTTGTTTCCCAGCCACATATGTCAAGGATTGTTATGATCCTGAATTTTTTTAACGTAAGCAGTCTTTGCCCTCCTGATGCTTAAGATGAGGTGTTTCCTGGCTCCTCTGAAAGTTGATCTGTCTCCAGAATTGAAGGTAGTGTCTCGAGCTTTTAGTAGTGAGTGCAGCTCAGTGTTCAACCAGGGCTTCTCGTTGCGCTGGGAGATGACCATTCTTGAGGTATTTATATTGTTCACGTACTTACTGATGTTGCTGATGGCAGATGAGACCCATTCCTTGAGGTCCATGTCTTCTCCACTTGTGGTGGCCTCCTTAAACATCTGCCAGTTCATCTGTTCAAAACAGTCCTGAGGCATAGAGATGGTCTCACTAGGCCATCCAGTGCTAGTTCTCTTGACTAATTTCTCCAGCAGCAGTCTGAATGATGGAGATGTGGTCAGAGGTTAAGATGAGGATGTTGGATGGCTTTGTCAGTACCCTGTATATTTTGTATGAAACCCCCTCACCAGGCTTGTACAGAAACTTGGCTTGTTAGCCGCTCTCCTAACCACTGGACTCAGCGGTGAGAAAGCCATCTTTCTCAGACAATGTGTATCTAGGGTCAGTATGATTCGGGGCTCACCAAGCAGAAAAGTTGGGATGTTTCGATTAACAGAACCTCAATTTGAGGGAAAGCTGTGTAAATACAGCCCATATGAAATTATCCATTGGCAAGAAATAACAGATTATACACAGCATACAGGAAGTGTATTTACTAATTTCAACTTAATCAACCAGTTATTAAGAGGAAAAGAAAAAGAAACAAAATGAAAATGCCCATTATAATTAAACCAGTCTAAATGTACACAGTGTTAGAACTCATATCTTCCAAAAGCTGGATGTGTCTCTAGCAGGCATGAACTTCGCTCCCCACCATCAATCTCGATGGCTCCACCAATCCAGGGCATGTTCAAAACCTGGACTCCAGCACCGTCAATGCGGGCTCCAATGACCATGGACACCTTCAAAGCAATTGCGCAACCTCTAACTGTGACTCCAGCATTGAACTCCAGGCCGGGTCTTCACATGCGCTTATTGTGACTCCCGTCTTCCCTTCCCCCACCACCACTCTGCAATCCCATCTCCCTCAGATCCCATCGTCAGCTCCTGGGCCCTCAGAGGCTCCATTTTCCTCCCACCCCAACGCTCCCCTCTCTATTGACACCACCAGCCTCTCTCCCTCTCCCCCTACCCCCTCTGATCTCAGCTCTCATCCGTGTCGGGTCTTTACCATCCCCTCTGACCTTCAGCTCTCTGATGTTGAGTGCTCTGTCCTCAGTAAGGGCCTTACCTTTGTCCTCCTTCGCCCACACCTCAGCGAGTTCTGCGTGTGCCATGACGCTGAACTCTTCTTCCACCAGCTCTGACTTCGAGCCTACTTTTCAGCAAGGACTCTCCCACCCCCACCGATGACCCCTTCTCCCGTCTTCAACCCTCCTCCTCTTCATGGACACCCCTATCTGGTCTTCTGCCTGCTCTAGATCTCTTTATTGCTGACTGCCGACGGGACATCAACCATCTCGACTTCACCACACCTTGTTCCAATTCCAACCTCACTCCTTCTGAATGCTGTGCTCTCCACTCCCTCTGCACTAATCCTAACCTTACTATTAAACCCTTTTGCCTATCACCTGTCCAGCTCTTGGCTCTATCCCTCCCCCATCTGTCTTCTATCATTTTGGATCTCCCCCTCCCCCTCCAACTTTGAAATCCCTTACTCACTCTTCCTTCAGTTAGTCCTGACGAAGGGTCTCGGCCTGAAACGTCGACTGCACCTCTTCCTACAGATGCTGCTTGGCCTGCTGCGTTCACCAGCAACTTTGATGTATGTTGCTCAAATTTCCAGCATCTGCAGAATTCCTGTTGTTTGTATTAATCCCACCAATAAGGGGGGTGCTGTTGTAGTCTGGTGTACTGACCTCTACCTTGCCGAGGCACAGCGACAACTCGCAGATACCTCCTCTTATTTACCCCTCAATCCTGACCCCACTAAGGAGCACCAGGACATTGTCTCCCACACCATTACCAACTTTATCCGCTCAGGGGATCTCCCATCCACTGCCATCAACCTTATAGTTCCCACACCCTGCACTTCCCTTTTCTACCTCCTACCCAAGATCCATAAACCTGCCTGTCCAGGTAAACCCATTGTCTCAGCTTGCTTCTGCCCCACCGAACTCATTTCTGCATACCTGAACACTTTTATCCCCCATTGTTCAATCCCTTCCTACTTATGTTTGTGACACTTCTCATGCTCCGAATTTTTTCAATGAATTAAGTTCCCTGGCCCCCACTGCTTTATTTTCACCATGGATGTTCCCCACCAGGAAGGTCTCAAAGCTCTCCGCTTCTTTTTGGATTCCAGACCTAACCAGTTCCCCTCTACCACCACTCTCCTCCGTCAGGCAGAATTGGTCCTTACTCTTAATAATTTCTCCTTTGGCTCTCCCACTTCCACCAAACTAAAGGCACTCGTATGGGTCCCAGCTATGCCTGCCTTTTTCCTTCGCTACATCGACGACTGCATTGGCGCTGCTTTCTGCACGCATGCTGAGATCGTTGACCTCATTAACTTTGCCTCCAACTTCCACCTTGCCCTCAAATTTACCTGGTCCATTTCCAACACCTCTCTCCCCTTTCTTGATCTTTCTGTCTCTATCTTTGGAGGCAACTTATCTACTGATGTCTACTATAAACCTACGGACTCTCACAGCTACCTGGACTATTCCTCTTCTCACCCTGTCTCTTGACAAAACGCCATCCCCTTCTCGCAATTCCTCCGTCTCTGCCACATCTGCTCTCAGGATGAGGCTTTTCATTCCAGGACGAAGGAGATGTCTTCTTTTTTTAAAGGAAGGGGCTTCCCTTCCTCCACCATCAACTCTGCTCTCAAACACATCTCTCCCATTTCACCATTTCATGCTCTCACCCCATCCTCCCACCACCCCACTAGGGATAGGGTTCCCCTTGTCCTCACCTACCACCCCACCAGCCTCCGGGCCCAACATATAATTCTCCGTAACTTCTGCCACCTTCAACGGGATCCCACCACTAAGCACACCTTTCTCTCCACCCCTCTCTCTGCTTTCCGCAGGGATTGCTCCCTACACGCCTCCCTTGTCCATTCATCCCCCCCATCCTTTCCCACCAATCTCCCTCCCGGCACTTATCCTTGTAAGTGGAACAAGTGCTACACATGCCCTTACACTTCCTCCCTTACCACCATTCAGGGCCCCAGACAGTCCTTCCAGGTGAGGCGACACTTCACCTGTGAGTCAGCTGGTGTAATATACTGCATCCGGTGCTCCCGGTATGGCCTTCTATATATTGGTGAGGTCCAATGCAGACTGGGAGACCATTTCGCTGAACACCTACGCTCTGCCCGCCAGAGAAAGCAGGATCTCCCAGTGGCCACACATTTTAATTCCATGTCCCATTCCCATTCTGATATGTCAATCCATGGCCTCCTCTACTGTAAAGATGAAGCCACACTCAGGTTGGAGGAACAACACCTTATATTCTGTCTGGGTACCCTCCAACCTGATGGCATGAACATTGATTTCTTTAACTTCCGTTAATGCCCCTCCTCCCCTTCTTACCGCTTCCCTTATTTATTTATTATTTCCCCTCTTTTTTCCTCTCTCTTTTTTTTCTCTCTGTCCCTCTCACAATCACTCCTTGCCTGCTCTCCATCTTCCTCTGGGGTCCCCTCCCCCTTTCTTTCTCCCGAGGCCTCCCACCCCATGATCCTTCTGCAGCTCTGTAACCCTTTTGCCAAACAACTTTCCAGCTCTTAGCTTCATCCCTCCTCCTCCTGTCTTCTCCTATCATTTTGGATCTCCCCCTCCCCCCCACTTTCAAATCTCTTACTTTCTCTTCTTTCAGTTAGTCCTGACGAAGGGTCTTGGCCTGAAACGTCGACTATACTTCTTCCTATAGATGTTGCCTGGCCTGCTGCATTCCATCAGCATTTTGTGTGCGTTGCTTGAATTTCCAGCATCTTCAGATTTCCTCGTGTCTGTGTCTGTTCCTCGTTGTTCAGACTTCTCATCACTGATCACTGGTAGAACTTCCCATCTTAGACTCCTTCAAATCGGATCGAATTCTATGGCCATCTCTCTCAATTTTCACCTCTCTCTATCTCCACCACAAATCTCTCTCTGCCCTGCTTTCTCTAGAACCTTCTCCCAATTCTACCATCCTGATTGGCTGACACAGCATTCCTAAGTTGAACATCACAGTCCTTAATCTTCATCTGAAACCCAAACACAATCAGCAGGACACACTGCTTCTACAGAAAGCTACTAAATAAAAAAACCCAAACGACAGGAATTCTGCAGATGCTGGAAATTCAAGCAACACACATCAAAGTTGCTGGTGAATGCAGCAGGCCAGGCAGCATCTCTAGGAAGAGGTGCAGTCGACGTTTCAGGCCGAGACCCTTCGTCAGGACTAACTGAAGGAAGAGTGAGTAAGGGATTTGAAAGTTGGAGGGGGAGGGGGAGATCCAAAATGATAGGAGAAGACAGGAGGGGGAGGGATGGAGCCAAGAGCTGGACAGGTGATTGGCAAAAGGGATACGAGAGGATCATGGGACAGGAGGTCCTGGAAGAAAGACCAGGGGGAGGGGGACCCAGAGGATGGGCAAGGGGTATATTCAGAGGGACAGAGGGAGAAAAAGGAGAGTGAGAGAAAGAATGTGTGTATAAAAATAAGTAACAGATTGGGTACGAGGGGGAGGTGAAGCATTAGCGGAAGTTAGAGAAGTCGATGTTCATGCCATCAGGTTGGAGGCTACCCAGATGGAATATAAGGTGTTGTTTCTCCAACCTGAGTGTGGCTTCATCTTTACAGTAGAGGAGGCCTTGGATAGACATGTCAGAATGGGAATGGGATGTGGAATTAAAATGTGTGGCCACTGGAAGATCCTGCTTTCTCTGGCGGACAGAGCGTAGGTGTTCAGCAAAGCGGTATTCCAGTCTGCATCGGGTCTCGCCAATATATAAAAGGCCACATCGAGAGCACCGGATGCAGTATATCACCCCAGCCGACTCACAGGTGAAGTGTCGCCTCACCTGGAAGGACTGTTTGGGGCCCTGAATGATGGTAAGGGAGGAAGTGTAAGAGCATGTGTAGCACTTGTTCCGCTTACACGGATAAGTGCCAGGAGGAAGATCAGTGGGGAGGGATAGGGGGGGGGAAGAATGGACAAGGGAGTTGCGTAGGGAGCAATCCCTGCGGAATGCAGGGGGGGGGAGGGAAAGATGTGCTTAGTGGTGGGATCCCATTGGAGGTGGCGGAAGTTACGGAGAATAATATGTTGGACCCGGAGGCTGGTGGGGTGGTAGGTGAGGACCAGGGGAACCCTATTCCTAGTGGGGTGGCGGGAAGATGGAGTGAGAGCAGATGTACGTGAAAGGGGGGAGATGCGTTTAAGAGCACAGTTGATAGTGGAGGAAGGGAAGCCCCTTTCTTTAAAAAAGGAAGACATCTCCCTCGTCCTAGAATGAAGAGCCTCATCCTGAGAGCAGATGCGGCGGAGACGGAGGAATTGCAAGAAGGGGATGGCGTTTTTGCAAGATACAGGGTGAGAAGAGGAATAGTCCAGATAGCTGTGAGAGTCAATAGGCTTATAGTAGACATCAGTGGATAAGCTGTCTCCAGAGACAGAGGCAGAAAGATCTAGAAAGGGGAGGGAGGTGTCGGAAATGGACCAGGTAAACTTGAGGGTAGGGTGAAAGTTGGAGGCAAAGTTAATAAAGTCAACGAGCTCTGCATACGTGCAGGAAGCAGCGCCAATGCAGTCGTCGATGTAGCGAAGGAAAAGTGGGGGACAGATACCAGAATAGGCAGGGAACATAGATTGTTCCACAAAGCCAACAAAAAGGCAGGCATAGCTAGGACCCATACGGGTGCCCATAGCTACACCTTTAGTTTGGAGGAAGTGGGAGGAGCCAAAGGAGAAATTATTAACAGTAAGGACTAATTCCGCTAGATGGAGCAGAGTGGTGGCAGAGGGGAACTGATTAGGTCTGGAATCCAAAAAGAAGTGTAGAGCTTTGAGACCTTCCTGATGGGGGATGAAAGTATATAGGGACTGGACATCCATGGTGAAAATAAAGCAGTGGGGGCCAGGGAACTTAAAATCATCGAAAAGTTTAAGAGCGTGAGAAGTGTCACGAACATGGGTAGGAAGGGATTGAACAAGGGGGGATAAAACAGTGTCAAGGTATGCAGAAACGAGTTCGGTGGGGCAGGAGCAAGCTGAGACAATAGGTCGGCCAGTACAGGCAGGTTTGTGGATCTTGGGTAGGAGGTAGAAACAGGAAGTGCGAAGTGTGGGAACTATAAGGTTGGTAGCAGTGGATGGGAGATCCCCTGAGCGGATAAAGTCGGTGATGGTGTGGGAGACAATGGCTTGGTGCTCCTTAGTGGGGTCACGATCGAGGGGTAAATAAGAGGTGGTATCCGCGAGTTGTCGCTGTGCCTCGGCAAGGTAGAGGTCAGTACTACAACAGCACCCCCCTTATCGGCGGGTTTAATAATAAGGTTAGGATTAGTGCGGAGAGAGTGGAGAGCAGAGTGTTCCGAAGGAGTGAGGTTGGAATGGGGACAAGGTGCGGTGAAGTCGATATAAATAAAATAAAAAAACCTACAGCATTACCATAAAAAAATTTAAGCAAGGGTCTGTTTGTACCCCTAGTAGCCATAGTGATGTGTTGGTGGAATTTGAGTAAAATGTCCTGCAGGTGAGCATGATTGAAGTCTCCTGCATTTATGTAGAGATAATCCAGATGTTTGTTTTGTTGAGCTGATGTTACTGTAAACCTCTCCGAGTGCGACCTTGGCGTTCGTGCTCAGGGGATTTAGACAGTGGGAATGCTCATTACAATAAACTCAATGAGCAGGTAATGTGGCTGGCCTTTAATTTTTAGATGTTCAATTGGCCCCAGGACAGTGACTGCTAATAATGAGTTTATGCCCCATAAACTTTGTGAATGTACATACAGATTCCACCTCCTTTGGATTTCCCTGACAGAGAGATTCTGTCTGTGCAGAACAGAGTCATCCTGTTGAGTTGAAACAGCAATTCGGGCATTTTGTAGTCTAACCATGTTTCAGTGAAAACCAGAAAGCCAGTTTCTCATATATTTCTGTGTTTTCATTCTCAGTCTCAGTGAGTCCATTTTCTAGTGAGTGGACATTGGATGTGAAAAGTGATGGTACCGCTGGCCTGCTCAGGTTAGCTGTCAACCTAGCTAGTGCCCTAGCTCTCTTATTGCATTTTGGCTTATTCTCACATTGCTTGCACCTACTGTTTCCTCGGATGAGGTGCCTAAGCCAGGTGTCTGTAGAATCCTTAGTTCTTTGAGCACAACTACTAATTCTGCTGCTGGCGGCGTAAAAGTAATTTTGTTAAAGAGTTCAGCAGTGCTCTGCTCGTGGAGTTTTGGTTAACTGAAATTCCTGATTAGAAACTTTGTAACGTTATCTAAGAATTTAAAACTAGCACCATTATTGGGTACTGGAATCTTCAGTGCCTGTCTGCAGCACCATTTCAGATACAGTGGGATTAGATTAGTTGCAGATATGGGTGGAAAATGGCAGGTGTTTAATCTGGCTGGTTGTGAGGTGCTGCTCTTTGGGAGATCAAATTTAAAGGGACAGAACACTGTTAATGGCAAGACCCTTGAAGGTGTTGATATGTAGATGGATCTTGGGGGTTAAGTCTATACTTCCTTGAAGGTGACTTTTTTTTAGATTATGAGGACACACAGTCCTCTTTTATTGTCTTTTAGTAATGCATACATTAAGAAATGATACAATGTTCCTCCAGTATGATATCACAGAAACACAAGACAGACCAAGACAGAAAAACTGACAAAATCCACATAATTATGACATATAGTTACAACAGTGCAAAACAATACCGTAATTTGATGAAGAACAGACTATGGGCATGGTAAAAAACAAGTCTCAAAGTCTCTCGAAAGTCCCATCATCTCACACACCTGGTAGAAGGAAGAAAACTCTCCCTGCCATGAGCTTCCAGTGCTGCAAACTTGCCAATGCAGCATCCTGGAAGAACCTGACTACAGTCCAACTCCGAGTCCGTCCAAAAACTTCGAACATCCGACCAGCCCTCCGACACCGAGCACTGAGCACCATCACTGCCGAGCGCTTCGACCCCAGCCCCGGCCGTCAACAACAGACAAAGCCGAGGGTTTGGGGCCTTCGTCTCCAGAGATTCTCGATCACACAGTAGCAGCGGCAGCGAAGCAGGCATTTCAGAAGTTTTTCCAGATGTTCCTCCATGCTTCTCACATCTGTCGCCATTAAATCAGAATTGTGCACAGCATCCTACTTACAAATATGATATAATTTCACCAGAGAGGCCGCACGCGCTGCATCACGCCGCCATCTTCTCCTCCCTCCTTTCATTTAGTGATGGGATAAGAAGGTATATGGCATGCTTGCCTTCATCAGTCAAGGAACTGTGTTCAAGAGTTTGGAAGTAATGGAGCATTCTGATCAGAACTGTAGGAATGATTGTGTTAAATGCTGAGCTGTAGTGAATAAATACAGCCTGCCTTAAGTATTAGTATTGTCCAGGTGATCCAAGGCCACGCAAAGAGCCAATAAGATTTGCTTCCGCTATAGACCTATTGTAGTGATAGGCAAAGTGCAGCGGGTCCAAATCCTTGTTAGGCAGGTGTTGGTTTTAGCCATGACCAAACTCTCAAAACACTTAGTCACTGTATGTGTGAGTGGTACAGGACAATTACCCTGCTCTTCTTGGGCACTGGTATGATTGTTGCCCTTTCAAAAACGGTGGGAACTGCTGATTGAGCAATGAGAGATTGAAAGTGCCTTTAAAGACACTTGTCAGTTAGTTGGCACAGATTCTCAGAGCCCTGCTGGGTTACACCATCGGTGCCTGTTGCCTTGCGAGGGTACACCTTCTTGAAAGACACTCCAGTGTTGGCCACCAAGGCAGAGGTCACAGGTTCACTGGGTGCTGCATGTATTCTCATAGCAGTAGCTTTATTCTCCCTTTCAAAGCAAGCATAAATGGTGTTGAGTTCATTCATCTGGGAGTGAAGTATCACCGTTATTCATGATGTTGCATTTCAATTTGTAGGAAGTAATGACCTGCAAACCCTGCCAGAGTTGATGTGCATCCCACACTGCCTCTCATCTCAATTGGAATTGTTGCTTTTCTCCAAGATAGCTCTCTGTAAGTCACAGCCGGCCTTCTTGTAAAGTACTGGATCACCAAACTTGAATGCCACAGACCTAGCCCGCAGCAGACCTCGAATCTCCTGTTTCATCAATGGCTTTTGATTCAGGTATGTACAGTATATTCTCAAAGGCCCACACTCATCCACACAGGTTTTAATGAAGTCAGTGACAACTGTGGCAAATTCATTCGGACTCAAAGATGAATCTCTGAATACAGTCCAGTCCACTGATTCAAAGCAGTCCTATAAGTGCTCTTGCACACCTCCCTTGTTCATATTTTCTTGCTCCTCACTACTGGTGCTGCAGTCTTCAGTCTCTGCCTGTACTCAGGAGGTAGAAATACAGCCGGATGATCAGACTTTCCAAAGTGATGGCATGAGATGGCACAGTAAGTGTTCTTGATGGTGGTATAACAGTGGCCAGTGTGTTGGGTCCTCTGGTTCCATGTGATATGTTGGTGATAATTATTTAGAGAATTTTTCAAGGTGGCCTGATTAAAATCCTCCAAGCTGACAAGGGAAAGCATCAGGATGTGCTGTTTCATGCCTGTTGATTATATCGCTCAATTCATCTAGAGCCTTCTTGACATGGGCTTGAGGTGCACTGCTACCCAGATGATGGCTCAAAACTCCTGTGGCAGATAAAATAGACAACTCTTGATTGCTAGATGTTCGCGGCTGAGTGAGCAGGACCAGGACAGAACCTGTTTCCTCTTGCCTTCTCAAATATATACTTCAACAAGAATGCTGATGGTAAAAGTTCACCAGCAGCAAAATAACCTCCAGCTTCCCATAACGGTAAATACTCAGTAAGACTACTGGAAGCAGTGGCAGATGTCCATAAGACACAGGAGCAGAATTAGGCCATTCAGCCTATCGAGTCTGCTCCACCATTCCATCATGGCCGATCCCAGATCCAACTCAACCCCATACACCTACCCTCTCACCATATCCATTGATGCTCTGACCAATTAGGAAGCTATCAAATTCTGCTTTGAATATACCCATGGACTTGGCCTCCACCGCAGTCTGTGGCAGAGCAGTCTACAGGTTCACCTCTCTTTGGCTATAAAAATTCCTCATTACTTCTGTTCTAAAAGTTCATCCATCAATTTTGAGGTTGTCCCCTCAAATTCTGGATATCCTCATATTCCACAAAACTGACACCCAATAAGAATAACTGTGATGGGTGGATGCTGCAACTATTTGGTTTCGCTTGAACAAATAGACCCAGACTCAGTAGTTCCTCCAAGACTCACTCCATTGTTAATACAGAGAAGAAGATAGAGAGTTGCGAGAAATGTTTTATATCATACACTACCTACGCCACTAATAGGTAGAGTTAAATTAAGCAACCCCTCATAGTCTACACCACCGAATATACTTAGCAATGTTAAAAGGCCTGAACAGATTAGATCCTAAGAAACTGACAGAAGGAACATGAAACGTGATCCCTGAAGCAGCCAGTCAACCGTGGACTGGGTAGGGTGGAGGTCCTTGGCGTCAGTTCAGCTGCTCAGCCCGAAGGTGGGACCCAGTTGAGTGGTCTGCCCAAGAAAGGACTTTCCCACCCTTATAGCACTATCGCCACCTCCCAGTCCAGCTGGAAAGGGCTAGGCATCCAATCCGACACTTACACGACCCTAACTTGGGCCAATCCAAGTCCAAGCCACGTATTAAGCCAACATACATTCTCCACACCTGCAAGTACCACGGTCAGGTGACCTTTAACAACCAGCCTTTGCCCCCTCAGGGACAATGCATCCTATTAATCTTACAACCAAACAATGTGAAAAAATATTCTTTAGAGACAAGGTGATTAATTACTTTTACACAGATCAGCACTTTTAGCATGCTCTCAGGCATGTTATCTGGTAGACCAGAGTCACATATTCTTCTCCCCTTGTCTAGTATCAAGGGTCAATCTGCCCAACAATATGTCAGGCCCACAAATATCTAATTATTAACCGTTTCCTTGCCGTGCCAATTTTCATAGCCACACATCTCACCCATACACTATACACTTACCTATACACCTCACCAGAGCAAACATCCTCTCCACATCTACCTTATATGGCCCTCTCAATGTTCAACAGGTTTCAATGAGATCCCCACACATTCTTCTAAATTCCAGTGAGTACAGGCCCAAAGCTGCCAAACACTTCTGATATGTTAACCCCTTCATTCCCAGAATAATCCTCGTAAACCTCCTCTGGATTCTCTCCAATGACAACACATCCTTTCTGAGATATGGGGCCCCAAAACTGTTGACAATACTCCAAGTGCTGCCTGACTAGTGTCTTATAAAGCCTCAGCATTATCTCCTTGTTTTTATATTCTATTCCCCTTGAAATAAATACCAAGATTGCATTTGCCTTCTTTACCACAGACTCAACCTGTGAATTAACCATCTGAGACTTGCATGAGGACTCCTAAGTCCCTTTTCACCTCTGATGTTTGAATTTTATCCCCATTTAAATAACAGTCTGCATTATTGTTCCTTTTACCAAAATGCAATATCATACATTTCCCAACACTTTATTCCATCTGCCACATTTTTTGCCCATTCTTTGAATTTATCTAAATCCTGCTGTAATCACATTGCTTCCTCAGCACTACCTACCCCTCCACCTATCTTTATATTATCCGCAAACTTCGCTACAAAGGCATTAATTCCACCATCTAAATCATTGACAAACAATGTGAAAACTAGCGGTCCCAATACTGACCCCCGAGGAATACCACTAGTCATTGGCAGCCAAACAGAAAAGGCCCCCTTTCTTCCCACTCTATGCCTCCTGCCTGTCAACCATTCTGCTATACATGCCAGTATCTTTCCTGTAACACCACAGGATTTTATCTTGTTAAGTAGCCTCATGTGGGACATCTTATCAAATGCCTTCTGAAAATTTAAAAGTAAGTGACATTCACTGCCTTTCCTTTGTAACAAGCAGGGTGGACTTTCTCGAAGAACTCAAACAGGTTTTTTAAGGTAACATTTCCCTTTATAGAAACCATAGAACATAGAATAGTACAGCACAGTACAGGCCCTTCGGCCCACAATGTTGTGCCGACCCTCAAACCCTGCCTCCCATATAAGCCCCCACCTTAGATTCCTCCATATACCTGTCTAGTAGTCTCTTAAACTTCATGAGTGTATCTGCCTCCACCACTGACTCAGGCAGTGCATTCCATGCACCAACTACTCTCTGAGTAAAAAACCTTCCTCTAATATCCCCCTTGAACTTCCCACCCCTTACCTTAAAGCCATGTCCTCTTGCATTGAGCAGTAGTGCCCTGGGGAACAGGCACTGGCTATCCACTCCTCTTATTATCTTGTACACCTCTATCATGTATCCTCTCATCCTCCTTCTCTCCAAAGAGTAAAGCCCTAGCTCCCTTAATCTCTGATCATAATGCATACTTTCTAAACCAGGCAGCATCCTGGTAAATCTCCTCTGTACCCTTTCCAATGCTTCCACTTCCTTCCTATAGTGAGGTGACCAGAACTGAACACAATACTCCAAGTGTGGCCTAACCAGAGTTTTATAGAGCTGCATCATTACATCGTGACTCTTAAACTCTATCCCTCGACTTATGAAAGCTAACACCCCATAAGCTTTCTTAACTACCCTATCCACCTGTGAGGCAACTTTCAGGGATCTGTGGGCATGTACCCCGCTCCTCCACACTACCAAGTATCCTGCCATTTACTTTGTCCTCTGCCTTGGAGTTTGTCCTTCCAAAGTGTACCACCTCACACTTCTCCGGGTTGAACTCCATCTGCCACTTCTCAGCCCACTTCTGCATCCTATCAATGTCTCTCTGCAATCTTTGACAATCCTCTACACTATCTACAACACCACCAACCTTTGTGTCGTCTGCAAACTTGCCAACCCACCCTTCTACCCGCAGGCAAGCCAATTCTGAATCCACCTGGCCAAACTTCCCTGGATCCCATGCCTTCTAACTTTCTGAATAAGCCTACTGTGTGGAACCCTGTCAAATGCCTTACTAAAATCCATATAGATCACATCCACTGCACTACCCTCATCTATATGCCTGGTCACCTCCTCAAAGAACTCTATCAGGCTTGTTAGACACGATCTTCCCTTCACAAAGCCATGCTGACTGTCCCTGATCAGACCATGATTCTCCAAATGCCTATAGATCCTATCTCTAAGAATCTTTTCCAACAGCTTTCCCACCACAGACGTAAGGCTCACTGGTCTATAATTACCCGGACTATCCCTACTTCCTTTTTTGAACAAGGGAACAACATTCACCTCCCTCCAATCCTCCGGTACCATTCCCGTGGACAACGAGGACATAAAGATCCTAGCTAGAGGCTCAGCAATCTCTTCTCTCGCCTCGTGGAGCAGCCTGGGGACTATTCCGTCAGGCCCCGGAGACTTATCTGTCCTAATGTATTTTAACAACTCCAACACCTCCTCTCCCTTAATATCAGCATGCTCCAGAACATCAACCTCACTCATATTGTCCTCACCATCATCAAGTTCCCTCTCATTAGTGAATACCGAAGAGAAGTATTCATTGAGGACCTCGCTCACTACCACAGCCTCCAGGCACATCTTCCCACCTTTATCTCTAATCAGTCCTACCTTCACTCCTGTCATCCTTTTTTTCTTCACATAATTGAAGAATGCCCTGGGGTTTTCCTTTACCCTACTCGCCAAGGCCTTCTCATGCCCCCTTCTTGCTCTTTTCAGTCCCTTCTTAAGCTCCTTTCTTGCTTCCCTATATTCCTCAATAGCCCATCTGATCCTTGCTTCCTAAACCTCATGTATGCTGCCTTCTTCCTCCTGACTAGCTTTTCCACCTCACTTGTCACCCATGGTTCCTTCACCCTACCATTCTTTATCTTCCTCACCGGGACAAATTTATCCCTAACATCCCGCAAGAGATCTCTAAACATCGACCACATGTCCATAGTACATTTCCCTGCAAAAACAACATCCCAATTCACACCCGCAAGTTCTAGCCTTATAGCCTCATAATTTGCCTTTCCCCAATTAAAAATTTTCCTGTCCTCTTTGATTCTGTCCTTTTCCATGATAATTATAAAGGCCAGGGAGCGGTGGTCACTGTCCTCCAGATGCTCACCCACTGAGAGATTTGTGACCTGAGCCGGTTCATTACCTAGTACTAGATCTAGTATGGCATTCCCTCTGGTTGGCCTGTCCACATACTGTGACAGGAATCCATCCTGGACACACTTAACAAATTCTGCCCCATCTAAACCCTTGGAACTAATCAGGTGCCAATCAATATTAGGGAAGTTAAAGTCACCCATGATAACAACCCTGTTATTTTCGCACCTTTCCAAAATCTGCCTCCCGATCTGCTCCTCTGTATTTCTGCTGCTACCAGGGGGCCTATAGAATATCCCCAGTAGAGTAACTGCTCCCTTCCTGTTCCTGACTTCCACCCATACTGACTCAAAAGAGGATCCTGCTACATTACCCACCCTTTCTGTAGCTGTAATAGTATCCCTGACCAGTAATGCCACCCCTCCTCCCCTTTTTCCACCCTCTCTATCCCTTTTAAAGCACTGAAATCCAGGAATATTGAGAATCCATTCCTGCCCTGATGCCAGCCAAGTCTCTGTAATGGCCACTACATCATAATTCCATGTATGTATCCAAGCCCTCAGTTCATCACCTTTGTTCCTGATGCTTCTTGTCATGCTGACTTTGACTCATTTTTTCATTAGTCCTCAGGAACCCGGAAACCTCATCCTTAATAATGGACTCCAACACTTCACCAACCACTAAGGTTAGGCTAACTGGCCTATAACTTCTTTTCTTTTGCCTTCTTCCCTTCTTAAAGAGAGGTGTGACATTTGCAATCTTCCAGTCCTCTGGGACCATGCCAGAATCAACTGAATCTTGAAAGATCATGACTGATTCATCCGATATCTCTTCAGCAACCTCTCTCAGACCTCTGGGATGTAGTCCATCTGGTCTAGGTGACTTATCTACCTTAAGACCTTTCAAGTTTGCCTAGCGCTCTTTCCTTTGTTATAGCAGTGACACTCACTCCTGCTCCCTGACACTCATAGACCTCTGGCATACGGGTAGTGTCTTCCATAGTGAAGACTGAAGCAAAGTACTTATTTGGTTGTATTTTAAAACCTTCCCAACCATCCAACTTTCCACTCACTTTTGTTACCTTTTATAGCCTTTCCTTCGGCTTTTATACAGTCCTTAACTTCCCTTGGTAGACATGGTTGCCTACCCCTGCCATTTGAGAATATCATCTTCTGTGGGATGCAACTATCCTGTGCTTTGCGAACTATTTCCTGAAATTTCTATCGTCTGTGTTCTGCTGTCATCCTCGCCAGTATCCTCCTCCAATCCACCTGGTCAAACTACTCTCTCATGTCGCTGTAATTCCCTTTCTTCCATTGCGATACTGATACATGTGACCTATGCTTCTCCTTCTCTAATTGCAGTATGACTTCAATCATATTATGGTCACTGCTTGCTCTGGGTTCCTTTATATTAAAGTGACTAATAAAATCTGTGTTATTAAACAACACCCAATCTAAGATAGCCTTTCCCCAAGTAAACTCGAACACCAACTGCTCTAAAATGACATCTCATAAGCTTTCAACAAATTCCCCCTCTCACGATCCAACACCAGCCTGATTTTCCCAATCCCTTTGCATATTGAAATCCCCCATTACAATTGTGACAGTACCCTTATTACATGCCCTTTCCAGCTCCCTTTGCAATCTCAACCCCACATCTTAGCTACTATTTGGAGGCCTAAGTATGATTCCCAGAATTGTTTTACAAACCATAATAAGGCCATAAGATAAAGGAGCAGAATTTGGCCATTTGGCTTATCAAGTCTGTTCCACCATTTCATCATGGCTGATCCACTTCCTCTCAGTCCCAGTCTCCTGCCTTCTCCCTCTAACTCTTCATATACTGACAGATCAAAATTCTATCAACCTCTACCTTAATTATACCCAACAACTTGGCCTCCACGGCTGCCTGTGGCAACAAATGCCACAGATTCAGCACTCTCTGGATAAAGAAATTCCTCCTCCTCTCCATTCTAGATGGATGACCCTCTATTCTGAGGCTGTGCCCTCTGGTCTTTTATTCCTCCCGAAATGAAAGCTATTATTGTATTTGCCTTCCTCCGACTGACTCAACCAGCAAATTAAACTTTCGGGCAGGGGTTCCTACTGGAGTCCTCAGTTACTGGTTGGGGTCCATGGCATATAAAGGTTGGGAAGCCTGATATCGGGAATCCTGCATGAGGACTCCCAAGTCACTTTGCACATTGGATTTTTGAATTTTCTCTCCATTTTTATTTATTCTACCAAGGTGCTTGACCATACACTTCCTGGCACTGAGTTCCATCTGCCACTTCTTTGCCCATTCTCCTAATCTGTCTAAGTCCTTCTGCAACCTCCCTGCTTGCTCAACACTATCTACCCTTCATCTTTTCTTTGGATAGTCAGCACATTTAGCCACAATGATATAAATTCCTTCATCCAAATCGTGAGAAGAGTGATCCCAACACAGACCCCTGTGGAACACCACTAGTCACCTGGTAGCCCAACCAGAAAACTCTTTTATTCCCACTCTGCATCCAGCCAATCAGCCAATGCTCTATCCATGCTAGCATCTTTCCTATAATACCTTGGGTACTTAACTTGCTAAGCAGCCTCATGTGTGGCAGCTTGTCAAAGCCCATCTGAAAATCCAAGTGCACAACTTCCACAGGCTCTCCTTTGTCTATCCTGATTGCTGTTTCCTCAAAGAATTCGAACAGATTTGTAGGCAAAATTTCCCCTTGAGGAAACCATGTTGACTTGGGCCTATTTTATTATGAGCCTCCAAGTACTCCAAAACCATATCAGTAACGATCAACTCCAACATGTTCCCAACCTCTGAGGTCAAACTAACTGGCTTATAATTTCCTTTCTTCTGCCGCTCTCCCTTCTTCAAGAGTGGAGTGACACTTCCTATTTTCCACTACTGCACAACCATACCAGGATCGCATAATTCTAGAAATATCATTACTAATGCTCCACAATCCCTTTAACTACCTCCTTCAGGACACTGGGGTGTGGACCATTAGGTCCGAGTGACTTATCTATCTTCACAGTTTTCAGTTTCCCAAGCAGCTTCTCACTTGTAATGGCAACTTCACTCCTTTCTGCCCTTTGACATCCTCGAAACTCCGGCATACTGCTAATGAAGACTGATGCAAAATATTTGTTCAGATCGTCAGGCCCCATTACTACCTCTCCAGTATTATTTTCCGCCAATCCAAAGTAGGACCATAAACACTGGAGAAGACCAGTCACAACGTCATCACGAATACCAATGGGTGGTCCCTTTCCGCTGTCTGCATTTGTGCAAACCGACCACGTGGTCACCCTGACCAAACCCTCTATATGGTAACCTTGATCAGTCCCTACAGATTTGGATGTAGCCTCCTGTAAATCACCCAATGTCCCCTGGCCTTGATTAGTCCCTGCAGATTTTAATGTAGCCTCCTGTAAATCACCTCATGTCCCCTGGCCTTGTGCCTGTTCTTCTGGCAGGGCTGAGTGTAACACTGAAGTTAGACATAGGATTAATTTCTGCCCCTCTGCTTCATCGAAACTGAACTATCCTGTGCTGCTGAATATGCTGAAAAGCTCTCGAGGATCATCTCCCAGCCCACACTTTGGTAGAGTCACAGCTGTAGAACTCAACTGGGCCATGTACAGTATGTCAAAACGGTATAATACTGTGTCACAGCCAATCCTCCTGGCTCTGCTGTCTCCTGAACTCTTTCCATTACCACAGGTGCCATTGGGCCAGAGGTGTTTAAGGCTCCATCCCCTCTTGGAAAAATCCGTAAGGATTTTCCCCAACAATCCACCCTATTATGGTGCATTGCTTCACATGCTAAATCATGCCCTTCTACATCACTATCATAGTCAGTCCTCGCACCAATTGCACACGTCACTCGTCTCTGAGCTGAGTAAATGCACACGTCACTCGTCCCTGAGCTGAGTAAACGCACACGTCACTCGTCTCTGAGCTGAGAGTAAACGCACACGTCACTCGTCTCTGAGCTGAGAGTAAACGCACACGTCACTCGTCCCTGAGCTGAGTAAACGCACACGTCACTCGTCCCTGAGCTGAGTAAACGCACACGTCACTCGTCCCTGAACTGAGAGTAAACGCACACGTCACTCGTCTCTGAGCTGAGTAAACGCACAAGTCACTCGTCTCTGAGTAAACGCACATGTCACTCGTCTCTGAGCTGAGAGTAAACGCAGACGTCACTCGTCCCTGAGCTGAGTAAAAGCACATGTCACTCGTCCCTGAGCTGAGTAAACGCATACGTCACTCGTCTCTGAGTAAACGCACACGTCACTAGTCTCTGAGCTGAGAGTAAACGCAGACGTCACTCGTCTCTGAGCTGAGTAAACGCACATGTCACTCGTCCCTGAACTGAGAGTAAACACACACGTCACTCGACTCTGAGCTGAGTAAACGCACACGTCACTCGTCTCTGAATAAACGCAGACGTCACTCGTCTCTGAGCTGAGTAAACGCACACGTCACTTGTCTCTGAGCTGAGTAAATGCACACGTCACTCGGCCCTGAACTGAGTAAATGCACACGTCACTCGTCTCTGAGCTGAGTAAACGCACACGTCACTCGTCTCTTGAGCTGAGAGTAAACGCACACGTCACTCGTCTCTGAGCTGAGAGTAAACGCACACGTCACTCATCCGAGCTGAGAGTAAACGCACACGTCACTCGTCCCTGAGCTGAGAGTAAACGCACACGTCACTCGTCTCTGAGCTGAGTAAATGCACACGTCACTCGTCTCTGAGCTGAGAGTAAATGCACACGTCACTCGTCTCTGAGCTGAGAGTAAATGCACACGTCACTCGTCTCTGAGCTGAGTGTAAACGCACACATCACTCGTCTCTTAGCTGAGTAAATGCACACATCACTCGTCTCTTAGCTGAGTAAATGCACACGTCACTCGTCTCTGAGCTGAGTAAACGCACACATCACTCGTCTCTTAGCTGAGTGTAAATGCACGTCACTCATCTCTGAGCTGAGTGTAAACGCACACGTCACTCGTCTCTTAGCTGAGTAAATGCACACGTCACTCGTCTCTGAGCTGAGTGTAAACGCACACGTCACTCGTCTCTTAGCTGAGTGTAAATGCACACGTCACTCGTCTCTTAGCTGAGTAAATGCACACGTCACTCGTCTCTGAGCTGAGTAAACGCACACGTCACTCGTCTCTTAGCTGAGTGTAAATGCACATGGCACTCGTCTCTGAGCTAAGTAAATGAACACATCACTCGTCTCTGAGCTGAGAGTAAATGCACATGTCACTCATCTCTGAGCTGAGTGTAAACACACACGTCACTCGTCTCTTAGCTGAGTGTAAATGCACACGGCACTCGTCTCTGAGCTAAGTAAATGAACACATCACTCGTCTCTGAGCTGAGAGTAAATGCACATGTCACTCATCTCTGAGCTGAGTGTAAACGCACACGTCACTCGTCTCTTAGCTGAGTGTAAATGCACACGTCACTCGTCTCTGAGCTAAGTAAATGAACACATCACTCGTCTCTATGCTGAGCTAAATGTACACATCACTGGTCGCTGAACTGAGAGTTAACTCTGCAGATTTTCGATCTTGGTGTGGTTGGTGCTGCCTTTCTTCTCAGCTACTGATTGCTGCATGACATTCATGGCAGTTTGTAAATCTTGACACTGTCTTTTCCATTTCTCTATTTGTCTGTTTACTCTCCTCTTTACGTGCTCACTCTGAGCCTGAATCTGACCTCAAGTGGATCAAATTTGCCTGACTCAGCTCCTAAAGAATGTCATTTTCTTTCCTCTCTCTAGCTCAGTTCTCTCTCTCTCTAACTCTTCCCTACACTTACACAATTCCTCTGCCAGTTTCTGTTTTCCTCTTTAATTTCAATTAGGTCTTCCAGCATTCATCCCATTAGAACAGCTTTTTTAATCCTTTGTAATTCCTTTGATTTCTTTTTACTAACTGTTTGCTACAATACATCCCCAGGGTCCCTGACCCTCCGCTCTCAACCTTTCCTATCCACTCCTCATAGTCAGGCCATTTTCTTAGTATATATCTATGGAAGTAATCTCTCCAATCCACCAAAACCCCTGGGTTCTTTCCTCTCCCCATTTTAATATTCTAACCTAATGGGTGGTTCAGCTTGTAACTAGGGTCCCAGACCTTGATTCTTTCTTTTCGAGCCCTCCCAGGGACACCAAACTCTGTTGAATATTATCAACTGATCTTGGTTAGGTAATTTGTGATGCAACTCTTAATTAATCAAAACTTACACTTTATTGTCTTTGCACAAACATCAATGTAACCATAACATTGCCAAAAACATAAAATATGAATTCCACAGTTCCCCCTGTACCAATACTCACTCAGGCCATTTCTCTAATTGGCCAAACGATTAAACCATTTTCTCCCAGCCCCTGATATGGGGTTCTTCTTACAATAGTCTCTGGTGTTCTCACCACTTTTCATTTGAATCCTTTCATTCTTGTATTCTTTCCTTATCAGTTCATATGTTGCAATTCAATCTCATCGGCTCAAGATCACCTGACTAACTTGTGTCAGATTTCCATTGGATGTTGCCAAGGGCTACCTAACTTTGTGCCTTCTGTGACTTCTTTAGTTCTGATTAACTCTAGTTCAAACTAGTCAAACCGGATCACCCAGACATTGGGCCAAAGTAACAAGATTACCTCTGCACACCTGCCATTGTACACAACACACAGTTCATCTGAGAATGGTCTCAGGTTTAGCAGATCATCAACAGAAACTCTTTGTGGCCATATTCAATTGCTCTGATTAAGTTATCCCAGAGCAAGAATCAGTTCATCTTACAGTTCACAAAATGGAGGGTACAGAGCAGCTGCAGAAAATGGCATATTCCATTCCTTCAAGTACATGGCAACATCAAAGACATCTGGTTTGTGTACTTCCACTGTCCTTAACCCAGTCGAGTTTGATGTTTCCTTCCATATTTTAACTCATTCATAGCCAAAAAGAGGGGGTACAGAAAAGGGTCACAATGATGCTGCTCATATGGGAAGGCTTGAGTTCTCAGGTGAGATTTACAAGACTATAAAACCATAAGATATAGGAGCAGAATTAGCTCATTTGGCCCATTGAGTCTGCTCTGCCATTTCATCATGGCTGATCCATTTTCACTCTCAGGCCCAACCTTTTGCCTTCTCCTTCATGTCCTGACCAATCAAGAATCTATCAATCTCTGCTGTAACAATACCCAATGACATAGCCTCCACAGCCACCTATGGCATTGAGTTCCACAGGTTCACCACTCTATGGCTAAAGAAATTCCTCCTCATCTCCATTCTAAAAGGAGGCCCCTCTATTCTGTGCCTGTGTCTTCTGGTCTTAGACTCCTCCACCAAAGGAAGCATCCTCTTCCATCCACTCTATTGAGACCTTTCAACGTTCAATAGGTTTCAATGATGTCACCCCTCATTCTTCTGGATTCCAGAGAGTAGCCATTCTTCATATGATAAGCCTTTCAATCCCAGAATCATCTTTGTGAATATCCCTTGTACCCTCTCCAGTTTCAGCACATCCTTTCTAAAATAAGGGGCCCAAAACTGCTCACAATACTCCAAGTGAGGCCTCATACAGTCTCAACATTACATCCTTGCTTTTATGTTCTGGTCCTCTTGAGATGAATGCTAACATCACATTCGCCTTCCTCTCCACAGACTCCACTTGCAAATTAACCTTTAGGGAATCCTGAACCAGGACTGCCAAGTCCCTTTGTGGCTCAGAGTTTTGAATTTTCTCTCCATTTTGAAAATAGTCCACACTTTTATTTCTTCTACCAAAGTGCATGACCGTACACTTCCCAACACTGTATTACATCTACCACTTTTTGGCCCATTCTCCTAATCCAAGTCCTTCTGTAGCCTCTCTACTTCCTTAATACTACCTGCCCCTTCACCTATCTTCATATTGTCTGCAAACTTGGCTACAGTGCCGTCAATTCCATCATCCAAATCATTGACATATAACGTAAAAAGAAGTGGTCCCAACACAGACCCCTGTGAACACACCTGTCACTGGCAGCCAATCAGAAAAGGCTTCCTTTATTCCTACTATTTGCGTTTTGCCAATATGTCTTTGCTTTATTCATGTAATCTTTCCTGTAATACCATGGGCTCTTAACTTGTTAAGCAGCCTCATGTTTGGTACCTCCTGAAACTCTAAGTATACAACGTTCACCAATTCTCCTTTGTCTATCCTGCTTGTTATTTCTTCAAAGAATTCCAACAGATTTGTCAGGCAAGATTTTCCTTTAATGAAAACATGCCTATTTTATCATTTGCCTTCAAGTACCTGAAACCACATCCTTAACAATTAACTCCAACATCTTCTCAGCCACTGAGGTAAGAACCTAATTTCCTTCCGTCTTTATTTTCTTCTTGAAGAGAGGAGTGACGTTTGTAATTTTCCAGTCCTCCAGAACCATTCCAGGATCAATTTATTCTTGAAAGATCATTACTAATGCCTCCCCAATATCTTCAGCTACTCCTTCAGAACCCTACGAGGTATACTATTGGGTCCAGGTGATCCATCTACCTTCATCCCTTTCAGTTTCCCGAGAACCTCCTACCTGGTAATGGCAATTTCATACACTTCTGTCTCCCGACACTCTAGAACCTCCAGCATACTGCTCGAGTCTTCCACAGTGAAGACTGATGGAAAATACTTACTCAGTTCAGCTGAAATTTCCTTGTGCCCCTTTACAACCTTTGCAGCAACATTTTCCTACAGTTCAATAACTATTCTCGCCTCTTTTTTACTCTCTGGAGAAACTTTTGGTATCTTCTTTAATAATACTGGCCAGCTTACCTTCAGAATCCATTTTTTCCTTCTTTATGACTTTTTTAATTGCCTTCTTTAGGTTTTAAAATCTCTAACTTCCCACTAATTTTTGCTCTAATATATGTCCTCTCTGGCTTTTCGGTTGACTTTAACTTGCCAGCCACAATTGTATCATCAATTGTGAGAGAGTTAGATATGGCCTTTGTGGCTAAAGGGATCAGGGGGTATGGAGGGAAGGCTGGCACAGGGATGATCAGCCATGATCATACTGAATGGCGGTGCAGGCTCGAAGGCCGAATGGCCTACTCCTGCACCTATTTTCTATGTTTCTATCATCCATTTACAGTATATCTTCCTTTTTGGGATGTATATATCCTGTGCCTTCCAAATTGCTCCTGGAGATTCAAGATATTGCTGTTTTGTTGTCAACCCTGCCAATGTTCTTTTCCAATCAATTTTGGTTCGCTGTTCTCTCGTGACTCTGTAAATCCCTTAACTCTACTATAATACTGATATATCTGAATTTAGCTTCTCCTTCTCAAATTTAGTGTGAATTTGTTCATATGATGTTCACTCACCCCTAAGGGTTCCTTTACCTTAAACTCTCTAATCAATTCCAGTTCATTGCACAGCAGAATCACCGACCCCTAGTGGGCTTGAACCTGAGCTGTTCTCAAAAGTTGTTTCAGAGGCATTTTAGAAATTCGTCTTGGGATCCAGCACTAACCTAATTTTCCCAATCTATCTGCATATTGAAATCCATGATTATTGTAACATTGCCCCTTTGACACACATTTGCTGTTTGCCATTGTAATTTGTAGACCACATCTTTACTAGTGTCTGGGGTCTGTATAAAATTCTCATCAGGGTCTTTTTACCCTTGCAGTTCCTCAGTTCTACCCACAATGATTCAGCACCTTCTGATCCTCTTTCTAATGATTTGTTTTGATTTTTTTTTACCAGCTGAGCTATGCCAGCTGCTCTGTCTACCCGCCTGTCCTTTTGATTAAAGTGTATACTTGGCTGTTAAGCTTCCAGTTATAATCTTCTTTCAGCCATGATTCAGTGTTGCGCACAACATCATACATGCTAATTTGTAACTGTGCTGCAAGTTCATCGACCTTATTCCGTATACTGTGCGCATTCAAACTTAACACCTTCAGTCCTGTATTCACCCTTTTTGATTTTGTCCGCCTTTTACATTGCGACTCATCCTGTTGACAGCAATTTTGCCCTATCGTTAGCCTCTCCTTGCTGGGAGTTTCACTACACACTGCCTCGGTTTGTAAACCAACTACCCCATCCACACTGCTATCACACTGCCATTGATCATCCCCCAATCAGATTCAAAAGGCTGGGATGGTTTACACTGGAACAAAGAAGCCAGAAATATTTTTGTTCATACATAGCTTGGAGTGGTTAGATAGTGGACGCAAGCCTCAACTACTTCGGATATGACCTTATTCTTTATACTGACCTTATTTGGCTGCTGAAGTTTGGCAGGACCTTTTCTTTGTCTCCATTATAGAGGACTGAAACCAGATTTTTCTCAGGTATTAAATAGTAATGCAAAAAATTGTGCACAACGTGTAAGCAGGAAATAGTTAATTAATCTGAAAAATATATTCAAAATCAAAATGATTAATTGTCAAATAACTGGAAAATTAGTGGTTTCAGTCCTTCCATGATAGATATATATGATACAATGGTTTTTAAGACTCATCCACGATTTCAAACTTTTTGTGTTGAGAATTTGATATTATTTCTGAAAGAAAGACATCTATATGCATTTTGTATTTTACAAAGATATGCAAAGAGCTTTCTAACCATTATGCCACAGTACAGTTAACCATCGCCTTCCCTATCCTGGAGTTTTCAATGAATACCTCCTCGGCAATAAGTTAGCCATATGGTACGAGTTAGTCAGCCCTAATAACTTTGACCATTGAACATAATACTGTAGCATAAGCTGTCATCTTATTGAAAAAAAATGATGGCTGTGTTGGAACTGGTGAAATTCATGTAGTAAGGCCAATCTGAGGTTTGTTTAGCATTGGGAAGTCGAGAGAAATCTGAACTTGGCATCTGACCTGAAATCTAATAATGACATCCCGTGCTCAAAGTAATTTTATCTTAGTAGTGATTACAATTTCTAAGTTTACAGCACTTGGATATTATAGTGCAGTGTTGTAATGTGATGACTACCTATGAACATAATTTTAACATAGAACATTACAGCATAGTACAGGCCCTTCAGCCCACGATGCTGTGCTAACCTTTTAACCCCAAGATAAATCTAACCCTTCTCTCCCACATAGCCCCCTATTACTGCACCCGTGCAGAACAATCCATGTACTCTGCACTCTCTGACATCCTCCCTAGAGCTTCCTCCATTACCCCTCCCCATCCGTGCAGAACAATCCATGTACTCTGCACTCTCTGACATCCTCCCGAGAGTTTCTTCCAATCACCCCTCGTATTAGCCATTTCCGCCCTGGGAAAAAACGCTCTCTCTATCTGCTAGATCTATGCTTCCTGTCATTTTGTATAACTTTATTAAGCCACCTCTCATCCTCTCTCCAGAGAGAAAAGCAGTGAAAATGCGGAATGTTGCAGTTTAAATTGGTCTGAGTGAAATGCAGTGAAGCTGTAAATTGGTAAACAACAGGAATTCTGCAGATGCTGGAAATTCAAGCAACACACATAAAAGTTGCTGGTGAACGTAGCAGGCCAGGCAGCATCTCTAGGAAGAGGTGCAGTCGACGTTTCAGGCCGAGACCCTTCGTCCTGACAAAGGGTCTCGGCCTGAAACGTCGACTGCACTCCTGTAAATTGGTGTATCTTTTAATAAGAGGTTTTTTTAAATGGAAAATAGAAGTGGATATGATGTGTTTGAAAGCTGTTAAATTCAAAATCGGTAAGACCAGAAGACCCTGAGATACAGGAGCAGAATTGCCCCATTAGCTAGTTTTGAGAGGGGTAGCAACAACAACAACAACAACCTTACACTCAACATTAGTAAGACCAAGGGATTGATTGTGAAATTCAAGAAGTGGATACATACCAGTCTTTATTGAGGGATGGGAAATAGTGAGCAGTTTCATGTTCCTGGATGTCAGCATCTCTGAGGATCTATCCTGGGTCTAACATATTGATACAAATACGAAGACATAATGATACGAATACAGCCCCTATATTTCATTAGGAGATTGAGGAGACTCTGTAAGTCACTGAAGACTCTCGCCAATTTCTACAGATATTCCAAGGAGAGCATTGTAGCTGGTTGCATCACTGACTGGTATGGAGGAGCCACTGCACAGGATCGGAAAAACCTGCAGAAAATTGTAAACTCAGCCAGCTCCATCACGGGCATCAGTCCCCCCAACACTGAGGACACCTTTAAAAGGCGATGCCTCAAAAAGGTGGCATGAATCATTACGGACCCCCATCACCCGGGACGTGCCCTCTACTCATTGTTACCATCAAGGAGGAGGCACAAGAGCCTGAAGCCATGCACTTAATGTTTCAGGAACAGCTTCTTCCCTCCACCGTCACATTTCGGGATGCACAATGAACACCACCTCAGAAATTGTATCTTCTTTTTTTTGTTCTCTTTCTGTGTTACTATTTAATTTAATGTTGTTCTAATATACATTTGCACTGTATTGCTGTCACAAAACAACAAATTTCATAACATATGGCTGGGATAGTAAACCGGATTCTGATTCAGATTCTGTTCGACCATTTGATTATTTAATTTCACCCTCAACCCCATTCTCCTGCCTTCTCCACATAACCTTCGATGTCTTTACTAACTTCCGCTTATATACACCCAATTACTTGACTTCCACAGTCATCTGTGGCAATGAGTTACACAGATTCTCCATCCACTGGCTAAAGAAATTCCTCCTCATCTCTGTTCTAAGGGAATGTCCTGGCATTCTGAGGCTATGTCCTCTGGTCCTGGACCCTCACATTATTGGAAACATCCCCTCTACATCCATTCTATCTCGGCCTTGCAATATTCGGTAGAGTTCAATGATATTTTCTAAACTCCAGTGAAAACTGTCCCGGAGCCATCAAATGCTGCTCATACATTAACCCTTTTATTCTCAAGATCATTCTCGTAAACTTTCTCTGAATATTCTGCAAATCCAGCACATCCTTTTTTAGATTTGGGACCCAAAACTGCTCACAATACTCCAAATGGCGGGAGGAGAGCAGCGCACTGCACGCGTGCGCAGACCTCCGGTGAAAAATAATATTGTATCTGTTAAATAGGGACCGTGGACAATTCTGATTTGATGGAGAATGGACGTGAAAGCACAGAGGAACATCTGGAGAAATTTCTGAAACGCTCTTTCGCTGCTGTCGTTACTGCGCGGTCAGGAATCTTTCAGAGGGTAGGCCTCAAAATCCCCGGCTTTGTTTGCTGTTGGCGACCGAGGTTGAGATCGAATCGTTCAGACAAAGATGGCGCTCAGTACTTGGTGTCGGACAGCTGATCAGAGCTCGAAGTTTTCAGATGACTCAGAGTCGGACTATGGTCGGCATGGCAAGGAGAGTTCTTCCTTCTCCTGTCTGTGTGAGATGTGGGATATTTGAGAGACTTTTAATTTTTACTGTACTCATGGACTTCCTCATCAAGTTATGGTAGTGTTGCACTGTTGTAACTATATGTTATAATTATGTGGTTTTGTCAGTTTTTCAGTCTTGGTCTGTCCTGTGTTTTGTGATATCACACCGGAGGAAATATTGTATCATTTCTTAATGCATGCATTACTAAATGACAATAAAAGAGGACTACGTGTCTTCGTAATCTAAATGCAGTCTGAGCAATGCCTTATAAAGCATCAGTATTAAATCTTTGTTTTTATATTCCAGTTCTTTCACAATGAATGCTAACATTGCATTTGCCTTCCTTACTACTGACTCAAACTGCAAATTAATGTTTAGGGAATTGTGCATGAGTACTCCCAAGACCCCTTGCAACTCTAATTTCTAAATTTACTTCCTGTTTATAAAATAATCTATGCCTTTATTCTTTCTACCAAAGTACACTTCCCTACACTGTATTCCATTTGCCATTTCTTTGTCCATTGTGCTAATCTCTCAGAGCTTCTGCAGACTCCCCACATCCTCAACTCTACCAATCCCTCTACATATCTTTGTAGCTCCACAAACTTGGCCACAAAGCCATGATATTTGGCATTCAGATGATTAACACAAAACATGGAAAGTAGTGAACACAACACTGAACCCTGGAGAACACCACTAATCACTGGCAGGCAACCAGAAATGGTTCCCTTTATTCCCACTCTTTGTCTCCCGCCAGACAGCCAATCTTCTATCCATGCTAGTACCTTCCTAGTTTAGTCGCCTCATGTGTGGCACTTTGTCAAAGGCCGCCTGAAAATCCAAGTACAGAACATCCACTGCTTCTCCTTTGTCTATCCTGCCTGTTATTTCAGAGAAAGATGAGCTTCACTTGTCACATGTACGTTGAAACAGACGGTGGGTGAAATGCATTGTTTACATTAAATGAAGTCTGTAAGGATTGTGCTGAGCTGCCTGCAAAGTTCCATCACATTTCCCACAAATCACTAACCATAATCATACCTGTTTGGAATGTGGGAGGAAACCCACACAACTACATCTTCTGAGATATACTCAGAATATCCAGCCGTTGCTGCTACTATCATCTCTACTAGTGTCCCCTTCCAATCAACTTTGGCTTGCTCCTCTCTCATACCTCTGTAGTTACACTTGTTCCACTCCAAAACTCATAAATCTGACTTTAGTTCTCTCTCTCAAACTGCAGGGTGAATTCTACCATATTCTGATCACTGCTTCTTGGGTCTCTAAAAATAACCGGTTCATTACACACACCCAATCCCGAATTGCCTTTCCCTGAGTGGGCTCAACCACAAACTGCTCTAAAAAGCCATCTCATGGGCATTCTACAAATTACTTCTCTTGAGATTCAACACCAATCTGATTTTCCACATCTACCTACATAGTGAAATTCCCAATGCCCTTTCTGACGTGCCCATTGTAATTTGTCTCAATTTCTTGGCCCCTGTTTGGAGGCCTGTATATTACTCTTATCGGGGTCTTTTTACCTGTGCTATTTCTTAACTCTACCCACAGGATTATACATATTCTGATCCTATGTCACTTAGGATTTAGGGTTATTTCTTTACAAAAAGCCATCTCACCCCCTTTGCTCAACTTCCTGTCCTTTCAATACGATGTTTATCCTTGGACGTTCAGCTGCCAGCTGTGATCTTTGAGCCATGTCTCAGTGATGACCACAAATTCATACCTGCCAATTTCTAACAATATTACAAGATCATCTATCTTATTTCATATAGTGTGTGCATTCTAATATAACAACTTCAATCCTGTACTCATCACTTTCCTTTTCAAATTTGTTTCTATGTTGCTTGAAGTTAAATTTCTTATCCCTTTCTAAACTTTGTGTCTTATTCTGGATATGTCAGTGACCTTTCCTGCTCTCTCCTTCCCCTTTATTTTATCCTCACTTGTCCAAGCTGTTGAATCCCCCCTACTTTGAACAGCTCCCTCCTTCTCCAATCATGATACCAATGTCCCACAAATTCAAACCCTCTGTAATTGTAAATGTTACTCCATTCTTTAAGAAGGGAGGAATGCAAAAGGAAGGCAATTATAGACCAGTCAGCCTAACCTCAGTGGTTGGGAAAGTGTTGGAGTCCATTATTAAGGATGAGGTTTGGGGTATTTGGAGACTAATGATAAAATAAGTCAAAGTCATTATGGTTTCTGTTAAGGGGAACCTTGCCTGACAAATCTGTTAGAGGGCTTTGAGGAAATAACAAGCAGAGTGGACAAAGAAGAGGCAGTGGATGTCATTTACTTGGATTTTCAAAAGGCATTTGATAAGGTGCCATACAAGAGGCTGCTTAACAAGGTAAAATCCTATGTGTTACAGGAAAGATACTGGCATGGATAGAGGAATGGCTGACAGGCAGGAGGCAGTGAGTGGGTTATAAAAGGGGTTGGTTGCCAGTGGCTAGTGATGTTCCTCAGGGGTCAGTATTGGGACCACCACTTTTCATATTATTTGTCAGTTATTTGGATAATGGAATTGGTGATTTTGTGGCAAAGTTTACAGATGATACGAAGATAGGTGGAGGGGTAGGTAGTGCTGAGGAAGCAATGCGATTGTAGCAGGACTTAGACAATTTGGAAGAATGGGCAAAAAAGTAGCAGGTGGAATACAGTGTTTAAAAATGTATGATAATGCTTTTTGGTAAAAGGAACAATCGTGTGGACTATTATCTAAATGGGGAGAAGGCTCCTACATCAGAGGTGCAGAGAGACTTATGAGTTCTCATGCAAGACTCCCAGAAGGTTAATTTACAGGTTGAGTTTATGGTAAAGAAGCCAAATGCAATGTTGGCAATTATTTCAGGGGGAGTAGAATATAAACACAAGGAGATAATGCTGAACCTTTATAAGACACTAGTCAGGCCGCACTTGGAGAACTGCCAACAGTTTTGGGCCCCATATCTCAGAAAGGATGTGTTGTCATTGGACAAAGTCCGGAGGAGATTCACGAGGATGATTCTGGGAATGAAGGCATTAACAATGAGGAGTGTTTGGCACCCTTGGGCCTGTACTCACTGGAATTTAGAAGAACATGTGGGGATCTCATTGAAACCTACCATATGTCGAAAGGACACGATAAGGTGGATATGGAGAGGATGTTTCCTCTGGTGTGGTTATCCAGAACTCGAGGGTACAGCCTCAAAACTGAGGGTGACCCTTTAGAGCAGAGGTAAGGAGGAATTTTTTTTTTAGGTGGAGTAGTGAATCTGTGGAATGCTCTGCCACGGACTGCGGTGGAGGCCAAGTCCGTGGGGATATCTAAGACAGAAGTTGATAGTTTCCTGATTGGTCAGGTCAGCAAAGGATATGGCAAGAAGGCAGGTGTATGGGGTTGAGTGGGATCCAGGATCAGCCATAATGGAATGGCGGAGCAGACTCGATGAGCTGAATGGCCTAATTCTGCTCCTATGTCTTATGATCTATATATCTCAGATGACAATCCAGAGATTATTTCTTTTCAGTTCTAGCTGCTCAAATTTCCCCAATATAACCATAACAACTGGAACTTTCCCTTCCCACTTCAAATTCCTCTGTACATGACATTGAGATGTTCCAGACCCGGGCACTAGATAGACAATACAGCCTTTAGGACTCTCAAACCTTATGACAGAGAATTGTGTCTATTCCTCTGAGTATACTACAGTATCACCATTTACAATTACATTTCTCTGCTCTGCCCCCACTAGAATGGTTCCCTGAACTTGTGTCATAGTTTGGTTGCTCGTCCTTCACTCAGCCCCACACTCATTCTCACAAAGAGCAACAATATCTCACCTGTTGCAAAAGTTCAAGAGCTGAGGCCCCTCCAGCACTATCTCTTGGATCCCCTATCTTTCTCACTCACAATCACACTCTCTTGTCCCTGACAATTTGAAGTAGTAAATCTAATGGGTGAGACTGCCTCCGGAAAGTGTCCAGGTAACTCTCTCCCTCTCTGATGCATTGCAGTGTTTGAAGCTCAGATTCTGGATCATCAAACTGGAGCCTGATTTCCTCAAGCAACCAACACATGCTACTGATGTGGTCATCAGAAACCACAATGTGCAGCTACAGCACATCATGGGATGCTGCATCCTTACTTCATTTAATTAGTTGTAATTTGGTATTATTTTAGTTAAATAATATAAATAAAATAAAAACACTTACTTGTTTTCAATTGCTGTCATCTTTGGGTATTATGGCTCCTCAGCAAAGTTGTAGAAATAGTGAACACCAAATTAATTTTCAGAAAACTGGAATGTGACAGGGGTTAATGGAACCATTTTATGCTAAGGAGGGATGCTATCCAAGTAAAAATTCAAAGCTGTAAAAAGAAATTGGTTTTGACAGTTGCCAAGGAGATCAGTCAGAACATTCTGGTTACAGAGCCCCTTGTTGCTCACTGACCAGAGCCTGCCCAGCCTCAGGCCACCATTTGAGTTTGGAGATCAGCCTGTTCAGCCTGTGCCATTGCTGGGCCCTGACAGTGGTGAGTATGAGCAGTGAAATATTCATTTCCTGGCTTCTCAGTGACTGACTTTTACACTGCTGCCTGCCATTGTCCCTACAATACCCAAAAGGGTCCAGCACAAAAAAGGCCAATCAGGTTCAAGTTGGCTGTTTTCCCGATCTACATGAATCCCATTGACCTGTGTTAGGCCTGTATCCTTCTATGCCTTGTCTTCAAGTGTCTGTCTAAATGCATTTTAAATGTAATGATTCTATCCAATTCTATCCACTTCCTCTGGCAGTGAGTTCCAGATATCGACCACTCTCCTTTAAAGAATTATCTACCTCCACAACTCTGTGGGTGGGAAATTCCAGAGATTCACAAGCATCTGTGCATTTAAGTGCACCTCAGGTTTAATGCACATTTGGTTCTGATGTACTTCGGATTTATTGCACCTTGATTTGAAATCAACACCCGTTTTCCGCCTATTCAGGCCCCCAAATTTGACAAACAAACTGATAGAGGAGCTCTGCAGGTCAGGCAGCCTTTGTGGAGTGGAATGGACAATCAAGGCTTCAGTTCAAAACTATTCATTTGGATCATCTCTCCACAGAAGCTGCCTGATCCATTGAGTTCCTCTTGCAGTTTGTTCGTTGCTCCAGATTCCAGCATCTGTAATCTCTGGTGCCCCAAGTTTAATATCCATGTACTAGTGGGAACATCTCAAATTCTGCATTGCCATGTCATGTGAGACCCTCCTCTCCAAACCCCCACCGCCAAATGTCATGCTTCATTAAAAAATGAACTCTGGTTGCTAATCCAAAAACTTAACCACCCCCCCCCCCCCCCCCCCCCCGCCGCTGCTGCAAATGAAAGAAAATCTGCAGATTCTGTAAATCTGAGCAACGCACACAAAATGCTGGAGGAACTGAGTATCAGTCGACTGTACATTCTTTTCTATGGATGCTGCCTGACCTGCTGAATTCCTCCAGCACTTTGTGTATGTTGTCCCCATGCTATTGACCTCATCTAGTGATTATTGATGTATTATTCTAGATTGCCAGCAGATATTTACTGCTACCTCCCTCCCCAGGAATCCTCAGGCATGGATATTACCAGAAAGCAAAGTCAAACACTGGTCCTGAACATAAACAAGAAGAATTTGGAAAGATCTTTCTACACTGATGAGCTTTCATAAAATCCTGCACTTATGTCTAATCATCGGCACTGACAGGATTCTCTGCTCCTGTCACTACATATGCTGCTTGGTCTGCTGACTGATTTTAGTTTTACTAGGTTTTGTAAAAACAATAATCACAAAGTAGGATTGGAATAAACAAACACTTACCTGGAATGTTACTTACACCACACATTTATTGTCTTTACTTTGTAGACAAAGAATTACTAAACCACATCATGGATGCAAGTTTTGACCGGAGATTCAACACACTTAGCTGGCAACAAATTCAGAGCTTGGACCAAGTCTTAACAGAAGTAATACCAATTCATGGAAGAGGCAATTTTCCCACCCTGGAAATAAAGCCGAAAGACATAATTTATGTTGTGAAGGATCGGCTCGAAGAGAATGGGATTATGGTTCATGACATTCGACTTAATGGCTCCACAGCAAGTCACATCCTTGTGAATCAAAATGGAACAAGTTATAAGGATCTTGATGTTATCTTCAGAGTTGAATTGGTTGGGGAGGAAGAGTTCCAGTTGGTAAAGACAGTGGTATTAGATTCTCTCCTGGACTTTCTACCTCAAGGTGTTAATAAAAAAAAGATCACAGGACTTACTCTGAAAGAGGCCTATGTTCAGAAAATGGTTAAAGTTTCCAATGATCATGATCGGTGGAGTCTCATCTCCTTGTCTAACAACAGTGGGAAAAATGTTGAGCTAAAATTTGTTGATTCCTTGCGTCGCCAATTTGAATTTAGTGTAGACTCTTTCCAAATAATTCTAGATTCACTGCTATATCTTTTCAACTGTCCGCAAGACACTATGACAATGGAGTCTTATCCAAATGTTGTAGCAGAGAGTATGTACGGGGATTTCCAGGAAGCAATGGATCATCTGAAGTACAAACTAATTGCTACTAGAAACCCTGAAGAAATTCGAGGTGGGGGTTTGCTTAAATACAGTGATCTCCTTGTTCGAGAATTTAAACCAGCATCTGATGCAGAGATCAAAAGTTTGGAGCGTTACATGTGCTCGAGGTTTTTCATTGATTTCCCAGATGTATCTGAACAGCAAAGAAAAATTGAATCCTACCTAAGGAACCATTTCATTGGGGAAGAGAAAAACAAGTATGATTACCTGATGACTTTGCACCAAGTTGTGAATGAAAGCACTGTCTGTCTGATGGGACATGAGAGAAGACAGACATTGAACATGATCACCCTTTTGGCTCTTAGGGTGCTAGGTGAACAGAATATCATACCGAATGCTGCTAATGTCACTTGCTACTATCAGCCTGCCCCTTATGTCAGTGACCGGAGCTTTAGTAATTATTACATAGCACATGGACAGCTCCAGCTTGCGTCTCAGCCCTATCCACTCCACATCAATATGCAGACTGGTATGGTTTAGTTTTAAAACAAATTCAAATATCAGACTTTGAACTACACCCAGGCTTTTAAGTCTCAAAGAGCTGAAGGAAGAGGAAGGCTGTAACCGATTCTGTTGATGACTGAGGATACACGCCAATTTCTGGGTAACCCACATTTAAGCTGGGCTGTAAATGGATGACCAAACTACCTGTATATGTGTGTGTGTGCCACATTATAAATTTAAATGCTCATTTGGTAAGAAATAATCTCAGAACTGATTAAGCACAGACAGGATTGTAATAGCAGGGAATGTTTTTTTTTCTATAAACTGTTAAACCAATACAGACATAGAAAGATATGTTATTAACTTAAATTAGATCATCTGAATTACAGCCCTTTGTACTTGTGTTTTGGTGATTGTGGTTAAGATCACAAACACTTTTCCAGTGAAAGTGTAGTTACCAAAGTGTATCAGTGATCAGAAATACTGAGTGCATTGGGAATAACCACTTTATACTTGAACTGTTGTGGTTATATAATAGTAACTTGCAACACCAAGTGCATGTAGGAATAATTTTCCAAATGTGAAATGATGTGACCAAGAAATCATTTATTAACCAAAGAGTCTTTGAAAATAATGCATCATCCAAGTGCCTAAGCTATGTTGATAGGTCTTTAAAGCTAATTGAATAATCATTTCAGGACATGCCATTTGGACTGCGACAGTAGCTTACAAAGTCACTGCCCTTGTGATAAAAGCTTACAGTTCAGAATTCAGTACACCAGGGGTCCCCAACCTTTTTCGCACTGCGCACTGGTTTAATAGTGACAATATTCTTGCGGACTGGCCGGGGAGGGGGTAGGGTTGCCAACGGCCAAGAGTAGCAGTCAAATACGTTGTGTTTACCCATAATAAGACTACAATGACCATGAAGTCTTGCGCGGGCACCATTACGCATGCATGACCTTCGGATGCGTGTACCTGCCGATTCTGTGCGGCGGCGGCGGGATGTTAAATCACGACCGGAATATCGGTGATAAGTGGCTAATACGCTCAATTTCGTTTCTAAAAGGGTTTATCTAACGAATTTAATATTAAACACACAGCGCATATTTTCCTCGCATGAATATAGTGATAAGTCAATTATCAGGGGAGCTTGAAGTGTTGAACAAATTTCCAGTTGAAGTGGCAGAAGCAGGTTCGATATTGTAATTTAAAGAAAAATTGGATAGGTATATGGACAGGAAAGGAATGGAGGGTTGTGGGCTGAGTGCAGGTCGGTGGGACTAGGTGAGAGTAGCGTTTGGCACGGACTAGAAGGGCAGAGATTGCCTATTTCCATGCTGTAATTGTTATATGGTTATATAAGTGAATAGCATCATAACATTTTAAGTAACGTTTGGGTATTAAACACACAGCACATATTTTTCCCGTATGAACATATAAAATCATTGCAACACACCAATATCGCTGAATCATTGGGAACCCTGGGCTTGTTTTCCTGCAACAGGACGGTCCTATCGAGGGGTGATAGGAAACAGCGATACTCGAACGGGGTTCCTTCTGTCCAGTCTATTCCGCAATTTAGTTTTCGTTGCATTCATTGCAGAAAACTCCGCTTCGCAGAGATGTGATGTTGGAAATGGAAGTAACGTTTTCAGTTCTTTCGTGGCTATCTCAGGATATTTAGCCTTCAGTTTGATCCAGAATGCCGGCAGAGATGTTGTCAAAAATACTTTTCAGCCTGTTGTTATTTGCAAGCTTAAGGAGTTGATCTCCTTCCCGCGCTGACATGGATGATGCGCAGGTAATGACCTCGCATGCGTAATAGCTCAACAGAGCGTTACAGGGAATGAGGAAAGGTGCAGCTGACTCATATCGCCAAATCATATTGTTTCCTCGCGGCCCGGTAGCCCCTGCTTTGCGCCCGGTACCAGTCCGCGGCCCTGTGGTTGGGGACCGCTGCAGTACACCATGAATGGGACGGTATATGGATGCAGTGTAATTTCCACAAGCTATGTTATAATTTTAACATTCCGTTACCTTGCAATATTTTCTTCATTTCAGCTGTATCCCTTTCAAACCTAGTTGTCACTTCAGGGAAAATGAATCTGTTCAGTCAAAGAGCCGATTTCAACATTCCAAAGAATGGTATATACAGCATCTTCATGTTTTACCCAGGTACCAAGTGCTCCCAAAATGACACCAGGTAGAATGTTTGTGTTTGGTACTCAGACATGAGTGTCATTCATTTATATCTGCTTATCAAAAGTACAGGTCCCTACAACAAGTAGTCCAATACTTTGATTTATGAATTAAACTGATTGACCCTATTAGAGTTAACGGGTATTCTTTAATCCAAAAGGTGCTCTGTGGTTTCAGTGCTGATGAGAAATGCTTATTCAAATAATTGAATTTAGTTTGATCTTAATCAATGATTAAGATAGTTTCAATATGTCTGCAAGTAATAGGCTAGGAACCTGCAGTAATTGTAATACATTTATAAATAATAATCTTACCATTTTATAAAGGTTTGGATGATAAGGAAGGTTATGTAGAAGATGGTATGTGTGCTTTGACTGCAGGGTTTGGGGTATTGTGGCTAACTCAGTATGGCATGTTTGCAGGATTACTTGGGTTCAATGGAAAAGTGGCACAGCCTGCCTGGTGTAGAAGGTCATAACATACAGTAGGGGAATTGATCACTCTCCCCTTACCCCTTGCCTTTCTCTTTTCCAGCAGCAGGCATTACTCTGTTTGGCCACTTGTCATTATATAGATCAAGAGGCAAACTGGCATATTCCCAGTGCTTCCCACCCCCGCTCTGAAAAGGTGCGAATTAGATGACCCAGCACAACACATAGTATTTTCTGTTGAAGTGATCAGAGTTTCTGGTATAAATGTGGGTCATGCATTAATGAAGTTTTGACAGAGCAACTCATTGTGTTTCAAGGGTGCTCTTCACAGTTCCAACAACAATAATCTTGAAATGCTGAATATTCTTTTAAATTTGAAATTGACTTCAACACTCTGTTCATTTCCAGCAGCTGGTCAGTGATAACAGACAACATTATTTGAAGCAACAGCCACTGAAATGCCTACAGACTTTTTAATGAGCTTTAATGGAGCATTTTAAGTGGCAATTGGCTGTTTAATACCCAACTGAGAAGGAACCCCTTGCATTGACTTCAATGGAGTCCTGTACTAAAGCTATGCTGAATTCAACTGTGAATCCCATCTTGCACATTCCAGAGGGGTTAATATTATCTTATTGGCTGCTTAAAATGATTCCATCCAATACTTAATCTGTAACAATTAATAATTGATCAGCCAATTATTTTTTAAAATTGAGATACAGTGCAGACTAGGCCCTTTGAGTCACACTGCCCAGCAACTCCTGATTTAATCCGATCCAAATCACAGGACAATTTACAATGGTCAATTGACCTACCAGCTGGTTCATCTTGGAATGTGGAATGAAACAGGAGCACCCGGAGGAAAATCCACACAGTCACAGGGAAAATGTATACACTCCTACAAGCAGTGGTGGGAATTTAATTAGAGTCACTTGTTTTGCTAACCTCTCCCCACAAGCGGTGGCAGGAATTGAACCGGTGTCACTGGTTCTGTAAAGTGTTATGCTAACCATGACTGTGCTGCCCCTTGATTTACTTGCCCTTGATTCTTGCACATACACAGGAAAACTTCAGTTTTGAGTTAACTTAAATTTAAAATCCTGACATTGCAATGACCTTACTTGACTCATGTTCTTTCAAGCAATATTTATGAACTAGTCTTTGTTCTCTTGTGAGGAATATTTCAATAGGATTGTTAGCTTATATTGATTAATATTTGAGAAATATCTATTAGGTTTATTGAACAGTATTTCCTTTCAGGTTTACATGACACTTTCAACAAAAGGTTGAAAACAATTACTTTTGTTGCTTGTAAAACTGCCAAATATAATTCTGTTTATTGCCATGGCAACCTGCATTGTAAATAAGTAAATGGAGAGTTACCAGACAGAAAAGACAAGGCAGTTGAAAAGACAACCAAACTGAGAAAAGTAGTTTTCTTTTACTTGATTTATATGGAGAATGAGGTAACTCAGCTCACTGTGTCTTTTCCCCTTTGCTTCACTCTTCACCTATGTGTTTGCAATTCGTTTCTTTTTGTTTTGGCTACATAATTTTGCAAGTAACCATTTTCGTGTTGTGTTTCATTACTGTAACCTGCATTTTTGCGTTTAAACACACTTTGTGTAACCTGCAATTGCATTTTGAGGGCACCTGAAAAGAAATTTACAAAACAAGTGCAAGCATTGCATTGATTTTAATTAGAAAATTGTATTATCAAATACTCGAATAATGCCTGGAAGTCATTATATTGAATATGGCTCTTGGAAAATAACTTATTTCTCCTTCTTGTTCCCAATAATCCAGTATCTCTTTTCTCAGTGCATGTTTGGTTGAAACTTAGTGTGGCAAACAAATTATTTCACTTCCTAATAATTCTTGTTAGTTGAAGTAAATGCTTCAGCCACCAGTTATACCCCTATGATGTTCTTGGCCTGTGAGTAACAGTTTCAGTTATTTCTTTTTGTTATTGAGTTAGAAAGCATTCATATTGAACTGTGCCATTTTCCAAGATGAGGAATATTCCTAGAATAATAAAGTTTTCTTTGGGACTGAATAGTTCATCCTACTTTTCCATTTGTACATCAATAGGACAATCTTTAGGAGCAGAAAAAAAAACAGAAGGAAATTTCTGTACAATATGATTTGTAACAATAAGGCACATTATCTAAAGAATGGAACCTGATACAGAGAAAAGAAAATGTTTTTTTCTTCACTGGATATGGCTGCTTGTTGATCTGGGTGCATTTAGTGTCCTTCCCAAAGTGTTACTGTGGAGAGTAGTTTCACATCAGCTATGTCGCTGGGTCTGCAGAGTCTAATTGCCCAGATAGGTAGGGACTACGGGTCTCTTTTTCCAGCAGAGCCAATGTAAAATTAAGCATGCATTGTCAGAATCCCGTTGGTGCATCTGAAATAATTTAAAGAATGCCAACAATTTTGAAATTGAACAGATTTTATGGAATGTGTATTGAGATTACATCAATATGTTTGTGGCAGAAAAATCTAGTGTAAATACTATCAGAAATTGGAGGTGGTTAAACAATGATAAAGAAGTGTTACTTTTTCTATACCAGGGAAATGCAATGTCTGCCCTCCCTCATCCAAAATTAGAAGCCATATCAGTGGGGTAGCTAATGCTGCTGTAAAACCAAAAAAAATCACTTTTATCCATTCCTTTACTCCTGTTATAACTAACAAAGGGGAGAGATTCCCTGGTATGTGCAATCATTTTAGACAGATTGAGTACTGACATTTTCAATGGTGTTACATCATGATAGCCAAGGGCTTTGCAAAATCTTTTTGGGACTTAAAGAGGACGATATCTTGGCATTTTAACACCAGCATTATCAGTTATTTCCTTGATGTAGGAAATACTGTAGACCTGCCTGCAACTTGAATTTACAAATCTAAACTCAGCAGAGAGGAATCTGAACACTTCCGTTAAAGGATTGGGGCCAGCTGTGAGCCATCCTTCCATCTCCACAAATGCTGCTGGGTGCTTCAAGTATTTCCAGCATCCTCTGGCTGCACTTTGGGAATCCTAGAATGCTTGGATCTGAGGTTTTAATGCAACCTCTTTTCATGTGCAAATCGAACCTGTAGGGAATTTCCTTGCCATTGATTTTCGGAACACTGCAGCTGTCACTGTCAGATGATGAGTTGTGATTAGTTTTATTTTATTTATTGAGATGGAGCATGGAACGCTCTATCTTCGAGCTGTGTCACCCAGCAATTCCCTATTTAACCGTAGCCTAATATAGAACATAGAACATAGAATAGTACAGCACAGTACAGGCCCTTCGGCCTACAATGTTGTGCCGACCCTCAAAACCTGCCTCCCATATAAGCCCCCACCTTAAATTTCTCCATATACCTGTCTAGTAGTCTCTTAAACTTCATGAGTGTATCTGCCTCCACCACTGACTCAGGCAGTGCATTCCACGCACCAACCACTCTCTGAGTAAAAAACCTTCCTCTAATATCCCCCTTGAACTTCCCACCCTTTACCTTAAAGCCATGTCCTCTTGTATTAAGCAGTGGTGCCCTGGGGAAGAGGTGCTGGCTATCCACTCTATCTATTCCTCTTATTATCTTGTACACCTCTATCATGTCTCCTCTCATCCTCCTTCTCTCCAAAGAGTAAAGCCCTAGCTCCCTTAATCTCTGATCATAATGCATACTTTCTCAACCAGGCAGCATCCTGGTAAATCTCCTCTGTACCCTTGCCAATGCTTCCACATCCTTCTTATAGTGAGGTGACCAGAACTGGACACAGTACTCCAAGTGTGGCCTAACCAGAGTTTTATAGAGCTGCATCATTACATCGCGACTCTTAAACTCTATCCCTCGACTTATGAAAGCTAACACCCCATAAGCTTTCTTAACTACCCTATCCACCTGTGAGGCAACTTCCAGAGTTCTGTGGACATGTACCCTGAGATCCCTCTGATCCTCCACACTACCAAGTATCCTGCCATTTACTTTGTACTCTGCCTTGGAGTTTGTCCTTCCAAAGTGTACCACCTCACACTTCTCCGGGTTGAACTCCATCTGCCACTTCTCAGCCCACTCCTGCATCCTATTAATGTCTCTCTGCAATCTTTGACAATCCTCTACACTATCTACAACACCACCAACCTTTGTGTCGTCTGCAAACTTGCCAACCCACCTTTCTATCCCCACATCCAGGTCGTTAATAAAAATCACGAAAGTAGAGGTCCCAGAACAGATCCTTGTGGGACACCACTCGTCACAATCCTCCAATCTGAATGTACTCACTCCACCACCACCCTCTGCCTTCTGCAGGCAAGCCAGTTCTGAATCCACCTGGCCAAACTTCCCTGGATCCCATGCCTTCTAACTTTCTGAATAAGCCTACCATGTGGAACCTTGCCAAATGCCTTACTAAAATTCATATAGATTACATCCACTGCACTGCCCTCATCTAAATGCCTGGTCACCTCCTCAAAGAACTCTATCAGGCTTGTTAGACACGATCTGCCCTTCACAAAGCCATGCTGACTGTCCCTGATCAGATCATGATTCTCTAAATGCCTATAGATCCTATCTCTAAGAATCTTTTCCAACAGCTTTCCCACCACAGACGTAAGGCTCACTGTCTATAATTACCCAGACTATCCCTACTACCTTTTTTGGACAAGGGGACAACATTTGCCTCTCTCCAATCCTCCGGTACCATTCCCGTGAACAACGAGGACATAAAGATCCTAGCCAGAGGCTCAGCAATCTCTTCTCTCACCTCGTGGAGCAGCCTAGGGAATATTCCGTCAGTTCCTGGGGACTTATCTGTCCTAATGTATTTTAACAACTCCAACACCTCCTCTCCCTTAATATCAACATGCTCCAGAACATCAACCTCACTCATATTGTCCTCACCATCATCAAGTTCCCTCTCATTGGTGAATATCGAAGAGAAGTATTCATTGAGGACCTCACTTACTTCCACAGCCTCCAGGCACATCTTCCCACCTTTATCTCTAATCGGTCCTACCTTCACTCCTGTCATCCTTTTTTTCTTCACATAATTGAAGAATGCCTTGGGGTTTTCCTTTACCCTACTCGCCAAGGCCTTCTCATGCCCCCTTCTTGTTCTTCTCAGTCCCTTCTTAAGCTCCTTTCTTGCTTCCCTATATTCCTCAATAGACCTATCTGATCCTTGCTTCCTAAACCTCATGTATGCTGCCTTCTTCCACCTGACTAGATTTTCCACCTCACTTGTCACCTATGGTTCCTTCACCCTACCATTCTTTATCTTCCTCACCGGGACAAATTTATCCCTAACATCCCGCAAGAGATCTCTAAACATTGACCACATGTCCGTAATACATTTCCCTGCAAAAACATCATCCCAATTCATACCCGCAAGTTCTAGCCTTATAATTTGCCTTTCCTCAATTAAAAATTTTCCTGTCCTCCCTGATTCTATCCTTTTCCATGATAACGCTAAAGGCCAGGCAGCGGTGGTCACTGTCCCCCAGATGTTCACCCACTGAGAGATCTGTGACCTGACCCGGTTTATTACTTAGCACTAGATCTAGTATGGCATTCCCCCGGTCGGCATGTCCACATACTGTGACAGGAATCCGTCCTGGACACACTTAACAAACTCTGCCCCATCTAAACCCTTGGAACTAATCAGGTGCCAATCAATATTAGGGAAGTTAAAGTCACCCATGATAACAACCCTGGTATTTTTGCACCTTTCCAAAATCTGCCTCTCAATCTGCTCCTCTGTATCTCTGCTGCTACCAGGGGGCCTATAGAGTACCCCCAATAGAGTAACTGCTCCCTTCCTGTTCCTAATCACAGGACAATTTACAATGACCAATTAATCTACCAGCCAGTGTGTCTTTGGTCTGTGGGAGGAAATCGGAGAAGCTGGAAGGAACTCAAGCAGGCATGGGGAGAACGTACAAACTCCTTACAGGAGGCGGCTGGAATTGAACCCGGGTCGCTGGTACTGCAAAGCATTGTACTAACCACTACACTACCGTGCAATGGGAATCGAACCCGGGTCACTGGTACTGTAAAGCGTTGTGCTAACCACTACACTACCGTGCGATGGGAATCGAACCCGGGTCACTGGTACTGTAAAGCGTTGTGCTGACCACCACACTACTGTGCGATGGGAATTGATTCCGGGTCACTCGTACTGTAAAGTGTTGTGCTAACCACCACACTACCGTACCGTCCCAAAGTGTTGAAAAGTGTTTATGTTCACAGTGAATAGAAGCCTAACTTTTTAAAAAAAGAGGGCGTACAGAATATAGAAGACTCTGAAGAAATTGTTCAGTTTAATAGTTGTTATTCATTCACTACGATAAGCAGCTTTCAATGAATAATCAGAAACACGTGCTAGATGTAGGAAATCTTGCATCATTTTCAGAAACATTAAAGTACATGTTTATGATACAATTAAGGAATTACTAAAGCAGATTAAAACAAAATGAGAACAAATAAAATTCCTTTCAACTAATTTTCTGGTAGGAAAGAATTATTTTACAATTAATGGGATCTCATTGGGAAAACTGAAACAAAGCTGATATTTATGTCAGTTCATATCTTACTTCCATATTGTTTCTACAATTAGACATGTATGGAGAAGTTGGCTGAAAACCAATCCAATTTCTGAAATGCTTCTCATCATGAAAAAAAAAGGAAAGAGTATTCCAGTGCTGTGGTACCAGTTTTTATCTAGGAGGTTCATTTTGTTCCGTCCTGAGAATGTACTGCATTGCAAAAGGGTAAAATGTGATTGATATCCTTTCAACTGGACAAAAAAGTATATAGAAGATTCCACATCACTATTTGCTACTGGCCAGGCAAGCTTTCCTCAATACTCTGCACAGTGTCCAACATCACTAGTACTGATTCTCTGGTTGTTACCTGGGTGATGCTTCTGTAACCATACTGTGCAAAATCAGTCTTTCATTGACTGTAATTCATTTCGGATTACCAGGAAGTTTTAAGTTCTTTATAAGCGTAAATTCTTTTTCTTTAAATGCTACTAAGGGGCTGACATTCATCTTTTGTGACATACTATATACAATACATTCAAAATGCTAGAATGGGTGTTTTCTAATCTATATATAAAGTGCGACTCCATTGGTATCAGCACATGGCCATAGATGAATTTCTGTACCTGAATACACTGTTCTGAAAGTTATGGTAGAGAAAGTAACATTTTCTACAGTTTGGTTTTGCTCTTTCTAAAAGTGTGCACTAGGAAATTACATATGTAAATATCAGTATGCATACTGACAGTGATTGGCAGGAATTTCATTTATTAAACCCACATAATAATATTTACAAGACGTAGTTTCAGAGGCTTGGTGGTCCTATGTTGTATAAATCACAAAATGCATTTGTAAATAGATAAGTACAAATATATATTTTGCCTATACTCTAGATGCTGACAAAGAAAACAGAGAGATATAATTTCTAACTGGTTGGAACTTCTGCCTTAACAGTTCTCTCCTACTGGTACTTGCATTCTTCTCCCATTTCACCATTTTGTTGTAATCGGATCAGAATTTTAAAACCTGTATGTGTAGTTCAGTTTGTATTCGAATACAGAATAAAAACTGACTGCACCACCCAAGCCTGAATTCTTTAAAAGTATAGTTTTGCAACCTGTGAATTGAATAAATGTTATCACCAGCTGAGATACTATGCCAATATTTTTCTACTTACAGAGTATTTTAAACTTGTCCAGTGCACTACGACTGCTAATTTTATAGATTCCTATCATGTACTCGCCACGACATTGAGATAGAGAGTGAAGTCAAAGATTTGTTGGGGGATCATTGTGGATCAGGGATGAATAAACCCAAGCATGTACAATGTTCTTCTCATTCCCTTGTAGGAACACATCTGAATTGTATGAATCTTGCATAATCTTGAACATTAATTGAAGTATTCTGTGTGCCTTTTTTAACAACTTTGATTAAATATAACTGTAATGTGATGGATCAATGTAAAAAGGAGGATACTAAAGATGGATGTTGAAACAAAAGAAATGAACCACAACATTTACCCAAAGTTGCTGTATTCCTTAGAATTAATGAAGTTCAAACTATGAAAAGAGAATTCCATGAAGCATCTGATGTAAAATTGAAAGAAATGTTGTTCTGTGCCAATGTTGTGACTGCATTCTGTGTTTAATTGTTTTATGTTGGCATTCACTGAATAAATAATGGACATTTCAATCAAGGTCTCAAATAAATGTTTGCAACGCTCTAATTTCTTTTGAGAATGTGATTAAATTATCAAACGATACATCTCCTTTTACTATCCTAGATTTTTAATTTCAAGTCATTTTACTGATAATATACTTTCTTACAGAGAAGCTGCAATCTAAGATTGAGTAAAATCCTAACCGTCTTCAGTTGTACAGTGGCACGGTAGCATAGTGGTTAGCACAATCACTTTCCAATACTAGCTACCTCTCATCCAGATTCCATTCCTGCTACTGTCTGTTTATTCCCCCTGTGACTGAGCGTGCTTCCTTTGGGTGCTCCAGCTTCCGTCCACATTCCAAAGAAGTACGGTCAGGCTTAGTAAGTTATAGGCACACTATGTTAGTGCCAGAAGCATGGTGACACTTTTCCCCCAGCATAATCAAGATTCAAGATTGTTTAATGTCATTTCCAGTACACAGATGTAAATGAAAATGAAATATTGTTACTCCAGATCTGATGCAGCACAAAAAACACAGTAAGATAAAGAACACAATGACAATAGTAAAACGTAATAAATACACAAGATAGCTTATATACATAGATTGATTGCATGTCCATAAAGTGACACTAGGCACAGGAATGTCTGTACAGAAGATGACTGACAGGAAATGATAAAGTAATAGTGGTGGGGGTGTGGAGGGTGGCTTGGTGGGTGGAGATGTTGTTCTGCTTTACTGCTTGGGAACAGTAACTGTTTTTGAGTCTGGTAGTCTCAGCATGGATGCTGAGCGGGACAAACAATCCATGGGCTGAGTGGGTGAGGTCCTTCCTAATGTTACTGGCCAATTTTCAACATCTTTCTGTATGTACATTATGGAGACAGGGAGGCTAGTGCTGGTGATGCGTTCGGCAGTTAGAGAACAGTGACTACAATTCCTTAAGTTTTAAGTAAGCTATAGGGAAGGATAGTTATGGACCTTGGGGAGAGTCTTAAGTTGGAGCAGGGCAAATTACGAGCACATGAGGCAGGAAACAAGACCATAAGAGCTTAAGATAAAGAAGCAGAATTAGGCTATTTGGCCCATCGAGTCTGCTCCGCTGTTTCGTCATGGCTGATCCATTTTCCTCTCAGCGCCAATCTCCCGCCTTCTTCCCATATCCCTTCATGCCCTGACCAGTCAAGAATCCATCAACTTTTGCCTTCAATATGCATAAAGACTTGGCGTCCACAGCTGCCTGTGACAAAGATTTCCACAGATACAGCACCCTCTGAATAAAGAAATTCCTCCATCTCCATTCTTAAAGGATGCCCCTCTACTCTGAGGATCTATCCTCTGGTCTTAGGCTCTCCCATGACAAGAAGCATCCTCTCCATATCCACTCTATCAAGGCCTTTCACCATTTGATAGGTTTCAATGAGGTCACCCCTCATTCTTCTGAATTCCACTGAATACAAGCCATCAAACGCTCTTCATTTGACAAGCCATTCTATTCTGTGAAACCTCTCTAGTTTCAGCACATCCTTTGAGATAAGGGGCCCAATACTGCTCACAATACTCCATGTGAGACCGTACCAGTGTTTTATAGAATCTCAACATTACATCCTTGCTTTTATATTCTAGTCCTCTTGAAATGAATGCTAACATTGCATTTGCCTTCCTCACCACAGACTCAACCAGCAAATTAACCTTTAGGAATCCTGCACAAGGACTCCCTAGTTCCTTTGTGTCTCAGTTTTTTGTATTTTCTCTCCATTTAGAAAATAGCCAACACTTTCATTTCTTCTACAAATAGAGTTAATTGGAAGCAGCGGTTTTAGGCAAGTCCACATCCAACACAGGAGGATTTTTAAAGACCAGTTGCACAGAGTACAGGGCAGGAATGTTCCAGTCAGAAGGAAAAACAAGGATGGTGAGGTTGGAGAACCTTGGATGTCAAGAAAGTCGATGAATTTAGTCAAGAAGAGAAAGAAAAAGTATGCAAAGCTTAGGAGCTAGAATCAAACAGAGTCATCGAGGATTATAAAGAATCCAGAAAAGATCTCAAGAAGGCAATTAGGAGAGCCAGGAGGAACTATGAAAAGTCCCTGGCAAATAGGGTTAAAGGAAATCCCAAGGTATTCCATACATACATTAAGAGCAAGAAGATAAATAGGGAGAAGGTAGGAACACTCAGGTTCAAAGTGAGAACATTCACTTGCATGCAGAGGATGTGGGTGAGGTCCTTATTGAGTATGCTACATCAGTATTTACCAAGGAGATATGGAAATCAGTACCAGGTGTATTGATTTGATGGGGCATTACAAGATTAAGGAGGAGGTAGGACTGTGTCTTTTAAAGAGCATTAAGATGGGCATGATGAGATTTACCCCGGGTATCAGAGAAAGGCAAGTAAAAATATCTTTGCGTCCTCTCTAGCCAGAGGTGGGGTCCTGGAAATCTAGATGAGTAGGTATTGTGGTTCTATTGTTCAAGAAGGGAAAGAGGAGATTCCTGGAAACTAGAAACCAGTGGGTCTCACATCAACGGTAGGGAAGTTACTGAACAGAACGATTAACATAGGAACATAGAAAATGTACAGAACAATACAGGCCCCTCGGCCCACAAAGTTGTGCTGAACATGTTCTTACCTTAGATCCTCCTCGGCTTACCATAGCCCTCTATTTTTCTAAGCTCCATGTAGCCATCCAGGAGTTTCTTAAGAGGCACTTATCCGTGTAAGTGGAACAAGTGCTACACATGCCCTTACACTTCCTCCCTTACCACCATTCAGGGCCCCAAACAGTCCTTCCAGGTGAGGCAACACTTCACCTGTGAGTCGACTGGGGTGATATACTGCGTCCGGTGCTCCCGATGTGGCCTCTTATATATTGGCGAGGCCCAACGCAGACTGGGAGACCGCTTTGCTGAACATCTACGCTCTGTCCGCCAGAGAAAGCAGGATCTTCCAGTGGCCACACATTTTAATTCCACATCCCATTCCCATTCTGACATGTCTATCCACGGCCTCCTATACTGTAAAGATGAAGCCACACTCAGGTTGGAGGAACAACACCTTATATTCCATCTGGGTAGCCTCCAACCTGATGGCATGAACATCGACTTCTCTAACTTCCGCTAAGGCCCCACCTCCACCTCGTACCCCATCTGTTACTTATTTTTATGCACACATTCTTTCTCTCACTCTCCTTTTTCTCCCTCTGTCCTTCTGAATATACCTCTTGCCCATCCTCTGGGTTCCCCCCCCCCGCCCTTGTCTTTCTTCCCGGACCTCCTGTCCCATGATTCTCCCGTATCCCCTTTTGCCAATCACCTGTCCAGCCCTTGGTTCTATCCCTCCCCTTCCTGTCTTCTCCTATCATTTTGGATCTCCCTCTCCCCCTCCAACTTTCAAATCCCTTACTCACTCTTCCTTCAGTTAGTCCTGACGAAGGGTCTCGGCCTGAAACGTCGACTGCACCTCTTCCTACAGATGCTGCCTGGCCTGCTGCGTTCACCAGCAACTTTGATGTGTGTTGCTTGAATTTCCAGCATCTGCAGAATTCCTATTGTCTCTTAAGAGATCCTATTGTTTCCACCTCCACCACCGCCACCGGCAGCCCATTCCACGCACTCACCACTCTCTGCGTAAAAAAAAACTTACCCTTGACATCTCCTTTGTACTTACTTCCAAGCACCTTAAAACTATGCCCTCTCATGCTAGCCATTTCAGCCCTGGGAAAAAGCCTCTGACTATCCACATGATTAATGCATCTCATCATCTTATACACCTCTATCAGGTCACCTCTCACCCTCCATTGCTCCAAGGAGAAAAGGCTGAGTTCACTCAACCTATTCTCATAAGGCATGCTCCCCAATCCAGGCAACATCATTGTAAATCTCCTCTGCACCCTTTCCGTGGTTTCCACATCCTTCCTATAGTGACGCAACCAGAAATGAGCACAATACTCCAAGTAGGGTCTGACCAGGGTCCCATATCGCTGCAACATTATCTCTCGGCTCTTAAACTCAATCCCACGGTTGATGAAGGCCAATGCACTGTATGCCTTCTTAACCATGTAGTCACCCTGCGTATTAGCTTTGAGTGCCCTATGGACTCGGACCCCAAAATCCTTCTGATCCTCCACACTGCCAAGAGTCTTAGCATTAATGCTATAATCTTCCATCATATTTGACCTACCAAAATGAACTACCTCACACTTATCTGGGTTGAACTCCTTCTGCCACTTCTCAGCCCAGTTTTGCATCCTATCAATGTCCTGCTGTAACCTCTGACAGCCCTCCACACTATCCACAACACTCCCAACCTTTGTGTCATCAGAAAATCTACTAACCCATCCCTCCACTTCCCCGTCCAGGTTAATTATAAAAATCACAAAGAGTAGGGGTCCCAGAACAGATCTCTGAGGCACACCACTGGTCACCAGCCTCCATGTAGAATATGACCCATCTACAACCACTCTTTAAGTTCTGTGGGCAAGCCAGTTCTGGATACACAAAGCAATGTCCCCTTGGATCCTATGCCTCCTTGCTTTCTTAATAAGTTTTGCATGGGGTACCTTATCAAATGCCTTGCTAAAATCCATGCACACTACATCTATGGCTCTACCTTCATCAATGTGTGTAGTCACATCATCAAAAAATTCAATCAGGCTCTTAAGACATGACCTGCCTTTCACAAAGCCATGCTGACTATTCCTCATCATATTATGGCTCTCCAAATGCTCATAAATCCTCCCTCTCAGGATCTTCTCCATCAACTTACCAAGCACTGGTCTATAATTTCCTGGGCTATCTCTACTCCCTTTCTTGAATAAAGGAACAACATCCGCAACCCTCCAATCCTCCGGAACCTCTCCCGTCCTCATTGGTGATGCAAAGATCATTGCCAGAGGCTCAGCAATATCCTCCCTTGCTTCCCACAGTAGCCTGGGGTACATCCTGTCCGGTCCCAGTGACTTATCCAACTTGATGCTTTCCAAAACATCCAGCACATCCTCTTCCTTAATATCTACATGCTCAAGCTTTTCAGTCCGCTGCAAGTCATCCCTACAATCGCCAAGATCATTTTCGGTAGTGAATACTGAAGCAAAGTATTCATTAAGTACCTCCGCTATTTCCTCCGATTCCATACACACTTTTCCACTGTTACACTTAATTGGTCCTATTCTCTCAAGTCTTATCCTCTTGTTCTTCACATACTTGTAGAATGCCCTGGAGTTTTTCTTAATCCTGTCCGCCAAGGCCTTCTCATGGCCCCTTCTGGCTCTCCTAATTTCATTCTTAAACTCCTTTCTGCTAGCCTTATAATCTTCTAGATCTCTATCATTACCTAGTTTTTTGAACTTTTCATAAGCTTTTCTTTTCTTCTTGACTACATTGGAAGACTGGCAACAGATACAGTGGGATATTGATGAGTTACAGAGATGGGTGGAGAGATGGCAGATGAAGTTTAACTTAGACGAATGTGAAATTTTGTATCTTGTTAGTTCAAATATATAGAGACAGTGTACTGTTAAGGGCAGACCCTTAATAGTGTTGTTAGTGATGTGTCGGTATTTCAATGGAGTAAAGGAAATTATAGTGGCATGAGAGAGGAACTGGCCAAAGTTGACTGGAAAGGGACACTTGCAGGAAGGATGGCAGAGCAGCAGTGGCTGGAGTTTATGCGAGAAGTGAGGAAGGTGCAAGACAGGTATATTCCAAAAAGAAGAAATTTTCGAATGGAAAAAGAATGCAACCGTGGCTGACAAGAGAAGTCAAAGCCAAAGTTAAAGCAAAGGAGGGGGCATATAAGGAAGCAAAAATTAGTGGGAAGACAGAGGATTGGAAAGTTTTTAAAAGCTTACAAAAGGAAATTAAGAAGGTCATTAAGAGGAAAAAGATGAACTATGAAAGGAAGCTAGCAAATAATATCAAAGAGGATACTAAAACCTTTTTCAAGTATATAAAAAGTAAAAGACAGGTGAGAGTAGATATAGGACCGATAGAAAATGATGTTGGAGAAATTGTAATGGGAGATAAGGAGATGGCAGAGGAACTGAACGAGTATTTTGCATCAGTCTTCACTGAGGAAGACATCAGCAGTATACTGGACACTCAAGGGTGCGCAGTCACAATTACGACCGAGAAAGTACTCAGGAAGCTGAATAGTCTAAAGGTAGATAAATCTCCCGGACCAGATGGAATGCACCCGCGTGTTCTGAAGGAAGTAGCTGTGGAGATTGCGGAGGCATTAACGATGATCTTTCAAAAGTTGATAGATTCTGGCATGGTTCCGGAGGACTGGAAGGTTACAAATGTTACTCTGCTATTTAAGAAAGGGGCAAGGAAGCAAAAAGGAAATTATGGACCTGTTAGGTTGACATTGGTGGTTGGGAAGTTGTTGGAGTCAATTGTCAAGGATGAGGTTACAGAGTACCTGGAGGCATATGACAAGATAGGCAGAACTCAGCATGGATTCCTTAAAGGAAAATCCTGCCTAACAAACCTATTACAATTTTTTGGGGAAATTAAAGTAGGCTAGACAAGGGAGATGCAGTGGGTGTTGTATATTTGGATTTTCAGAAGGTCTTTGACAAGGTGCCACACATGAGGTTACTTAACAAGATGAGAGCCCTGGAGTTATGGGAAAGTTACATACGTGGATAGAGCGTTGGCTGATTGGCAAGAAACAGAGTGGGAATAAAGGGATCCTATTCTGGTTGGCTGCCTGTTACCAGTGGTGTTCCACAGGGATCAGTGTTGGGGCCGCTTCTTTTTACATTGTACATCAACGATTTGGATTATGGAATAGATGGCTTTGTGGCTAAGTTTGCTGATGATATGAAGATAGGTGGAGGGGCTGGTAGTGCTGAGGAAACAGAGAGTCTGCAGAGAGACTGGGGTAGATTAGAAGAATGGGCAAATAAGTGGCAAATGAAATACAATGTTGAAAAGTGTATGGTTATGCACTTTGGCAGAAGAAATAAATGGGCAGACTATTATTTAAATGGGGAAATAATTCAAAGTTCTGAGATGCAACAGGACTTGGCAGTCCTTGTACAGGATACCCTTAAGGTTAACCTCCAGGTTGAGTTGGTGGTGAAGAAGGCAAATGCAATGTTAGCATTCATTTCTAGAGGAATAGAGTACAGGAGCAGGGATGTGATGTTGAGGCTCTATAAGGCACTGGTGAGACCTCACTTGGAGTACTGTGGGCAGTTTTGGTCTCCTTATTTAAGAAAGGATGTGCTGACGTTGGAGAGGGTACAGAGAAGATTCACTAGAATAATTCCGGGAATGAGAGGGTTAACATATGAGGAACGTTTGTCCGCTCTTGGACTGTATTCCTTAGAGTTTAGAAGAATGAGGGGAGACCTCATAGAAACATTTCGAATGTTGAAAGGCATGGACAGAGTGGATGTGGCAAAGTTGTTTCCCATGATGGGGGGGTCTAGTACGAGAGGGCATGACTTAAGGATTGAAGGGTGCCCATTCAGAACAGAGATGCAAAGAAATATTTTTAGCCAGAAGGTGGTGAATCTGTGGAATTTGTTGCCACGGGCGGCAGTGGAGGTCAAGTCATTGGGTGTATTTAAGGCAGAGATTGATAGGTATCTGAGTAGCCAGGGCATCAAAGGTTATGGTGAGAAGGCTGGGGAGTGGGACTAAATGGGAGAATGGATCAGCTCATGATAAAATGGTGGAGCAGACTCGATGGGCCGAATGGCTGACTTCTGCTCCTTTGTCTTATGGTCTTATGGATTTATGACCATTTGAAAACAATTGCCTAATTAGGGAGGGTCAGCATGGCTTTTTGAGGGACAAGTTGTGCCTTACTCACTTGATTGAGTTTTTTGACAATGCTGCTGGTTTTGACAATTGCAGCTGGAGGTCTGTGATGAGAGGTGTTTGCAGGAATCTGAACTGGGACCTCTGCCGTTTGTGATGAGTATAAATATCCTGGATGAAAAGGTAGATGGGTGGGTTAGTACGTTTGCAGATGATACAAAGATTGGTGATGGTGTGTATGGCGTAGAAGACTGGCAAAGGATACAGTGGGATATTGATCAGTTAGAGAGATGGGTGGAAAGATGGCAGATGAAGTTTAACCTAGACAAATGTGAAATTTTGTGCCTTGTTAGTTCAAATATATAGAGACAGTGTACTGTTAGGGGCAGACCCTTAATAGTGCTGATGTGCAGAAGGATTTTGGGGTCCTAGTTCATAGCTCCCTGAAAGAAGTAGTTAACAAGGCACATAGAATGCTTGTGTTCATTAGTTGAGACAAAAGCCTCTGTTGGCCATTGGTAATCTGTGCCAGCTGTCTAGATACACAAGCCTGGACAGTACAATATTGAGAGCAAGCTGCACCCCCTCTCCACGCATCTGATGAATCCAAAGGAACGGCAGAGACCAATACAGTTTGGTACCAGCAGCATCACAGGAGGTGCCAGTCAAGTTTGAACTCAATGTAGGATTGCCTTAGGGACTCCAGCTCTGGAATTTTCCCTTGATGTTTACTCCCGAAGCCTTCCCCATGAGTGGGTATAGCCACAAGGCAGTGGACGTTTAAGATCAGAGCTTACATTCAGCTAGATGAGCTGCTAACCATGGCTGATGAGCCCCAACTGCCCAAAGTGACTGGTTTTAAGGTGCGAGTAACCCAACTTTGTCCTTTCTCCTGTCAGTAGAAAGGGTTCCACCGAGCTTAGTAGATCAGCCACCCATGAAGGCCAGGAGCTGGACTTTGTTCTCAGAGAATATTTGAGCTGCTCACTATTGGGACCAATTAATAGGCAGTGAGAGCTTATCCCTATTGCCACCCCAATGTATATCAACCTTAAGGGTCTAGTTGAGACATTGAGGTCAAAAGTGTTATAAAATTGGCCACTTCTGGAGTATTGCATGCAGTTCCGGTTGCCCCACTGTAGGAGGGATGTTGAGGCTTTGAAGAGGGTGCAGGAGAGGTTCACCAGGATGCTGCCTGGTTTAGAGGGCATGTGCTATCACGAGGGACCGGACAAACGTGGGTTGTTTTCTCTGGAGCAGCGGAGGCTGAGGGGAGATCTGATAGAGGTTTATCAGATTATGACAGGCATAGACAGAAAGTATTATTTTCCCAGGGTTGACGTGTCTAATACTAGAGTGCATGTATTTAAAGTGAGGGGGGGGTAATTTCAAAGGAGATGTGAGAGGCAAGTTTTTTTTTATACGCAGAGAGTGGTGGGTGTGTGGAAAGCACTGCCTGGTGTGGTGGTAGAGGCAGGTACAGGAGGGACTCCTTTATGGTGTTTAGATAGTCACTCAAATGTCAGGGAAATAACACACTCTCACCCATTAGTGTCTGGTTATTGAAGCAGATTATCCCCTGTTCCCCTGGTAATGTAGGGAGACAAATTCATTCCCCCTGGTTACTGTCTGGGTATTCAGGCAAATTTTTCCACTGGTAATGCCACTACAGCAGTTTCAAACTGCAGGAGTGCACACTCAGACAATCTTTCAGAGTTCCAAAACAAATGCTACACAATCGGGAAAGTTCACCAATGCCTCTACTTTCTGAGAAAGCCGAAGAGAGCTGGACAATGTACATCTGTACTCATGACCTTCTGCAGATTCGGAATGGAGTGAATCCTAACATCCTGCATTACTGCATGGGGTGGGAACTGCAATGTGGAGGACGGAAAGGCTCCACAATTGGAACGTAATGCATCACCAGCACACACTTCCCGCCATCGAGAACATATATGCAGAAAGGTGCTGTGCTGGAAAATGGCCAGTAACATAAGGATGGATACCACCCATCCGGCTCATGGACTGTTTGTCGCACTCCCGGCAGGGAGTAGGCTACATATCATCCACGCCATGACCACCAGACTCAAAAAACAGCTACTTTCCGCAAGCAGTAATGCTAATCAACACATCCACCTACTAACCACCACATCCACAGCCCCAAACACACTGACCACCACACCACACCCCCAAACATCCAATGACCCACCCATCCCACTCCCCAATCACCCACTTACCCACCCCTCCACACCCCCAATCACCCACTGACCCACTCCTCCTCACCCCGAATCACCAACTGACCCACCCCCCCACACACACATCCACCCACTGACCAACCCCTCCACCCCCAAATCACCCACTGACACACCACTCCAAATCCCCACCCACCCCTCCACACCCCAACCACCCACTGATCCACCCCTCCACACCCCCAATCACCCACTGACCCACCCCTCCTCACCCCCAATCACCAACTGACCCACCCCTCCACACACACATCCACCCACTAACCAACCCCTCCACCCCAAATCACCCACTGACACACCACTCCAAATCCCCACCCACCCACTGATCCACCTCTCCATACCCCCAATCACCCACTGATCCACCCCTCCACACCCCCAATCACCCAATGACCCACCCCTCCACATCCCATGACCCACCCCTCTACACCCCAAGCCAGCCACTGAACCATCCCTACACATCCGCAATCAACCACTGACCCACACCTCCTCACCCCCAGTTACCCACTGACCCACCCCTCCACATCCCCAATCACCCACTGACCCACCCTTCCACAGTCCCAACCAGCCACTAACCCACCCCTCCACAACCCCAATCACCCACTGACCCACCCCTCCACACCCCCAATCACCCACTGACCCACCCCTCCACATCCCATGACCCACCCCCCTACACCCCAAGCCAGCCACTGAACCACCCCTACACATCCGCAATCAACCACTGACCCACACCTCCTCACCCCCAGTTACCCACTGACCCACCCCTCCACATCCCCAATCACCCACTGACCCACCCTTCCACAGTCCCAACCAGCCACTAACCCACCCCTCCACACCCCCAATCACCCACTGACCCACCCCTCCACACCCCCAACCACCCACTGACCAACCATCCACACCCCCAACCACCCACTGACCCACCCTCCACAGTCCCAATCACCCACTGATCCTCTCCTCCATGCCCCCAATCACCCACTGACCCACCCCTCCACACCCCCAATCACCCAATGACCCACCCCTCCACATCCCATGACCCACCCCCCTACACCCCAAGCCAGCCACTGAACCACCCCTCCACACCCCCAATCACCCACTGACCCACCCCTCCTCACCCCCAATCACCAACTGACCCACCCCTCCACACACACATCCACCCACTAACCAACCCCTCCACCCCAAATCACCCACTGACACACCACTCCAAATCCCCACCCACCCACTGATCCACCTCTCCATACCCCCAATCACCCACTGATCCACCCCTCCACACCCCCAATCACCCAATGACCCACCCCTCCACATCCCATGACCCACCCCTCTACACCCCAAGCCAGCCACTGAACCATCCCTACACATCCGCAATCAACCACTGACCCACACCTCCTCACCCCCAGTTACCCACTGACCCACCCCTCCACATCCCCAATCACCCACTGACCCACCCTTCCACAGTCCCAACCAGCCACTAACCCACCCCTCCACACCCCCAATCACCCACTGACCCACCCCTCCACACCCCCAATCACCCAATGACCCACCCCTCCACATCCCATGACCCACCCCCCTACACCCCAAGCCAGCCACTGAACCACCCCTACACATCCGCAATCAACCACTGACCCACACCTCCTCACCCCCAGTTACCCACTGACCCACCCCTCCACATCCCCAATCACCCACTGACCCACCCTTCCACAGTCCCAACCAGCCACTAACCCACCCCTCCACACCCCCAATCACCCACTGACCCACCCCTCCACACCCCCAACCACCCACTGACCAACCATCCACACCCCCAACCACCCACTGACCCACCCTCCACAGTCCCAATCACCCACTGATCCTCTCCTCCATGCCCCCAATCACCCACTGACCCACCCCTCCACACACCCAATCACCCAATGACCCACCCCTCCACATCCAATGACCCACCCCTCTACACCCCAAGCCACCCACTGACCTACTCCTACACACCTACAATCACCCACTGACCCACCACTCCTCACCCCGTTACCCACTGACCCACCCCTCCACACCACCAATTACCCACTGACCCAACCCTCCATACCCACTTCCACCCACTGACCCACCCCTCCACACCCCCAACCACCCACTGACCAACCATCCACACCCCCAACCACCCACTGACCCACCCTCCACAGTCCCAATCACCCACTGATCCACCCCTCTACACCCTTAACCACCCACTGACCCACCCCTCCACACCCCAACCACCCACTCATCCACCCCTCCACACCCCCAATCACTCACTGACCCACCCCTCCACATCCAATGACCCACCCTTCCACTGTCCCAATCACCCACTGATCCACCCCTCTACACCCTTAACCACCCACTGACCCACCCCTCCACACCCCAATCACCCACTGATCCTCCCCTCCACACCCCCAATCACCCACTGATCCTCCCCTCCACGCCCCAAATCACCCACTGACCCACCCCTCTACACACCCAATCACCCACTGATCCTCCCCTCCACACCCCCAATCACCCACTGATCCTCCCCTCCACATCCCCAATCACCCACTGACCCACCCCTCCACAGTCCCAATCACCCACTGACCCACCCCTCCACACCCCCAATCACCCACTGACCCACCCCTCCACACCCCCAATCACCCACTGACCCACCCCTCCACACCCCCAATCACTCACTGACCCACCCCTCCACACCCTCAACCACCCACTGATCCAACCCTCCACACCCCCAATCACCCACTAACCCACCCCTCCACACCCCCAATTACCCACTGACCCAACCCTCCATACCCACTTCCACCCACTGACCAACACCTCCACACCCCCAATCACCCACTGACCCACCCCTCCACACCCCCAATCACCCACTGACCCACCCCTCCACACCCCCAACCACCCACTGACCAACCATCCACACCCCCAACCACCCACTGACCCACCCTCCACAGTCCCAATCACCCACTGATCCTCTCCTCCATGCCCCCAATCACCCACTGACCCACCCCTCCACACACCCAATCACCCAATGACCCACCCCTCCACATCCAATGACCCACCCCTCTACACCCCAAGCCACCCACTGACCCACTCCTACACACCTACAATCACCCACTGACCCACCACTCCTCACCCCATTACCCACTGACCCACCCCTCCACACCCCCAATTACCCACTGACCCAACCCTCCATACCCACTTCCACCCACTGACCCACCCCTCCACACCCCCAACCACCCACTGACCAACCATCCACACCCCCAACCACCCACTGACCCACCCTCCACAGTCCCAATCACCCACTGATCCACCCCTCTACACCCTTAACCACCCACTGACCCACCCCTCCACACCCCAACCACCCACTCATCCACCCCTCCACACCCCCAATCACTCACTGACCCACCCCTCCACATCCAATGACCCACCCTTCCACTGTCCCAATCACCCACTGATCCACCCCTCTACACCCTTAACCACCCACTGACCCACCCCTCCACACCCCAATCACCCACTGATCCTCCCCTCCACACCCCCAATCACCCACTGATCCTCCCCTCCACGCCCCAAATCACCCACTGACCCACCCCTCTACACACCCAATGACCCACCCCTCCACATCCCCAATCACCCACTGACCCACCCCTCCACAGTCCCAATCACCCACTGACCCACCCCTCCACACCCCCAATCACCCACTGACCCACCCCTCCACACCCCCAATCACTCACTGACCCACCCCTCCACACCCTCAACCACCCACTGATCCAACCCTCCACACCCCCAATCACCCACTAACCCACCCCTCCACACCCCCAATTACCCACTGACCCAACCCTCCATACCCACTTCCACCCACTGACCAACACCTCCACACCCCCAATCACCCACTGACCCACCCATTCACACACTCAATCACCCACTGATCCACCCCTCTACACCCTTAACCACCCACTGACCCACCCCACCACACCCCAACCACCCACTCATCCACCCCTCCACACCCCCAATCACCCAATGACCCACCCCTCCACATCCCATGACCCACCCCTCTACACACCAAGCCAGCCACTGAACCACCCCTACACATCCGCAATCAGCCACTGACCCACACCTCCTCACCCCCAGTTACCCACTGACCCACCCCTCCACACCCCCAATCACCCACTGACCCACCCCTCCACACCCCCAACCACCCACTGACCAACCATCCACACCCCCAACCACCCACTGACCCACCCTCCACAGTCCCAATCACCCACTGATCCTCCCCTCCATGCCCCCAATCACCCACTGACCCACCCCTCCACACACCCAATCACCCAATGACCCACCCCTCCACATCCGATGACCCACCCCTCTACACCCCAAGCCACCCACTGACCCACTCCTACACACCTACAATCACCCACTGACCCACCACTCCTCACCCCGTTACCCACTGACCCACCCCTCCACACCCCCAATTACCCACTGACCCACCCCTCCACACCCCCAACCACCCACTGACCAACCATCCACACCCCCAATCACCCACTAACCCACCCCTCCACACCCCCAATTACCCACTGACCCAACCCTCCATACCCACTTCCACCCACTGACCAACACCTCCACACCCCCAATCACCCACTGACCCACCCCTCCACACCCCCAATCACCCACTGACCCACCCCTCCACACCCCCAACCACCCACTGACCAACCATCCACACCCCCAACCACCCACTGACCCACCCTCCACAGTCCCAATCACCCACTGATCCTCTCCTCCATGCCCCCAATCACCCACTGACCCACCCCTCCACACACCCAATCACCCAATGACCCACCCCTCCACATCCAATGACCCACCCCTCTACACCCCAAGCCACCCACTGACCCACTCCTACACACCTACAATCACCCACTGACCCACCACTCCTCACCCCATTACCCACTGACCCACCCCTCCACACCCCCAATTACCCACTGACCCAACCCTCCATACCCACTTCCACCCACTGACCCACCCCTCCACACCCCCAACCACCCACTGACCAACCATCCACACCCCCAACCACCCACTGACCCACCCTCCACAGTCCCAATCACCCACTGATCCACCCCTCTACACCCTTAACCACCCACTGACCCACCCCTCCACACCCCAACCACCCACTCATCCACCCCTCCACACCCCCAATCACTCACTGACCCACCCCTCCACATCCAATGACCCACCCTTCCACTGTCCCAATCACCCACTGATCCACCCCTCTACACCCTTAACCACCCACTGACCCACCCCTCCACACCCCAATCACCCACTGATCCTCCCCTCCACACCCCCAATCACCCACTGATCCTCCCCTCCACGCCCCAAATCACCCACTGACCCACCCCTCTACACACCCAATGACCCACCCCTCCACATCCCCAATCACCCACTGACCCACCCCTCCACAGTCCCAATCACCCACTGACCCACCCCTCCACACCCCCAATCACCCACTGACCCACCCCTCCACACCCCCAATCACTCACTGACCCACCCCTCCACACCCTCAACCACCCACTGATCCAACCCTCCACACCCCCAATCACCCACTAACCCACCCCTCCACACCCCCAATTACCCACTGACCCAACCCTCCATACCCACTTCCACCCACTGACCAACACCTCCACACCCCCAATCACCCACTGACCCACCCATTCACACACTCAATCACCCACTGATCCACCCCTCTACACCCTTAACCACCCACTGACCCACCCCTCCACACCCCAACCACCCACTCATCCACCCCTCCACACCCCCAATCACCCAATGACCCACCCCTCCACATCCCATGACCCACCCCTCTACACACCAAGCCAGCCACTGAACCACCCCTACACATCCGCAATCAACCACTGACCCACACCTCCTCACCCCCAGTTACCCACTGACCCACCCCTCCACACCCCCAATCACCCACTGACCCACCCCTCCACACCCCCAACCACCCACTGACCAACCATCCACACCCCCAACCACCCACTGACCCACCCTCCACAGTCCCAATCACCCACTGATCCTCCCCTCCATGCCCCCAATCACCCACTGACCCACCCCTCCACACACCCAATCACCCAATGACCCACCCCTCTACACCCCAAGCCACCCACTGACCCACTCCTACACACCTACAATCACCCACTGACCCACCACTCCTCACCCCGTTACCCACTGACCCACCCCTCCACACCCCCAATTACCCACTGACCCACCCCTCCACACCCCCAACCACCCACTGACCAACCATCCACACCCCCAACCACCCACTGACCCACCCTCCACAGTCCCAATCACCCACTGATCCACCCCTCTACACCCTTAACCACCCACTGACCCACCCCTCCACACCCCAACCACCCACTCATCGACCCCTCCACACCCCCAATCACTCACTGACCCACCCCTCCACATCCAATGACCCACCCTTCCACTGTCCCAATCACCCACTGATCCACCCCTCTACACCCTTAACCACCCACTGACCCACCCCTCCACACCCCAAACACCCACTGATCCACCCCTCCACACCCCCAATCACCCACTGACCCACCCCTCCACATCCAATGACCTACCCTTCCAGTGTCCCAATCACCCACTGATCCTCCCCTCCACACCCCCAATCACTCACTGATCCTCCCCTCCACGCCCCCAATCACCCACTGACCCATCCCTCTACACACCCAATGACCCACCCCTCCACATCCCCAATCACCCACTGACCCACCCCTCCACAGTCCCAATCACCCACTGACCCACCCCTCCACACCCCCAATCACCCACTGACCCACCCCTCCACACCCCCAATCACTCACTGACCCACCCCTCCACACCCCCAACCACCCACTGATCCAACCCTCCACACCCCCAATCACCCACTAACCCACCCCTCCACACCCCCAATTACCCACTGAACCAACCCTCCATACCCACTTCCACCCACTGACCAACACCTCCACACCCCCAATCACCCACTGACCCACCCATTCACACCCTCAATCACCCACTGACCACCCCTCCACAGCCCCAATCACCCACTGATCCTCCCCTCCACAGCCCCAATCACCCACTGATCCTCCCCTCCACAGCCCCAATCACCCACTGATCCTCCCCTCCACACCCCCAATCACCCACTGACCCACCCCTCCACACACCCAATCACCCACTGACCCACCCCTCCACAGCCCCAATCACCCACTGATCCTCCCCTCCACACCCCCAATCACCCACTGACCCGCCCCTACACACCCCCAGTCACCCACCGACCCACCCTTCCACACCACCTAACGACAACAGATCCACCCCTCCAAACACCAATCAGCCACTGACCCACCCCTCCACATCCAATGACCCACCCCTCCACAGTCCCAATCAGCCACTAACCCACCCCTCCACACCCCCAATCACCCACTGACCCACCCCACACCCCCAATTACCCACTGAACCAACCCTCCATACCCACTTCCACCCACTGACCAACCCCTCCACACCCCTAATCACCCACTGACCCACCCCTCCACACACCCAATCACCGAATGACTCACCCCTCCACATCCAATGACCCACCCCTCTACACCCCAGGTCACCCACTGACCCACCTCTACAAACCCGCAATCACCCACTGACCCATCCCTCCTCACCCCCAATTACCCACTGACACAACTCTCCACTCCCCCAACCACCCACAGATCCACCACTCCACACCCTCAAACACCCACTGACCCACCCTTCCACACCACTTAACGCCAACAGATCCACCCCTCCAAACACCAATCAGCCACTGACCCACCCCTCCACATCCACTTCCACCCACTGAACAACCCCTCCACACCCCCAATCACCCACTGACCCACCCCTCCACACCCACTTCCACCCACTGAACAACCTCTCCACACCCCCAACCACCCACTGACCCACTCCTCCACACACCCAATCACCCAATGACTCACCCCCCCACATCCAATGACCCACCACTCTACACCCCAGATCACCCACTGATCCACCTCTACAAACCCCCAATCACCCACCGACCCACCCCTCCACACCCCCAATCACCCACTGACCCATCCCTCCTCACCCCCAATTACCCACTGATGCAACTCTCCACTCCCCCAACCACCCACAGATCCACCACTCCACACCCTCAAACACCCACTGACCCACCCTTCCACACCACCTAACGATAACAGATCCACCCCTCCAAACACCAATCAGCCACTGATCCATCCCTCCTCACCCCCAATTACCCACTGACCCATCCCTCCACACCCCCAACACCCATTGACCCACCCCTCCACAGTCTGAATCACCCTGTGACCCACCCCTCCGTGTCCGAATCACCCTATGACCCACCCCTCCTCACCCCCAATCACCCACTGACCCACCCCTCCTCACCCCCAATCACCCACTGACCCACCCCTCCACATCCCAATCACCCGCTGACCCACTGCTCCACACCCACATCCATCCACTGACCCACCCCTCCACATCCCCAAACTCCCACTGACCCACGCCTCCACACCCCGAATCACCCACTGACTCACCCCTCCACACCACCAATCACTCACTGATCCACCCGTCCACACCCCCCGTCACCCACTGACACACCCATCCAGACCCCAAGCACCACTACTTTATCATTTTCTGTCAGTCACTCTATGTACACACAATCAATCTATGTATATTCATATTGTTTTCTTACTGTGTGTTTTCTATGTGCTGCATCAGAGTAACATTTCGTCCATTCTCCTTTACTTTTGAGTAAATGACACAGCGATAATGCTTGCTGGCTTCCCGATTCACGGGCAAGATAGGACTGCCGAATCTTTCAGAGGAAAAGGATGTGGAGAATTCCGTGTGATTCACTCCTCGGGTTTACAAACATGGCGGATCTGTCCCAGTCCTGCTCACTCAGCTGGGAATTGAAGATCTACCCTGGGCTCAAAATATCCATGCAGTTACAAAGAAGGCAAGGCAGTGGCGATATTTCATGTGCAGTTTGATGAGATTGGTTTGTCATCAAAGATGCTCACATTTTATCTAGCTGCATCATTGAATAGTATGGGGGGCACTGCACAGGACCGGAACAAGCTGCAGAAAGTGTAAACTCAGTCTGCTCCTTCATGGGCACCAACCTCCCATTCATCCCGGACATCTTTAAATAGTGATGCCTCAACAAGGCAGCATCCCCCCCGGATGGCCCCCATGCCCAGGATGTGCCCTCTTCTCATTGATATATCAAGGAGGAGGTAAGGCAGACTTATGGCACACGTTCAACGATTCAGGAACAGCTTCTTCCCCTCTGCCATCAGACTCTGAATGGACATTGAACCCTTAAACATTAACTCACTACTTTTTTCCCTTTTTGCACCACCTGTTTAATTTTTATAATATCACACACACACACACACACACACACACACACACACACACACATACACATACACATACACACAATTATAAAAATTAAATTAAACAAGTAGAAATCACATAATTAGTTAAATGGAGATCTGTTTTTTGAGACCTGGGTGCAGACAAGGTGTTTAAATTGATTGTGGTAAAAATACACCTGTATCTGGAAGGTCCAACTGCTGGTGAGTCAGTATCCTGGCATAAACTACACTATGAAGACAAAAGAACACTCCAAGCAACCCCGTGAAAAGGTAATTGAAAAGCAGAAGTCAGGAGATGGATTCAAGAAAATTTCCAAGTCACTGAATATCCCTTGGAGTACAGATAAGGCAATCATCACAAAATGGGAAGAATATGGCACAGATGTGAATCTGCCTAGAACAGGCTGTCCTCAAAAACTAAGAGACTGCAAGAAGGGAGGGAGGCCACCAAGAGATCTGTGACAATTCTGAAGGAGTTACAAGCTTCAGTGGCTGAGATCGGAGAACTGCGCATTCAATAACTCTTGCCCGGGTGCTTCAACAGTCGCAGCTTTATGGGACCGTGACAAAGAGAAAGTCACTGTTAAAAAAAAACTCATATGAAATCTTGAAATCTTGACTAGAATTTGCTAGAATGCACATGGGAGACTCTGAAGTCAGCTGGAAGAAGGCTGTATGGTCTGATGAAAGCAAAATTGAGCTTTTTGGCCATCAGTCTATACGCTACGTTTGGCATCAACCTAACTCCACACATCATCAAAAACACACCATCCCTACCGTAAAGTATGGTGGTGGCTGCATCAGGCTGTGGGCATGCTTCACTGCAGCAGGCCCTGGGAGGCTTGTGAAGGTAGAGGGAAAAATAAATGCAACTTTGGAGACAATTTGTTTTCCAGCAAGACAATGACCCTAAGCATAAAGCCAAAGCTACACAGGAATGGCTAAAAAACAGCAAAGTTAATTTCCTGTAGTGGCCAAGTCAGTGTCCAGATCTCAATCCAATTGAGAAGTGTGGCTGGACTTGAAAAGAGCTGTTCACTCACGATTGCCCTGCAATCAGACAGAGCTTGAGTAGTTTTGTAAAGAAGAATGGAGAAAAATTGCAGTGTCCATCCACACAGACTCAAGGATGTAATTGCTGCCAAAGGTGCATCTACTAAATACTGACTTGAAGGGGGTGAGTAATTATACAATCAATTATTTTGTGTTTTGTATTTTTAATTGTTTAAATCACTTTGTAGAGATGATTTCACTTTGACACGGAAGTGTCTTTTTCTGTTGATCAGAATCAAAAAAAGCCAAATTAAATCCATTGAGATTCAATGTTGTAAAACTATAAAACATGAAACCTCCAAGGGAGAGAATACTTTTTATAGTCTCTCTATATATAGTTCTTACTATAATTCACAGTTTTTATTATTATCCATTGCAATGTACTGCTGCCACATAACAACTAATTTCTTGACATATGTCATTAAACCTGATCCTTATTCCTGATTCTGATTCTGGAAATGACATTAAGCAATCTTTAACCTTGAGTCTTGAATGTTTAACAAAGCTTCCCTGCTTGGTTTACTTTCACCAGATCCCCAATGTAAATGGCGATGGTAAACATATTGCGCTTAATTTGAAATCATAGCTTGAATTAGCGGACTACAGGAATTCTGCAGATGCTGGAAATTCAAGCAATACACATCAAAGTTGCTAGTCAGCGCAGCAGGCCAGGCAGCATCTCTAGGAAGAGGTACAGTCGACGTTTCAGGCCGAGACCCTTCGTCAGGACGAACTGAAGGAAGAGTTAGTAAGAGATATGAAAGTGGGAGGGGGAGGGGGAGATCCAAAATGATAGGAGAAGACAGGAGGGGGAGGGATGGAGCCAAGAGCTGGACAGGTGATTGACAAAGGGGATATGAGAGGATCATGGGACAGGAGGCCCGGGGAGAAAGACAAGGGCAGGGGGACCTAGAGGATGGGCAAGGGGTATAGTCAGAGGGACAGAGGGAGAAAAAGGAGAGTGAGAGAAAGAATGTGTGTGTAAAAATAAATAACGGATGGGGTACAAGGGGGAGGTGGGACATTAGCGGAAGTTAGAGAAATCAATGTTCATGCCATCAGATTGGAGGCTACCCAGATGGAATATAAGGTGTTGTTCCTCCAACCTGAATGTGGCTTCATCTTTACAGTAGAGGAGGCCGTGGATAGACATGTCAGAATGGGAATGGGATATGGAACTAAAATGTGTGGCCACTGGGAGATCCTGCTTTCTCTGGCGGACAGAGCATAGGTGTTCAGCAAAGCGGTCTCCCAGTCTGCGTCGGGACTCGCCAATGTATAGAAGGCCACATCGGGAGCACCGGACGCAGTATATTACCCCAGCCGACTCACAGGTGAAGTGTCGCCTCACCTGGAAGGACTGTCTGGGGCTCTGAATGGTGGTAAGGGAGGAAGTGTAAGGGCATGTGTAGCACTTGTTCCGCTTACAAGGATAAGTGCCAGGAGGGAGATCAGTGGGGAGGGATGGGGGGGACAAATGGACAAGGGAGTCGTGTAGGGAGCGATCCCTGCGGAAAGCAGTGAGGGGGGGAAGGAAAGATGTGCTTAGTGGTGGGATCCCGTTGGAGGTGGCGGAAGTTACGGAGAATAATATGTTGGACCCGGAGGCTGGTGGGGTGGTAGGTGAGGACCAGGGGAACCCTATTCCTAGTGGGGTGGCAGGAGGATGGAGAGAGAGCAGATGTGCGTGAAATGAGGGAGATGCGTTCGAGAGCAGAGTTGATGGTGGAGGAAGGGATGCCCCTTTCTTTAAAAAAGGAGGACATCTCCCTCGTCCTGGAATGAAAAGCCTCATCCTGAGAGCAGATGCGGCGGAGACAGAGGAATTGCGAGAAGGGGATGGCATTTTTGCAAGAGACAGGGTGAGAAGAGGAATAGTCCAGATAGCTGTGAGGGTCAGTAGACTTATAGTAGACATCAGTGGATAAGCTGACTCCAGAGATAGAGACAGAAAGATCTAGAAGCGGGAGGGAGGTGTCGGAAATGGACCAGGTAAACTTGAGGGCAGGGTGAAAGTTGGAGGCAAAGTTAATAAAGTCAACGAGTTCTGCATGCGTGCAGGAAGCAGCGCCAATGCAGTCGTCGATGTAGCGAAGGATAAGTGGGGGACAGATACCAGAATAGGTACGGAACATTGATTGTTCTATAAAGCCGAAGGCAGACATAGCTAGGACCCATACGGCTGCCCATAGCTACACCTTTAGTTTGGAGGAAATGGGAGAAGCAAAAGGAGAAATTATTAAGGGTAAGGACTAATTCCGCTAGACGGAGCAGAGTGGTGGTAGAGGGGAACTGATTAGGTCTGGAATCCAAAAAGAAGCGGAGAGCTTTGAGTCCTTCCTGATGGGGGATGGAAGTATATAGGGACTGGACATTCATGATGAAAATAAAACGGTGGGAGCCAGGGAACTTAAAATCATTGAAAAGTTTAAGAGCGTGAGAAGTGTCACGAACATAGGTAGGAAGGGATTGAACAAGGGGTGATAAAACAGTGTCAAGGTATGCAGAAACGAGTTCGGTGGGGCAGGAGCAAGCTGAGACAATAGGTCTGCCAGGACAGGCAGGTTTGTGAATCTTGGGTAGGAGGTAGAAATGGGAAGTGCGAGGTGTGGGAACTATAAGGTTGGTAGCAGTGGATGGGAGATCCCCTGAGCGGATAAAGTTGGCGATGGTGTGGGAGACAATGGCCTGGTGCTCCTTAGTGGGGTCACGATCGAGGGGTAAATAAGAGGAGGTATCCGCGAGTTGTCGCTGTGCCTCGGCAAGGTAGAGGTCAGTACGCCAGGCTACAACAGCACCCCCCTTATCGGCGGGTTTAATAGTAAGGTTAGAATTAGTGCGAAGGGAGTGGAGAGCAGAGTGTTCCGAAGGAGTGAGGTTGGAGCGGGAACAAGGTGCAGTGAAGTCGAGACAGTTGATGTCCCGTCGGCAGTTAGCAATAAAGAGATCCAGAGCAGGCAGAAGACCAGAGCGGGGTGTCCATGAAGAAGAGGAGGGTTGAAGATGGGAGAAGGGGTCATCGGTGGGGGTGGAAGAGTCCTTGCCGAAGAAATATGCTCGGAGACGGAGACGGCGGAAGAAGAGTTCCGCATCATGGCGAACACGGAACTCGCTGAGGTGTGGGCGAAGGGGGACAAAGGTGAGGCCCTTACTGAGGACAGAGCGTTCTGCCTCCGACAGTTGAAGGTCAGAGGGGATGGTAAAGACCCGGCACGGATGAGAGCTGGGATCAGAGAGGGGAGGGGGGAGGTCTGACGAAGGGTCTCGGCCTGAAACGTCGACTGTACCTCTTCCTTGAATTAGCAGAGCTCGGTGGCAACCCATCAACAAGGAGGGAGTGCAAAGAAAGAGCTACCTTTTCAATTAGGCTTGCGGTCAAGATTTAAAAGGCAGAGCTTCGCTGCAGTTTCTCTGAGTTGGTTGATAACCAATTGACAAAGAGGGATTCAATAGAATGGGCAAATAAAAATAATGCAAGTGTAAGTGGAGCCGCCATTCTTTTGAGTATACCAGTCTTTAGAGTGGCTTTGGCTCGTCAGCCTTGAGAAAGGTAAAGTATCTGGTAACTTTCTTTTTTCATTCTCATTTCTTCATTCCTCATCTTTTTAGGCATTGTAGGGCAGTGAGAATGGCTCCAGGGGCAGTGTTTTGTACTCTGTTGGATGTGGGAAGTCTGGGAAATGTCCAGTCTCCCGGATAAACACATCTGTACCAGTTGCACCAAGATGCAGCTCCTGAGAGAACATATTAAGGAAATGAAGCTGCAGATCAATGACCTTTGACCCACATGGGAGAATGAGGAGGTGATAGATGGGAGCTGCAGGGAGGTAGTCACCCCAAGGTTGCAGGAGACAGGTAACTGGGTGACTGACAGGCGAAGGAGGGGAAGTGCACAACCAGTACAGAGTACACCTGTGACTACTACCCTCAATACTTCATACATCTTTAGATACTGCTGAGGGGGAGGACCTAACAGGACTGACTGGCACTGAGTTTTGTGCTGTGGCTCAGAAGAGGAAGGTGAAGAGGACTGCAATATTTCACTACTGGCACTAATGACATAGGCAGACATTATGAGAGGTCCTAAAGAGAGGTTTTAGGGAGTGAGGTAAAAAGCTGAAAAACAGGATCTTCAGGGGAGTAATCTTCAGATTACTGACTGTGCAACGTGCCAGTGAGGGTAAGAATAGAATGGTTGGCAGGTGAATGTGTGTCTGAGGAACTGGTGCAGGGGGCAGGGTTTCAGATTCATGGTGAACGCAGCAGGCCAAGCAGCATCTATAGGAAGAGGCGCAGTCGACGTTTCAGGCCGAGACCCTTCGTCAGGACTAACTCTTCCTTCAGTTAGTCCTGACGAAGGGTCTCGGCCTGAAACGTCGACTGCACCTCTTCCTATAGATGCTGCTTGGCCTGCTGCGTTCACCAGCAACTTTGATGTATGTTGCTTGAATCTCCAGCATCTGCAGAATTCCTGTTGTTTCAGATTCATGGATCACTTGTCACACAGGGGGGCATTGGGAACAGACCCAGATGCAAGACACAGATACTGAAGTACAAGGAACAGGACTTGACTGGAGTAGGGACGTGACAGGATACAGACAAGGAGCAGGGACAAGAATGCAGACTTGGGCTAGGGCATGGACAAGACAGGCAACCCGGACAAGGAACAATGCACTAGGAGCCTGGGCTTGGACCCTGAGCCAGAGACTGGACAAGGACCCAGAACTTCGGTATTGCCGCAGGCTCGGGCCCCAGAACAAGGCAAGGACATGACATGACTACGGGACAGGACGTGGCTGGGGTCTAGAGGCTTGGGGCTGCAGGCTGGGGCCTACAGGCTTGGGTTCTTGGAGCTTGGCTTGGGATCTTCGAGGCTTGGGTTCTTGGAGCAACTCCTGGGCAGGACCCGGAACTTCACCCTACGGAGGCAAGGACAGGGAGGGACAGACTCAACCGCAGGGTAACGGCAAACTGCCTGCTTACCCGACAGAGGTAAAGGACAGGAAGGGACAGAACCAACCACAGGGTAACAGCAATCGGCCTGGCTTACCCAACGGAGGCAAGGGACAGGAAAGGAGCTCAATCCGGGGTGGCTCTGAGTCTCAGGGCAGCCAGCAACCTTGGCTGGCTACAGAAACAGCCAAATCCATACCACGATGACTACTCCGATGGGTGGCAACAAGGCTTCATGAAGCGGTGGTCCTCCAACCAGGCCTAGAGATCACGAATGGTTTCACTAGCCTTCTATCAGCAGGTTGCTCCAAGGGGGACTGACAAGACAAACCAGCAGCTCACACTTCCCCTGTTTCTTCTTCTTTTTTGTTTTATGGCAGTTGGCAACCTGTTTTCAGTGCATTATCGCCACCTGTTAGACTTCTTGTGTTCCAACCAAACATGTCCTGGAGTTCTCTACTTTAGACAATCTAGTTCAGCCTGCAGTTCTCTATTAGCATCACTCTGTAGTTGCAATTCCTCATGAATGCTTAATGCACTCATTAGATTATGCCAGAAACTGCTATTCTTCCCTAATTTTGTCACATGTTTTCGTGTAGTTGCATTACCTCAATTACATTGATTTCATCTACATCACTTGTAAGACTAAAATTGTCTTGTTAAAGAATAGTAATTATCACATGTTATACTTTTAAAATTGCTGGTTTTCCAAGTCTCTCTGCTTTTTCAGGTTTTCCTTTTCTTGGATCGTAGCCTGCAGTTGTTTGCTGAGACCTCGGAGTTCTTCTTCATTTGCTTCCACGTTTTCATTTTATAATCTGAATGTAGATAATTCACTTTGCAACAAATTCCTTTTCCTTTTGTATCCTTGTAATAATTTCCTCCATTTTCCAATCTCTTTCCAACTCACTGTTGTTCTTGTCGGGTACTTCTATTTGTTGTTGGAGTTCTGCACATTTACCCTGGGCTTCAACCATAAAATATGAGGATTTTCCTTAAGTTCTGAAACATTTCTTAAATTCTTGACCATTTGCGATAAATATACTGCCATTAAGATTCCATCTCCCCTGCCTGTGAACTGTTGGATCCGCCATTCAGCATTTCTTTGACTTCTTCCCACCTAATCCCTTTAATACCAAGATACTTTTCTGCAGACTTGACGATAATTTTAATTTTCCCAGTTCTTTTGCTTGTTTGCGCTGAACAATTAATTGCATTCACCATAAAAAACATGAAATCCTTTCTACTCATTAATAGTGTATCCTTATTTTTCATATTACAGCTGTCACAATTCACCAGTTTATTATTCCCTGTATTTGTTTGCTTGACAGCCTTTTTTTCATCAAATTCTTTCACTGCCTCTGCATAACTGATTCTTTGAGTTACTTTTACATATTGTATCTCAGCCGCCTTCTTGCTATAAATGCACCCTCGATAAGCTGCTCTGTTTCTCGCCACAATTGCAGCATTTCAGCCTAGCGCCCACTTCACATTTCCCGTATTCATGTTCTCCAGCGCATCTCCCACATCTTTGTTTTCCTCTGCAGACCGCCGCAATGTGCCCGAATTTCTGACATTTATAGCATCTTAAAGGCGATGGTATATATATTCTAACCGCATAACACATATACTCTAAGTAAACGTTAGTCGGCAATCTCTCTTCATCAAAGTTAATCATTACCGATAAACTATCACACTTTTTCCCATTTCTTGTAACTTTCTTGTAACTTGTGGCCTCAATAATTTTTGCTCCTTTTATGTTCTGTTTAATCTCATCCATAGTGGGTTTTGTTGGTATCCCCGAAATAACTCCTCTAGTCCACTTTCTATTGTTGAGTATTGTAATTCTTTGCCATCTATTTTACGTAATCTTATCACTTTACTTTGCTGAGCACTATCCCGACAAATCACTAATAGCGATCCATTTCATAAAATCTTTTGCTCCTTTAATCTCGCCTGTAATTTTGTTGAGCATCTTCGTCAAACGAATCAGGTTCCAATCACCAAAAGGCACCCCATCTTCACTTAGTTTTATAATTGCTTTAATCTCATCTTCTTTCCATTGTTTTGCTGTCCTGTTTTGATCATCCACTGACTCCTCAGAGTTTGATATCCCATACCTCTGGTTTCTTTTCTTCCTCTTTCCATTCCATTCCTCTTTCCCACCAACCTCCATCTCTAGTTCACTTCCACTCTCACCAAAACTTCCTTCAACAGCTTGGCTCTTTCCTTGATGTTCTCTCTCTCCACCATTTTCCAGTCACAACCCAACTTTCTCCTAACCAGCCACACTCCAACCAGCAGCTCACACTCAACCCCAAGGCTACTCATATTCCAAGCCCCAAGATGGGAATCAGGTGCCTATGCTTAACTCAATCAAAACAAGGGACAGCTGGAAGACCCGGAGTCCTGAGTCCACGGACCGTTCCGTGAACCTGAAAGCGGTCTTCACGGACCGGACCATGACATCACTGGGATCCCTTCTGGGGAAGGTACGACTTGTAAAAAAGGGATGGGTTACACCTGAACCCAAGGGGGTCCAATATCCTCATGAGCAGGTTTGTTAGCATTGTTCAAGAGAGTTTAAACTAATTTGGTAGAGGGATGGGAGCTGGAGTGATACTGCTGAAGATGAGGTTGTTGGTTTACAAACAGAGGCAATGTGTAGTGAGACTCCTAGCAAGGAGAGGCTGATGATGGGGCAAAATTACAGTCAGCAGGATGAGTTGCAATGTAAAAGGTGGACAAAATCGAAAAAGGTGAATACAGGACTGAAGGTGTTATATTTGAATGCGCACAGTATATGGAATGAAGTAGATGACTTGTAGCACAGTTGCATATTGGCACGTATGAGGTTATGGACATCACTGACTTGTAGCTGAAAGAAGATGTGAGTTTAACATCCAAAGAAATGCATTGTATCAAAAAGACATAGAAAGTACATGCCAAAAGGGCATGTTACGATAGTCATAGGGGAGTTGGCCAGAATTGATTGGAAAAGAATGCTGGCAGGGACGGTGGCAGAGCTGCAATGGCTGGAACCTCTGGGAGCAATTTGGAAGGCACAGGATGTGGGGTGTGAGTAATTTTAAATTCCTAGGTGCTATCATTTCAGAGGAGAGTAGCATATAAGGACATGGCCACCACTTCCTCAGGAGTTGCGAAGAGTCAGTTTGACATCCAAAATTTTGACAAACTTCTATAAATGTGTGGTGGAGAGTATATTGACTGTTGCATCACAACCTTATATGGAAACACCAATGTCCTTAAATAGAAAATCCTACAGAATGTAGTGGATACAGCCCAGCCCATCATGGTAAAGCTCTCCCCATCATTGAGCATGTCCACAGGTAGTATTGCCACAGGAAGGCAGTGTCGATAAGGGACCTCACCACCCAGGTCATGCTGTCTTTCACTGCTGCCACCAGGGAGAAGGTATAGGAGCCCCAGGACTCACATCACCAGGTTCAGGATGAGTTATTAATCCTCAATCATCAGGCTCTTAAATCAAAGGGATTTTCTTCACTTAGCTTCACTTGCCCCATCACTGAAATGTTCCCATAACTTATGGACTCACTTTCAGGGACTGTTTATCTCATGTTCTTGATATTCCTTGCTTATTTATTTATTTATTATTACTATTTCTGTCTTTTTGTATTTGTACAGTTTGTTGTCTTTTGCATGCTGGTTGAATGCCAAGTTGGTGTGGTCTGTCATTGATTCTGTTCTGGTTATTAGTCTATTACGGATTTATTGAGTATGCCCGCATATGGCAGGCATATGTGTATAAGGCAACACATATGTATTTGGATAATAAATTTACTTTGAACTTTGATGCTTTTTTAGGGAGCTCATCCAAACTCTAGACATAAGGAGCAGGAACCTCATATAAGGTCCTTGCAACCCACAGGAGCAGGGTGGGAAGTCATATGTATTTTTGTCTGTATTGCAACCTTTCCCGAAGTACAGATTCAGAGACTGTCTAGCACATTAATACACAGAGTTGCTGTCTCACAGTTATTTAGACCTGGTTCAATCCTTATTTCTAATTCACTTTACCTGTGGTTTATACCAGGGTAAGTCATAAACAATTTCCCCAAAGCCAAGATATGCTTAAATTTCAATCTGATGTCTAGACTTACAAAGACAAACTACCTAGGCAGTGGATTGGCAGCAAATTTTGTCTGAAGTTTAATGAAGTAATTGAATTCCCATTAAAAAATGTCCTTCAAAATTGTGTTGTTAAGTTGCTGCCTTTTGATTCTAATCTTAACTAGTATTGATCAGCTGGGGCACTAAGGAATGACACGTAGAGTTTAATTCAGATCAGTGTGAGGTGTTGCATTTTGGGAAGTTAAATCAAGGTAGTATTTCACAGTAAATAGCTGGCTCTGGGAAGTGTAGAAGAGGGGCCTTGGAGTTAAGGTACATTTTTGTTGAAAGAGACTTCATGGTAAGAAGGTTTTTGGCATGCTGGCCTTAGGTTGTAGTTACACATAACTCTGGTGAGCTCACATGTGGACCACTGTGTTGTTTTGAACAACCTGTTATAGGAATGATGTTATTAAACTGGAAATCACGCAGGAAAGATTAATTGGAATGTCACAAGGACTCAGGGGACAGTGTTATCAGGAGAGGTGGGGCAGGCTAGGTCTTTATTTCTTGGAGAGTAGGAAACTGAGAATTGGTCTGAAAGAGGGTGCAGGTTTTACTTGAGAAGGGAGTGATTTAATAGGGACTTGACGGCAACCTTTTCGTAGAGAGGGTGGCATACGTATGGATGAAGCCCCCAGTCCCCTCAGAAAAAGACGACAAAGAAACAGGTCAGGCAAACAATAGAAGCAAGCAACAACAACAGCATTCTGAACCAAAATAAGTTCTTAGATCCAAATCCCCAGAGCAGATCTTCGTAGGCCCAGAGCCTTGGTAGTCAGTTAGTGGGACAAATAGCTCAAAGTTCAACAGCGTTGTCAGATTTCTATTCCTGTAACAAATTTGTTTTTTCACTGTTTTAGATTATTAATAGGTGAAGAAATCACTCAATTTCTGATTTGGGAGACGAAATTTCAATGCACTTTTTCGAGTTCAGTAAACTTTTCAAAAGGTAGAATAGCAACTAAACTTATTTTTAAGATGTGAGAATTTGCATAAAGTCAATTCTTTGCATGTCAGGCCATCTGTAGCCTAGGGACTATATGTACTCACAGAGTCATAGAAAATCACAGCACAGAAACAGGCCCTTTGGCCCATCCAGTCTATCCTGAACCATTTAGACTGCCTAGTCCCATTGACCTGAACCTGGACCAAAGCCCTCCATTCCCCTCCCATCCATGTACCTATCCAAACTTCTCCTAAATGTTGAAATCAAGTTCGCATGCACCACTTGTATTCTCATGACCCTTTGAGTGAAGAGATTTCCCCTCATGTTCCCTTTAAAATGTTCACCTTTCACCCTTAACCCATGACCTCTAGTTGTAGTCTCATCCAACCTCAGTGGAAAAAGCCTGCTTTCACTTACCCTAGCTATACACCTCATAATTTTGTATACCTCTATCAAATTTCCTCTCAATCTTCAACATTCTAAGGAATGAAGATATGGGACTAGATTTATGCCATTTGGTCCATCGAGTTTGATCTGTAACTCCTGAGCTATCCAATCTTTTCTTATAACTCAGGTCTTGTAAATTTTCTCTGTAATCTTTCAGCCTTATTTACCTCTTTCCTGTAGGTAGGTGACCAAAACTGCACACAATACACCAAATTAGGCCTCACCAATATCTTATATAACTTCAACATAACATCCCATTTCCTGTGCCAAAAGCTTTCTTTATGACCTTATCTACCTGTGCCACCACTTTCAATGAATTAGTGACCTGTATTCCAACATTTTTTTGTTCTACTGCAATCCTCAGTGCCCTCCCGCTTACTGTGGAAAACGTACCTGGTTGGTCCTACTGAAATGCAGCACCTTGCACTGGTCTGCATTAAAATCTATCTGCTATTTGTCAGCCCATTTTTCCAGCTGGTCCAGATCCCACTGCAAGCCCAGATGCTCCTCACTGTCCACTACACCCCCAATGTTAGTATCATCCACATATTTGCTGATCCAGTTAGCCCATGGACCAGACCTGTAGCTTTCCTTATCCACTTTGAAACCAGGGAATTATGATCACGAGATGCGAAATGTTCCCCAACACAAATTCCTGTCACCTACCCTGCCTTTATTACACACTGCAGTCACTGTGTGTTGGGATGGAAGTAGTAGGTGTGGAGATGTTTAACCAGCAGCCAAGTTTCCATAGAGAAATCCACTTTTAATCTTCAAATAATGTCACGGGACAATATTTCAAAATATCATTTTGTTTTCATTTTGGAGAGCAGGCAGACCCTTACCTGAGTGCCTCACTTGAAAGAGGTTCTTTGAAAACAAAGTACTTCTGCCTTGAATTGGCAGCCTGTACTTTGTGCTCAGTCTGAGTAAGGAGTCCTGGTAATGAACAAAGTTTTGAGTTACATAGAAACATAGAAAACCTACAGCACCATACAGGCCCTTCTGCCCACAGAGCTGTGCCGAACATGTCCCTACCTTAGAAATTACTCGGCTTACCTATAGCCCTCTATTTTACTAAGCTCCTTGCACCTATCTAAAAGTCTCTTAAAAGACCCTATCGTATCCACCTCCACCACCGTTGCCTGCAGCCCAATCCACGTACTCACCACTCTCTGAGTAAAAAACTTAGCCCTGACATCTCCTCTGTACCTACTCCCCAGCACCTTAAACCTGTGTGCTCTTGTGGCGACCATTTCAGCCCTGGGAAAAAGCCTCTGACTATCCACACGATCAATGCCTCTCATCATCTTGTACACCTCTATCAGGTCACCTCTCATCCCCCGTCGCTCCAAGGAGAAAAGGTCAAGTTCACTCAGCCTGTTCTCATAAGGCAAGCTCCCCAATCCAGGCAACATCCTTGTAAGTCTCCTCTGCACCCTTTCCATGGCTTCCACATCCTTCCTGTGGTGATGCGACCAGAACTGAGCACAGTACTCCAAGTGGAGTCTGACCAGGGTCCTATATAGCTGCAACACTACCTCTTGGCTCCTAAACTCAGTTTCACAATTGATGAAGGCCAATACATCATATGCCTTCTTAACCACAGAGTCAACCTGCACAGCTGCTTTGACCCCAAGATCCCTCTGATCCTCCACCCTGCCAAGAGTTTTACCATTAATGCTACATTCTGCCATTGTACCGTATTTTACCTACCAAAATGAACCACTTCACACTTATCTGGGTTGAAGTCCATCTGCTACTTCTCAGCCCAGTTTTGCATCCTATCGATGTCCCGCTGTAACTTCTGACAGCCCTCCACACTATCCATAACACCTCCAACCTTTGTGTCATCAGCAAACTTACTAACCCATCTCTCCACTTCCTCATCCAGGTTATTCATAAAAATCACAAAGAGTAAGGGTCCAAGAACAGATCCCTGAGGCACTCCACTGGTGACTGACCTCCATGCAGAATATGACCCATCTACAACCTTTTGTGGGCAAGCCAGTTCTGGATCCACAAAGCAATGTCCCCTTAGATCCCATGCCTCCTTACTTTCTTAATAAACCTTGCATGGGGTACCTTATCAAATGCCTTGCTGAAATCCATATACACTACATCTACTGCTCTTCCTTCATCAATGTGTTTAGTCACATCCTCAAAAAATTCAATCAAGCCCGTAAGGCATGACCTGCCCTTGACAAAGCCGTGCTCACTACTCCTAATCATATTATACCTCTCCAAATATTTATAAATCCTGCCTCTCAGGATCTTCTCCATCAGCTTATCAACCACTGAGTTAAGACTCACTGGTCTATAATTTCCTGGGCTATCTCTACTCCCTTTCTTGAATAAAAGAAGAACATACGCAGCCCTCCAATCCTCCGGAACCTCTCCCGTCACCATTGATGGTGCAAAGATCATCACCAGAGGCTCAGCAATCTCCTGCCTTGCCTCCTACAGTAGCCTGGGGTACATCTTATCCGGTCCCGGCGACCTATCTGACTTGATGCTTTCCAAAAGCTCCAGCTTGTCCTCTTTCTTAACATCTACATGCTTATGCTTTTCAGTCTGCTGCAAGTCATCACTACAATCACCAAGATCCTTTTCCATAGTGAATACTGAAGTAAAGTATTCATTAAGTACCTTCGCTATTTCCTCCAGTTCCATGCATATTTTCCCACTGTCACACTTGATTGGTCCCACTCTTTCATGTCTTATCCTCTTGCTCTTTACATACCTGTAGAATGCCTTGGTGTTTTCCTTAATCCTTCCTGCCAAGGCCTTCTCATGGCCCCTTCTGGCTCTCCTAATTTCCCTCTTAAGCTCCTTCCTATTAGCCTTATAATCTTCTAGATCTCTAACATTACCTCGCTCTCTGAACCTTTTGTAAACTTTTCTTTTCTTCTTGACGAGATTTATTACAGCCTTTGTACACCACAGTTCCTGTACCCTACCATAACTTCCCTGTCTCACTGGAACGTACCTATACAGAACTTCACACAAATATCCCCTGAATATTTGTCACATCTCTTCCGTACTTTTCCCTGAGTCATTTGTTTCCAATTTAAGCCTCCAATTTCCTGCCTGATAGCCTCATAATTCCCCCTACTCCAATTAAACACTTTTCTAACTTGTCTGTTCCTATCTCTCTCCAATGCTATTGTAAAGGAGATAGAATTATGATCACTATCTCCAAAATGCTCTCCCACTGAGAGATCTGACTCCTGACCAGGTTCATTTCCCAATACCAAATCAAGTACTGCATCCCCTCTTGTAGGCTTATCTACATATTGTGTCAAGAAACCTTCCTGAACACACCAAACAAACTGCACCCCATCTAAACCCCTTGCTCTAGGGAGATGCCAATAGATATTTGGGAAATTAAAATCTCCCATCATGACAACTCTGTTATTACTACATCTTTCCAGGATCTGTTTCTCTATCTGGCCCTTGATATCCCTGTTACTATTGGACAGCCTATAAAAAACACACAGTAATTTTTCTGACCCCTTCTTATTCCTAACCTCCACCTACAGAGACTCTGTAGATAATCCCTCCATGGCGTCCACCTTTTTTGCAGCCGTGACACTATCTCTGATCAACAGTACCACACCCCCACCTCTTTTGCCTCCCTCCCTGTCCCTTCCTAGAACATCTAAAACCTGGCACTTCAAGTAACCATTCCTGTCCATCCAAGTCTCTGTAATGGCCACCACATCATGTCTCCAAGTACTGATCCACGCTCTAAGCTCATCCATTTTGTTCACAGCTCTCCTTGCGTTAAAATAAACACACCTCAAACCTTCGGTCTGAGCTCATCCTTTCTCTATCACCTGCCTATCCTCCCTCTCGCATTGTCTACAAGCTTTCTCTATTTGTGAGCCAACTTCCTCTTCCCCAGTCTCTTCAGTTCGGTTTCCACTACCCAAAAATTCTAGTTTAAGCTCTCCCCAGTCGCCTTAGCAAACCTCCTCGCCAGGATATTGGTCCCCCGGGATTCAAATGCAACCCGTCCTTTTTGTACAAGTCACACCTGCCCCAAAAGAGGTCCCAATGATCCAGAAATCTGAATCCCTGCCCCCTGCTCCAATCCCTCAGCCACGTATTTATCCTCCGCCTCATTCTATTCCTATTCTCACTGTCGTGTGGCAAAGGCAGTAATCCCGAGATTACTACCTTTGCAGTCCTGCTTCTCAACTTACTTCCTAACTCCCTATAGTCTTTTTTTCAGGACTTCTTCCCTTTTCCTACTTATGTCATTGGTACCATTATGTATCATGGCCTCTGGCTGTTCTCCCTCCCACTGCTGGATATCTTGGACACGATCTGAAACATCCCGGACCATGACACCTGGGAGGCAAGCTACCATCTGAGTTCCTTTCTTGCATCAACATAATCGCCTGTCTGACCACCTAGCTATAGAGTCCCCTATCACTGCTGCCATCTTCTTCCTTTCCCTACCCTTCTGAGCCACAGGGCCAGACTCTGTGCCAGAGGCATGGCCACTGTTGCTTTCCCCAGGTAGGCTGTCTCCCCCAACAGTACTCAAACAAGAGTACTTATTGTCAAAGGGTACAGCCACAGGGGTACTGTCTAGTACCTGACTCTTCCCCTTCCCCCTCCTGACTGTGACCCACTTGTCTGTCTCCCGTGGCCCCGGTGTGACCACCTGCCTATAACTCCTTTCTATCACCTCCTCGCTCTCCCTGACCAGGTGAAAGTTATCGAGCTGCATCTCCAGTTCCTCTTAGGAGCTGCAGCTTGACACACCTGGTGCAGATATGGCCATCCAGGAGGCTGGGAGACTCCAGGACCCCCCACATCTGACATCGAGCACAGAAAACTGGCCTCACACACATACTTCCAGCCCTCTGCAAATAACACAGGCAAACCTACCCCGCCTCGTCCCGTTACCGCCTAAGCCCGTTGAGCCAAAGGCCGATCACTCTGCCACTTCTCACTCTGCTGCCCGCTGGATATGGCGGTCTTCTTTTTAAACCTTTAATGCTGTACTGGCTGACGTCACGCGGTTGCGCAGTCTCACCTCTGTTTTACCCGGAATAGAAAAAAACTCCCTTCACTCCGAAGGGAGTTATCCTAATTAGGATCAGTGTTTCTTGCTCTGCATTGTCACATGCCAACTGTCACTGGGAATTGCAGCTAAGGATCATGCCACAAGGCTTGACAAGGATCCGAGCCCTCCTTCAATCTTGTGCATTAAAGCAGGTGGTGATGCACAATGATACATCTAGAGAAACTTACTGACATATTAAATTGCCTCAAACTCCTAATGAAATATAGCCACTGGTATGCTTTCTTTGTGATTGCATCAATATGGTGAGTCTAGGATAGATCATCTGAGACTTTAATACCCGGAAACCTGAAGATGCTCACCCTTTCCATTTCTGACCCCTCAATCAGGGCTGGTGTGTGTTCTCCCGACAGTCAGCCAATCTATCTCTCTCCTCAGATTAGTTTACTTATTTCATGTACGTTAAAACATACACTGTAATGTTGTTTGCATCAACAACCAACACAACCCATGTGCTGGGGCAGACTGCAAGTGTCACCTTACGTTCCAGTACCAACATAGCATGCCCACCGTGTTTGCAGAACAATACAAACAACAACAACAAAACAAGATCAAAACAAGCTCCTTCTCTCCCTCTCACCCATCCACTGACCGACATGCACATACAGTCAGTTCCCTAACTCCAGTGGACTCATGGACTCAGACATTGGTCCTTGGACTTCCCCAGTAAACTCGCAGACCCAGGACTTTGGCCATTGGGCCTCAACTTTCAAACTTTGATCGACTTTCTGGCTTTGATCTTTGGTATTAAGCCCAGGATTCGCCAATGAAGATGAATGAGGACTCCAAACTCCGGGCTCCCCAACTCACATACCTCGGGAGTCAGCAGATGTTGTGCCTCCAGCCCCATGGAATTCCGGTCACTGATGATTCATATGTGGCCAAGTGGTTAAGGCATTGGACTAGCGACCAGAAGGTCGTGAGTTCGAGCCCCAGCCGAGGCAGCATGTTGTGTCCTTGAGCAAGGCACTTAACCACACAGTGCTCTGCAATGACACTGGTGCCAAGCTGTATTGGCCCTTGCCCTTCCCTTGGACAACATCGGTGTTGTGGAGAGGGGAGACTTGCAGCATGGGCAACTGCCTGTCTTCCATCAACCTTGCCCAGGCTTGCGCCCTGGAGAGTGAAGACTTTCCAGGCGCAGGTCCATGGTCTCACAAGACTAACGGATGCCTTATAAGTTGATTCGTAGACTTTGAGGACCACCAGCCCTTGTGATTGTAGGTCTGCTGGCCCAGCATTTGACCATGGCTTCCTCATCACCATCTGAGACTGCCAAAAACAGTGATGTAATCGGCAAATTTATATAAGGCATTTGTGCTGTGCATAGCCACACAATCATGAGTGTAGACAGAAAGTAGAACAGTGGGCTAAGTATGAATCCTTGAGGTGGGCCAGTGCTAACTATCAGTGAAGAGGAAATGGTAATACTGATACAAACTAATTGTGTTCTCTCAATGAGGAAATTAAGGATCCTGTTGCAGAGAGAGGTACAGAGGCCCAGGATCTGAAGCTTGTTTATTAGTACTGAGGAGTTGATGATATTGAACACTGAGTTGTAATCAAGACACAACAGCCTAATATAACTGTTAACCAGATGGTCCAAGGCCAATTGAGAACCAGAGAGATTGCATCTACTGTAGATTTGTTCTGGTGGCAGGCAAATTGCAACAGATCTAGGTCCATGCTCAGGCATTTCTTAATTCTAGACCTGACCAGCCTCTTAATAAACTTTATCACTGGAGGTGTGAGTGTTACCAGGCAATAGTTGTTGAGACAGTTCACCCCGTATTTCTTGGGCATTGGTATGAAGCAAGAGGGAACTCCTGAGAAGTTGAAGATGTCCTTTAACACTCCAGACCATTGGTTAGCACAGGTTTACAGTACCCCCTTGAAGGATGTTCTGATATCTACCACCAAGGTAGAAATCACAGGGGCAGCAGATGCTGGAGGGATTCTCACAGGTCTAGATTTATCTTCCCTTTCATAGCGTCTATAAAAGGTGTTGAGCTCATCGGGGAGTGAAGCATCATGACCATTGATGATGTTGGATTTCACACTTATTTGCATTCAATTCTAAATTTCTATGTAAATTTCTATGTCTGAAATTATATTTGTGTTCATCTTCAAGCACATAACCACAAAAAGTTTCTGAGGGAATAACACTCACAAAAAAATTTGTTGTCCAGTGTTATTTTTCGCCAACCATCAGTGACAAAAATCACTGCTTTTTGAACACAAATGCACACATCTGACTCTATTTAAAAACCTTTTGCTCTAAGTACAATGTAGTGTCAAACAGCACATTTTTCCAGCTGCTCCAGATCCAGCTGCAAGCTTCCTCACTGTCCACTACACACCCAATCTTGGTGTCATCTGCAAATTTGCTGGTGTAGTTAACACATTATCATCCAGATCATTGATACAGATGACAAACAACAATGGATCAAGTACCGATCCCTGCATCACTCCACTAGTCACAGACCTCTGATCAGAGAATCAACCATTTACTACCACTCTCTGACTTCTCCCACAAAGCCAAATTCTAATCCAATTTAATCTCTCATCCTGAATGTCAAGCAACTGAACCTTCTTGACTGATCTCCCATGTGGGGCCTTGTCAAAGGCCTTACTAAAGTCCACATAGACAACATGCACTGCCTTGCCTTCGTCCACTTTCCTGATAACTTCCTCAAAAAAAACCTATAACATTGGTTAGGCATGGCCTACATCGCACAGAGCTATGCTGACTACCCTTAATCAGTCCATGTCTATCCATATACTCATATATCCGGTCCCTTAGACTAACTACCAATAACTTTCCCACTACTGATGTCAGGCTCACTGGCCTATAATTTCCTGCTTTACTTTTAGAGTCCTTCTTCAACGGCAGAACATCATTGACTATTCTCCAATCCTTTAACATCTCACCTGTCGCTCAGGATGATATAATGCTTCCGTAGGGCATTGGTAATTTTTACACTTGAGGAAACACCTTGTCAGGCCCTGGAGATTTATCCACCCTCATTTGCCTCAAAGCAGGACAACACTGGACAACAACGTTTTTGCTTCCTGTATACTTTTGGATGTATCATATGGATTTTGGGCTGCTGATCATGAAAATCACCATATCACACACATTTCTTTGAAATCACTGTAACCCTCACTTTACCTAGTGGCAGGATCACAAGGTGATGACCACGCCCCCCCCCCGCCCAGCCAAAACTTAGAATTCCCGAAATGACAAGCCGTACACAGTATGCAGTCAAACAATTAAGATTTTATAACTCTTATTTGAACTATAGAATTAATAGAGAATCAAAATATAAATTAAAGGTGCCAAGAATAATAATTAGACAGTTTGTACACAATGTTGGAGCTCACGCCATATCCTCGGACCACCATTCGATTTCCTCCAAACTCCAGCGGGTCCCAGGCCCCCGCTTGGGGTCCGCCCTGCTAGCCAGTTCACAGCATTTCTCCGTGTGCGTCTTCTGTCTTCATCTCCATGGCGCGATTTCTCCTAAGCCCGCGCAATCTAACAGCTTTCACACAGACAGAAAGAATGACACCTATCCCAATTGGTTAGCAAATGAATACAAGTCCCGTTATCACTAATTATAACCCAAACATGCTGCTATAGAGAACCACTGCCTCAGCAGTTAACAGTACAAAGAAGCCATTTTATTCACCTTAGCAAGTAATATGAAAGAAGAAACCCCTTACATCACCTATATTTATTATTTCAATTAATGATTCAAGTCAATTAAAATGTTGTCCACAACGTAAGCTGAAACGTTTTCTGTCTTGTCCAGGCTTACTTTGGCATGCTGAGGCGGGGGTGGGGGCGTGGTGCTGTACGGCAGGACAGGTTTCAGAAAGGCTATAAAAGCATCACACACATCGTTCTATGCATTGTGAATACATGAATATTGGTTTGTGATCAGGTTGATGTGCATGCTCTACATGCATAGCATATTGTATGCACTCATTATAATAAAGTAATTGAAATTTGAGAAGTGTTTGTAACAGTAAAATGTATCTCCAATGTTGCAACGGCCACGATACTTTCTGTTATGTTTGTGGCGAGTATACGTAAAGATGGCAAATCTTTTAAATCGCAAAGACGCAGTATAAATCCTCTTATTAAGAAAGCCTATGAGCTCTACTTTGGGTGCAGCATTGGTGATCAAGACATATTACGTTGGTTGCATCCCACTTAGAGTTCTTCCTGGCAAATCTTGGTGCTGTCCGTGATGAGCATGGTGAAAGGTTTCACCAGGACATTGTGGTTGTGGAGAAATGGTATCAGGGCAACTGGAATCCATCAGTGCTGGGTGATTATTGTTGGACACTTAAAGGAGAAGCCTCAGACACTGAGTGCAAATGAAAGTCACCAGAAAATCACTTTTAGCTTAGTTGAACTATAGCGACATTATCCAACTAAATGCATTAGATCCAATAATAGTTAATTTCTTGTTTCTTCAAATTGCTATGTGATACACTTAGTCTGCAATTATACTTGTATTCAGCTTCAAGCGATTTATCAGAAGCACAAAAAGTTTCTGAGGAAGCAATACGGTGGAAAAAAATTGTTGTCCAGTGTTTTTCTTGCCAACTATCGGTGTGGAAATCTTTGACAGGCAGTAAGGTCACACTTCTAGCATTGCCACCTGCAGGGTACAAATTTTATAAGCAAAGAATACACCATACAGTTTGAGTCCATACTAGAATTTTCTGGAAATTAGGAGTTGTTACATTTAAGAAACCTTGTTCTCTTGATAAAACAGTATTGGTACTGGGTTTTGGGATGCTGCTGTGTGAAGGAGCTACAGTTCAGAAATCCAGTGGGTAAATGAAACTAGAACATCGAATGGCAATAAATTTGAAACAATGGATGCTGCAGACACATCAGTGAAAATGACCTGTGCAAATGTTTTTGAAGAAAAGCTGTTGGTTATAGATTCAGCATTGAATCGGGTTTTCCTGTGGATGAGTGTGGCCTTTAAGAACATACCAGACATACTCAACCCAGAAACCAAGGACGGACCCACAGATTTGCAGTTTGATGAGGGCTAGATCTGTGACATTCAAGATCGGTGATCCAGAACTCTGCAAGAAGGCAAGCTACAACTCAGTCAGGTTAAGAAAGCTATCTGAAGAGTGAAGACAGAATTCCAAGTGAAAGTAAAGATGAAAATTGATGCATGTTCACCAACAGAGTTCATAGGCCACTGCTTCCTGCAAGGTCAAACTGTTTATTAAAAACAGCTATGATGTCTCACACCCCAATAGCTGAATGCTTTTTATGCACACTTTGGAAGGGAAAATAAACAGCAGTGTGATCCTTCCAGGTATCTGTCTCAGAGGCTGACATGAGAACACTTTCCGAGATATTGAAACCACACAAAGCATCAGGCTCTAATGTAAACCAGGCAGGACAATGAAAACCTGTGCCAAACATCTGGCTGAAGTGTTCAAGGACATCTTCACTCTGCTGCAGCCGAAGGTTCCCACCTGCTTCAAAAAGGCATCAATTCTCCTGCACTCTCCCCATAACCTTTGATGCCTTTACTAATCAAGAAACTATCAACCGCCACTTTAAATATTCCCAATCACTTGGCCACCATAGATAGAACTACAGGGAGACAGTCACCCCAAGGCTGCAGGAGTTAGATGAGTGGGTGACTGTCAGGGAAGGGAAAGGAGGATCTCAGGTGGTAGAGAGCACCCCTGTGTCACTGAGCCTGGTTCCATGGTGCAGAAGGGAGAGAAGAAGATGATGAATCTGTTAGTCATAGGGGATTCCATAGTGAGGGGAACAGACAGGAGCTTTATCAGCCTGATAGAGATATCCGCATGGTATGTTGCCTCCCAGGTGCCAGGGTATGGGATGTCTCTGATCGGGTGTAAAGTATTCTGAAGGGAGAGGGTGAACAGACAGAAGTCATGGTACACATTGGTACCAGTGACATAGGTAGAAAAAGGGAGGAGGTCCTGAAGAGAGAATTCAGGGTGTTGGGTAGGAAGCTGAAAAGCAGGACCTCCAGGGTAGTAATCTCAGGATTGCTGCCTGTGCCATGTGCTAAGGAGCATAAGAATAGAATGATCAGGCATATTAATGTATGACTGAGAGACTGGTGTAGGGGGCTGGGGGCAGGGTTTTGGGTTCTTGGATCATTGGGGCCTTTTCTGGGGGAGGTACAAAAAGGATGGGTTACATCTGAACCCAAAGAAGTCCAATATCCTAGCAGGCTGGCATAAGGAGGTGGCTGGGAACGGACCCAAGTGCAAGACACAGATACTGAAGTACTAGGGATAGGACGAGGATACAGGGCGAGGGCAAGCATATGGACACGAAAACCGGGAACCCGGAATAGGACTGGACAAGAGATCTAGGAGCCCGGGCTTGGACTCTGAGCCAGAGACTGGACAAGGACCCAGAACCTGGGTCTTGCCTCTGGCTCAGACCCCAGAACTAGGCAAGGACGTGACTTGGCTGGCAAGCAGGATGAGGCTTGAGACCAGAGACTTGAGGTGAAGCTTGAGACCAGAGACTTGAGGCGAGGCTTGAGACCAGAGACTTGAGGTGAGGCTTGAGACCAGAGGCTTGAGGTGAGTCTTGGGACCAGGGGCTTGAGGCGAGGCTTGGGACCAGGGGCTTGAGACTAGAGACTTGAGGCAAGGCTTGAGACAAGAGGCTTGAGGCTTTGGGTCTCGAAGCTTCGCTTGGGGCGAGGCTCGAGGCTTGGGGTCTTGAAGGTCCTCCTGGGCAGAGCGCGGTACTCCTGGGCAGGGCGTGGATCACCTGGGCAGGGCGCGGATCTCCACCCGACGGAGACGAGGGACAGGAAGGGACAGAACCAACTGCAGGGTAATGGCAAGATGGCCTGGCTTACCTGATGGAGGCAAGGGACAGGAAGGGACAGAACCAACCATAGGGTAACAGCAAGACGGCCTGACTTACCCGGCAGAGGCAAGGGACAGGAAGGGACAGAACCAACTGTAGGGTAACGGCAAGATGGCTTGGCTTACCCAACAGAGGCAAGGGACTGGAAGGGACAGAACCAACTGCAGGGTAATGTCAAGGTGGCCTGACTTACCCGGTGGAGGCAAGGAACAGGAAGGGAGCTAGGTACAGGGTAGCTCCAGGACAAGACTTCAGGCGAGACGAAGCAAGAGTTATGAGCAAGACAAGGCAAGGCTTCAGGCAATGCAAGGCGAGACAAGAACTTCAGGCGTGGTGCGAGTTACCGGCAAGACATTTCAGGTGAGGAAACAGAAGGCAGGGGAAGGGATACAAGGAGTAAGGACAAGAACAATCCAGCCACCATGCCCTAGTCTCTGGAGGTATTTATGCAGCCAGCCCCACGAGAATCAGCTGCCTCAATTAGTGCTCAACAGGAACAGAAACAGGGTAGACAGGAAAACCTGGAGCAAGGGTCGATGGACCGGACCGTGAACCGGAATACAGACTTCACGGACCGGCCCATGACACAGGCAGGTTTGATAGAGCTGTTAGGGAGGGTATAAGTTAATTTGGCAGGGGGATGGGAACCAGAGTGGTAGGGCTAAGGAAGGGGAAAACAGAAATAAATCAAAGATAGCGTGCAACAGTGATGATAGAAAGGACAGGCTGGAGATGAGGTATAATCACAGCCAGTAGGACAAGTTACAGGGCAATAGAGGTGTGGTGCAGTTAAAACAGAAAGCAACAAAGACTGGACTGAAAGTGTTATATTTGAATGCATGCAGCATCAGAAATAAAACGGATAATCTTGAAATTCAGCTATTGATTGGCAAGTATGACGTTGTAGTCATCTCTGAAATTTGGCTAAAGGATGGCTGCCATTAGGAGCTGAACATCCAAGGATATACGATGTATCTGAAAGATAGGTTAGTAGGCAGAGGGGGTGGTGTAGCATTGTGTATAAGAAATAATAAATCATTAGAAAGGGATGACATAGGATCAGAAAGTGTAGAGTCTCTATGGGTTGAGTTAAGAAATGGCAAGGGTAAAAGGACCCTAAAGGCAGTTGTATACAGGCCTCCAAACAGCAGCCAGAATGTGGATTACAAAATAGGAGATAGAAAAGGTGTGTCAGAAAGACGATGTCATGATAATCATTGGGGATTTTAACATGAAAATGGATTGGGAAACCCAGGCCAGTACTGGACCTCAAGAGAGAATTTGTAGAATAACTAAGGGATGGCGTTTTAGAACAGCTTGTTGTTGACCCCACTAGGGGATCGGTTGTGCTGGATTGGGTGTTGTGCAATGACCTGGAGCTTAAGGTTTAGAAGCCCTTAGGGAACAGTGATCACAATATGATCGAGTTCACTTTGAAATCTGAGAAGGAGAAACTAAATTCCAATGTGTCGGTGTTTCAGTGAAATAAAGGAAATTATAATAGCATGAGAGGGGAACTGGCCAAAGTTGACTGGAAAGGGACACTAGCAGGAAGGACAGCAGAGCATCAATGGCTGGAGTTTCTGCGAAAAATGAGGGATGTGCAAGACAGATATATTCCAAATAAGAAGAAATTTTCAAATGGAAGAAGGACACTACCGTGGCTGACAAGTGAAGTCAGAGCTGAAGTAAAAGCAAAAGAGAGGGCATACAAAGAAACGAAAGCTAGTGGAAAGGTATAGGATTGAGAAGCTTTTAAAAACTTGCAGGAGGAAACTAAGAAGGTCATTAGGAAGGAAAAGATGAATTATGAAAGGAAATTAAGTATATAAAGGGTAAAAGAGAGTCGAGGGTAGATATAGAACCAATAGAAAATGATGCTGGAGATATTGTAATGAGAGATGCAGAGATGGCAGAGGAACTGAATACGTACTTTGCATCAGTCTTCACAGTGGAAAACATCTGCAGTATAACAGACATTCAAGAATGTCAGGGAAGTGAAGTAGGTGCAGTGAAAATTACACAGTACAACTGAGAGGATGCTCAGAAGCTTAATGGTCTGAAGGTGGATAAATCTCTTGGACCTAATGGAATACATCCTCGGGTTCTGAAGGGGGTAGCTGGAGAGATTGCAGAGGCATTAACAATGATCTTTCAAGAATTGAAATGGATGACTGGAAAATTGCAAATGTTACTCCACTATTTAAGAAGCAGCAGAAAGGAAACTATAGACCTGTTAGCCTGACATCAGTGGTTGGGAAGTTGTTGGAATCGATTGTTAGGGAAGAGATTTAGGAGTACCTGGAGGCACATGACAAGATAGGCCAAAGCCAGCATGGTTTTCTGAAAGGAAGTTCCTGCCTGATTAACCTACTGCAGTTTTTTGAGGAAATTACAAACAGGGTAGACAAAAGAGATACAGTAGATGTGGTGTACTTGGATTTACAGAAGGCCTTTGATAAGATGCCACACATGAGACTGTTTAGCAAGATAAGAGCCAATGGAATTACAGGGGAGTTACTAGCATGGGTGGAACATTGGCTGATCGGTAGAAAAGAGAGAATGGGAATAAAGGGATGGTGTTCTGGCTGAATGCCGGTTAACAGTGGAGTTCCACAGGGATCAATGTTGGGACTGCTGCTTTTAACGATGTATGTCAATGATGTGGACTATGGGGTTAATGGATTTGTGGCTAAATTTGCTGATGATACAAAGATAAGTGGAGGAGCGGGTAGTGTTGAGGAAACAGAGAGCCTGCAGAGAGACTTAGGTCATCTAGGGGAACGGACAAAGAAGTGGCAAATGAAATACAAGGTTGGAAAGTGTATCGTCATGCACTTTGGTGGAGGAAATAAACGGGCAGACTATTATTCAGATGGGGAGAGAATTCAAAATGCAGAGATGCAAAGGGACTTGCGAGTCCTTGTGCAGGATACCCTGAAGGTAAATCTCCAGGTTGAGTTGGTGCTGAAGAAGCCGAATGCTATGTTGGCATTCATTTCTTGAGGTACAGAATATAAGAGCGGGGATGTGATGTTGAGGATCTATAAGGCACTCGTGAAATCACACTTAGAGTATCGTGTGCAGTTTTGGGCTCTTTATTTTAGAAAGGATATACTGACATTTGAGAGGGTTCAGAGAAGATTCACGGGAATGATTCCAGGAATGAATCAGTTATCATATGAGGAACGTCTGGCAGCTGTTGGGCTGTATTCCCTGGAGATCAGGAGAATGAGTGGGGATCTCATAGAAACCTTTCAAATGTTAAAAGGCCTGAACAGATTCATATGGCAAAGTCATTTCGCATGGTAGGGGAGTCTAGGACAAGAGAGCACAACTTCAGGATTGAAGGACATCCAATCAGAACAGAGATGCAGAGAAATTACTTTAGTCAGAGGGCGGTAAATCTGTGGAACTTGTTGCCTCGAGCAGCTGTGGAGACCAAGTCATTGGGTGTATTTAAGACAGACACCTAGAAACATAGAAAATCAAAAACATACAGCAGAATACAGGCCCTTCGGCCCACAAACCTGTGCCGAACATGTCCCGACCTTAGAACTACCTAGGCTTTACCCATAGCCCTCTATTTTTCTAAGCTTCATGTAGCCATCCAGGAGAATCTTAGAAGACCCTATCGTTTCTGCCTCCACCACTGCCGCCGGCAGCCCATTCCACAAACTCACCACTCTGCGTATATTAAAAGATCTTACCCCTGACAACTCCTCTGTACCTGCTTCCAAGCACCTTAAAACTATGCCCTCTCATGCTAGCCATCTCAGCCCTGGGGAAAAGCCTCCGACTATCTGCACCATCAATGCCTCTCATTATCTTGTGCACCTCTATCAGGTCACCTCTCATCCACTGTCGCTCTATGGAGAATAGGCTGAGTTCACTCAACCTATTCTCTTAAGGCATATGCCCCATTCTAGGCAACATCCTTATAAATCTCCTCTGCACCCTTCTATGGATTTCCCATCCTTCCTGTAGTGAGGTGACCAGAATTGAACACAGTACTCCAAGTGGGGTCTGACACAGGTCCTATATTGCTGCAACATTACCTCTCAGCACTTTGACTCAATCCCATGACTGATGAAGGTCAATGCACTGTATGCCTTCTTAACCACAGAGTCAACCTGCGTAGCAGCTTTGAGTGTCCGATGGACTCAGACCCCAAGATCCCTCTGATCCTCCACACTGCCAAAACTCTTACCATTAATGCTATATTCTGCCATCGTATTTGACCTACCAAAATGAACCACCTCACACATCTGGGTTGAACTCCATCTGCCAATTCTCAGCCCTGTTTTGCATCCTATCAACGTCCCGTTATAACCTCCTGCGGCCCTCCACATTATCCACAACACCCGCAACCTTTGTCATCAGCAAACTTACGAACCGATCCCTCCACTTCCTCATTCAGGTCATTTATAAAAATCACAAAAAGTAGGAGTCCCAGAACAGACCCCTGAGGCACCCCACTGGTCACCGGCCTCCATGCAGAATATGACCCATCTACAAACATTCTTTGCCTTCTGTGGGCAAGCCAGTTCTGGATCCACAAAGCAATGTCCCCTTGGATCCATGCCTCCTTATTTTCTCAAAAGCCTTGCATGGGGTACCTTATCAAATGCCTTGCAAAAATCCATATACACTACATCTATGGCTCTACCTTCATCAATATGTTTAGTCATATCCTCAAAAAATTCAATCAGACTTGTAAGGTATGACCTGCCTTTGACAAAGCCTTGCTGACTATTCCTAATCGTATTATGCCTCTCCAAAGGATCATAAATCCTGTCTCTCAGGATCTTCTCCATCAGCTTACCAACCACTGAAGTAAGACTTACTGCCCTATAATTTCCTGGGCGATCCCCATTCCCTTTCTTGAACAAGAGAACAACATCTGCAACCTTCCAATCCTCTGGAACCTCTCCCATCCTCATTGATGATGCAAAGATCATTGCCAGAGGTTCAGCAATCTCCTCCCTCGCTTCCCACAGTAGCTTGGGGTACATCCCGTCCGGTCTCGGTGACTTATCCAACTTGATGATTTCCAAAAGCTCCAGCACATCCTCTTCCTTAATATCTACATTCTCAAGCTTTTCAGTCCACTGCAAGTCATCCCTACAATCGCCAAGATCCTCTTCCGTAGTGAATACTGAATCAAAGTATTCATTAAGTACCTCCACTATTTCCTCCGGTTCCATACACACTTTTCCACTGTCACTCTTGATTGGTCTTATTCTCTCACATCTTATCCTCTTGCTCTTCACATACTTGTAGAATGCCTTGGAGTTTTCCTTAACCCTGTCCACCAAGGCCTTCTCATGGCCCCTTCTGGCTCTCCTAATTTCAATCTTAAACTCCTTCCTGCTAGCCTTATAATCTTCTAGATACCTATCATTACCCTAGTTTTTTGAACCTTTCGAAAGCTCTTCTTTTCCTCTTGACTAGATTTACAACAGCCTTCGTACACCACGGATCTTGTACCCTACCATTCTTTCCATGTCTCATTGGAACGTACCTACTCAGAACCTCACGCAAATATCCCCTGAACATTTGCCACATTTCTTCTGTACATTTCCCTGAGAACATCAATTTCCAATTTATGCTTCCAAGTTCCTGCCTGATAGCCTCATATTTCACCTTACTCCAATTAAACGTTTCCCTAACTTGTCTGTTCCTATCCCTCTCCAATGCTATGGTAAAGGAGATAGAATTATGATCACTATCTCCAAAATGCTCTCCCACTGAGAGACCTGACACCTGACCAGGTTCATTTCCCAATACCATATCAAGTACAGCCTCTCCTCTTGTAGGCTTATCTACATATTGTGTCAAGAAACTTTCCTGAACACACCTAACAAAACAACACACCCCATCTAAACTCTTCACTCTAGGGAGATGCCAATCAGTATTTGGGAAATAAAAATCTTCCACAACAACCCTGTTATTATTACTCCTTTCCAGAATCTGTGTCCCTATCTGTTCCTCGATGTCCCTGTTACTATTGGGTGGTCTATAAAAAACACCCAATAGAGTTATTGACCCCTTCCTATTCCTAACTTCCACCCACAGTGACTCTGTAGACATCCTCTCCAGGAATTCCTCCTTTTCTGTAGCCGTGACACTACCTCTGATCAACAGTGCCACGTCCCCACCTCTTTTGCCTCCCTCCCTATCAGACATAGATAGGGTCTTGATTAGCCAGGGCATCAAAGGGTATGGGGAGAAGGCAGCAGAGTGGGGATGACTAGAAGAGTTGGATCAGCCCACGATTGAATGGCAGAGCAGACTCAATGGGCCGAATGTCCTACTTCTGCTCCTATATCTTATGGTCTTATGGTCTTACCCCTCAAGTCACTTTTAAATTTTTCCCCTCTCACCTTAATCCTATGACCTCTAGTTTTAGACTCTCCTACCCTCGGGAAAAGTTTGTGACCTATATTCATATTTATTTTCTAAACATCTATGAGCTCACCCCTCAGCATTCCAACACTTAAGCAAAAAAAATCTCCTGGCTTATCTGGAATCTCGTTATAGCTCCAACCTTCCAATCCCAGTAACATCTTCAATTTTCCGTCAGTCCAATCAAATTGGGAATGAGAGGATCAACTCACTGATCTGTGAATGAGATTTAAAAAAGCAGCTTTTATGGGTTTTCAGCATTTTCCAATGTCCCAACCATATAATGATTCATTAGCAAGGGCAAATAAAAATAAGGCAGGAACAAACGGAGAGCCATTGTGTGAGTGGACCAGTGTTAGAGCGGGGAGGCTTGGCTTATCAGGCTTTGTCAAGAACAGACTTGGGTGAGGTACTTCCTTGGTAAGTTTGTTCTTCATCCTTTATTTGTTGTTTCTTAGTATAGAACAACAAGGATGGATCGTGGGGATGTGTTGTGTGCTTTGTATGAGTTGTAGGAATTCTGGGAGACCTCCAGCCTCACAGACAACCACATCTGCACCAGGTGCACACAGCTGCAACTACTCAACATGCAGGTCCATTGGGAAAATCAGGTTGGTAATGGATCTCAAGAAAGAGAGTTTGTTGAATACCTATGAGATGGCTTTTTAGAGCGGTTTGTCGTAAAGCCTGGGGGGTGAGCTATACTGGATTGGGTGTTATGTAATGAATGGGAGGCGATTAGGGAGCTTAAGGTAAAAGAATCCTGAGGAGACAGTGATCACAATATGATTGAGTTCAACTTGAAATTGGATAGGGAGAAAGTAAAATTCTGACATAGTAGTATTTCAGTGGAGTAAAGAATTACAGTGGTATGAGAGAGGGGTTGGTGAAAGTAAATTGGAAGGTGATGCTGACAGGGATGACAGCAGAGCAGCAACGGTGTGAGTTTCTAGGAAAAATGAGGAAGGTGCAGGGTAGATGTATTCCAAAAACAAAGAAATATTCAAATGGCAAAATAGTACAACTCTGGCTGACAAGGGAAATCAAGGTTAATGTAAAAGTAAATAGAGGATTTGGAAGCTTTTAAAACCCTACAGAGAGCAACAAAAAGAATCATTAGAAGGGAAAGGATGAAATATGAAAGCAAGCTAGCAAACAATATCAAAGTGGATAGTAAAAGCTTTTTCAAATATGTAAAAAAAAGAGACAAGAGTAGATATAGAACTGCTAGAAAATGAGGCTGAAGAAATAATAACAGGGGCTAAGGAGATGGCAGATGAACAAAATGAGTATTTTGCATCAGCCTTCACTGTGGAAGACACTAGCAGTGTGCCAATGTTGACACATATGAGGAAAGAGAAGCGAATGTAGTTACTATAACAAGGGGGAATATGCTCAAAAAGCTGAAAGACCTAAAGGTTCACAAGTCACCTGGACCAGATGAACTACACCCTATGGTTCTGAAAGAAGTAGCAGTTGACATTGTGGAGATATTATCAATGCTCTTTCAAAAATTATTGGACTCTGGCATGATGGCAGAGGACTGAAAAATTGCAGATGTCACTCAATTACTTATAATAAATTACTATGATTGCAAAACGTAACATAAAGATTTTTACGCCTCATGTATGTGAAGGATGTAAGAAATAAAGTCAATTCAATTCAAGCCGAGCCAAGATGCAAGGGACTTGCGAGTCCTTGTGTAGAACGCCTTAACTCTTGCAGGTAGAATCAGTGGCGAGGAGGGCAAATGCCATGTTAGCATTCATTTCAATAGGTCTATAATATAAGAGCAGGGATGTGATACTGAGGCTTTAAGGCACTGATGAAGCTTCACCTTGAGTATTGTGAGCAGTTTTGGGCTCCTCATCTAAGAAAAGATGTGCTGGCATTGGAGAGGGTCCAGGGGAGGTTCACAAAGTTGATTCTGGGACTGAAAGGGTTCTCATATGAGGACTGTTTGAAGGCTCTGGGTCTGTACTCACTGGAATTTAAAGGATGAGGGGGGGATCTCATTGAACCTTTTGAATGTTGAAAGGCCTAGACAGTAAATGTGGAAAGGATAATTCCTATGGTGGGGAAGTCTAGACCAAGAGGGCACAATCAGGATAGAGGAGTGTCCATTTGAAACAGAGATGCAGAGAAATTTCTTTAGCCAAAAGGTGGGGAATTTATGGAATTTATTACCACAAGCAGCTATGGAGGCCAGGTTGTTGGGTGTATGTAAGGCTTGATACGTTCTTGATTGGACATGGCATCAAAGGTTACAGTGAGAAGGCTGGGGAGTTGGGCTGAGGAGGGGAAAAAAGGATCAGCCCAATTCTGCTCCTATGTCTTATAGTCTTCTGGGCTTATAGACAATAGACAATAGACAATAGGTGCAGGAGTAGGCCATCCAGCCCTTCGAGCCAGCTCTGCCATTCACTATGATCATGCCTGATCATCCACAATCAGTATTCAGTTCCTGCCTTATCCACATAACTTTTGATTCCACTATCTTTAAGAGCTCTATCCATCTATTTCTTGAAAGCATCCAGAGACTTGGCCTCCACAGCCTTCTGGGGCAGAGCATTCCATATATCCACCACTCTCTGGGTGAAAAAGTTTTTCCTCAACTCCGTTCTAAATGGCCTACTCCTTATTCGTAAACTGTGGCCTCTGGTTCTGGACTCACCCATCAGCGGGAACATGCTTCCTGCCTCCAGCATATCCAATCCCTTAATAATCTTATATGTTTCAATAAGATCCCCTCTCAGCCTTCTAAATTCCAGAGTATACAAGCCCAGTCGCTCCAATCTTTCAACATATGACAGTCCCGCCATCCCGGGAATTAACCTTGTGAACCTATGCTGCACTCCCTCAATAGCAAGAATGTCCTTCCTTAAATTTGGAGACCAAAACTGCACACAGTACTCCAGTACTTATGAGTTGCATTGTAACACGGATACAAAATCAAAAAAGGGTGATGGACTGAAAGTCTTACATTTGAATGTATACATAAGGTAGAGCTTGGCGGATGTAACTTTTTTGGCATTGTTGGGTCCTGGCTGAAAGAAGATTATAGTTGGGAGCTTAACATCCAAGGATACACATTGTATTGAAAGGACAGGCAAGTAGGCAAAAGGATTGGTGGGGGGGAGGGTTCTATTGTTAAAAAAAATGAAATCAAATCCTTAGAAAAAGATTACATAGGATTGGAAAGTGTAGAGTTGCTGTGGGTAGAGTTGAAGAACTACAATACTATTAAAAACCCTACTGGGAGTTACATACAGGCCTCTGAACAGTAGCCAGGAAGTGGGTACAAAATATAATGGAAGATAGAAAATGCATGTCAAAAGAACAAATTTACAACAATCACCTGGAATTTCAATATGCATTTATATTAGGAAAATCAGGTTGGTGCTGATTTTGGATTCCAAGACAGAGAGTTTGTAGAATGCCTGCAAGATGGCTTTATAGACCAGCTTGTAGTTGAGCCCACTAGGAGATAAACTATTCTGGATTGGGTGTTGTGCAATGAACTAGATTGGATTTGGGAGCTAAAGGTGAAGGAACCGTTAGGAGACAGTGATCATAATATGATAGAATTCCGCCTGCAATTTGAGAGGAAGATGCTGAAGTCAAATGTAGCAGTATTACAGTGGAGCAAAGGGAATTACAGATGCATGAGACAGGAGCTGGCTAAAGTTGAATGGAAAGGGGCACTAATAGGGATGATGACAAAGCAGCAATGGCAGGAGTTTCTGGGAGTAATTTGGAGGGCTAAGGATAGATACATTGCAAACAAAAACGGTATTCTAAAGGCCGGATGATACACCAGTGTCTGACAGGGAAGTCAAAGCCAATATAAAAGCAAAAGAGAAGGCACATAATTGAGCAAAAGCAGTGGGATGTTAGGGGATTGGGAACCTTTTACAAACCAACAGAAGGCAACACAAGGAGTGAAAAGATGAAATATGAAGGTAAGCTAGCTAATAGTATCAAATGGATACCAACAATTTTCAGATAAACAAAATGGAAAAGAGAGGCGAGAGTAGATATCAGACCAATAGAAAATGATGCTTGAGAGATAGTAATGGGGGACAAGGGAATGGTGGAGGGGGTGAATAAGTATTTTGCATCAGTCTTCACTGTAAAAGGCACTAGCAGAATTCTGATAGTGCAAGAGTGTTGAGGGCAGAAGTGAAGCAGTTACTATTACAACCAGCATAGACAAAGGAGATTTGGTGAATGTTGTGTACTTGGATTTTCAGAAGGTCTTTGACAAGGAGTCGCAAATGAAACTGCTTAGCAGGAGTCCATGGTATTACAGGAAAGATAGATAGAGCTTTGGCTGATTGGCAGGTGGTAGCTAGTGGTGTTCCACAAGGGTCATCATTGGGATCACTTCCTTTTATGTTGTATGACAATAATTTGGATGACAGAATTAATGGCTTTGCAGACAATATGAAGAAAAGCAGAGGGTCGTGTAGTGTTGAGGAAACAGGACAATCAGATTGGGAAAATGGGCAAAGAAGTAGCAGATGGAATTCAGTGTCTAAAAGTGAATGGTCATGTGTTTTGGCAGAAGGAATAAAAGAGTAGACTGTTTTCTAAGCAGGGAGAAAATTCAAAAATCTGAGGTGCAAAGTCTTCATGCAGGTTGAGGAAGGCAAATGCAATGTCAGCATTCATTTTGAGAGGACTAGAATATAAAAACCAGGGTGATTTGTAAGGTCTTGCATCTCTTTTCACTGCATAGGTCCCACTGCAAAGGTTATCACAATCTTTTATGTTTCTAAAACCACAAACCCAAGAAAATCTGCAGATGCTGGAAATTCAAGCAACACACACAAAATGCTGGTGGAACGCAGCAGGCCAGGCAACATCTATAGGAAGAAATACAGTCGGCGTTTCAGGCCAAGACCCTTTGTCAGGACTAACTGAAAGAAGAGATAGTAAGAAATTTGAAAGTGGGAGGGGGAGGGGGAGATCCAAAATGATAGGAGAAGACAGGAGGGGGAGGGATGAAGCTAAGAGCTGGAAAGTTGATTGGCAAAAGGGATACAGAGCTGGAGAAGGATCATGGGTCGGGAGGCCTCAGGACATAGAAAGGGGGAGGGGAGCCCAGAGGAAGATGGAGAGCAGGCAAGGATTGTGAGAGGGACAGAGAGAGAAAAAAGAGAGGGAAAAAAAACTCCCTTGTCCATTCTTCCCTCCCCCCGCATCCCTTCCCACCGATCTCCCTCCCGGCACTTATCCTTGTAAGCGGAACAAGTGCTACACCTGCCCTTACACTTCCTTCCTCACCACCATTTCGGGCCCCAGACAGTCCTTCCAGGTGAGGCGTCACTTCATCTGTGAGTCGGCTGGTGTGATATACTGCATCCGGTGCTCCCGGTGTGGCCTTCTATATATCGGTGAGACCCGACGCAGATTGGGAGAGCGTTTCGCTGAACACCTACGCTCTGTCCGCCAGAGTAATCAGGATCTTCCAGTGGCCACACATTTTAATTCCACATCCCATTCCCATTCTGATATGTCAATCCATGGCCTCCTCTATTGTCAAGATGGAGGAACAACACCTTATATTCCATCTGGGTAGCCTCCAACCTGATGGCATGAATATTGACTTCTCTAACTTCCATTAATGCCCCTCCTTCCCTTCTTGCCCCAGCCCTTATTTATTTATTATTCCCCGCCCCCTTTCTCCCTCTCTTTCACCTTCCTACTTCAGGATATCATGGACTCAGTCAGAAACATCCTGGACCCTAGCACCTTGGAGGCAAACTACCATCAGTGTTTCTTTCCTGCATCCACAAAATTGCTTATCTGACCCCGTAACTATAGAGTCCCCTATCACTACTGCCATCCTCTTCCTTTCCCTACCCTCTGAGCCACAGGGCCGAACTCTGTGCCAGAGGCATGGCCACTATGGCTTCCCTCAGGTAGGCCTTCCCCCAACAGTATTCGAATAGGAGTACTTATTGTTAAGGGGTACAGCCACAGGTACTGTCTAGTATCTGACTCCTGCCCTTCCCTCTCCTGATTGTTACCCACTTATCTATCTCCGAGGCCCCTGTGTGACTACTTGCCTATAGCTCCTCTCTAATACCTCTTCACTTTCCCTGAGCAGTTGAAGGTCATTGAGCTGCATCTCCAGTTCCCTCACCCGATCGTTAAGGAGCTGCTGCTCGACACACCTGGCTGAGATGTGGCCGTCCGGAGGCTGGGAGTCTCCTGGACATCCCACACCTGACACCCAGTACAGAACACCGTCCTCACAGACATACTTCCTAGTCCTATTCTTCACAAGTAACTTATCTCACCTCGACCCGTTATCGCCGAAGCCCCATTGAGCCAAAGCCCTCCTACTCTGACTCCCTCTACTCCATCGCCTGCTCCTCTGATGCCCGCTCTATAAAGCTGTCTCCTTTTTAAATTCTTCGCACCAGTCTAACTCGCTGACGACCAACCGCCTGCACAGTCATGCCTTGAACAGTTAGGCCTGATGGCTCATGGAACCTGCTCCATTATTCATTCATAGGATCAATTCTGCTCTTATCATTGGTTCAAAGCTACCATGATTCCTCTCAGTTTTAGTATCTTTTTCAGCCTTGAGTGTGTCCAGTGCCTGAAATATGAACTTTGACATGATGTACATGCTGATGGTCACATGGAAATCCTGGGCCAAAGTTTGTGTCATTGATGGTGAGGTAATGGATTAGTTATCAGCAAGCAATTTTTAAACTTCCATACCACTGTCAGAGCGCCAGTGTGACTATAAGTACAAGAATTCTCTGTTAATTTGGGATAACCAGGAGAGTAAGATGGAACAAACAATGTTGTTTTCAGAGGAGGCACAGAAACAGAGATTTCCAAGAGAATTTCCAGAGAATCCCAAGACCTTCTAAGTACCAATATTTTTCAATCGTCTTTAGTTTTGTGGCAAACTGTGCGTGGATGCCGTCAGTTTCCACAGTTTGAATGCACTCAATATATGGACGCAAACTTCAGAAACATGGTTCAATGTCTAACGCTATGATACCTTATGCTTATGCATGTTACAGGGGATGTTTCTCCACTTCATTTCAGCACTTTCCTGTGGGAAGAACATTACGGCCTTGTACCAAGTGCAATAATGCTTTACTAAAGTGGTAACAGGCATGAGGAACTTCAACAGAGAATTTAGCACAGCAAGATTTTCCAGATGAGTGCAGACAGGATTACTTACTTACTTAAACACGAAGAATTCTGCAGATGCTGAAAATTCAAGCAACACACATCAAAGTTGCTGGTGAACACAGCAGACCAGGCAGCATCTCTAGGAAGAGGTACAGTCGACGTTTTGGGCCGACACCCTTCGTCAAGACTAACTGAAGGAAGGGCTAGTAAGAGATTTGAAAGTGGGAGGGGGAGGGGGAGATCCAAAATGATAGGAGAAGACAGGAGGGGGAGGGATGGAGCCAAGAGCTGGACAGGTGATTGGCAAAAGGGATATGAGAGGATCATGGGACAGGAGGTCCAGGAAGAAAGACAAGGGGGAGGGGGGATAAACCCAGAGGATGGGCAAGGGGTATAATCAGAGGGACAGAGGGAGAAAAAGGAGAGAGAGAGAAAGAATGTGTGTATATAAATAAATAACGGTTGGGGTACGAGGGGGAGGTGGGGCATTTGCGGAAGTTAGAGAAGTCAATGTTTATGCCATTAGGTTGGAGGCTACCCAGACGGAATATAAGGTGTTCTTCCTCCAACCTGAGTGTGGCTTCATCTTTAGAGTAGAGGAGGCCGTGGATAGACATATCAGAATGGGAATGGGATGTGGAATTAAAATGTGTGGCCACTGGGAGATCCTGCTTTCTCTGACAGACAGAGCGTAGATGTTCAGCAAAGCGGTCTCCCAGTCTGCATCAGGTCTCGTCAATACATAGAAGGCCACATTGGGAGCACTGGACGCAGTATATCACCCCAGCCGACTCACCTGGAAGGACTGTCTGGGGCCCTGAATGGTGGTAAGGGAGGAAGTGTAAGGGCATGTGTAACACTTGTTCCACTTACACGGATAAGTGCCAGGAGGGAGATACGTGGGGAGAGATGGGGGGTACAAATGGACAAGGGAGTCGCGTAGGGAGCGATCCCTGCGGAAAGCAGGGGGCGGGGGGAGGGAAAGATGTGCTTAGTGGTGGGATCCCGTTGGAGGTGGCAAAGTTACGGAGAATAATATGTTGGACCCAGAGGCTGGTGGGGTGGTAGGTGAGGACCAGGGGAACCCTATTCCTCGTGGGGTGATGGGAGGATGGAGTGAGAGCAGATGTGCGTGAAATGGGGGAGATGCGTTTGAGAGCAGATTACTTACTTACTGCCTGTTTTGCCACTGATGTTTAGGGCAGCAATGAAGGTCCTCCATTTCTGTCTGTCCTTGGCCATCTGACATTAGGAGGATATTCAAGAGAGTTGATCTAAAACTGAAAATGGTTTACAAAAAGGAAGGAGAAAATTTGTTCCAGCTGCTGCAAGTTTGGAAATCAAAAGAAGAAGAGCTAATAGTACTAGGAAAATGACTAGAGACAGCATGTGGAAATTTTTTAAACGCACGGTTAGTTGTGATCTGGAACTCAGAGGTAGGTACATAATCAAAGGTATATATTGTCCTAAACACAAAGACCTGAACACTTAAAATGGAGATGAAAGATAAGGAATGGGACTGATGCTACTATTCTGCAAAATATCTGGTCTTGAAGAGTTTTCCCTGTTCTCTATCACTCTATGATTCAATATAAATGGAAATCATTGTTGCAAATCTGTGCTATAGTCCACTGTGGGACAAATATTTCTTTCCTGAAGTATGTTGCCTGGACATAATTACAATGTGAAACAAACACAGAAAATGTCGTAACTCAGCACTCAGCAGTCATGCAGCATTGTTGAAAGAGAAACAGAGTTAAGGTTTAAAGTCATAAACCATCCAGCAGTATTGGAAAAGTGAGAAACAAATTTTATTTTTAAATTTCAGAGAGCACGGTAGGTGGTGGGGGGTGCTTATTGATAGGATAAAGAGAATTGAAGGAAGTAGAGTGAGGCCAGTTTGCCCTAGTGATGTTGTGCTACTTGGAGGATTATTAAGGACAATTAATGAGAGATGAAACTTAACTAGATATAAAGCTGTCAAAGCTTTTGCAAACATCTGAAAACAAATGTTGGAAACAGATCAGGCAGTTTTTGTGGAGAGAGCTGTGTACATACACCTATTGATGCTTCTGGACACATCTTCAGTGATGTTCCTGGAATCATTGGGTGTTTCGGGTCTTTCAACATCATACAACCTCCTCCAGGTGACCCAGCCGGGGCTGATCAGACCCCAGCTTGTGTCCAGATGGCTAGCTATTTATGACTCCATGGCTCCCCTCTTTTGAGCCACAGCCATCTTGAGGCCCTCTCTGCCGCATCGGTGAGTTAATATTGAAGGCCGATAGCCTTCAGTAGAACTGATCAAAGACAAAGTTTACTTTGAGTCCCTTGGAATAGTGCAAGTGATCAGATTGATTTGGATGGAGAATTAAAGTGACAAGCCAATTAAAGCCAATTCTATCAGAAATACCCATCAGAAATAACCATATTTATTTGTTCTCCACCCTCCCTGCAACCTAAATCTAACTCGTTTTCTCATTATTCCAATTGTGCTGAAGGATCTTCAAATCAAAACATAGACTTTGTTTCTCTTTCCATAAATGCTCCTTGACCTGTTGAGCATTTCCAACAGTTTCCAACAGATTTTTTAAAAAGATTTCAAGCATCTTCAGTTTTTGTTTTGATTTGCAAATGTTGATTATAAATTGAGTAAAACAAATCAGAAATGTATATTAATTTCTCATGGACACTCATTAATCCACTCATGGACAGAATGGATGTGGCAAAGTTGTTTCCCATGATGGGGGAGTCTAGTATGAGAGGGCATGACTTAAGGATTGAAGGGCGCCCATTCAGAACAGAAATGCGAAGAAATATTTTTAACCAGAGGGTGGTGAATCTATGGAATTTGTTGCCACAGGCGGCAGTGGAGGCCAAGTCATTGGATGTATTTAAGGCAGAGATTGATAGGTATCTGAGTAGCCAGGGCATCAAAGGTTATGATGAGAAGGCGGGGCAGTGGGACTAAATAGGATAAAATGGATCAGCTCATGATAAAATGGCGGAGCAGACTCGATGGGCCGAATGACCGACTTCTGCTCCTTTGTCTTATGGTCTTATGGTCTTAATTTCTACCCTGATTCCATTGAGAAATTTGCAACAATTATGCTTATGTGTGACCAAATTCCAGGCGGCTGGATGTGCGCCAATATTCTTGTACCAAACTCAGTTCTGTTTAACAAAATATATATTGGCACCTAGTAATTGCAAGATAGCAAGCATGCAATTAAAGAGCATTTTAATGATCCCTGCCAGCCTCAATAGGAAATAAATCTGACAAATTACAATTTACATTGGACAAGGAAATTATAGTATAACATAATTTTGTGTAAATCTCCACCCAAGAGAAAATAATTTCCAGAGACTGAGATTGATAAACCTACAGATTCCTTTTGCAATTTGCAGAGATAGTTTCAGTGCCTGATTAATCTATCCTGATGACAAAAGACTGGACTGGTAGGACCTGTTCTGTGTTGTATCTCTAAATAGATAAATATAAAATTGATTTTCTGCAACTTCTGAAAGATGTGCCTCTACTCGAAAACCCTCTTTTTTACACTTGACAATTTCTGGTCATTACAGGAAGCAGTTAAATAGAAACATTTTCCAGCCTGTGATTTAATGGACTCATAATGAACTACACGAACTCATATAAATTTGAATTTATTTTCAGGATTTAGGAATTGTTGCAAAGAAACAACAGTTTGTAGCAGGTAAGAATACCAGGGATTTTCCCCCAGAAGTCATCTGTGAAGTAAATGTCATTATTTTAATTTTCATGAATAATAATTTTTTTCCAGCTTGGTAGTTTGAGGAAACTTTTGAAGAACATTCCTAATCTTTATCCACGTTCTGCTCGTGACCTGGCTCCATATTCACAATGTGCTCATGCAAATGATTGTGATGAAAAGTACGTATTTGAGAGGGAGCAATAATAGCTGATAAAATAAGCTCAGAACTTTAGGCTGGATATCTTATGTCAGGAAAAAGTGACAGATGATGATTTAAATTGCCAGTTTCTGCTTTATAGCTGCTGTGTTTCTTGATCCTGTCAGATTCAGTAAGATCACCTCAGGTAAAAAATGTCAGTGTGTTCCCTATACTCCCTTCCAGATGTACAAATTCACTAGAGAATCAAACATATAGTTGAGCATAAGGTGGTGGAAAGGGAGGGGAGGCAGGAGGGAGGAAGGAAAAAAGTGATGTTTTAACTTTCCTAATTTTAAGTGAAGAGGTAGAGTAACCTTATGATAGTTAGCAACTCAGAAATCCAAAGTTTAAAATTCAAAGTAAATTTATTTTCAAAGTACATAGTGCATGTCATACTGGAGGTTCACAAGGATGATTCCAGGAATGAAGGGGTTAACATATGAGGAGTGTTTGGCAGCTTTTGGCCTGTACTCACTGGAATTTAGAAGAATGTGGGGGAGGGGTACTCATTGAAACCTACCAAAGAGGGCACATCTTCATCAAGGTGACCATTTAGAGCAGATGGAAGGAGGAATTTTTTTAGTTAGAGAGTAGTGAAATTGTGGAGTACTCTACCAAGTCTGTGGGTATATTTAAAGTGGAAGTTGGTAGATTCTTGATTGGTCAGGTCATCAATGACCATTTGAGAGGGCAGGTGTATGGGGTTGAATGGGAACTGGGATCAGCCATGATGAAATGGCGGAGCAGACTTGATGGGCTGAATGGCCTAATTCTGCTCCTATATCTTATGGTCTTATCATATACTAGCCTGAGATTCATTTTCTTGCAGGCATTCATAATAGATACAAAGAAACAATAGAATCAATGAATTACACAGAAAGACAACCAATGTGCAAAAGACAACAAATAGTGCAAATACAAAAAGAAAAACATGATAATGATAATAATAAAAAAGTAAATAAATAATATTGAGAACATGAGTTGTAGAATCCTTGAGAGTGAGTCAATAGGCTGTGGGATCAGTTCAGTGTTGAGGTGAGTGAAATTATCCATGCTAGTTCAGGATGGTTGGAGGGTAATAACTGCTCCTGAACCTGGTGGTGTGGGACCTAAGGTTCCTATATGTCCTTTCTACCAGTATATGCTCCACCAAGAATCTGTAGAGGTTTGTCAAAGTTTTAGATGACATACTAAAATCTTCACAAACTGATAATGCTGAGGAACTTAAAGTTACTGACCCTCTTCACTTCTGACCCTTGATGAGAACTGGATCATGGACCTCTGGTTTCTTCCTCTTGTAGTCAATAATAAGCTCTTCAGCAACAAACTTATCATCAGCAAACTTAAATATGCAATTGGAGCTGTACATAACGTCACAGTCATAATTATAGCAGAGGGCTAAGCACACTGCCTTGTGGTGCACTTGTCCTGATGGTGATTATGAAAGAGTTGTTGTTGCCAATCCCAGCTGACCGGGGTCTGTGTGAAGGAATCAAGGATCCAGTTGCACAAGGAAGTATGGATCCCAAGGTCTTGGAACTTATTGATTAGTTTGAGAGGATGATAGTGTTGAATACATAATCAATGAAGAGCCTCTGATGTAGACATCTTCACTGTCCAGATGTCCCAGGGCTGAGTGAAGAGCCAATGAAAGGGCATTTGTTGTTGATCTGTTGTGATGGTAGGCAAACTGAAGTGGATTCAAGTCACTCCTCCAGTAGAAGCTGATATGTTACATCACCAACCTCTCAAAACACTTCATTACAGTAGATGGTGATCATTGACGCAGGTTACCACATTCTTCTTGGATTATATCACCGGTATGATTGAAGCAGATGAGTACCTCGGACTGCCAAAGTAAGAGGTTAAAGATATCAGTAAACACTCCAGCTAGTTGATTTAGCACAAGTCTTTAGCACTTGGCTAGGTACACCATTTGAACCGAATGCTTTCTGTGGGTTCTCTCTCCTAAAGGAGGCTCTCACATTTATCTCATAGACTGAATTAACAGGGTCATCAGGGCTGTGGGAGTTTGTGAAAGTGCCTCGATGTTGTTTTGGTCAACATGAGCATAAAAGCCATTGAACTCATCTGGGACTGAAAACGTAAGGCAAAGACACAGGAGCAGAATGAGGCTATTCAGCCCATCAGGTCTGCTCTGCCAATCCATCATGGCTGATTTACGGTATTATCCCTCTCAGTCCCATTCTCCCCAAAACCTTTTTGGCACATGTGTTTGGTTTCACTTTGTACGGTTTGTCCATTCAAATCCAACAAGATGAGGTAGTTCATTAATATCTCAACATTACTCCGACTCCAAGTTCGCAACAGAATGGAAGGAACTTGAGGACTGGAAGATATGCTTTAGGTGAGCAAAAATTTGTGAATCTTTAGAATTCAGTACGTCCAAAGTGCTGTGAATGCTGTGTTAGTAAAGGTGAGGAAGTTTGTTTTGATGATGAGAGAATTAGGTGGTTAGATTGAAATGAGTTGAAGTCTGTGGTTAGATCAGCTGTGATTGAAAAGTGTGATTGCTCCTCCATCTTGTCATCCCATATAGTGGGCAAGTCGCTGGCATGTATCAACTCTTATCTCAGAGATGACTTGGATCTGCTCCAATTTGCCAACAACCACAGAAGGACAACAGCAAATGTAGTTTCTGTGGCTCTTAATCCTGCTCTCAGCCGTATGGACAACAGTCATTAATATCTCAGGCTATTCATGACTACAGCTTGACATTCAACACAATCATCCCATCCAAACTCATTTTCAAACTTCAAGACCCTGGCCTCTCTAGCTCCCTCTGAAAATGGATAGTTGACGTCATCATTGATAGACTGCATTTAGTGAGTGGTGGTAACAAAATCTCCACTTTGCTCACCATCAATACAGGTGCATCTTAATGCTTACTTTACTCACTATATACATGACCTTGTGGCTAAGCACAGCTCCAATGCCATATATACATTCACTGCTGACACTACTGTTGTTGGACAAATCCCAGATGGTGATGAATCGATTTATTGGAGTGAGAGAGGTGGCCTTGTTGAGTGGTGACACCACAACAAACTCACTCAGTAGCAGTAAAACTAAAGAGCTGATTGTTGGCCAGGAGGAGGAAGGAGAGCGAACATGCACCAGGTTACATTTAGGAATCAATAGCTTTAAACTCCTGGGCGTTAACATATCAGTTGACCTGTTCTAGGCCCAGCACGCCAATATCTTTATTTTCTTATGAGGTTAAGGAAGTTTGGCATGTTACCAAACACTCTAACAGCTGTACTGTTGAGTGTACTCTGACTGGTTGCATCAAGATCTGGTATGGCAATTTGAATGCACAATATTGTGAGAAGCTTCAGAGAACAGCTGCTGTTGCTTTGCTGCTTATTGTGACCTGTGTTGTTCTGCTGAGCATCGTGGGCCTGCTATGTTGGTGCCAGAATGTGTGGCGACACTGGCAGGCTGCCTCCAGCACACCCTTGGATGTGTTGATTGTGAACGCAAACAACACATTTCACTCTATGTTGCAATGCACACATGATAAATAAACTTGAATCTGATATATTACAGATACATCTCTCCCATCGGTAATATCTACAGGAGGCAATGCCCCAAGAAGGCAACATCCTTTAATAAAAATCCTCACCCTCTGGACCATGAGATCTTCTCACAGCTACTATCAGGCAGGAGGTATAGAAGCCTGAAGTTTCAAAACAGCAAATTCAAGAACAGCTGCTTCCCTTCAACCATTCTGTTCTTGAACCAACCTGTATAACCAGGTTCACCATGTCAGTGTAGCAACATTATGACCACCTTGACCAATTTGCACAACAGTAGAATTTTACTTTATGCTAATTCTTGAGAAAATTTGTATAATTATGATTAACTTATATTTTTAATGTGGTTGTTGCATCTGTAATGCCACTGTGCCTATATTCACCCCCCTTGGAAGTTTTCACATTTTAGCATGGCCTGGGTGGTGAGGATCTTTGATGATGGATGCTGCTTTTCTACGGCAACGTTTCATGTAGATGTGCTCAATGGTTGGGAGGATTTTATTTGTGATATTCCGGGCCATATCCACAACCTTTTGTAGACTGAACTCCTGCCTCAGCAAGGACCTGGACACATTGCAATTTGCCTATCACCACAATAGGTCAGTGGCAGATGCAATCCCAATGGCTCTCCACATGGTTTTAGACCACCTGGACAACACAATCACCTACGTCAGGATGCTGTTCATCGACTATAGCTCAGCATTTAATACCATCATTCCCACAATTCTGATTGAGAAGTTGCAGAACCTGGGCCTCTGTACCTCCCTCTGCAATTGGATCCTCGACTTCCTAACTAGAGACCACAATCTGTGTGGATTGGTGATAATATATCCTTCTCGCTGATGATCAATACCGGCACACCTCAGAGGTGTGTACTTAGCTCACTGCTCTACTCTCTGTATACACATGACTGTGTGGCTAGACGTAGCTCAAATACCATCTATAAATTTGCTGACAATACAACCATTGTTGGTAGAATTTCAGGTGGTGATGAGAGGACGTACAGGAGTGAGATATGCCAACTAGTGGAGTGGTGCCACAGCAACAACTTGGCACTCAACGTCAGTAAGACGAGAGAGCTGATTTTGGACTTCAGGAAGGGACACATACCAATCCTCATAGAGGGATCAGAAGTGAGGGATCAGACAGCTTACCTGGGGGAAGCAAAAGTGGCCATACCTCTGGCACAGAGTCCGGCCCTGTAGCTCAGAAGGGTAGGGGAAAGAAGAGGAGGGCAGTAGTAATAGGGGACTTGATAGTTAGGGGGTCAGACAGGCGATTCTGTGGATGTAGTCCAGAGACCCGGATGGTAGTTTGCCTCCCTGTGCCAGGGTCTGGGATGTTGCTGATCGCATTCAAGATATCCTGAAATGGGAGTGAGAGGAGCCAGAAGTCGTGGTACATATAGGTACCAATGACATAGGTAGGAAAAGGGAAGAGGTCCTGAAAGGAGAATATAGGGAGTTAGGAAGGGAGTTGAGAAGAAGGGCTGCAAAGGTTGTAATCTCGGGATTACTGCCTGTGCCACGCGACAGTGAGAGTAGGAATGCGATGAGGTGGAGGATAAATGTGTGGCTGAGGGATTGGAGTAGGGGGCAGGGATTCAAGTTTTTGGATCATTGGGACCTCTTTTAGCGCAGGTGTGACCCGTACAAAAAGGACGGGTTGCACTTGAATCCTAGGGGGACCAATATCCTGGCGGGGAGATTTGCGAAGGCTGCTGAGGTGACTAAACTAGAATGGTTGGGGGGCGGGAATCAAATTGAAGAGACTAGGAGAGAGGAAGTTAGTTCACAAATAGAGAAAGCGGGTAAACAGTGTGTGAGGGAGGATAGGCAGGGGACAGAGATTGGGAGCACTCAGACCGAAGATGTAGGGGAGAAGGAAGAAAGGAAAAGATAACAAAGTTGTTTGCTGCATTAAGGATAAGCAGAGAGTAAGAGGTGGAGAGTTTCTTAAATGCATCTATTTTAATGCTAGGAGCATTGTAAGAAATGTGGATGAGCTTAGAGCATGAATTGATACTTGGAAATATGATGTTGTAGCTATTAGTGAAACATGGTTGCAGGAGGGGTGTGATTGGCAACTAAATATTCCAGGATTTCGTTGCTTCAGGTGTGATAGAATAGGAGGGGCAAGAGGGGGACGTGTTGCATTGCTTGTCAGAGAAAATATAACAGCGATGCTCTAGCAGGATAGATTAGTGGACTCGTCTAGGGAGGCTATTTGGGTGGAATTGAGGTATAGGAAAGGTGTAGTGATGCTTATAAGGGTATATTATAGACCACCTAATGGGGACCGAGAACTGGAGGAGGAAATTTGTAAGGAGATTGCAGATATTTGTAGTAAGCACAAGGTTGTGATTGTGGGAGATTTTAATTTTCCACACATTGACTGGGAAGCCCATTCTGTAAAAGGGCTGGATGGTTTGGAGTTTGTCAAATGTGTGCAAGATAGTTTTTTGCAGCAATACACAGAGGTACCAATTAGAGAAGGGGCAATGTTTGATCTCCTGTTAGGGAATGAGGTAGGGCAGGTGACAGAGGTATGTGTTGGGGAGCATTTCGGGTCCAGTGATCAAAATACCATTAGTTTCAATATAATTATGGAGAAAGATAGGACTGGGCCCAGGGTTGAGGATTTTGATTGGAGAAAGGCTAACTTTGAGGAGATGCAAAAGGATTTAGAAGGAGTGGTTGGGACAATTTGTTTTATGGGAAGGATGTAATAGAGAAATGGAGGTCATTTAAAGGTGAATTTCTGAGGGTACAGGATCTTTATGTTCCTGTTAGGTTGAAAGGAAAGGTTAAAAGTTTGAGAGAGCCATGGTTTTCAAGGATATCGGAAACTTGGTTTGGAAAAAGAGAGGGATCTTCAATAAATATAGGCAGCTTGGAGTTAATGAGGTGCTTGAGGAATATAAAGAATGCAAAAAGAATCTTAAGAAGAGATTAGAAAAGCTAAAAGAAGATACGAGGATGCTTTGGCAAGTAAGGTGAAAATAAATCCAAAGGGTTTCTACAGTTATGATAATATATATTAACGATCTGGATGATGGGGTGGTAAATTGGATTAGTAAATATGCAGATGATACTAAGATAGGTGGTGTTGTGGATAATGAAGTAGGTTTTCAAAGTTTGAAGAGAGATTTAGGCCAGTTAGAAGAGTGGGCTGAAAGATGGCAGATGGAGTTTAATGCTGAAAAATGTGAGGTGCTACATTTTGGTAGGACTAATCAAAATAGGACATACATGGTAAATGGTAGGGCATTGAAGAATGCTGTAGAACAGAGGGATCTAGGAATAGTGGTACATAGTTCCCTGAAGGTGGAATCTCATGTGGATAGGGTGGTGAAGAAACCTTTTGGTATGCTGGCATTTATTAATCAGAGCATTGAGTATAGGAGTTGGGATGTAATGTTGAAATTGTATAAGGCATTGGTAAGGCCAAATTTGGAGTATTGTATACAGTTCTGGTCACTGAATTATAGGAAAGATGTCAATAAAATTCAGAGAGTACAGAGGAGGTTTACTAAAATGTTGCCTGGGTTTCATCTCCTAAGTTACAGAGAACAGTTGAACAAGTTAGGTCTTTATTCTTTGGAGCGTAGAAGGCTGAGGGGGGATTTGATAGAGGTGTTTAAAATTATGAGGGGGATTGATAGAGTTGACGAGGATAAGCTTTTTCCATTGAGAATGGGGGAGATTCAAACAAGAGGACATGAGTTGAGAGTTAAAGGGCAAAAGTTTAGGGGTAACATGAGGGGGAACTTCTTTATCAGAGAGTGGTAGCTGTGTGGAATGAGATTCCAGCAGAAGTGGTTGAGGCAGGTTTGATGTTAGAATAGAGTAGAATAGAATAGAATAGAATAGTAGTACAGCACAGTACAGGCCCTTCGGCCCGCAATGTTGTGCCGACCCTCAAACCCTGCCTCCCATATAAGCCCCCACCTTAAATTCTTCCATATACCTGTCTAGCAGTCTCTTAAATTTCATGAGTGTATCTGCCTCCACAACTGACTCAGGCAGTGCATTCCACGCACCAACCACTCTCCGAGTAAAAAACCTTCCTCTAATATCCCCCTTGATCTTCCCACCCCTTACCTTAAAGCCATGTCCTCTTGTATTGAGCAGTGGTGCCCTGGGGAAGAGGCACTGGCTATCCACTCTATCTATTCCTCTTATTTTCTTGTACACCTTTATCATGTCTCCTCTCATCCTCCTTCTCTCCAAAGAGTAAAGCCCTAGCTCCCTTAATCTCTAAACCAGGCAGCATCCTGGTATATCTCCTCTGTACCCTTTCCAATGCTTCCACTTCCTTCCTATAGTGAGGTGACCAGAACTGGACACAGTACTCCAAGTGTGGCCTAACCAGAGTTTTATAGAGCTGCATCATTACATCGCGACTCTTAAACTCTATTCCTCGACTTATGAAAGCTAACACCCCATAAGCTTTCTTAACTACCCTATCCACCTGTGAGGCAACTTTCAGGGATCTGTGGACATGTACCCTGAGATCCCTCTGCTCCTCCACACTACCAAGCATCCTACCATTTACTTTATACTCTGCCTTAGAGTTTGTCCTTCCAAAGTGTACCACCTAACACTTCTCCAGGTTGAACTCCATCTGCCACTTCTCAGCCCACTTCTGCATCCTATCAATGTCTCTCTGCAATCTTTGACAATACTCTACACTATCTACAACACCACCAACCTTTGTGTCATCTGCAAACTTGCCAACCCACCCTTCTACCCCCACATCCAGGTCATTAATAAAAATTATGAAAAGTAGAGGTCCCAGAATAGATCCTTGTGGGACACCACTAGTCACAATCCTTCAATCTGAATGTACTCCCTCCACCAGCACCCTCTGCCTTCTGCAGGCAAGCCAATTCTGAATCCACCTGGCCAAACTTCCCCGGATCCCATGCCTTCTAACTTTCTGAAAAGGCCTACTGTGTGGAACCTTGTCAAATGCCTTACTAAAATCCATATAGATCACATCCACTGCACTACCCTCATCTATATGCCTGGTCACCTCCTCAAAGAACCCTATCAGGCTTGTTAGACACTATCCACCCTTCACAAAGCCATGCTGACTGTCCCTGATCAGGCCATGATTCTCTAAATGCCTATAGATCCTATCTCTAAGAATCTTTTCCAACAGCTTTTCCACCACAGACGAAAGGCTCACTGGTCTATAATTACCCGGACTATCCCTACTACCTTTTTTGAACAAGGGGACAACATTCGCCTCCCTCCAATCCTCCGGTACCATTCCCGTGGACAACGAGGACAGAAAGATCCTAGCCAGAGGCTCAGCATTCACTTCTCTCGCCTCGTGGAGCAGCCTGGGGAATATTCCGTCAGGCCCCGGGGACTTATCTGTCCTAATGTATTTTAACAACTCCAACACCTCCTCTCCCTTAATATCAACATGCTCCAGAACATCAACCTCACTCATATTGTCCTCACCATCATCAAGTTCCCTCTCATTGGTGAATACCGAAGAAAAGTATTCATTGAGGACCTTGCTCACTTCCACAGCCTCGATGTTGTCATTTAAAGTTAAATTGGATAGATATATGGACAGGAAAGGAATGGAGGGTTATGGGCTGAGTGCAAGTCGGCGGGACTAGGTGAGAGTAAGAGTTCGGCACGGACTAGAAGGGCCAAGATGGCCTGTTTCCGTGCTGTAATTGTTAAATGTTTATATGGTTATAAGGAAGTTTTGAAGCCCAGATCTTGGAGTTTACTGATTAATTTTGAAGTGATGATGGTGTTAAATATTGAGCTGTAATTGATTAAAAAAAACATACTGATGTATGCATCTTTGCTATCCAGGTGTTCCAGAATTGTTTGAAGAGCCAATGAGATGGCATCTGCTGTGGACCTGTTATTCCGGTAGGCAAATTGGAGTGGATCCAAGTCGCCACTTAGACAGGCGTTGATATACTTCAACACCAGTCTCTCAAAACATTTCATCAGTGTGGAAGTAAATGCCAATGGGCGATAGTTATTTCGACAGGTTACCATGCTCTTCTTGGGCATGGTATGATTGAAGCCTGCTTGAGCAGGTGGGTACCACTCACTGCCAGAACAAAAATTTAAAGAAATCTGTGAATACATTAGCCAAGGAGTCAGCACTGGTCTTCAGTATTTGGCCAGGTTCTCCATCTGGACCAGATGCTTTCCTTGGATTCTCTCTTTAAGGAAGCCTGCATATCATCTTCAGATACTGAGACCAAAGGATCATCAGGAGACATGGGGGTGTGCAATGGTTCCTCCCTGTCTTGGTGATCAAAGTGAACATAGAAGGCATTGAGCTCACCTGGAAGCGAAGCTTCGCTGTCCCCTATGTTGCAAGATTTAACTTTGCAAGAGGTTATAGCGTTGAAACCCTGCCACGGTGTTGAGCATTCTTTGTTGATTCCAGTCTAGTCCAGGATCTCCACGTTTCCCGTGAGATGGCTTTCCAGAGATCAAACCTGCACCTCTTGTAGCATTCTTCATCTCCAGACTCGAATGCCTCTGATCTGGCTCTCAGCAGACTCCTGATTTCATTGTTCATCCAGGGCTTCTGATTGGGAAAAACCTTGAATGATTTCCTGGCGACACACAGCTATTTTAATAAAGTCTGTAATGACTCTGGTGTAGTCATTCAGGTCCTCAGATGTTCTTGTGAACATGGCCCAGTCCACTGGCTCAAGGCAATCCTGTCTGCCTTTGCGATTGCCTCTTCATTGTCCTGATCTCTGGAGGCTTGCTCTTTAGGCTCTGTCTGCATACAGGTAGTAGGAGTACAGCCAAATTATCTGACTTGCCAAAATGTGGACTCAGGAAGGAATGATAAGCATTCCTTATGTCAGTCAGTTCAGATATGGCCCAAGTGTGGAGAGAGAGAGAGACATTGAAGCAGATTGATAGTTCACAGACTTTAATGTGAACAGTATTTTAAGGAAAAAGAAAACAGTGAGCATTAGGCCAAACAGAGCTATTAACTAAAACTCTCTAATGGAAATCTCAATGGCAACACTGTGGCTGAATGGAATATCTAAATATAAAATTAATACTGCTAGTCTTCAGTGTCAGTCGACTCAATAGTCCACTTTCTCAGGCAAGGTGGAATACAAGCAGGCAGTGTAATGTTGCTGTGCTTTGCTCAAGTCTCGAGAAGTGCTACAATGAAAAGAATGGATTTAAATACCGTCACAATGAAATAGTAATTAGCTTATACTTGCATATTCATGAATGCAATAACCAAATTTGCTGTGCAGCCGAGTCTGTTGTTGTTGTGCCCCCCTCTCCACCATTGGTGCAGTTCCTGAGGCACCACAGACCTGTGCCCGCTGGAATTCCCGGATCAGCAACTTGTCCAAGATGTCCTTCACCAGGATCCAAGTATGTTCTTCTGGGCTATACCCTTCCCAATTTACAAGGTTCTGGACCTTACCAGGAGGCGCCACACCGTACAGACAAGGGAACTATCTACCAGGCGGAGAGGAGGGGGAGGTGGGGTGACTGGAACCAGGGGAGAGGTAGTAACCGGCTTGAGCTGGGAAACATGGAATACTGGGTGGAACTTCAGTGACACTGGTAGACACAATCTATATGACACCATACTGACAGCCTTTTCCACTACAAACAGTCCCACATGGCGTGGTGCAGATTTCCGGCTCTCGACTTTCAGGGGAAGATCACTTGATGCCAACCAGACCTCCTCTCCAGGTTTGAATGGCCTTACCTGTCGAAGGAGCCAATCTGCCTGCCGGGAATGTTGTTTTTCCAGCACGCAGCAGAGAAGTCCTGGCTCGTCTTCAGGTGTACTTGTAGTGCTGGAGCAGCTGTTCAGCAGCAGGAACTCCTACGTCAATCTCCTGATCAGGGAAAAGAGGGGACTGGAATCCCTTCTGGCATTCAAAGGGAGACATACTGGTGGAGGACGACTGGAGGTTATTGTGGGCGATCTCTGCCCAAACCAATTGGGAGCTCCAGGACGTGGGATTGGAAGAGGCAAGATAGCGCAGGGTTGTCTCCAACTCCTGGTTCACTCTCTCAGTCTGGCCATTAGATTGGGTGTGGGAGCCAGACAAGACGCTGGCCGTGGCTGCTTCAAGACAGCAGAGAGCCCTCCAAAATCGGGAAATGAACTGTGGTCTACGATCAGACACTATGTCTTGAGGAAAGCCATGGAACCTGAACACATGTTGAACTATGAGTGTAGCAGTCTCACATGGGAGCTTGGGGAGGGTAGTGAAGTGGGTAGCCTTTGAAAATCAATCCACAACAACCAGAATGGTGGTGTTTCCATTAGATGGGGGCAGCTCAGTGATGAAATCTACTGAGAGGTGGGACCAGGGGCGGTGGGGCACAGTCAGTGGATATAGCAGACCTGCACGACACTGCCATGACACTGCCATGACATCTCATTCTGAACACAGGTGGTACAGGCAGATACGAAGTCGTGAATATCCTCGGACAGAGATGGCCTCTAAAGTTGTCTCTTAAACTCCGTTGAATTCAACAGCCAGCCAGACGGGAGCAGTGACCCCATTCCAACACTTTGGAGTGCATCATGGCGGGGACAAACAGCTGGATGGGAGGTCCCCCACCCAGAACTGGGTCTAACTGTTGGGCGGCCCTCACCTCTGCTTCTATTCCACAGATCACCAGAGCAGCGATACACAAGTGAGGAAGAATGGGCTCTGGATCGCCATTGTCCTCAGATCTGTCGAACTGCCGGGAGAGAGTGCCGACCTTGGTATTCTTGCTGCTGGGATGTTAGGTGAGGATGAAATTAAACCGGTTGAAGAAGAGATGCTAATGGGTTTGTTGTGTGCTGAGTCTCTTTGCATCCTGAGTGCAGCAGAGGTTCGTCTGATCCGTCCAAACCAAGAAAGGATGCTGTGCCCCCTCCAGCCAGTGTCGCCATTCCTCCAGAGCCTCCTTCACACTCAGAAGTTCTCTTGTTCCCAACATCATAATTACTCTCAGGCCAGAGTCAAGTGACAGGAAAGAAAGGCACAAGAGCACTGAGAGTGGACAGCTCCAACACCGACATTGGATGCATCCACCTCAACAATGAATGGTCATGATGGGTCTGGGTGTTGCAGCACAGGGGCCATGGTAAAATATCACTTTAACACCAAAAATACTTGGCCAGCATCGTCTGTCCAATGGAATCCTGCCAAGGTCCTCTCAGTGGGTGCATTTTTTAGAGCCATGATAGAGCTGAAATTTTGGATGAAGCGGTGATAAAAGTTCGCAAACCCCATGAAGCACCGTACCTGTTTGACCATAGATGGCTTGGGCCACTTTACAACTGCCTGAACTTTACTAAGGTCCATTTGAACACTGGATGGGGTAAGTATACTGTATAGCTCAAAAATGACACCTTGTTTTTTTGGGACTCACATTTCTTGGGCTTCGAATACGGGTAATTTTCGAGGAGCCATCTGAGAACCCTGCAGACATGCTGGATGTGTTCCTGGTGAGAGCAGGAATGGATAAGAAAGTCATGTTACTACACAAGCACAAACTGGTTTGATATGTCCCTGAGCACATCGTTAACCAAGGCCTGGAAAACAGTGAGACCAAAGGCATCACCAGGTACTCATAGTGGCCATTAGAGGTTTTGAAAGTTGTTTCCACTCATCCCCTTCTCTGCTACGAATCAGATTATAAGCATTCCGCAGATCAGTTTCGGAAAGTATTGTAGCTCCCCGGAGATGTTCACACGCAGGCACCAGCGAAGGAAGAAGGGAGAGATTCTTCAGTGATGTTTTTCTGGGGCCGGTAATCGATGCAGGGACAGAGCTTGCCATCTTTCTTGCTCACAGAAAAGCCAATGCCTCCTTGATGTATTCCTCCATGTCCACCGTTTCAGTACAAGAGTGAGAAAAGAACCGGCCCCGGGGAGGCCCATGGCACAGTTGTATGGCCGGTGTGAGTGCCTTCCTTTTACTGAAGATTTCTGGGAGATCCACATATTCAGCTGGAATCCCAGACAGGTCCACAGCCTTAGCTGATTCATGGAACAGAGCTTGACAGATAGACAGGCATGCCAGTCCCCTCTCTTGGAGTACTTTAAGAGACCAATCAATCCGCGGGTTATTTTGGGATAACCAGGAGAGACCAAGTACAATGGCCGTGACAGTTCTTCACTATGGTTGTCTTCAAGCACATCTTTGAGATCCCCATTTTTGAGCTAGGGAGATTTCTGGCTGCACTAGAGTTGATAAATGCTTTGTTTATGGGCACTGGATCCCCTTAATAAGAAAGCTGTGAACATAACGCAATTAGGGGAAGTTGACTCCACTCATCATTTGACTATTATGACCGCACCGTTGTGTTTGGCTGCTTGTCGTCGTCTATTGCCATTCTTGTTTGTCCTGGCTCTGTTTGTGTCTCTGTGTACACATGATGTGCAAGCCACTATCATCTACAATCATCAAACACTGCTGAATATTCGAGCCTCTGTCGTGGACTTATTTCTCTCAGGATTCCGGACAAAGAGGCTTTCACCGCTCTCTATTTTCCCAACTACCTGAAGGCATGTGGGCTCGGCCCTACAGCTACCACTGTAGGAAACGAGCTAGGAGGTAGAATAAATCTGCAGGTGCCTCAGTTAAGCTGAGGAATCTTGCCCGCTCTCGCTCGGCACCGGTCTACCTTTTGCAGCTCGATGATGTTGGACCCGGTTGGCCATGTCGCTCCATTCCTCGGCACTCCCTCGAGACCAGGTATGCCTTTCTCCGACTGATTATCCCAGACACAGATCTGGATGCCAGACCGCTGCCCTGCGGGCTCCCTGCCAGGCCATTTGTGAAGTGTGATGGAGTAGTCTTCCAGAACCTCCGCCCTCTGGCGAGGGAGTCATTGTCAGATTATACTGTTATCCCAGTCAAAATGGCTCTGATCAACGTGAGATCCTTATCCAATAAGACGTTTATTCTCAGTGACTTTTTCACCGCCAAAGGATTGGATTTCTTTCTGGTGACGGAAACCTGGTTAAGCATTGGTGAGCTTGCTCCACTTGTTGAACTCTGTCCAGATGACTGTAACTTTTTTAGCACGCCTAGACCCTTCGGACACAGAGGGGGTCTAGCTGCTGTGTTTAAGAAACATTTTAATTGCCGTCTACAGAACTCTGATTATTTCCCCAGCTTCAAGTTACAATTAATTAAAGTGGACCTGGTCAATCCCCTCTTAATTGCTCTTGTGTATCGTCCACCGAAAATATATAAAGATTTTAATCACTCAATTTGTGGACTTCCTCTCAAATACTATGTCCAACACTGATCGAGTTCTGATTCTTGGTGACTTTAATATTCATGTTTGCTGTCCCGCTAAGCCTCTCGTAGGTGATTTTATGCATCTGCTTGAGTCTTTTAATCTTGCTTTGCTTATCACCGGACCCACTCACATGCTAGGCCATACAATTGACCTGGTTTTATCATCTGGTTTTCCCATCTGCAATGTGGAAATAATTGATGCGTGTTTTGTCAGATCATAGTGATGTTATCTTTGATGCTTCTCTGCCTTTTTCCCCCACTAAATTTCATCTTCCTGTACGTTGCTCTCGTTACATTAACTCTTTGACTGCCAATAAGTTCTCTGAGGCTCTCATAGCTGCTCCTAATACCTGCACTTTTGAGGATTCTCCTCCCCATCTCAGCACTGAGGAACTTATTTAATACTACCTGCTTTTCTATTTCGAATACTGTTGCTCCCCTTAAATTCAAAAAGCCCAAGCCTAAAGGTCTGCCTTGGCTTAATGACACCACCAGAGCCCTGAGGAAGTGCAGAATATCCGAATGAAAGTGGAAGCGTGATAAGCTTCAAATTTCCTTTGAAAATTTTGAGATACAGTCTTCACAAGTATCAGGATGCAGTTAAGGCTGTAAGAGCAAAATACTTTTGCTAATTGCTAACAACTCCCATAATCCCAAGGTTTTATTCAGTACCATAAATTCTGTCATTTGTCCTGCACCCAGTATTAGTTTAGATGTGTTCCCTGCTAAGTGTGAAGAATTTTTAAAATTCTTCATTAGCAAAATTGAAAACATTAGAATGAACATTTCTGCCCTACCTGTGACCTAACTGACTCACTGATCTGTTCATCTAAACTGGACTGTTTCCAACCCATCATGTTACCCTCCCTTACAAAGATTGTTTCCACCATGAAACCTGCAACCTGCCCCCTTGGCATTGTCCCCACTGCCCTCCTGAAGGATGTCTTTGACATAGCCAGTCCCAGCATCCTCTCTATTATCAACAGCTCCCTGGCCACTGGTACTGTTCCAACCTGCTTCAAGTGCGCCGTGGTCCAGCCCCTCCTGAAAAATCGCAACTTAGACCCTACCTTGCCTAGTAACTACAGACCTATTTCTAAACTTCCATTCCTGTCAAAGGTTCTCAAAAAAGTTATTCTTAGTCAATTGCTGCCCTACCTGCACCAAAACAACATATTGGAAAGATTTCAGTCAGGTTTTAAGGCTTATCATAGCACAGAGTCTGCCCTGCTGAAAGTGTACAATGATGATCTCCTCTCTACCGACTCAGGTGACTCTGCCATCCTAATTCTTCTTGACCTCAGCCGTAGCATTCCATACTGTGGATCATGCCATTTTAATAGACCGACTCCAATATGGGGTTGGTGTTGATGGCACTGCCTTGAACTGGTTCACATCCTACCTCAAAAATAGAAGCTTCTCTGTCAACATAGGCAAATTTTCCTCTTCTCCAGCTAGTTTTTCCTGCGGGGTTGCACAAAGTTCCATCCTAGGTCCCATTCTTTTCTCTGTATACATGCTTCCCCTCAGTCAAATCATTCAAAAACACGACATTTCCTTCCATTGTTATGCTGACAATACACAGCTTTATCTCCTCTTGAAACCAAATGACCAGTCAAATCTAGTCAGCCTCATGAGGACATAAAGTGTTGGATGGCACAAAACTTCCTACAGCTGAATGAAGGCAAGTCTGAAGTTGTCCTATTTGACTCCCCTGACTCCATCAAAGTGATTACCAACAGTCTTGGTAACCTGTCCACCCTTGTCAAACCCCATGTCAAAAACCTTGGTGTGATATTTGATTCCGCCTTTAAGTTTGAGAAGCAAGTTAATTCAGTAGTAAAAGCCAGTTTTTTCCAGCTTCGTACTATTGCCAAAATCAAGTCGTTTCTCTCTTTCAAAGATCTCAAGAAAGTAATCCACGTCCTTATATCCTCCCGCTTGGACTACTCCAACTCCCTGTATACTGGGATTAGTCAGTTGTCCCTGTCCCACCTGCAACTGATCCAGAACGCCGCAACCAGGCTCCTGACAGGTGCCCGGAAGAGGGACCATATTACTTCTATCCTGGCCTCTCCATCGGCTACCAGTACGGTTTAGAATTGATTTTAAGGTTCTCCTGTTTGTTTATACTGCCCTAAATGGGCTGGCCCCCTCCTATATCGCAGACCTTCAACCTCTTATTCTACTTCCAGGTCCCTTAGGTCGGTTGACTTGGGGCTCCTGGTTTTGCCGCGATCTAAGTTTAAGTTCAGGGGTTATTGCACTTTTGCTGTTGCAGCCCCTAGACTGTGGAACAGCATCCCCCTCCCTATCAGATCTGCCCTTTCCCTTGACTGGTTTAAGTCCAGGCTCAAAACTTTCCTTTATTCACTACCATTTGAATCTTCCTGATGTGGCTGATTTTTGGCTTGTGCCTAGGCTCATGTGTTATTTATTTTGTGCCTATAAGCTGTGTGCCTTGTTGTTTATATCTGTGTTTCTTCTATTTGTGATACTAGCTACCTGTTATGGTTTGCATAGCACTTTGGTCAACATGGGTTGTTTTTAAATGTGCTTTATAAATAAATTTGACTTTGACTGCAGAGAGAACCAATCCATCAGGGTTCCCCTCCCTGCTGACAGGTATCCTTTTTTACCAGATGCTTGGGACATGCCATCTGGAAATGTCCTGGAGCACCACAATAGAAGCAGGAATCCGTTCTTCTGCGCCACTCTCGTTCCTCCTGAGGCAGGCGCATGCACCCTACTTACATAAGCTCCTCTATGGGCTGGGTGCTGGGTGATAAGGGAGGGGGAGAGGGTGAGGAAAAATGGTGGTTTGAAAGACTGTAGTTTGAAAGATGGTGGGAAGTTTGAAACATTCTTTCCCTGTGCCGCTCAGTTACCCAGTCGTCAACTCGAATAGCCAGATTAATCAGGTCATCCAGACTATCCTGCTCATCCTGGACAGCGATCTCACGCTGCTCAGTCCACGCTGGAAGGAATGATGAGAGATCTCTCATTCCATCCTGTCCCTACTGCAAGGGTATGGAATTTAACTGCATAGGCTCTCACTGTTCTTCTGCCTTGGCACAAGTCCAAGAGTCGGTGGGCGGTCTCCTGACCCCATACTGGAAGGACAAAAACCCTTCTTAGCTCTGCCACAAAATGTCAGAATGACTGGGCTACAGGGTATCCTTGCTCCCGTAAAGCAGTGAACAGGCTGAGTAGAGGTCCATCTCGGAGATTGATCATGTACGCCAGTTTTCATGTATCATCACCAAAACGACCAGGCTGGGCTCGGAATGTCAGCTCGCATTGGGTAATAAATTCCTGCAGCCATCAGAATTACCAGAGTATCTGCCTGATGGTGGAGTACTCTGTTCTTGTACAGATGCGGGAGTCAGAGATGGTCCAAAGTTGGGAGTCAGTCTGGACCGGGCGCTGAAATGATAGTAGTAGTGGCAGAAGTTTAATGAAGTAGCAGAAAAGGAGGATCTGCAAGATGCTGGGAATGGGACTGAGGTGGCCAGAGGCTGTTGAATTGCATTGGCAAGAATGCTAATTGCTGTCAGCCGATGCTGGCTGTTCACAGTGAGCTTGTGGATAACGGCTGTGAGAGCGGAAATCATAGACACATGACTCCGATTGTCCACAATGAGCTGTTGAACAGTTGCTGCGAAGTTCCTTTTCTTGTAGAAGGGACTGAGCTTGTCGGTATGAGATTATCTGCCTCATTGCTTCACGCAGAACAGACTCCATTGCCTGTAGCTTGTCCCCTTTTTGACCAATAATCTCATGTCCAAGGTCAGCTCCTCTCTCTCTCTGCTGGGTCCATCTTGGTGTGGTCAAGATTTGCTGTCAGCACTTTCGGATATAGCCCAAGTGCAGAGAGAAAGACAGTGAATAGGGTCGATAGACTTATTTTACAGACTTATTTTAAGAGAAAGGAAAACAATAAACGCTTGGCCAAACAGGACAGTTAACTAAAACTCTCAATTGGAAAACGAAGCCAACACTGCAGCTGAAAGGAATATAAAACAAATACCTCTAGTCTTCAGTGCCAGTCGACTCGATGGTCCACTTTTTCAGGCACAGCCAAAGGCAATGCAAACGTTGCTGTGCTTTGCTCAAACCTCGGCACACACTACAATGAAAAGAAGGGAATTAAATACCACTGTAATGAAATAATAATTAGCTGATTCGTGCATATTCATGAGTGCAATTGCAGAATCTCCTGCGCAGCTTAATCTGTGGTTGTGACACCTTATCATAGTGAGCAGTAGTCTAGTGGGCAGGTTTTCTTCAACAAGTCTGGTTAAGATTTCCAACTATAATTAGATAAGATTAGATTATGAGGACACGCAGTCCTCTTTTATTGTCATTTAGTAATGCATACATTAACAAATGATATACAATGTTCCTCCAGTATGATATCATAGAAACACAAGACAGACCAAGACTGAAAAACCGACAAAAACCACATAATTATAACATATAGTTACAACAGTGCAAAGCAATACCGTAATTTGATAAAGAACAGACCATGTGCACAGTAAAAAAAGTCTCAAAATCTCTCGAAAGTCCTATCATCTCATGCAGACGGTAGAAGGAAGAAAACTCTCCCTGCCATGAACCTCCAGCGCTGCAAACTTGACGATGCAGCATCCTGGAAGCACCCGACCACAGCCGACTCTTGAGTCCATCTGAAAACTTTGAGCCTCCGACCAGCCCTCCGACACCGAGCACCATCTCTGCCGAGCGCTTTGACCCTGGCCCCAGCAACAGGCAATAGGCAAAGCTGAGGATTTGGGGTCTTCCCCTACAGAGATTCTCGATCGCACAGTAACAGCGGCAGCAAAGCGGGCATTTCAGAAATTTCTCCAGATGTTCCTCCGTGCTTCTCATGTCTGTCTCTATCAAATCAGAGTTGTGCACGGTATCCTACTTAATGAATACTGATATCATTCCGGAGAGGACGCGCACACTGCCATCTTCTCCTCCCCTCCAAATTTGGAATGTGTTGGGATGCATTGTTCCTTGTTTATAGACAACATCGTGTAGTTTCACGAGTGCTGGCTGATAGTCAGTCGCTGGCGGCATGTAAACTGTGTTCAGGATACAGATGAGAACTCCCAAGGAAAATAGAATGGTCTACAAGTCAGGTGGACAAGAAGTCAACAGACCCCCTACTTCCATGCACCAACAAGAATTGACTAACCAATGACAACTGCATGCCTCCTTGGCTGAACAGAGGGCCACTTTTAGTGATAGACTAAGACAACAGTGCTGCATCCAAAGAGCGCTATATGAGGTCATTCTTACCTTCAGACATTAGGCTCTATGATGAGTCAACCTACAGCTGGGGAAGTGATGACCTCCCCTCATGTCAGACTACTCGGGGTGACTTGTTTTCTACTCTTTCTTACTGCTCTTCTAATATTTGTATACCTGTGCATTTGTAATGCTACTGTGACATTGTAATTAAGATCAGTAAAGTATCTGTCTATCTGAAAAGCACATGCTGCTACCTTTTTTCTTACCAGAGTTCACGGCTCAATCCACTCTGAAAATTGTAAAACCTTCTGGTCGCATCACTGCATCCAGTGTATCCCATTTAACCAAGTTCAGTGCAATGAACAATTGTGATCTGCCTTATCTGCCTCTATACAGCAGCCTTGCCCTGAGATCGTCTGCCTTATTTTCCAGAGACTGCACATTCTCTGACAAGCAGCTAGGCAGAGGAGGCCTCATCCCCCTGCGCTTCAGCCTGGTTTGAATTCAGCCTCTCCGGCTGCGTTTTTAGCCACTGCGTTGACCTTTAAAGACACCATGCTTAACTCTTCTACTCCAGTTCATGACTTTTGCTCCACGTTTAACAGTTAAACATGAGATCTGAAGATCATTGATGTAATTTCGTAGTCTGTTGAGGAAATTTACATGCTGCAGACTGCAATGGAAGTAATTAAAAAGGAGTATATTTTATTTAAGAGGGAAACTGGTATAATTTCCTGCAGCCCACAGAGAGTTGTCAATGTGCACCGGCGCCATCTTGGGAAATATAGATATAATGGCAGAAAATCATATAGTCACAATAAATATACTATAGCCCAATTCCAAGTGTCATGGCCTGAAGATTGATGGTACAGCCGTCCTCATCATGCGCCAGTGTAGACAGAGACAAATGCAATCCAACTGGTAATCCATCCAGTGTAAAATCTACTTGTTCAAAGTAAACATCATCAAAGTACATATATGTCACCATTGTTACGTACCCCGTAACTGGGTTGTCAAGCCAGCAGAAATGGATCACTCAGTTGGAGTCTGGATTACTGGAACTAAGAAAGTTTTATTAAAGAAATAAGCAACACAGTACTCTAATAGTAAGGATATAAATGCAACACGTTAGCACTGAATAAACACACATGTACACAGAACTAGGATAATAGGATCAATCAAGCTCTATTGCAGTCTAGGGGTAAAATGTTCAATCACAAGTGATGGGGGGGAGGAAAGAGAGAGAGAGAGAGAGAGAGAGAGAGAGAGAGAGAAAATAAATGCTGATATTCAGAATCGGATTCAACAGACCTTTGATATTTCTCACAGTTAGCTTTCGGGCGAGCCCTTTGTAATGTCTTCTGAGGTCACCGACTGTGACCCCTCCGTTTTCAGATACGATCGTTCCTCTGTGGTGAACCCGGCACCCAGGCAAGGATGGACACACACACCAGGTTCCCACCGACCGAATCTTTCCACCCTGTGCGTCCATGGCTGGTTCCGTGAACAGCCCTCCAAAACTCCCACCGACTTGTGGGGGCGCACCGCTTCCAGGATCTCGATACCTCGTGGTGTCCTGAGTGATGTCTCGTGTGGTGTCTGTTGCCTTAGCGAACCTGTCCCTTTTTATGCCCCTGTTGGGGTATCGCCTGTCCATCACTTCAAACAGTTCAGGTTCAAAGCAAACCAGTCTTGACAATACCCAGACCGGTGTCTCCTTCCATTAATCTCTCTCGTCTCTTCATTAACATTTCCGAATGCTGCTCCATTGTCTTACTTATCTCTCTCCTGAAGACAGGTGGCAGATCAACTGTTGATCCCACTGGTGATAGCACAGGACAGTCAACATCTTAGTCTATGTGTACTTTCGTCACACCCCTCTCCTTTAAGGATTTTTACTGGGGTGAAAATTATAATCATGAATACATTATTAGATACACACAAATATACATCTTCATCAGCTATTTGGCTAATACAGAGAATTTTAAGTTGTGAACACCTTGACAGACAGTCAGCAATCACATTTTCCGTTCCTTTTATATGTGTAATTTTAATAATCCTTTAAACCAGGCTCCAATTTAGCAAACTTCATAGTGGCCAAAAACACTGATGAATTGTGATCAGTGTAGCCTCTCACTGGGTTTTGTCCCGGACCACAATAACAAGGGTTGTCCCATCCCGACTTAGTTTTCTTTCGCAAGGGCTTAGTAGGAGGGGAAGGGGTAGTACCCGCAAAGTTATTGCAAAACTTCCTACAGTACCCCACCATCTCCAAGAGCCTTCTGAGGGCCCTCTTGTCTGTCGGGGTTGGGATGTCAGAGATAGCCCGCACCTTAGCTTGCATCGCTGCCAGCTGCCCCGGTGTTACCACAATTCCCAGATAAGTGACCTTCGCGTGGCTGAACTAATTTTTTTCAAGGTTCACTATCAAGCTGGCTTCAGACAGCCGTATTACATCGCCAATATACACTTCTGTGTTCTTTAGCCCTTTCGTCACTGAATTACTCATTCTATAGAGATGTTGCTCACTAGGCTGACTAGCGTGACAAACACCACCCAACGTCCCAGTTCTTTGCATCTCCTCGGGACAATCAAACACACGTGTGTGAGCCGTTTAATTAACTCTCCTAAAGGGTCGCTTTGTTCGGGGATTAAGGGAGAGACCTTATCAGCAGAGCTGGCCAGAACAATAGCCGTCTCCCATTTGGTCGGTACCATACTCATCTTTTCAAAATGGTTTTTCCCCTTATCAGGTGGCACCCTAGCTTCATTGATTTCCGCGCTAACACCGAACTAGGTTTGTTAGCATATCAAAAGCCTGTGACCGTCTCAGTTCGCGTCTGCAATAATCAATAACATCCTTCCTCCTGTGCAGCCAGAAAAACTCTCTCATGGCTTCGCTGACTGTTTCCTTCAGCACCTCAAAATGTCCACCGAGGGGTACTTTGTGGGCCAGGTTAAAAATCTCATCCCCATAACTCTTTTGCACCACCCCCCATTCCTCATCTGCAGTACTTGGTCTCTCTTTCTTCCTTAGCACACCCTCCTCCACACAATAGCCTACTGGCTCTCTTTTTAATCCTGCTTCAGAGAGAGCTGTTTCCTCGTCTCGCTCCTGTACCTGTATAAAGTCCTTCTTTTCTACTTATAAATCTACCTTAATTTCCCCACTTCCTCCTGTTTCATTACCCTCCTTCTTTTCACTTTCTACCCCCTCCTCGTACAAGGCTGGTAGAAACATCTCAGCAGTCTCTCTGGACATACAACGAGTCACTGCTCAAACAGGATGAATCTGTGAGTCCATGGGCGCACCGCTGGCAGGCTGACCTGTCAATCTCACTGCCGAGAACACAATTCCCCCCGCGAGGTCATTACCAAGTAAGACTTCCACGTCTTTCATCGGTAGTTCGGGTCTCACCCCTATCGTGACCGGTCCGGAGACCAAGTCGCTTTGTAGGTGTATCTGGTGCAAAGGCACTGCTTCAGTCCCTTTTCCAATGCCTTTGATCACACTGACCTCCCCAGTCTCGGTCTCTGAACTAAAGTCTAAAACACTCCTTAAGATCAATGACTGACAAGCTCCTGTGTCTCTCCAGATCCACACAGGAACTGGGTTTAACCCCTCCTTCACTGACACCAATCCGGCTGAGATAAACCTCTCGCGCCCTTCCTGAACTTTATCAGACCTCTTCTCCCCTGGCGGTTTGTTTGCCGGCTCAATACAGCCAGTCGGAATCGCCGCCTTTCCTTTTCCCGTCTCCTTCTTTGGGGCAAAGCACCTGGATGCAAAGTGTCCGACTTTCCCACAATTATAACAGACGACCCCAGGAGACTTCCTACCAGACTGCTCCCGCTCTACCTTATCCTTCTCACTAGTCCCCGGCTTACTTACTGACTTTTCTGGCGGACTCTCCCCGCCGTCCTGACTACCCTTCTGGTAGCCTTTACTCGGGGCAAACTTCACTTTATACGTCGAAGCGTACTCATCCGCTAACTTAGCAGTTGCGGCTAACGTGGCTGCCTCTTTCTCATCTAGGTAGGGTCTCATACCTTCAGGGACACAACCTTTAAACTGCTCAATCAGGATCAGCTGTAGCAGTCTGTCATAATCCCCATTTACCCCCTTCGAGGCGCACCAACGCTCACAATATGTCTGCATCTCACGGGGAAACTCTAAATACATGCGGTCCCACTGCTTCCTCGCATTCCGGAACCTCTGTCGGTATGCCTCCGGGACCAACTCATAAATCCTGAGGATGGCCTCTTTCACCACCTCATACCTCTGTGCATCTTCTGCGGACAAAGCTGAGTAAGCTTGTTGGGCTTTTCCTTTAAGTACACTCTGAAGCAAAACAGCCCACTTATCCCTCGGCCAGTCCTGACTTGCAGCAACTTTTTCGAAATGGAGAAAGTACCGATCCACATCGATATCGTCAAATGGGGGAACCAGCCTAACCTCCTGGGTCACCCTGAACCCTCCACCTTGGTCCGGCATGGGTCCCTGTTCTGCCCTTATCTTTAACCTTTCCAGCTCGAATTCCCTTTCCCTCTGTTTCTCCTCTCGCTCCAACTGCCTCTCTTTCTCTCTCTCCTGCCGTTCTAACTGTTTCTCTTTTTTTTCGTGTTCTAGCTGCCGTACCCGGAAGTCGTGCTCGAGTCTCAGTTTTTCAAGCTGCACCTGTACTGCGTCTCCACTAGGTTTTCCAATAGATATCACCTCCAGCTCCCCTTGGGGAAACACACCTTTAGATAGAGTGCTCTATGATAGCTCTGTGCATCTCGTCCCTCCTCATTGTCAACTTCTCCTTAACAAGATTCAACCGTTTGGCCACAGCTGCCAATTCCACTTTTCTGGCATCCTCTAATGCCTCCAAGGTCGGCGCCTTTAGAAATTCCTCAATCTCCATTTCTGCTGTTTGCCTTTTCTTTCTTTCGGGAATTTTAACCCAATCAATTTACCCTGTCCCAAATTTAGCGTTCGAAATCCCGGACGAGAACCCCACTTATGTTACGTACCCCGTAACTGGGTTGCCAAGCCAGCAGAAATGGATCACTCAGTTGGAGTCTGGATTACTGGAACTAAGAAAGTTTTATTAAAGAAATAAGCAACACAGTACTCTATTAGTAAGGATATAAATGCAACAGGTTAGCACTGAATAAACACACGTGCACAGAACTAGGATAATAGGATCAATCAAGCTCTATCGCAGTCTAGGGGTAAAATGTTCAATCACAAGTGACAGAGTTCAGTTTAGTTCAGTTCGCAGCAATCGTTGTTGTGCCGTTGAAGAGAGAGAGAGAGAGAGAGAGAGCACGAATGCTGATATTCAAAATCAGATTCAACAGACCTTTGATATTTCTCGCAGTTAGCTTTCGGGTGAGCCCTTTGTAATGTCTTCTGAGGTCACCGACTGTGACCCCTCCATTTTCAGATAGGATCGTTCCTCTGCAGTGAACCCGGCACCCAGGCAAGGGTGGACACACACACCAGGTTCCCGCCGACCAAATCTTTCCACCCTGTGCGTCTATGGCTGGTCCCGTGAACAGCCCTTCAAAACTCCCACCGACTTGTGGGGGTGTACCACTTCCAGGGTCTCGATACCTCGTGGTGTCGTGAGTAGTGTCTCATGTGGTGTCTGTTGCCTTAGCGAACCCGTCCCTTTTTATGCCCCTGTTGGAGTATCGCCTGTCCATCACTTCAAACAGTTCAGGTTCAAAGCAAACCAGTCTTGACAATACCCAGACCAGTGTCTCCTTCCATTAATCTCTCTCGGCTCTTCATTAACATTTCCGAATGCTGCTCCATTGTCTTACTTATCTCTCTCCTGAAGACAGGTGACAGATCAACTGTTGATCCCACTGGTGATAGCACAGGACAGTCAACATCTTAGTCTATGTGTACTTTCGTCACACCATATACAGCCCTGAGATTGGTTTTCATGTGGGCATACCAGTAAATCTATAATAGAATAACCAGAATAGAATCACTGAAATATCACACCAAGTTGGTCATTGAACCATTGCATAAAAAACAACAAGCAGTACAAATACAAAAGAAAGAAGTAATAATAACAAATAAATAAGCAATAACTATCGAGAACATAAAATGAAGACTCCTTGAAAGTGAGTCGATAGGTTCTGGGAACATGTCAATGATGAAGTGAAGCTGAGTGAAGTTATCCTCTTTGGTTCAAGAGCCTAATTGTTGAGGGGTAATAAATATTCCTGAACCTGGTGGTGTGAGTCCTAATGCTCCTCTACCTTCTTCTTGATGGCAGCAGCGAGAAGAGAGCTTGATTTGGGTGGTGGGCATCCCTGATGGTGGATGCTGCTCTCCTGCGACAACGCTCCATGTAGATGTGCTCAATGCTGGGGAAGGCTTTCCCGGTGATAGTCTAGGCCATATCCACTACTTTTTGTAAGTTTTCTATTCAAGGTTTTTGGTGTTTACTTACCAGGCTGTGAAGCAGCCAGTCAATATACTCTCCACTACACATCTATAGAAGTCTATCAACGTTTTAAATGTCATGCCGAATCTTCACAAACTCCTAAAGAAGTTGAGCATTGCTGTGTTTTCTTCACATGTGCACTTACTTGCTGGGTCTTGGATAAGTCCTCCGAGATAACAACACCGAGGAATTTAAAGCTGCTGACCCTTCCCACCTTTGATCCTCCAATGCGGACTGGCTCATGCACCTCTGCTTTCCTTCTCCTCAAGTCAATAATCATCTCCTTGGTCTTTCTGACATTGAACAAAAGGTTGTTGTTACGGCACCTTCAGTCAGTTTTTCAATCTCCCCCCTGCATGCTGATTTATCACCATTTTTGATTTGGCCTATGACAGTGGTGTCGTCAGCAAACTTGAACATGGCATTGGAGCTGTGCTTAGCCTCACAATTATAAATGTAAAGCGAGTTGAGCAGGAGACTAAGCACACAGGCTTGTGGTATACCTGTGCTGATGGAGATCGTGGGGGTGAAGTTGTCAATCCAAATTGACTGTGTCTGCAAGTGAGGAAATCAAGGATCCAATTGCACAAGGATTTATTGAGCCCAAGGTCCTGAAGTTTATTGATTAGCTTTGAGGGGGTGATGGGATTGAGTGCTGAGCTGTTGTCGATAAAGAGCATCCTGATGTACGTATACATCTTTGCTATCTAGATGTTCCCCTGAGATGGTGTCCGCTGTGGACTTATTGCTCCAGTAGGCAAATTGGAGAGGATTGAATTTGCTTTTCAGGCTGGAGTTGATATATTTCATCACCAACCTCTCAAAACATTTTGTCACTGTGGATGTAAGTGCTTCTGGATGATAGTCATTCATTGAGACAGGTTACCATGTTCTCCTTGGGTATGATCACTGATACAACTGAAGCAAGTAGCTACGTCAGACTGCCGAAGCGAGAAATTAAGCATCTCAGTGAAAATCCAGCCAGTTCATCAGCACAGGGCTTTAGTACTTGGCTAGGTACCATGTCTGGGCCAAATGGTTTTTGTGGCTTTACTCTCGCACATCGGCCTTAAAGACTAAAATCACAGGATCACATAATAATAGACTTGACTTTGACTTGACAAAGATCTTCAATTTGAATGAAACCCTCTGTGAATGCTAGAAACATAGAAAACCTACAGCGCAATACAGGCTCTTGGGCCCACAATGCTGTGCTGAACATGTCCTTACGTGAGAAATTACCTCAGGTTACCCTTAGGCCTCTATTTTTCTGAGCTCTATAATCATTTTCAGGATGTGTTAGACCACAAGATATAGGAGCAGAATTGGGCTATTTGGCCCAACAAGTCTGCTCTGTCCAAATATACAACACCCACTGCATCCCCTTTACCTACCCTACTTGTAATCTCCTCAAAGAATTCCAATAGGTTCATCAAGCAAGATTTTCCCTTAAGGAAATCATGCTGACTTTGTCCTGTCTGTCCTGTGTCTCCAAGTACTCCATGACCTCATTCTTAACAATTGACTCCAACATCTTCCCAACCACTGAGATCAGGCTAACTGGTATATCCTTTCTGCTGCCTTCCTCCTTTCTTAAAGAGTTAGTCATCACCGCTAGCCCTGAGGATATGATGGTAGTCCTCCAACTGCATTCTGGCTTTTTGGCCTTTATAGAATTGGCTGTAAAGTGTGAGGCAGAAGTCACATACATGCCAGAATGTTCTGTTTGCTAAAGGACAGTAATGAGCCAAACTTTTATGACAATCTGACTACTTTGTGACCGCTTTTACATTTGTCAGAGGTCAGGATGAAACACAAGTTGGTGGAATTGTGAAACACCATTGAACCAAGCATTGCCTGATGAGGGAACAATGAACCAGGACATAGGAGAGTAACAAAATAAGAACAAGAGAAATAGGATAGGTTTTCAGGTCTCCTCTGCCTGATTTAATGAGATCAAGTTTGAGTCTGTGTATCAGCCGCAATTTCCACCTTAAACTCAAATCTCATGATAATGAAATTACTTAATTGTTATGTTCCAAATGCCCAATCACCGCACCCTTATTCATTGACTCTAGCATTTTTCTTATCCCTGATGCAAGGCTAAGTGATGGAAGCACTTCTTTGTTTCAATACATCCAGTTTAGAACATTGTTTTTGCAAATGTGAATTTCATTTTCAGAAGAAAATGTTAAACAATTGTATTGAATGTACATATTATTTCTTTGGCCACCTTCTGTAAAGGCCTACAATATAGATACTGGGTTCTAAGGATCATCGTGGCTATCCCTTGAGTTCGAGGATGATGGGCTTCGTTCTGAAGTGGCCCACAGAGTGAAGACGCCTGTGCGTGTATTTGTTTAACATGTACTTGATGTTGCACTCCAAGAAGCACACGATACTTCACAAATCAACCAACTGATTCCAATGGCATGGAAACCAGGACGATTGGAGCTGATGGATTTGTTGCAGCCTTCATCCGCCTTCACAGCCGTTGAGTTCGAAGTAACTTTGTCCACCTGTTCCACCGTTGAGGTCTTGGTTGGATTGTTCTTTGTCAGGAACCTCACCCTCGACCTTACCGCTATGGATAACCCTACCAGGAGCATAGCTCCAGACGGCATTGCTCTCGGGATCACAGGACCACACAAGCTTCTCCACCATGACAAGGTGACAATCCACGGAGAAGTTCTAAGGATATATTGCCTCCAGACATCTAAATTAATTTGGTACCTTTTCTCTGGCAAAATTTACTACATTACGTTCCTTCCCTTTTCATTTGCTCCATCTTTGGTTTCCCACTACTTCACAAACAAGAGAAAATCTGCAGATGCTGGAAATCCAAGCAACACACTCAAAATTAAAGGACAGTAATGAACCAACCTTTTATGACAATCAGACTACTTTGTGACTTCTTTGCCCACCTGTAATCAGATGAACTGAGCCTTCAGAGGGTCTTGGAGCACTCCTGAGAGTTGTGAAGAACATTCCCTTCTGATCTTATACAAGTGATGTAAAACATCTCACTGCATGGATTGTGTTTTTAAAATTTACAGCTACCATCAGGAACATTTTTTTCTGGTTTGCACTTTATTCTAAGCAAGTTTTTCCACATATGGTGGTGGGAATATGGAATGATCTGCCAGACAAAGTGTAGAGGTGTGTAAAATTACAGTATTTAAAGTACATTAGGGCAGGAAGATGAATAGGAAAGGTTTAGAGGGATGTGGAACAAATGCAGGAAAACAGGACTGGCTCAGCAAAGAAATGTGGCTGACATGGATGAGTTGAGCCAAAGTTCCTGCTTCCATTCTATGAGAAGTGGAGGATTTATATCATCCACAAACCATAGCAGGATGTTATCTTAAACAAAAGAGATTCTGCAGATGCTAGAAATCTAGAGTAACACAAAATGCTGGAGGAACTCAGCAGGTCAGGCAGCATCTGTGGAAAGGAATGAACTGTTGACATTTCAGCCAAGACCCTTAATCTGGACATTATATTTCCTTTCCCATCATAATATATGACATGAAAAAGTTGTGTTTGGAATTTAGGCTGCATCTATTTTAGGTGCTTGTGTCAAACTGTGTCCCTGCTTGAAAAGTGAATCATAGAATTAGTCAAAATAATTGCGTATTGAACATCCTTTCATAAGATAAATAAAACAAGAATATAGTACGCTGTCTTCTCAATCCCCTGAGACCGTTCTACGCTGATCATTGCATGATACTCTGAGTTCACTGCATACCTGATGCTGGTAAAATACCCAGCATATGGTAAATCATGATTAACATCGTGCAAAATCTTTTTTGAATCATATTGTGCTTTCTTTCTCAGTCTGATACAATCCAGTTTCCCGACTAATATCTGCTTCTGCCTATAAATATTCCTCTGACGATCTGAATTCATTCGATTCTTCCTTCTCTTGCTAAACCAAGCAGCTACCAAAGAAGTAAGCAATTAAAATCATTTACATCAGACCAATTTTGAAATTCTTCAACCTTCCATTGAGGGCTTGAGCATTGTAAATAGATTGAAATCAATATTTCAGCAAAAAGCATCTGTTTTCTTTCCAGAGAATTTAAACATTTAATCTAATTGCCAAATGATTTGCACAGACCACTCTAAAATAGATTGTACATAGTGCAATGAAAGCATGTTTGTGTAGTGAGAGTCAGAGACATTAGAAAAGGATTTTCCTCTGATTAATCTATCAGATCTTTTACTTCTCAGGAGACATTACAGTCTTTTCAGTACACTGTCATGGTCCGGATCGGGGTCTCTTTAAATTTACTTTGTTTATGTTACGATCCAGACCGTTGACTCCCTGTTTCCCTTTGGTTACCTGTTTTCCCGTGTCCCTCGGCTTTGGTGATTAGAGGCAATTTACTCTTGGCTGAACCAGTAGTTTATAGTCTCTGACTTTCAGCTGTTCGGCGCGGGAGCGTTTGCAAAGTCACCAAGGTACGGTGTGCCAATGTCATCTGGCGGAAGCAAGCCTAGTCTCTGCCCAAAGTGAGGGCCGATAATTCGCCTTTCCTCACCGGAGCAACTCTGTCAAGTTACCTCGCCAAAGCGAGCCTGCAAATTTTCCTCACCGAGGTGGGTCCGTCAGTTAACCCGCTGGAGGGAATCAAGAACTGCTGTCTACTGTTCCCGGGCCGAGTCAAGAGCTCGCCACTACCTGGAGGCTCCAAGTCAAGTCCTGGCTCCGGGGGCATCCAAGTTCCGAGTCAAGTCCTGTCCCTGGCGGCATCCAAGTTCCGAGTCAAATCCTGGCCCTGGCGGCATCCAAGTTCCGAGTCAAGTCCTGACCCTGGCGGCATCCAAGTTCCGAGTCAAGTCCTGGTCCTGGCGGCATCCAAGTTCCGAGTCAAGTCCTTGTCCTGGCTGCATCCAAGTCAAGTCCTGGCCCTGGTGGTCTGTGATTCCTGTCCTACCCCCTTGTCTGAATCCTTTCTCTGCCCCTCTCGCCTCTAGCCCTCGTCTGCACTTCGGTCTAGTTCTATCGCCGGAGCTAGATAGGTACTGTCTGGTGTTCTTTCGTGTTGGTCCTGTCCTCGCCTCCATGGGGTAAGTCTGGCCATCTTGCTGTTGCCCCACGGGGGGGGGTGGTCATGTCTTGTCTTGTCCTCGCCTCCGTGGGGTAAGTCTGGCCATCTTGCTGTTGCCCCACTGGGGGGGGGGTGGTCATGTCTTGTCTTGTCCTCGCCTCCGTGGGGTAAGTCTGGCTGTCTTGCCGTTGCCCCGCGGGGGGTCATGTCTTGTCCTCACCTCCATGGGGTAAGTCAGGCCATCTTGCCATTGCCCTGCAGAGGGTCATAGTCCCGGCCCCATGTCCTGTACCCAAGGAGGGGTCAGGCTCTCTGTTCTGTGTGTGAGTCGCAGCCCTATGTTCTGTACCCAATGAGGGTTCCCAGCTCTGTGTTCTGAGTCCCAGCCCTATGTCCTGTACCCAAGGAGGGGTCCCGACTGTGTTCTGTTTATGTGTCCATGGTTCCATGTAACTGCTCTCCCGAGACCGAGGCTCTGTTTTTCCATGTTCCTCCTCTCCCTAGCCCATGTCCATGCCTGGTTCTGGGGTCCGAGCCAGAGGCAAGACCCAGGCTCGGAGTCCATACCATAACCTCTTCATGTCGCCTCTAGTTTTGGGATCCGATTCCGAGTCCAAGCCCAGTCCCTTAGTCCCAGCCTAGTCGTAGTCCTCAGTCCTTGTCCAGTTTGCTATTCCTGCTCCTGCCTTGCTCTCCTGGTAACGAACAATAAACTAAATTTAATTAACCTCACAAGATGTGTCTTGCATTTGAGTCCACCCTTGCTCCCATTGTGACATATACGCGTAAGGGTATTCTGGATTATGACACATTACTCTTTGATGTTGTGTCAAAGCATCAGAATCCATTATGAAATAAAAAGGGAGTGGTGTTTTCTCAAAATGTGGATAATACTGCAAGACCAGAACTTGTTGTTTATAACCTGATGCCTTGAGAAATCATCTGGAAATTCTGTAGTATGTTATGTTGTTAGATTCAGCTGAGAGGATTGTAGTTAATGTACTTAAAATTGTAGGTATATAGAGCTTTGACTAGTGGCCAATTCAGACATCAGAAGCTTGGAATGGAGGGAACTTCAATCACGTCCACTGTCCAAGGATAAAAGGCAGGAGCGAGTCGTAGCAGCATAATAGAACTTTAACCAGCGACCAATCGGCATTTGTGATTGATTAGTAAAAGCAAATTAAAGAAAAGCAGGGGCAAGTGCTGCAGCCATCATTGCAGTGGCCGTCGTCTGAGTGGACATAGAGTAATGGTCTTAACACCATAGCTCTTTGAGGCTTCACTCAGAGACAGCAGAGTAACGAAAAGCTCATTACTTTTCATTCTCTTGTTTATAACTGCTCGGCCAAGACAGTAGGGGTAACAGGCAGGATAGTGGAATACTCCTTGCAGGATGTGGGAAGGCAAGGAGATGTCCAGTGTCCCTGATGATGACAACTGTGAGAAGTGCATCCAGCTGGAGCTTTGCATTGGAGCTGGAACTAGATGAACTCAGGATCATTTAGGAAGCTGAAGGGGTGATAGATAGGACATATACAGAGGTAGTTACACCCAAGGTGCAGGACACAGGAAACTGGGTTTCAGTCAGGAAGGGGAAAGGGGTTAAGGAGCCAGTGCAGAAAATCCCTGTGGATTCACCCTTCAACAACAGGCATATCAGTTTGGATACTGTCAGGGGTAAGTGGGAGAATAACCTAACAGGGGTAAGTCGCACTACGTGAGTCTCTGGCACAGAGTCCGCGCAACTGTTCCTTTTGCAAAAATGCATTATCATACATTTCCCAAAATTGTATTCCATCCGCCACATTTTTCCCATTCTTCCAATGTTTCCAAATGCTTCTGCAATCGCCTTACTTCCTCAGCACTCCCTACCCCTCCACCTATCTTCGTATCATTTGCAAACTTTGCCACAAAGCCATCAATTCCACTATTTGAATCATTGACAATCAATATGAATAGTAGTCCCAGTACTGACTCCTGAAGAACACTATTAGTCACTGGCAGCCAACCAGAAAAGGCCCCTTATATTCTTGCCTGTCAACCATTCCTCTATCCATGCCAGTACATTTCCTGTAACACCACAGGAATTTATCATGGTAAACAGCCTCTTGCATGGCACCTTATCAAATGCCTTCTGAAAATTTAAGTAAATGACATCCACTGCCTCTCCTTTGTCCACCCTGCTTGTTACTTTCTCAAAGAATTCTAATAGATTTGCCAGGCAAGATTTCCCTTCACATAAGCCATGTTGAATTTGACTTATTTTACCATTAGTCTCCAGGTACTCTGAAACCTCATCCTTAATAATAGATTCCAACACTTTCCTAACCACTGAGGTTCAGCTAACTGCCCTATAACTTCCTTTCTTTTGCCTTCCTCCTTTCTTAAAGAGCGGAGTGATATTTGCAATTTTCCAATCTTCCAGGACAATGCCAGAATCAAGTGATTCTTGAAAAATCATGACTATTGCATCCATTATCTCTTCAGCAACCTCTCTCAGGATTCTGGGATGTAGTCCATCTGGACCAGGTGACTTATCCACCTTAAGACCTTTCAGTTTGCCTAGCACTTTTTACGTTGTAATTGCAATGGCTATCAGTCCTTCTCTCTGACACCCATGGACCTCTGGCATATAGCTAGTGTCTTCCACAGAAAAGACTGGAGTAAAGTACTTATTAAGTTCATGTGCCATTTCTGTCTCCCATCACTACCTCAGCAATATCATTTTCCAGTGCTCCAATATCAACTCTCACCTCCTTTTTATTATTTATATAGCTGAAAAAACTTTTGATATCCTGCTTTATATTATTGGCTAGTTTGCACTCATATTTCATCTGTTTCCCTCTTATAGCTTTTTAGTTGCCTTTTGTTGGATTTTAGAAATTTCCAATCACCCAACTTCCCACTCAATTTTGTTACCTTATATGCTTTCTTTGGCTTTTATGCATACCTTAATTTTGTCAGCCACAGTTGCCTACCCCTGCTATTTGAGAACTTATTCATCTGTAGGACATATCTATCCTGCGTCTTGTGAACTATTCCCAGAAACTTCAGCCATCTCTGCTCTGCCGTCATCCCCATCGGTATCCCTCTCTGCTTCACGTGGGCAAGCTCCTCTGTCATGTCTGTGTAATTCCCTTTATTCCATTGGGATACTGATATATGTCGGCCCACCAACTGGAGAGTGTCGTGGTTAAGGGTCAAAACACTCGGTGAAGTTTGGGAACCACCTGATGACATCTGCTCCTGGCTGAAGGCTACAGTTACCTTATAAGGTAACTGGAGAATACACCCTAACAGGTGTTTGTAACAAGTGAGTTATGCTTCTTCCTCTCAAATTCCAGTACAAATTCCATCATATTAGGATCACTGTCTCCTAAGGGTTTCTTTACATTAAACTGACTCATAAAATTGGGTTATTATACAACACCCAATCTAAGATAGCCTTTTCCCTTAGTGGGCTCAAGCACAAGCTGCTCTAAAAGCCATCTCATAGGCATTTAACAAATTACCTCTCTTACTACTTGACACCAACCTGGTTTTCCCTATTACCTTGCATATTGAAGTCCCCCATTACAATTGTAACATTGCGTTTTCCAGCTCCCTTTGCAATCTCAACCACACATCTTGGCTTCTATTGGGAGGCCTATATATGATTCCCATATTGTTTTTTTTTTCACCCTTGCAGTTTCTTAACTCCATCTACAAAGATTCAACATTCTCTGACCCTCTGTCACCTCTTTCTAAAGATGGAATTCCAACTCTTACCAACAGAGCCACACCACTGCCCATGCCTTCCTGCCTGTCCTTTCAATACAAAGTATATCCTTTGATGTTAAGCTCCCAACTATGGCCTTCTTTCAGCCACGACTCATTGATGCCCACAGCCAATCTTTAATTGCAAGGTAAAAAGGAGGACAAAATTGAAAAGAGTGAATACAGGACTGAAGGTGTTATATTTCAATGTGCACAGTATATGGATTAAGGTAGATGAACTTGCTGCACAGTTGCAGATCGGTAGGTATGATGTTATGGGCATCACTGAATCATGGCTGAAAGAAGATTATTGCTGGGAGCTTAATGTCCAATATATATTGAATTGAAAGGACAGGCAGGAAGGCAGAGGGGGCAGCATTTCTCTGTTTGTAAAAAATTAAATCATATTATTAGAAAGGAGTGACATAGGGTCAGGAGGTGTTAAATCATTGTGGATAGATCTGAGGAACTGCAAGGGTAAGAAGACTTTGATGGGAGTTGTACAGATTCCCAAAAGTGGTAAGGATGTAGCCTACAAATTACAACAGGAGTAAGAAAATGGATGCCAAAAGGATCAATCGTGATGTGGAATTTCAATATGCAGGTAGATTGGGAAAATCAGGTAGGTACTGAATTCCAGGAGGGAGAAAATCTAGAAGGTCTATGAGATGGCACTTTAGAGCCCACTTGGGGATCAGCTATTCTTGATTGGGTGTTCTCCAATGAACCAGAATTGATTAGAGAGTTTAAGGTAAAAGAACCCTGAATGGAAAGTGGTGATAATAAGATTGAATTCACCCTGAAATTTGAGAAGGAGAAGCTAAAGTCTGATGTATCAGTATTACAGTGTAGTAAAGTGAATTGCCGAGGCATGAGAGAGGAACTGGCCAGAATTGATTGGAAAATAACACTGGCAGGGATGATGGCAGAGCAGCAATTTCTTGAAGCAATTCAGAAGGCACTGGATATATACATCCCAAAGAGGAAGAAGTATTCTAAAGGAAAGGTGAAACAACTATGGCTGACAAGTCAAAGCCAACATAAAAGCCAAAGAGAGGGCATATAACAGAGCAAAAATTAGTGGGAAACTTTTAAAAACCAACAGAAGACAATGAAAAGGCATTAAGAAGGTAAAGATGAAATACGGAAGTAAGCTAGACAATAATATTAAAGGGGGTATCAAAAGGTTCTTCAGACGCATAAAATGTAAAAGAGATGAGAGTGGATATTGGACTGCTGGAAAATGATTCTGGGGAGGTAGCAATCAGGGACAAGGAAATGGTGGACAAACTGAATAAGTATTTTGTATCAGTCTGGACTGTGGAAGACACCAGCAATATGGTGGAAGGTCCAAGCACCAAAAGTGTGTGATGTTGCCATAACTAGAGAGAAGGTTCTTGGGAAACTAAAAGGTCTGAAAGTAGATAAGTTGCCTGGGCCAGGTGGTGTACACCCTAGGGTTCTGAAGAGATTGTGGAGGCATGGTCTTTCAAGAATCACTGGATTCTGGAATGGTTCTGGAAGACTGGAAAATTGCAAATGTCACACCACTCCAAGAGGGGAGAGAGGCAGAAGAAAGTAAACTATAGGCCAGTTAGTCTGACCTCAGTAGCTGGGAAGATCTTAAAGTCCAATATTCAGGATGAGTTCTCAGGTTACTTGGAGGCACACAATAAAATTGGCTGTAGTTAGAATGGTCTCCTCAAGGGAAAATCTTGCTTGACAAATCTGTTGGAATTCTTTGAAGAAATAACAAGCAGGATAGACAAAGGAGTATTAGTTGAAGTCGTGTACTTGGATTTTCAGAAGGCCTTTGACAAGGTGTCACACATGAGTCCACAAGATACAGGAGCAGAATTATGTCATTGGCCCATTGAATCTGCTCCACCATTTCATCATGGCTGATCCAATTTTCCTCTCAGACCCAATCTCCTGCCTTCTTCACTTGTCCCTCCATACCCTGACCAATCAAGAAACGATCAACCTGCCTTAAATATCCATAAAGACTTAACCTCCACAGCTGCCTGTGGCAAAGAATTCTGCAGATTCACCACTCTCTGGTAAAGAAATTCCTCCTCACCTCGTTCTAAAATGATGCACCTCTATTCTGAGGCTGCTTAACAAGCTATGAGCCTATGTTATTACAGGAACGATTTTAGCATAGATAAAGCAGTGGCTGATTGCCGGAGTTAGAAGTTGAGAATAAGGGGAGCTTATCTGGTTTGCTGTTGGTGACTAGTTGGGACGATTCTTTTTATGTTATATGTCAATAATTTGAATGATGGAATTGATGCAAATCTTGCAGACGATATGAATATAGGTGGAGGGACAGGTAGTTTTAAAGAAATAGAGAGACTATAGAAGGACTTAGACAGATTAGGAGAAAGGGAAAAGGAATGGCAGATGGAATACAGTGTCAAGAAGTGTATGGTCATGCAGTTTGGTCGAAGAACTGAAAGGGTTGACTATTTTCCAGATAGAGAGAAAGTACAAAAAATTGGGGCACAAAATGACTTGGGAGTCCTTGTGCTAGATTCTGATTTGAATTCTTGCCTCTTATACTGAGGAGTTCCTAATCTATGTTGGGGAGCTGAAGTCATCCACAATGTTGTTCATTTTAATCCGATTATTTTTGCTTCTTTCCATAACCTGTTTTCTCATCCGCTCCTTAGTATCCAAAGTTCAAAGTAAATTTATTATCAGAGATATCACCATATACGGTCCCGAGATATATATTTATCCCTGAGTCTATTTGAGGGTCTATGGTGTAAACCCAACAGACAGATGGCATTTTATTACCGTTAAATTCTTCCCACATAGGTAGACATTTCTAAGTGCAGCTTTCATATTTTCCCTGATTGGTAATGCAACTCCTCCATGTCCTTTCACTTCCTCCCTCTCTATCTCTTCTAAAATATTATAACCTTGAACATTAAGCAACTAGCCCTTTCCCACTCTCGACCAAGTCTCATCGTAAATTGAATCATTGTTCCATTTTCATCGCTCATCATCCTTACTCGTTGCATTGAAAGAAACACACTTTAATCCATCTGTTAGGTTGTGTATAAACTTTAGATCCTGCTAACGTTTCTTATGATATTATCCCTTAAAGTATTGCTGCTCATGACATCTAACTTAGTTTTAGTCCCTCTGTTCTGTGACCTGATCTGGTTTTCATTCTCTGCCAATCCAGTTTAAGCTCTCCTGGGTAGCAGTAGTGAACTTCCTGCCAGGATATTGGTTCCCTTCCACTTAAGGTGTAATTTATTTCTCTTGTATCAACATTCCTGCCCAAGGGAGTTTCAATGTTCCAGAAAGCTGAAATCCTATCCCCTGCACCTCAGCCACATCTGTTCTCTTCTTTTTTTCCCTACCCTTAATAGTACTGGGAGTAATCCAGAGAAACTACCCTTGAGGTCTTGCTTTTTAATTTATTTCCTAGCTGCCTATATTCACTGCACAGAACCTCATCCCTCTTTCTACCTCTCTCATTAGTACCAATGTGCACCACAACCTCTGGCTGCAAACCCTTTAGCTTGAGAACGTTCTGTAGCATCTTCGAGGCACTCATGACAGTGGCATGCAAGGAATAATTTTTCACTAGAGGGGAGTTGGGATCTGGAATGCACTGGCTGAGTCAATGAAGGAAAAGAGTAGCTGCATAGCATTGAATACTATCTGAAGCAGCAAGTCAGTTATGGAAGATTAAGAACCAAGTGCTAATTAATGGGATTTGTGTAAATGGTTGCTTGCTGTTAGTTAGACTGTGATGGGCCAAAGGGCCTGTTTCTGTGTTGAATGTCTCTCTAATTGTTACAGTACAAAAAAAGAGACGGGCTGTGAATGTTTCCACTAACACTGGACAACAATGATTTTGCTTCCAGAATACATGTGGGTGTATCCTTTGGATTTTGGGCTGCCGATCATGAAAATCACCACAAAACTCCCTATCACACATATTTCTTTGAAACCACCTATATTTGTTATTTCAAGTCATGATTCAAGTCAATTAAAATGTAAGCTGAAACGTTTTCTGTCTTGTCCAAGCTTACTTTGGCATGCTGAGGCAGTGGCGGGGGGGGGGGGGGGTTGCTGTACGGCAGGACAGGTTTCAGAAAGGCTATAAAAGCATCACACACATCGTTCTATGCATTGTGATTACATGAATATCGGTTTGTGATCAGGTTGATGTGCATGCTCTACATGCATAGCATATTGTGTGCACTCATTAGAATAAAGTAATTGAAATTTCAGAAGTGTTTGTAACAGAAAAATGTGTCTCCAATGTTGCAACAGCCACGATACTTTCTGTTATATCTGCGACGAGTATACACTTAAATCGCAAAGATAGAGCATGAATCCTCTTATTCAGAAAGCTTCTGTGCTTTATTTTGGATGTAAAATTGGTGACCAAGACAAAGCCTTCGCTCCTTACATTTGCTGTGTAACATGTGCTGTCGATTTTAAAGCTTGGCTCAGAGCTACTCGGAAGTAAACGCCATTCGCTATCCCGATGATATGCTGAGAACAGAAGGATCATGTGACACAAGGATGTTGTTGATAATTTTCTCGGCAACTACAGAGCACCAAACTACATGCCACTGGTTGACAACATGCTTCTTCAAGCATACAAAACCAGGAAGCACGACATAGTTCATTTTCTGCATTCCCATTCAGACTTCTTCCCGGCAAATAGCGCTGGCAGTGATGAGCATGGTGTAAGGTTTCGCCAGGACATTGTGGTCATGGAGAAACGGTATCAGGGCAACTGGAATCCATCAAGGCTGGCTGATTATAGTTGGACACTTAAGCAAGAAGTCTCAGATATTGAGTACAAATGCAAATCATCAACAAACAATTTTCAGCTTTGTTGAACTATTGCGCCATTATGCAATTAAACATATATTAAATTAAAATTAATTTCTGGTTTCTCCATATTCCTACTTGATACAAGTAGCTTGAAATTATATTTGTGTTCAGCTTCAAGCTGTCTATCAGAACCACAAAAAAATTCTGAGCTAGTATCATGTTTGAAAAAATGTAATTGGCACAAATAAAGAAAAGTGTGAGGTGGTATGTTTGGATTAAGGAGGACATTGGTTCAAGAATTGTGACTGTCCTGGGAAAATGACATATGAGGCTCAAGTTGAATATAGCAGGACAGGTGGCTACGATAAACTTCAGCAGCAATTCACATGTACAGCATGTGCACTGCACGGAGGAGCTTCTTGATGTTGATAAAATGTTGGCAGAGAGAGAGAGCAAACAGAATATAGCATCAGGTGCTGGAAATAGGCTGGATATCTTCATAAATCTAGTTCATTTACTCATCAGCTTGGAGGAACATCTGGTTTTGAACTTTTGCAGAATTGCTTTAATCCAACACCCTCAATACTTTTAAAAGCTGAAGACTGTGACTTGCAATAAAAATCTTGGAGACACATCTGCTGTTTATATTCTTAAATAGTTTATCTGTCAATCACAGGAACAGAAAAATGGCAAAGCAGTCGAATAAAAGAAATGCGGAGAACTGGAAGCATGCTGGATTTTACCACTATGATTCTGGGACATGTATCGATTATGCACAGAAGGATCATTTAGTTGTGCTCTTTACTACATCACCACCATATCTGGGAGACTGGTTAAGAATATGTGGAGTGTGAGAAGAAAATATGCAGAGGCATTAAAATACAAAAATCTAGAAATACATGGAAGATCAGGCAGCACCCGAGACCAGTTAATACTTTATTCTGAAGACCTTTCATTAGAATGAGGAAATATTACAAGAAGTTAGAAGTTGCAGATATGTGGGCAGGACCAGAGAGAATAAAAGGGGAAGGCCTCTAAAGACTGAAAGCACCATGAGGGTGGTGCTGGAGGACAGGAATGAGGACACAATTACAGCAGGAGAGAGAGAGAGAGAGAGAGAAGTGGAGCTGAATGCTGGAAATGTGAGTTATCACTCTAGAATAATGCCACCCCCTCTGCCTTCCTGACTACCCTTTTGGTACAATGTGGATGCTTCGACATTTAGCTCCCAGCTATTTTTTCAGCCATGGTTCAGTGATGAGTGAAATGGGGAGGGTGAGAAGCCAGAAGTCTTTGTACATATTGGAACCAATTGCAAAGATAGGAAAAGTGAGGAGGTCCTGAAGAGAGAATTCAGGGAGCTACGTAGAAAGCTGAAAAGTAGGACTCTAGGGTAATAATCTCTGGATTGCTGCCACACGCCAGTGAGGGTAAGCATGGGATGATTTGGTAGATGAATGTGCGGCTGAGAAACTGTTGAAAGGGGCAGTGTTTTTGATTCCTGGATCATTGGGATCTTTTCTGGGGAAAATATGACCTGTACAAAAGGGACGGGATACACCTGAACCCAAGGGGGGCAATATCATTAGACCATAAGGCATAGGAGCAGAATTATGACATTTGGCCCATTCTGCTGTGCCATTCAATCATGGCTGATCCCTTATTCCCCTCCTCAGCCCCACTCTCCAGCCTTCTCCCCATAACCTTTGATACCGTCTCCTATTAAGAACCTATCAAGCTTTGCCCAAAGACCTGGCCTCCACAGCTGCCCGTGGTAACAAATATCACAAATTCACCACCCTCTGCCTAAAGAAATTTCTCCGCATCTCTGTTTTAATTGGACACCCCTCTATCCTAAGGCTTTGCCCTCTTGTCCTAGACTCCCCGCCATAGGAAACATCCTTTCCACATCTACTCTGTCTGGGCCTTTCAAAATTCGAAAGCTTTCAATGGGATCTCCTCTGATCCTTCTAAATTCCAGCAAGTACAGATCCAGATCCATCCAACATTCCTTATATAACCCTTTCATTCCTGGAATCATTCTGTGAACCTCCTCTATACCCCGCAAGATGTCACCACATCTTTTCTTAGATGAGGAGTCCAAAACTGTTCACAATACTCAAGGTGAGCCCTCATTAGTATCTTATAAATCCTCAGCATCACATACCTGCTCTTGTATTCTAGACCTTTTGAAATGAATGCTAACATTGCATTTTCCTTCTTCACCCCAAAGTTTGCAAGTTAACCTTTAGGATCTACTATACAACAACTCCCAAGTCCCTTTGCATCTCAGATTTTTGGATTTTCACCCCATTTAGAAAATAGTCTGCACATTTATTTCTTTGACCAAAGTGCATGACCGTGCAATTTCCAACATTATATTTTGTGACGGGGTCCTGAATTACCCCTATGGACTGTGCTTTTGGAAAAGAGAGAGAGAGAGGGTTGCCTAACACAGACATCTTGTTAAAAAGAGAGAGAAAGAAAGAGAGAGAGGCAAAGACTGCTCCCAGCATGTTTACACTTTCTCCAAGGACACTAGCCGTTTCCAAGTTCTTACAGAGAGAGAAGGGAGAAGCTGTTTGATGGGCAGCTAGTATTCAGCACGGTGAGATAAATAGAAGGTCAGATGATAGACCTACAGGCACAAAGTTTTGGACACTGAATGAGCTTTGTTGTGCCCAGAGAAAAAGTGGGTTTTGGAGGATCGATCAGGCAGATCAATCAGTGGCTCTTGCAGTGTGAAAAGGGTGTGATCGGTGGGGAGTTATTCGTGTGTCCAACCCTCGCCTGGGTTGATAATTCCACAAAGAAGAATGGTCCCCTTTGTTGTAGTCACAGTCAGTGACTTCTAAAGGATTTCGGAGGACAACGGGAAGATCGACGGAGTCAGCTCACTTGGAGACTCAAATCTCTCCCTCTCTCTCTCCATCACTATTCAACTCAATACCACGAACTGAACTGAACTTTATTCATCATCATAAGACTATCTATTTACCCCTAGACTTGAAGAAGCTTGGTTTTCATATATTTCCACACTTATATATATATATTAATTGCTAACCTGTTTTATATATCTGATTTTATATTACTGTATTAACCAATTTCCCCCGGGATTAATAAAGTATGACTATGACTATGTATTGCGTAGTTACTAATAAATACCATTAGTTAATAGCGATACTGGACTCCTAAGTGTTTTCTATTTCTGCTGGATCTTTAACCCGTCACAGGGTATGTGACAATTTCATTTACCACTTACTTGCTCATTCTCCTAATCTGCCCAAGTCTTTCTGCATCCTACCTGTTTCCACAACACTACCTGCCCCTCCACCAATCTTTGTATCATCTGCAAACCTGGCAAAAAAGCCGTCTGTTCCACCATGTAAATCATTGCTATACAACATAAAAAGAAGCGGTCCCAACACTGGCCCCTGCAAAACAGCACTAGTCACTGGCAGCCAAACAGAAAAGGATTCTTTTATTCCCACTCGCTGCCTCCTACCAATCAGCAAATGCTCTAACCATGCCAATAACTTTCCGATAATACCATGAGTTCTTAACTTGTTAAACAGCCTCATGTGTGGTACCTTGTCAAAGGCCTTTTGAAAGTCCAAATATATAACATCCACTGCATCTCCTTTATCTATACCATTGTAATCTCCTCAAAGTTTAAACTAATATGGCGGGTGGATGAGAACCAGTATGACAGAGCTGAGGATGAACCAGCTGTTTTACAAGTAGTTGATGGATGTAACATGAATGTAAGAAAGGACAAACCAGTGATTGGGTACAAATGCAGACAGAACAAAGGGTTAAATTGTACCACAGAGGCAAAATCAAGGGGGAAGAATGCAGGATTGCAGGTGCTGTATTTAAAAGTGTATAGCGTTCGGAATAAGGTGGACAAATTCTTGACGCAATTTGAGATAGTCAGTAAGACGTTGTGGGCATCACTGAGTTGTGGCTGAAAGAAGGTCATAGTTGGGATCTTAACATCAAGAGATATATTTTGTATCAAAAGAACAAGCAGGAAGGCATAGGTGATGGTGGGGCTCTTGGTAAGAGATGCGATTACATCTTTAGAAAGGTGACATCGGGTCAGAGAATGTCGAACCTTTGTGAGTGGAGTTAAGAAACTGCGAGGGTAAAAATCATTATGGAAATCATGTATAGGCTTCCAAATAGTAGTCAGGATGTGGGGTTGAGATTGCAAAGGGAGCAGGAAAAGGCATGTTGTCAGGGTAATGACACAATTGTAATGGGGAGCTTCAAGGGGATTGGGAAAACCAGACTGGTGTCGGATTGCAAGAGAGAGAATATTTGTTGAAATGCCTACGAGATGACTTTTTAGAGCAGCTTGTGCTTGAACGTACTCAGGGGAAGGCTATAGATTGGGTGTTGTATAACAACCCAGATCTTATTAGGGAGCTTAGTGTAAAGGAACCCTTAGGAGACAGTGATCATAATATGATTGAATTCATACTGCAGTTTGAGAGGGAGAAGTATAAGTCACATGTATCAGTATCGCAATGGAATACAGGGAATTGCAGAGGCATGAGAGAGGAGTTTGCCCAGGTGGATTGGAGAAGGATACTAGCGGGGATGATGGCAGAGCAGAGATTGCTGAAGTTTCTAGGAATACTTTGCAAGGCACAGGATAGATTTGTCCTCAAATGGCAGGAACAGGCAACTGTGGCTGACAAGGGAAGTTAAGGACTGCAAAAAAAGCCATGGAAAGGGCATATAAGGTAACAAAAGTGATTAGGAAGTTGGATGATTGGGAAGCTTTTAAAATCCAACAAAAGGTAACTGAAAAAAGTACAAGAAGGGAAAAGATGAAACATGAGGGCAAACTATAAAGCAGGATACCAAAAGTTTTTTCAGCTTTATAAATAATAAAAAGGTGAGAGTTGATATTGGAGCACTGGAAAATGACACTGTTGAGGTAGTAATTGGGGAGAAAGAAATGGCAGATAGCCTTAATGGGTACTTTGCATCTCTCGTCACTGTGGAAGACCCTAGCAGTATGGCAGAGGTCTGTGAGCATCAGCGAGTAGGAGTGAGTGCCATTGCTATTAGAAAGGAAAAAGTGCTGGGCAAACTGAAAGGTCTTAAGGTAGATAGGTGAGCTAGACCAGATGAACTACATCCCGGAGTCCTGAGAGGGGTTGCTGAAGTGATAATGGTTGCATTGGTCATGATCTTTTAAGAATCACTTCATTCTGGCATGGTCCCAGAGGACTGGAAGATTGCAAATGTCACTCCACTCTTTAAGAAGGGAGGAAGGTAAAAGAAAGGAAATTATAGGCCAGTTAGCCTAACCTCAGTGGCTGGGAAAGTGTTGGAGTCTATTATTTAGGATGACGTTTTGGGGTACTTGGAGACTAATGATAAATTAAGTCCAAGTCAGCATGGTTTGTGTAAAGGGAAATCTTGCCCTGACAAATCTGTTAGTGTTCTTTGAGGAAGTAACAAGCAGAGTGGACAAAGGAGAGGTAGTGGATGTCTTTAATTGGATTTTCAGAAGGCATTTGATAAGCATCCACACATGAGGCTGCTTAACAAGATAAAATCCTATGGCGTTACAGGAAAGATACTGGCATGGATAGAAGAATAGCTGACAGGCAGGAGGCAGTGAGTGGGTTATAAAAGGGGCTGGTTGCCGGTGACTAGTGATGTTCCTCAGGCATTGGGACCTCCACTTTTCACATTATTTGTCAGTTATTTGGATAATGGAATTGGTGGCTCTGTGGCAAAGTTTGTGGATGACACGAAGATAGGTGGAGGGGTAGGTAGTGCTGAGGAAGCAATGTGATAGCAGCAGGACTTAGACAAATTGGAAGAATGGGCAAAAAAGTGGCAGATGGAATACAGTGTTAGGAAATGTATGATAATGCATTTTGGTAAAAAGAACAATAGAGCAGACTATTATCTGAATGGGGAGAAAATTCAAACATCAGAGGTGCAGAGGGACTTAGGAGACCTCGTGCAAGACTCCCAGAGGGTTAATTTAGAGGTTGAGTCTGTGGTAAAGAATGCAAATCCAATGTTGGCATTTATTTCAAGGAGAATAGAATATGAAACAAGGGGATAATGCTGAGGCTTTAAAAGTGAGGCCACACTTGGAGAATTGTTTTTTGGGCCTCATATTTCAGAAAGATTGTGTTGTCATTGGTGAGAGTCCAGAGGGAGTTCACGAGGATTATTCTGGGAATGAAAGGGTTAACATATGAGGAACATTTGGCAGCTTGGGCCTGTACTCACTGGAATTTAGAAGAACGTGGGGGAATCTCATTGAAACCTACCAAATATTGAAGGGGCTGGATAGAGTGGATGTGGAGAGGTTGTTTCCTATGGTGGGGGTATCCAGAACTAGAAGGTACAGGCTCAGTTGAGGAGTGACCCTTTAGATCAGAGGTAAGGAGGGATCTTGTTAGCCATAGAGTCGTGAATCTGTGGAATGCTCTGTCACAGACTGCGGTGGAGGCCAAGTCCGTGGGGATACTTAAGGCAGCAGTTGATATTTTCCTGATTGGTCAGGTCAGCAAAGGATATGGCAAGAAGGCAGCTGTATGGGGTTGAGTGGGATCCAGGATGAGCCATAATGGAATGGTGGAGCAGACTAGATGGGTTGAATAGCCTAATTCTGTTCCTATGCCTTGTGCTTTTATGGTTTAAAGGATTCCAACAGGTTTGTCAGGCAAGATTTTCCCTGAAGGAAACCATGCTGACATTGTCCTGTCTTGTCCTGTGTCACCAAGTACTCCATAACCTCAAACTTAGCAATTGACTCCAACATCCTTCAGGCTAACTATATAACCATATAACAATTACAGCACAGAAACAGGCCACCTCGGCCCTTCTAGTCCTTGCCGAAAGCTTACTCTCACCTAGTCCCACCGACCTGCACTCAGCCCATAACCCTCATTCCTTTCCTGTCCATATTGCTATCCAATTTTATTTTAAATGACAATATCCAACCTGCCTGTACCACTTCTACTGGGAGCTTGTTCCACACAGCTACCACTCTGAGTAAAGAATTTCCCCCTCGTGTTACCCCTAAACTTTTGCCCTCTAACTCTCAACTCATGTCCTCTTGTTTGATTCTCCCCTACTCTCAATGGAAAAAGCCTATCCACGTCAACTCTACCTAACCCCCTCATAATTCTAAATACCTCTATCAAGTCCCCCCTCAACCTTCTACGCTCCAAAGAATAAAGACCCAACTTGTTCAATCTTTCTCTGTAACTTGGGTGCTGAAACCGAGGTAACATTCTAGTAAATCTTCTCTGTACTCTTTCTATTTTGTTGACATCTTTCCTATAATTCGGTGACCAGAACTGTACACAATACTCCAAATTTGGCCTTACCAATGCCCTGTACAATTTTAACATTACATCCCAACTCATATACTCAATGCTCTGATTTATAAAGGCCAGCATACCGAAAGCTTTCTTCACCATCCAATCCACATGACATTCCACCTTCAGGGAGCTATGCACCATTATTCCTAGATCCCTCTGTTTTACTGCATTCTTCGATGCTCTACCATTTACCATGTACGTCCTATTTTGATTAGTCCTACCAAAATGTAGCACCTCACACCTACCAGCATTAAACTCCATCTGCCATCTTTCAGCCCACTCTTCTAACTGGCCTAAATCTCTCTGCAAGCTTAGAAAACCTGCTTCATTATCTACAACGCCACCTATCTTAGTATCATCTGCATACTTACTAATCCAATTTATCATCCCATCATCCAGATTATTAATGTATATGACAAACAACATTGGACCCAGTACAGATCCCTGAGGCACACCACTAGCCTCCAACCTGACAGTTATCCACCGCTACTCTCTGGTGTCTCCCATCCAGCCACTGTTGAATCCATTTTACTGCTTCAATATTAATACCCAACAATTGAACCTTCCTAACTAACCTTCCATGTGGAACCTTGTCAAACACCTTACGGAAGTCCATATAGACAACATCCACCGCTTTACCCTCGTCAACTTTCTTAGTAACCTCTTCAAAAAATTCAATAAAATTTGTCAAACATGACCTTCCACGCACAAATCCATGTTAGTAAGGGACCAATTTTATCCCTCACTATCCTTTTGCTATTAATATAACTGTAGAACCCCTTTGGATTTATTTTCACCTTACTTGCCAAAGCACCATCGTATCTTCTTTTAGCTTTTCTAATTTCTTTCTTAAGTGGATGTTGTATATTTGGATCTTCAGAAGGCCTTTGACAAGGTGCCACACATGAGGCTGCTTAACAAGATAAGAGCCCATGGAATTACAGGAAAGTTACATGCGTGGATAGAGCATTGGCTGATTGGCAGGAAACAGAGAGTGGGAATAAAGGGATCCTATTCTGGTTGGCTGCCGGTTACCAGTGGTCTTCCACAGGGGTCTGTATTGGGGCTGCTTCTTTTTACATTGTACATCAACGATTTGGATTATGGAATAGATGGCTTTGTGGCTAAGTTTGCTGACCATACGAAGATAGGTGGAGGGGCCGGTAGGGCTGAGGAAACGGAGAGTCTGCAGAGAGACTTGGATAGATTGGAAGAATGGGCAGAGAAGTGGCAAATGAAGTACAATGTTGGAAAGTGTATGGTTATGCACTTTGGCAGAAAAAATAAACGGGCAGACTATTATTTAAATGGAGAAAGAATTTCAAGTTCTGAGATGCAACAGGACTTGGGAGTCCTCGTACAGGATTCGCTTAAAGTTAACCTCCAGGTTGAGTCAGTAGTGAAGAAGGCGAATGCAATGTTGGCATTCATTTCTAGAGGAATAGAGTATAGGAGCAGGGATGTGATGTTGAGGCTCTATAAGGCGCTGGTGAGACCTCACTTGGAGTACTGTGGGCAGTTTTGGTCTCCTTATTTAAGAAAGGATGTGCTGACGTTGGAGAGGGTACAGAGAAGATTCACTAGAATGATTCCGGGAATGAGAGGGTTAACATATGAGGAACGTTTGTCCGCTCTTGGACTGTATTCCTTGGAGTTTAGAAGAATGAGGGGAGACCTCATAGAAACATTTCAAATGTTGAAAGGCATGGACAGAGTGGATGTGGCAAAGTTGTTTCCCATGATGGGGTAGTCTAGTACGAGAGGGCATGACTTCAGGATTGAAGGGTGCCCTTTCAGAACAGAAATGCGTAAAAATTTTTTTAGTCAGAGGGTGGTGAGTCTATGGAATTTGTTGCCACGGGCAGCAGTGGAGGCCAAGTCACTGGGTGTATTTAAGGCAGAGATTGATAGGTATCTGAGTAGTCAGGGCATCAAAGGTTATGGTGAGAAGGCGGGGCAGTGGGACTAAATAGGATAGAATGGATCAGCTCATGATAAAATGGCGGAGCAGACTCGATGGGCCGAATGGCCTACTCTGCTCCTTTGTCTTATGGTCTTAAGATTCTTTTTACATTCTTTATGTTCCTTGAGCACCTCATTTACTCCATGCTGCCTATATTTATTGTAGATATCTCTCTTTTTCCAAACCAAGTTTCCAATATCCCTTGAAAACCATGGCTCTCTCAAACTCTTAACCTTTCCTTTCAACCTAACAGGAACATAAAGATCCTGTACCCTCAAAATTTCACCTTTAAATGACCTCAATTTCTCTATTACATCCTTCCCATGAAACAAATTGTCCCAATCCACTCCTTCTAAATCCATTCACATCTCCTTAAAGTTAGACTTTCTCTAATCAAAAATCTCAACCCTGGGTCCAGACCTATCCTTCTCCATAATTATATTGAAACTAATGGCATTGTGATCACTGGACCTGAAGTGCTCCGCAACACATACCTCCGTCATCTGACCTATCTCATTCCCTAACAAGAGATCCAACACTGCCCCTTCTCTAGTGGGTACCTCTATGTATTGCTGCAAAACACTACCCTGCACACATTTTACAAACTCCAATCCATCCAGCCTTTTTACAGTATGGGCTTGCCAGTCTATGTGTGGAAAGTTAAAATCTCCCACAATCACAACCTTGTGCTTGCTACAAATATCTGCTATCTCCTTACAGATTTGCTCCTTCAATTCTCACTCCCCTTTAGGTGGTCTATAATACACCCCTATAAGTGTTACTTCACCTTTCCCATTCCTCAATACACCCAAATAGCCTCCCTAGATGAGCCCTCTAATCTATCCTGCCAGAGCACCGCTGTAACATTCTCTCTGACAAGCAATGCAACACCTCCCCCTCTTGTCCTTCTGATTCTATAACACCTGAAGCAACACAATCCTGGAATATTTAGTTGCCAATGTCATGTGTGATGCCAAGCAGAGCTACCGGACGGATGATGCTAATGACAGAGATAACGGAAGACAATGGAGAAACATTCAAAATGCTAATAAGAGAGAAGAGAGAGATTAACGAGAAAGAAACACAATTCAGATATTGACAGACCGTTTGCTTTGAACCTGAACTGTTTGAAGTTTGATGGACAGGTGATACTCCAGCAGGGGGATAAAAAGAGCAGGTTTGCTAAGGCACGACGCACGCCACGAGACTCTGGAAAGAGCAGTGTGCCCTCACAAGTTGGTGAGAGTTTGGAGGATCAGTTCGCAGGAATCGGTCAAGAGGCTCACAGGGTGTAAAGGTACAATCAGTGGGAACCTGGGGTGTGTGTCCACTCTTGCCTGGGTGCCGGGTTCACCACGGAAGAACGATCGTATCTGGAACGGAGGGGTCACAGTCAGTGACCACAGCGGGATCAGAAGACATCAGAAGGTGTGCCCGAAACCAACTGCATCTCTCACTCTCTCTCTCACTCTAAAACGGTACAATAACAGCGATTACTTCAAACTGCACTAAACTTCACTTAAGACTGATCATTTTACCCCCTAGACTGCGATAGAGCTTGGTTGATTCCTATTACCCTATTTCTGTGTATATGTGCGTATTATCATTGCTAACCTGGTACATTTATGTCCTTGCGATTAGTGTACTGTATTACTTATTTCTTTAATAAAACTTTATTAGTTTCTAGTAATCACAGACTCCAACGAGCGTTCCATTTCTGCTGGTTTGGCAACCCAGTTACAGGGTACGTAACACCAATCACACCCCTCCTGCAACCATGTTTCACTAATAGCTACAACATCATACTTCCAGGTGTCAATCCATGCTGTAAGCTCATCCACCTTTCTTGCAATGCTCCTAGCATTAAAATAAATGCATTTAAGAGATTTTCCACCTCTTACTGTTTATCACTAACAGTGCAAACAACTTTACTACCTTCTTTTTCTTCCTTCTCCCCTACATCTGTTCCTACACTCTGGTTCCCCTCCCCCCTTGTATCAAATTTAAATCTACGGGAGCCTCTCTAGCAAACCTACCTGCAAGAATATTTGTCCCCGTCCAGTTCAGATGGAAACCGTCCTGCCGGAACATGTCCCACCTTCCCTGGAAAACTGCCCAATTATCTAGAAATCTGAAGCCCTTCCTCCTGCACCATGTCTTCAGCTATGTGTTAATCTGCGCTATCTTACTATTTCTAAACCCTCCTGCACGTGGCACTGGTAGCAATCCTGAGATTGCTATCCTGGATGTCCTGTCCTTTAACTTGGCGCCTAACTCCCTAAACACACCTTTCGGGACCTCTTCACTCTTCCTACCCATGTCATTGGTCCCTGCATGACATCTGGCTGCTCACTCTCCCTCTTGAGGATACTGAGAACTCAATCTGAGATATCGCGGACCTTGGCACCAGCGAGGCAACAGACCATCCGGGATTCTCGATTTCTTCCACAGAACCTCTTATCTGTCCCCCTAACTATCGAATCCCCTATCACTACTGCTCTCCTCTTTTTCTTCCTTCCCTTCTGAGCTCAGGGTCCCATCTCGGTGCCAGAGATGCAACCACTGCAACTTGTCCCTGGCAGGTTGTCCCTATCAACGGTATCCAAAATGATATACTTATTATTGGTGGGAATGGCCACAGGGGTGCTCTGCTCATTCTGTCTCTTCCTCTTCCCTCTCCTGTACTGTTTTGCCATTTGAGTATTCCTTCATTTTTGGAATACATCTATCCTGTACCATCCTCATTTTTCCCAGAAGCACAGGCCATTGCTGCTCTGCTGTCATCCCTGCCAAATCTCTTTCCAAATTACTTTGACCAACTCCTCTCTCATACCCTTTACTCTACTGAAATATTACTACATCAGACTTTACTTCCTATCAAATTTCAAATTGAACTCAGTCATATTGTGATCACTGTCTCCTCAGGGTTCCTTTACCTTCAACTCCCTCATTACCTCCAGTTCATAACCTAACACCTAATCAAGTATAGCTGATCTCCGAATAGGCTCAGCAACAAACTAGTCTTAAAAAGCCATTTTGTACGGATTCAGCAAACTCACTCTCTTGAGATCCATTGCCAACCTGATTTTCCCAATCGACCTGCATGTTGAAATCTCCCATGACTACCATAACATCGCCCTTTTGGTACGCCTTTTCTATTTCCCATTGTAATCTGTGGTCCACATCCCAGCTACTGCTAGGAGGCCTGTATACTGTATAACTGCCTATATGCATCCTTACAGGAAGGTTTACTGGAACTATTGTTATTATAGGCATCCGGTAGTCTCCTGCGACCATGGATTTGCACCTTGAAAGGTTTCCAGGGCGCAGGCGTGGGCAAGGTTGTATGGAAGGCTGGCAGTTGCCCATGCTGCAAGTCTCCCCTCTCCAAGCCACCGATGTTGTCCAAGGAAAGGGCACTAGAGCTGATACAGCTTGGCACCGGTGTCATCGCAGGGGCCTTGCTCAAGGACACAACACACAGACTCAGCTGAGGCTCGAACTAGTGACCTTCAGATCACTAGACCAACGTCTTAACTACTTGGCCACGCGCCAACACCAGCAACACGAGCTGGAACTATTGGGGAGTACCTAAACTAAATGACAGGGAGATGGGAACCTGAGTGATAGGGCTGTGATAGGAACAAGCAGAGGCAGTGTGTAGAGAGACAGCCAAGAAGGTCAGGCAGAATTGCGTCATAGTCTCAGAGTCATAGAGAACTAGAGCACAGAACAGACTCCCTGGCACATCTAGACAATGCTGAACCATTTAAAGTGCCTCTGACCTTTGGCATGTGCTGGGACCATAGCCCTCCCTAATCCTTCCATCCACGTACCTGAGCAAACTTCTCTTAAATGTTGAAATCAAAATTGTGTCCACCAGTTGCACTGGCAGCTCGTGCCACACTCACCACCCTGAGTTTTCCCTCATGTTCCCCTTAAACATTTCACCTTTCACCCTTAACCCTAGTTATAGTTATAGTCTTACCCCACCTCAGTGGAAAAAGCCTGCTTACATTTCCCCTATCTATACCCCTGATAATTTTGTATACCTCGATCAAATCTCCCGTCAATATTTTACATTCTAGGGAATAAAACTCTAATCTATTTAATCTTTCCTTATAACAGATTTTCCTCAAGTCCTGTTAACATACTTGTAAATTTTCTCTACACTCTTTTAACCTTGTTTATATCTTTCCTTTAGGTAGGTGACCAAAACTACACACAATACTCCAAATTAGTAATATCTTATACAACTTCAGCATAGCATCCTAATTCCTGTACTCAATACTTCCATCTATGAAGGCCGATGTGCCAGAAGCTTTCTTTATGAATCTCTCTACCTGTGACGCCACTTTCAATCAATTACGTACCTGTATTCTCAGATCCCTTTGTTCTACCACACTCCTCAGTGCCCTACCACTCATTTTATATGACCTACCCTGGTTGGTCTTCCTAAATTGCAACACTTCACGCTTGTTTGCGTTCAATTCCATCTGTCATTTTTCAGCCCAATTGTTCAGCTGGTCCAGATTTTGCTACAAGCATTGATAATCTTCCTCATCCAATCTTGATGTCATCTGCTAATTTGCTGATCCAGATCATTGATACAGATGACAAACAACAACAGACCCAGCACCGATCCCTGCGGCACTGCACTAGTCACAACCTCCAGTCAAACAGACAACTATCTACTACCGTTTTCTAGTTTCTCCCACAAAGCCAATGTCTAATCAAATATACTACCCTATCTTGAATGCCGGGTGACTGAATCTTCTTGGCCAACCTCCCATGTGAGGCATTGTCAAATGTCTTGCTGATGTCCATGTAGACAACATACACTGCCTTGTCTTCATCAAGTTTCCTGTTAAGAATGTTGAAAACGCTATAAGATTGGTTAGACATGACCTTCTACACACAGTCATAATGGCTATCCCTAATCAATCCCTCTCTATCCAATTACTCATGTATCCAGTCTCCTAGAATGCCTCCCAATAAATCTTCTCACTCCTGATCTCAGGCTCCCTGGCCTATCATTTCCTGTTTATTTTTAGAGACTTTCTTACACAAGCGAATAATATTAGTTATCCCCCAGTCCTCCAATACCTTATCTGTCACTAAGGATAATTTAAATATCTCTGCTAAGGCCTCAGTAATTGCTGCACTTGCACTAGGGTCCAGGGGAATACCTTATCAAGCCCTATAGATTTGTCCACACTGATTTGCCTCAAATCAGCAAACACCTCCTCCTCTGTAATTGGTATGGTGTCCTTAACCATACTGCCGCTTTGCCTCACTTCTATACATTCTGTGTCCATCTCTTGAGTATATACAGATGCAAAAAAATCCATTTAAGATCTCCCCCATCTCTTTTGCCTCCACACATAGACCACTCTGATCTTTCAGAGGACCAGTGCTGTCTGTGCTATAGAAGCCCTTAGGATTCTCCTCCACCTGATCTGTTCGAGCAACCTCATGCCTTTTTTTAGTCCTCCTGATTTCCTTCTTAAGTGTTTTCTTGCATTTCTTATACTCCCTGCAGGTACTAACCTGCCTATACCTGCTATGCACACCTCCTTCATTTTCTTAACCAGAGCCTCAATATCAATATCTCTCAAAAATCTAGGTTCCCTGAACACGTTATCCTTGCCTTTTATTCTTACAGCCATGATCTCAAATTTTTACGTTTGAAGGCCTGCCACTTCACAAGTACACCGTTGCCAGAAACAGCCTGTCCCAATCTGCACCTATCAGATCCTTTCTGACATCATCAAAATTGGCCTTTCTCCAATTTAGAATCACAACCTGAGGACCAGACCTATCATTTTCCATATTTACCTTGAAACTAATGGTATTATGATCACTAGATGCAAAGTGTTCCCCTACACAAACTTCTGTCACCAGCCCTGTCTCATTCACTAATAGGAGATCACTTATTACACACTCTCTCATTGAGACGTCTATGTACTGATTTAGGAAATTTTCTTGAACAGATTCAACAAATTCTATCCTATCTAGTCCATTTACAGTATTGGAGTCCCAGTTAATATGTGGAAAGTTAAAATCACCTACCATCATATTGTTATGCTGCTTGCAACATTCTGTGATCTCTCTACAAATTTATTCCTCTAAATCCCATGCACTGCTGTGTGGTCTATGATATAGCCCCTTTAACGTACTAATACCTTTTTTATTTCTCAGTTCCACCTAAAAATCCTCACAGAGGCTGTTGAGAGGGCAAAGTTGCTGTCAACAGGATGAGTTGCAATGTAAAGAGTGGACAAAATCAAAAAGGGTGAATACAAGACTGAAAGTGTTATATCTGAATGCATACAGTGTATGGAATAAGGTGATGAACCTGCAGCACAGTTGCAGATTGGTAGGTGTGATGTAGGCATCATGGAATCATGACTGAAAGATCATAGCTGAAAGCTTGCTGACCAAGGATACCCATTGTATTGAAAGGATAGGCAGGAAAGCGGTGTTGCTCTGTTGATAAAAATGAAATCAAATCATTAGAAAGAGGTAACATAGGGTCGGAAGGTGTTGAGTCATTATGGATAGAGCTATGCACTGCAAGGGTAAAAAGACCCTGATGGGTGTTGTATACAGACTCCCAAACAGTAGCAAGGATCTGGTCTACAGATTACAACTAGAGATAGAAAATGCATGTCAAAAGAGCAAGGTTACAATAATCATGGGGGATCTTTAATATGCAGGTAGATTGGGAAAATCAGGTTGGTGCTGGATTACAGGAGGGGGAGTTTCTGGAGCGCCTATGAGATGGTTGACTCCACTAGAGGATCAGCTATTCTGTATTGGGTGTTGTCCAATGAACCAGAATTGATTAGTGAGCTTAAGATAAAGAACCCTTCAGGAAAAATGATCATAATATGATCAAATTCACCCTGAAATTTGAGAAGGAGAAGCTAAAGTAAGATGTATCAGTATTACAGTGGAGTAAAGAGAAATACAGAGGCCTGAAAGAGGAGTTGGCGAGAATTGATTGGAAAAGAACACTGGTAGGGATGATGGCAGAGCAGCAATGGCTGGAATTTCTGGAAGCAATTCAGAAGCTCTGGATATATACATCCCAAAGAGGAAGAAGTATTCTAAAGGAAAGGTGACACAACCGTGGCTAACAAGAGAAGTCAAAGCCAACATAAAATCCAAAGAGAACATATAATAGAGCAAAAATTATTGGGAAGTTAGAAGATTGGGAAGCTTTTAAAAACCAGTAGAAGGCAACTAAAAAAAACTCATTAAGGTAAAGGTGGAATACAAAAGTAAACTAGACAATAATATTAAAGAGGATAATTCCATCATCCAAATCATTTACATTTAATGTGAAAAGAATCAGTTCCCAGCACTGACAAGAGAAAATCTGCAGACGCTGGAAATCCAAGCAACACTCACAAACTACTGGAATGGTGGAGTAAGGAACTGGGAAGTTGATTGTTGAAAGCAGTACAGGGCTGGAGAAGGGGGAATCTGATAGGAGACGACAGAAAGCCATGTAAGAAGGAAAAGATGGGGAAGAGCACAGAGAGAGGTGATAAGTATTTAAGGAGATAAGGTGAGAGACAGAAAAGGAGATGGGGAATGGTGAAGGAGGGGCGGGCATTACCGGAAATTTGAGAAATTGATGTTCATGCCATCAGGTTGGAGGCTACCCAGACCGAATATAAGGTGTTGCTTCTCCAGTCTGAGTGTGGCCTCATCATGGCAGTAGAGGAGGCCATGGACAGACATGCCAGAATGGGAATGGTAAGTGTAATGGGAGAACCCCGAGCGCAGGAGCTCAGCAAAACACTTTGAGTGACAGCCAGACTCAGTCCAGAGACCTGATCACTGTGACTCCTCTGCTGGTTAATCCGCCCCAACAGTATTCAAACTTGTTGTTGAGCGAGGGGGCCACAGAGGTACTCTGCACTGGTTATTTAACCCTTTCACCTTCCTGGCTGTCTCCCAGTTTCCTGTGCCCTGCACCTTGAGTGTAACAACCTCTCTATTTGTCCTTTCAATCACCATTCAGCCTCCCAAATGTTCCGGAATTCAGTTCCAGCTCCAACTCTTAATGTGGAGTATTAGGAGCTGCAGTTGGGTACACTTCTTGGAGGTGAAGTCATCAGAGACACTAGAGGTCTCCCTCCCTTCCCACATTCCACAAGATGTATTGCACTGAAGAAGGGAGACAAAATTGAAAAGGGTGTTGGAATCAGGATTGAAGGTTTCATATTAGAATGCATACAGCATACCAAATAAATAGATGATCTTGTTGCATAATTAGAGATAGACAAGTATAACGTTATGGACATCACTGAGTCGTGGCTGAAAGAACATCCAAAGATAACACATTGTATCAAAAGAACAGGCAGGCAGAGGAAGTGGGCTGGCTCCTTTGATAAAACATTAAATCAAATCTTTGGAAAGAGGGAGCCTTCTCTGATTGGTTGCCTGTGACAGGAGGTGTTGCAGAGGAGTCAATGCTGGGACAATTTCTTTTTATGTTGCATGTCAATGGTTTGGATGATGGGATTGATGGCTTTGTGGCCAAGTTTGTGGGCAATACAAAGATAGATGAGAAAGCACAGAAGCTGCAGAAGGACTTGGACGGATTAGGGAATGGTCAAAGAAAAGGCAAATAGAATACAATGTCGGGAAGTGTATGGTCATGCAGTTTTGTAGAAGCAATAAAAGCATAGATTATTGTCTAAACAGGGATTAAATTAAAAATGAGTAAGTTGCAAATGAACTTGGGAGTCCTTGTGCAGGAATCCCTAAAGGTTAACTTCTAGGATGAATCGTTGGTGAGGAATGCAATTGCAATGTTAGCATTAATTTTGAGAGGACTAGAATATAAAAACAAGGATGTAGAATTGAAGCTTTATAAGGCACCAGTGAGGCCTCACATAGAGTATTGTGAGCAGTTTTGGGCCCCTTATTTCAGAAAGAGTGTGCTGATTTTGGAGAGGGTTCAAAGGAGGTTCACAAGAATGATTCCAGGAATGAAAGGTTTATTGTATGAGAAGTGATTGATGGCTCTGAGCCTTTACTCGCTGGAATTTGGAAGAATGAGGAAGGATCTCATTCAAACCTATCAAATGTTCAAAGCCCTAGACAGAGTAGATGTTGAATGGAGATAATTCAGAATTTCTTTAGCCAGAAGGTGGTTAATCTGTGGAATTCATTGCTGTGGCGGTCTGGTTACTGGATGTATCTAAGGCAGATGTTGATACATTTTTGATTATCCAGGGCATGAAAAGTTACAGAAAGAATGCAGGAGAATGGGATTGAGAGGGAAATGGATCAACCATGATGAAATGGCAGAGCAGACAATGGGCTGAATAGTTTAATTCGGCTCCTATGTCTTAAAGTCTTTTGGCATCCTCCTCTGCACCCTCTCTAAAGCTTCTACATCCTTTCTATAATGAGGCAACAAGATCTGAACACAATATTCTGAGAGTGGTCTAACCAGAGTTTTATAGAGCTGCAATATTATCTTGTGGCTTTTGAACTCAATCACCCAGCTAATGAAGGCCAACACACCATACACCTTCTTAACCACCCTGTCAACATGCGCTGCAGCCTTGAGGGATCAATAGATATGGACCCCTAAATCCCTCTGTTCCTCCACACTGTCAAGAATCCTGCTATTAATCCTGTATTCTACCTTCAAATTCAACCTTTCAAGGTGAATCAAAGTGAATCTTCTGGATTGAACTCCATCTTAGAAAGATGCAGCAGGGAAACAGGCACTCCAGCCCATTGATTCCACAGTGACTATCATTCATTATTCCCAACTTTTTACTTTCTCAACTCCCCTCAGACGTTACCATACATGGCACTTTACGTGGTCAATGGACATACTATCTTGCTCATCTTTAGTATGTGGAAGGAAACAGGTGTGTCCAAGGAAAATGTGACAGAAACCAAGGTCAGGATTGAAGATGGGTCTCTGGCGCAGTAAAACAGCAGCAGTAATAGCTTCAACACTGTGCCTCCCAGGGATAATGCCAACACCTGCTCAGATGAATTCTGTATGTCTGAATGAAATCATCTCTCATTCTTCTAAACTCAAGTGAGTACAAATGTTGTCTTCCCAATCTCTCGTCAAACAACAAACACACCATCCCTGGAACTAATATTGTAAACTCCTGCTGCATTTCCTTTATCATAGGTACAGTATATCCTTCTTTGGATGGAGAGACTAGACCTGGACAAAATATTTCAGGTGTGGTTACATTAAGGCTCCACATGAATAGAGGAAGATACTTTATTCTTGTTCTCAAATTCTTTTGCACTGAAGGCCTATGTACATTCCCAAATTTGTACTATAATTGCATGTTAACATGCTATTCATTGATCTGTGTACAAGGATGCACAGGTATCTGAATACTTTGAATACTAGCATCCTTCAACCTTTCACCATTCAAACATATTCCTATTGTCTCTATTTTTCATCAAACTCACACGTTCCACATTATTTTCCATCTGATCAGCCTTTCCCTCTCACTGAACCTGTTTATATCCCTACCATGCCTCTCCACTCTTCACAGTCCATATTGTCCTTTAGCTCTTCATGATAGAAAAGTTGAATATATTGCATAATCTTACAGTTCTGATTGAAAAGTTCCAGAACCTGGGCCCAGAAAACCACAGTCTGTACAAATCAGAAACAACATCTCCTCCTTGCTGACAGTCAACACTGGCACACCTCAGTAGGCTACTGCTCTACTCTCTACATCCATGACTGTGTGGCTAGGCACAGCTCAAATGCCAACTGTAAATTTGCTGACGATACAACTACTGTTAGCAGAATTTCAGATGAATCGGAATTTCTACTGCCAGAAGGTGGTGAATCTGTGGAATTCATTGCCACAGGCAGCTGTGGAGGCCAGATCACTGGGTGTACCTAGTGATACGTTCTTGATAAGCCAGGGCATGAAGGGTTACGGAAAGAATGCAGGCGATTGAGGCTGAGGGGTAAATGGATCAGCCATAATGAAACGGCGGAGCAGATCGATGGGCTGAATAGCTTAATTCTGCTCCTAAAGAACTGTTTGTGGACTTCAGAAAGGGTAAGATGAAGGAACAGACACCACTCATCATAAAGGTTTAGAAGTGGAAAGAGTGAACAATTTCAAGTTTCTGGGTGTCAATATCTCTGAGGATCTAACCTGGACACAACATATCAATACAGTTATAAACAAGCCACAACAGTGGCTATATTTTATTAGGAACATAGAACATAGAAATCTATAGCACTTTACAGGCCCTTCGGCCCACAATGTTGTGCCGACCATGTAACCTAAAGACTGCCTAGAATTTCCCTCGCGCATCGCCCTCTATTGTTCTAAGCTAGGAGTTTGAGAAGATTTGATATGTCAGTTTCACCATGAGCACTAGCTTCCATAGTTTCCAGGACATCTTCAAAACAGTGGCAATCATCATTAAGGACCCCCATCATACAGGTCACGCCTTGCTCTTATTATCACCTGCCACAGAGATTTCAGCCATCATTTTGGCCAATCAGATAGGCTCCAAATGATCTGACCAATGGGATCAACATGCATGAATCAATCAGCACACTGTAACACCTTCACCATCGGGGGTTGTAACCAGGCCAGCTTGAAAAAGCCACTTAATAATTAGAATCAAAATCAGGTTTATTATCACTGGCATGTGTCCATATAACCATATAACAATTATAGCATGGAAACAGGCCATCTCGGCCCTTCTAGTCCGTGCCAAACTCTTACTCTCATCTAGTCCCACCAACCTGCACTCAGCCCATAACCCTCCATTCCCTTCCTGTCCATATAGCTATCCAATTTAACTTTAAATGACAACATTGAACCTGCCTCAACTACTTTTGCTGGAAGCTCGTTCCAAACAGCTACCGTTCTCTGAGTAAAGAAGTTCCCCCTAAACTTTTGCCCTTGATTAGTCAGGGCATGAAGATTGTCGTTAAATTTTGTTAACTTAACAGTTCAATGAAATACATGACAATAATGGAACAGAAAAATTCAGTTATATATAGTTAGATATAAATGTATATAGTTAGATATTAAAAAGTGTAAAACAGAAATAAAATTTAAAAAGTGAGGTAGTGTTCGTGGATTCACTGTCCATTTAGGGATCGGATCGCAGAGGGGAAGAAGCTGTTACTGAATTGATGAGTGTGTGTCTTCAGGCTTCAGTACCCTCTTCCTGATGGTAACGAGAGCATGTCCTGGGTGATGGGGTCCTTAACAGGGGGCTCCACCTTTCAGAGTCACTGCTCCTTGAAGATGTACAGAGGCTAGTACCGAAGATAGAGCTAATTTTACAACGTTCTGTAGCTTTTTGTGGTCCTGTGCAGTGGCCCCTCCCCCCATACTGACAGAATGCTCTCCATGGTATATCCATAGAGGTTTTTTTTTGAGTGTCTTAGCTGACAAACCAAGTCTCTTTAAACTCTAAATGAAATATAGCTGCTGTCAACTTGCTGGTATATCTTACTCTCGTAACCCTCTCATCTCCATATCTCCATCTGAGATTCGACCAACAGTGGTTGTATCATCAGCAAATTTAATAGATAGCATTTGAGCTATACCTTGCCACACAATTATGTATATAGAGGGAGTAAAGCAGTGGGCTAAGCACACATCCCTGAGGTGAGCCACAATAGGTCAAAGGCAGACGCAATCTCAATGGCTCTTCAGATGGCCATGAATCACAGGGATAGCACAAACGCCTACGTCGAAGTGCTGTTTCACAGATGCTGCTTTCACAGGGACAGCAAAAACATCGAGGTCAAATGCTGTTTCACAGAAGCTGCTATTACAGGTACAGCACAAACGCCTTGTCATAAGGTGGGTGGCGTTGATGAGCGGACCCAAATGCAAGACACAGACACCGAAGTACTAGGAACAGGACTTGACTAAAGAGCAGGGACAAGAACACAGACTTGGGCTAGGACATTCGCTAGGCAAGCGGGACCAGGACAAGGAACCATAGAACCATAGAACCATAGAAACTACAGCACAGAAACAGGCCTTTTGGCCCTTCTTGGCTGTGCCGAACCATTTTCTGCCTAGTCCCACTGACCTGCACACGAACCATATCCCTCCATACACCTCCCATCCATGTATCTGTCCAACTTATTCTTAAATGTTAAAAAAGAACCCGCATTTACCACCTCGTCTGGCAGCACATTCCATACTCCCACCACTCTCTGTGTGAAGAAGCCCCCACTAATGTTCCCTTTAAACTTTTCTCCCCTCACCCTTAACCCATGTCCTCTGGTTTTTTTCTCCCCTTGCCTCAGTGGAAAAAGCCTGCTTGCATTCACTCTATCTATACCCATCATAATTTTATATACCTCTATCAAATCTCCCCTCATTCTTCTACGCTCCAGGGAATAAAGTCCTAACCTATTCAACCTTTCTCTGTAACTGAGTTTCTCAAGTCCCAGCAACATCATTGTAAACCTTCTCTGCACTCTTTCAACCTTATTTATAACCTTCCTGTAATTTGGTGACCAAAACTGAACACAATACTCCAGATTCGGCCTCACCAATGCCTTATACAACCTCATCATAACATTCCAGCTCTTATACTCAATACTTCGATTAATAAAGGCCAATGTACCAAAAGCTCTCTTTATGACCCTATCTAACCTGTGACGCCACTTTTAGGGAATTTTGTATCTGTATTCCCAGATCCCTCTGTTCCACTGCACTCCTCAGTGCCTTACCATTAACCCTGTATGTTCTACCTTGGTTTGTCCTTCCAACGTGCAATACCTCACACTTGTCTGTACTAAACTCCATCTGCCATTTTTCAGCCCATTTTTCCAGCTGGTCCAAGTCCCTCTGCAGGCTCTGAAAACCTTCCTCGCTGTCTACTACACCTCCAATCTTTGCATCATCAGCAAATTTGCTGATCCAATTTACCACATTATCATCCAGATCATTGATATAGATGACAAATAACAATGGACCCAGCACTGATCCCTGTGGCACATCACTGGTCACAGGAACTGGGAACTAGGAACCTGGGCTTGGACTCCGAGACGGAGACTGGACAAGGACCTAGAATCTGGGTCTTGACTCGGGCTCGGACCCCAGAACTAGGCAAGGATATGACGTGGCTACTGGACTGGACATGGCTTGGGTTCTTTGAGGCGAGGACATGATGAGGCTTGGGTTCTTCGAGGTGAGGACATGACGAGGCTTGGGTTCAGACTCCGAGCCAGAGACTGGACAGGGATCCCGAACCTGGGTCTTGACTCGGGCTTGGACTCCGGAACTAGGCGGAGACATGACGTGGTCTTGGGAGACAGGGCTAGGCGAGGCTACAGGACAGAACGAGAGACTCCTGGGCAAGACAAGACAACTCCAGTACAGGACGACGGAACTCCAGCACAGGACGAAGCACATGGACAGGATGAGAACACGAAGCCTTGAGTTGGTACTTAGGAACAGCCGAGCCTTGGACTTGGGATGACAGGAACCTCAGATCATTGGACTTGGGACGATAAGAATGCAGAACACAGAGCCTTGATCTTGGGGAGGACAGGAGCACAGAGCCTTGGTCTAGAGCACAGGAACACAGAGCCGGGACACCTCCTTGGAACAGGACTTAGAGCTGGGACTCGTACATGGAACACAGAGCCAGGACCCCTCCTTGGGAACAGGACTTCGGACCAGGGCTCTACACAGAATGCTGAACATGATGAGATGGTTCCCAACACCAGGTAGCAGCAAACGGTCAGACCTACCTAGCGAAGGCGTGGACACAGAGACAATTTCTTATCTTGACACAGCAAGGCTCCGATCTCGCTCCGGTGGTAGCATTTGACAAAGTTGCAGGCAAGGCTCCAGACACAGGTTGCAGGGCAAGGCTCCAGAAGGAAGGAGAAGGGAAGGGAACAGTACAGCTTCAGGGTAACAGCAAAGATGGCCTGGCTTACCCAATGGAGGCAAGGACAGGAAGGGACAGATCCAACCGTAGCTTAACAACAAAGAAGGCCTGACTTACCCCACAGAGGTGAGGACAGGATACTGACAAGACAAACCAGCAACCACACTCGAACCCAGGGCCACCTATACTCCCAGCCCCAAGACGACCATCGGGTGCTTATGATTAAGGCCAACTGAAATAAGGGACAGCCAGAAGTCCCGGAGTCTGGAGTCCACGAACCGGATCGTGAGCCGGAACACGGACTTCACGGACCGGACCATGACAGTATTCCCCCCCCCCCCCCTCTATGGAAGCCTCTGGGCGACCGAACAGGCTCTTCAGGACCAATGACGACCTGGGCGGGTGCGGGGGGTATACAACCAGGAGGAAACTCAGGATGACGAGAGTTAGACGGCAGTGTCTGTGTTGCTGGGTCCATGTATGGCTGGTACATTCTGTCATACGGGGGGGCACTGGTGAGCAGACCCAAATGCAAGACACAGACAGTGAAGGACTACGAAGAGGACTTGACTAGAGAGCTGGGACAATAACACAGACTTGGGCTAGGATATTGGCTAGGCAAGCAGGACCTGGACAAGGAACTGGGAACTAGGAGCCTGGACTTGGACTCTGAGCCAGAGACTGGACAAGGACCCAGAATCTGGGTCTTGACTCGGGCTCGGATCCCAGAACTAGGCGAGGATATGGCGTGGCTACAGGACTGGACATGGCTTGGGTTCTTCATGGCTTGGATTCTGAGAGGTGAGGACATGACGAGGCTTGGATTCTTCGAGGCAAGGACGTGACGAGGCTTGGGTTCTTCGAGGCGAGGACATGGCGAGCTTTGGGTTCAGACTCCGAGCCAGAGACTGGACAAGGACTCAGAACCTGGGTCTTGACTTGGGCTCGGACTCTGGAACTAGGCGAAGTAAGGACGTGGGCTTGGAAGACAGGACTAGGCGAGGCTACAGGACAGAACGAGAGACTCCTGGGCAAGACGAGGGAACTCTTGCACAGGACAAGGCACATGGACAGGACGAGAACACGAAAGGTAACAAAGTTGTTTGCTCCATTAAGGATAAACAGAGAGTAGGAGGTGGAGAGTTTCTTAAATGCATCTATTTTAATGCTAGGAGCATTGTACGAAAGGTGAATGAGCTTAGAGCATGGATTGATAGCCGGAAATATGATGTTGTAGCTATTAGTGAAACGTGGTTGCAGGAGGGGTGTGATTGGCAACTAAATATTCCAGGATTTCGTTGCTTCAGGTATGATAGAATAGGAGGGGCAAGAGGGGGAGGTGTTGCATTGCTTGTCAGAGAAAATATAACGGCAGTGCTCTGCCAGGATAGATTAGTGGACTTGTCTAGAGAGGCTATTTGGGTGGAATTGAGGAATAGGAAAAGTGTAGTGATGCTTATAGGGGTGTATTATAGACCACCTAATGGGGACCGAGAACTGGAGGAGCAAATTTGCAAGGAGATAACAGATATTTGTAGTAAGCACAAGGTTGTGATTGTGGGAGATTTTAATTTTCCACACACAGACTGGGAAGCCAGTAAAAAGGGCTGGGTGGTTTGGAGTTTGTCAAATGTGTGCAAGATAGTTTTTTGCGGCAATACATAGAGGTACCAACTAGAGAAGGGGCAGTGTTGGATCTCCTGTTAGGGAACGAGATAGGGCAGGTGACAGAGGTATGTGTTGGGGAGCACTTTGGGTCCAGTGATCACAATACCATTAGTTTCAATATAAATATGGAGAAGGATAGGACTGGACCTCGGATTGAGATTTTTGATTGGAGAAAGGCTAACTTTGAGGAGATGAGAAAGGATTTAGAAGGAGTGGATTGGGACAATTTGTTTTATGGGAAGGATGTAATAGAGAAATGGAGGTCATTTAAAGGTGAAATTCTGAGGGTGCAGGATCTTTGTGTTCCTGTTAGGTTGAAAGGAAACGTTAAAAGTTTGAGAGAGCCATGGTTTTCAAGGGATATTGGAAACTTGGTTCGGAAAAAGAGAGGGATCTTCAATAAATATAGGCAGCTTGGAGCTAATGAGGAGCATGAGGAAAATAAAGAATGTAAAAAGAATCTTAAGAAAGAAATTAGAAAAACTAAAAGAAGATATGAGGCTGCTTTGGCAAGTAAGATGAAAATAAATCCAAAGGGTTTCTACAGTTATGTTAATAGCAAAAGGATAGTGAGGGATAAAATTAATCCCTTAGGGAATCAGAGTGGACGGCTATGTGCGGAGCCAAAAGAGATGGGGGAGATTTTGAACAATTTCTTTTCTTTGGAATTCACTAAGGAGAAGGATATTGAATGTGTAAGGTAAGGGAAACAAGAAGGGTAGTTATGGAAAGTATGACAATTAAAGAAGAGGATGTACTTGTGCTTTTAAGGAATATAAAAGTGGGTAAGTCTCCAGGTCCAGACAAGATATTCCCTAGGACCTTGAGGGAAGTTAGTGTGGAAATAGGGGCTCGGACAGAAATATTTCAAATGTCATTAGAAGCGGGGATGGTGCCAAAGGATTGTCGTATTGCTAATGTTGTCCCATTGTTTAAAAAGGGTTCTAAGAGTAAACCTAGCAATTATCAGCCTGTGAGTTTGACGTCAGTGGCGGGTAAATTGATGGAAATTATTCTTAGAGATGGTATATATAATTATCTGGATACACAGGGTCTGATTAGGAACAGTCAACATGGATTTGTGCGTGGAAGATCACGTTTGACAAATCTTACTGAATTTTTTGATGAGGTTACTAAGAAAGTTGATGAGGGTAATGTGGTGGACGTTATCTATATGGACTTCAGTAAGGCCTTTGACAAGGTTCCACAAGGAAGGTTAGTTGGGAAGGTTCAATTGTTAGGCATTAATATTGAAGTAGTAAAATGGTTTCAGCAGTGGCTAAATGGGAGAGTGGTGGTGGATAACCGTGTGCCAGATTGGATTTAGGGATAATGGTGCATAGTTCCCTGAAGTTGGAATCTCATGTGGATAAGGTGGTAAAGAAAGCTTTTGGTATGCTGGCCTTTATTAATCAGAGCATTGAGTATAGGAGTTGGGATGTAATGTTGAAATTGTATAAGGCATTGGTAAGGCCAAATTTGGAGTATTGTGTACAGTTCTGGTCACCGAATTATAGGAAAGATGTTAATAAAATTGAGAAAGTACAGAGGAGGTTTACTAAAATGTTGCCTGGGTTTCATCTCCTAAGTTACAGAGAAAGGTTGAACAAGTTAGGTCTTCATTCTTTGGAGTGTAGAAGGTTGAGGGGGACTTGACAGAGGTGTTTAAAATTATGAGAGGGATTGATAGAGTTGACATGGATAGGCTTTTTCCATTGAGAATGGGGAAGATTCAAACAAGAGGACATGAGTTGAGAGTTAAAGGGCAAAAGTTTAGGGGTAACATGAGGGGGAACTTCTTCTTACTCAGAGAGTGGTAGCTGTGTGGAACAAGCTTCCAGTAGAAGTGGTTGAGGCAGGTTCGATGTTGTAGTTTAAAGTTAAATTGGATAGATATATGGACAGGAAAGGAATGGAGGGTTATGGGCTGAGTGCAGGTCGGTGGGACTAGGTGAGAGTAAGAGTTCGGCATGGACTAGAAGGGCCGAGATGGCCTGTTTCCGTGCTGTAATTGCTATATGGTTATATGAAGGCGTTTGACAGAGTTGAATGGAAATATTTATTCAATGTGCTTGAAAGATTCAACTTTTGCTCCAAATTTATTTCTTGAATTGAATTGATATCTCATTCACCTTTGGCTTCTGTAGTTACCAATAATCAGAGATACCCCTTTTTTAGCCTTTTCAGAGGTACTAGACAGGGTTGTCCGTTGAGTCCTTTGTTATTTGATATAGCTTTGGAACCCTTGGCAATTGCCTTTTGTGATTCATCCAATATATTTGGAATTATTCGTGGGAAGGAGACGCTTGAGTTATCATTGTATGCAGATGACTTGTTACTATATATCTCTAACCCAGAGAAATCCATCCTAGCAGTTTTATCACTGCTAGCTCAGTTTAGTAGTTTTTCTGGTTATAAACTAAATCTTAATAAGAGTGAGCTTCGTCCATTAAATATGCAAGTTCCAATTTACAGACAATTACCGTTTGAATTAATTACTGATTATTTCACTTATTTGGGTGTCAATATTACTAAAAATTATAAAGATCTATTTAAAGTTAACTTTCTACCCTTAAATGACCATGTTAAACAATTGTTTACTGAATGGTCCCCACTGTCCCTATCATTGATTGGTCAAATTAATGCTATTAAAATGACTGTTTTACCTAAATTTCTGTATTTATTTCAAATGGTACCAATTTTTATCTCTAAATCCTTCCTTGATATTATTGATTCTAAAATTTCTTCATATCTATGGCAGAATAAAAATCCTAGATTGAGTAAGAAATATCTACAGAAATCCAAAAAGGACAGTGGTTTAGCATTACTGAATTTTAGATTTTATTATTGGGCAATTAATATCCGATATTTAATGTTTTGGAGGCAAGATTGGGATGAAACTCATTGTCCACGATGGGTGAACTTGGAGGGTGAGACTGTGCAGTGGTTCTCATTAGTTTCTATTTTAGGACCTTCGCTCCCCTTTGCATTAACCAAACTGAATAAACAAATAATTAATTCAATAATTAAACAAAATATGAATATGGCTTCAATTTCACAATTTTTTTGGATTGAACGAATTTATTTTATCTAGTCCTATTATATCTAATTTTTTCTTTCAAACTTCTAGAATTGATCAAGCTTTTTCCTTATGGAAAACAAGGGGAATAGCATGCTTTCGTGATTTATCCATGGATAATTGTTTCATGTCATTTGAACAATTATCTAATAAATATAATTTGCGTAGTACACATTTTTTTTTACATTAGATTAGATTATGAGGACACACAGTCCTCTTTTATTGCCATTTAGTAATGCATATGTTAAGAAATGATATAATATTCCTCCAGTGTGATATCACAAAAACACAGGACAGACCAAGACTGAAAAACTGACAAAAACCACATAATTATAACATATAGTTACAACAGTGCAAGCAATACCATAACTTGATGAAGAACAGGCCATGGGCACGGTAAAAAATGTTCAAAGTCTCTCAAAGGTCCCACATCTCACGCAGACGGGAAAAGGAAGAAAACTCTTCCTCCCGACTCTGAGTCCGTCCGAAAACTTCGAGTCTCTGACCAGCCCTCTGACACCGAGCAACGAGCACCATCTCTGCTGAGTGCTTCGACTCCGGCTCCTGCTGCCAGCAGCAGGCAAAGCCGAGGATTTTGGGGCCTTCCCTCTGGAGATTCTCAATCGCACAGTAGCAGCGGCAGCGAACCGGGCATTTCAGAGGTTTCTGCAGACGTTCCTCTGTGCTTCTCATGGCTGTCTCCATCAAATCAGAATTGTGCACGGTACCCTATTTAACAGATATGATATCATTTCACCAGAGAGCTGCAAGCGCTGTGTCGCGCCGCCATCTTCTCCTCCCGCCTTTTCTGATATCTGTAGATTAGAAGTTTTTGAATGGTATTTTACCTAACTTTCCAATATTTCACCCAACTAATATTACAGAAAAAATTTTAGGTTTAAATCCCTATCAGAAGTACGAAAATACATCTAGGTAAATCTGATAAAATAAAAAATGAATGGGAAAGAGAACTTCAGGTATCTTTACCTATAGAGAAATGGGAGAAAATTCTTCAACTAGTTAATACTTCCTCGATGTGTGCTGGACATACACTGATACAATTTAAAATAGTCCATAGGGCTCATATGTCTAAGGATAAATTAGTTTGTTTTTACCGACATATAAATCCTGTGTGTGACAGATGTAATTCTGAGGTGGCCTCTCTGACACATATGTTTTGGTCTTGCCCTCTTTTAGATAAATATTGGAAAGATATTTTTGATATTATTTCAACAGTTTTGCATATTAATTTTAAACCTCACCTTATTACTATAATTTTTGGATTACCAGTGACAGATGTTGGTTATTTATCCTTCTCAGCTTGCCCTTTGATTGCATTTGTTACACTAATAGCTAAAAGATCCATCTTACTTAAATGGAAAGATTCTGATCCTCCTACTACTTTTCAATGGTTTTCTCAAACTATATTATGTTTAAACCTGGAAAAAACTAGGTGTGGTATGGTTGATTTTCAGTTAAATATGAAGAAACCTGGAGACCGTTTATTCAACATTTTCATATGATGTAAGTTGTCCCTTTCAGAACCTTTTCTTTTTTAATAATCTTTTTTTATCTATGGAGGAGCGGAGTTAATGACAAATAATGTTCTCATCTGAAGGAATAGGACATCCCAGTTTTGTTTTTCTTTGTTTTTTTTTAGTTTAGGGGTTCTTTATAAAATTCTTTTTTCATGTTCAATTACTTAGAGATTGGGAGGCTTGAATTATACATTTTACTCGAATTATGCTTGTATATTTTAACCATTATCAATGTTATACCGATCTCTTTGTATCATTAATATCGTTATGTATATTAATCTGAAACAATAAAAAGATTGAAAAAGGAAAAGAACATGAAGCCTTGACTTGGTACTCAGGAACAGCCGAGCCTTGGACTTGGGATGACAGGAACGCAGAACACAGAACCTTGGTCTTGGGGAGGGCAGGAACACAGAGCCTTGGTCGAGAGCACGGGAACACAGAGCCTTGGACTTGAGAGACAGGAACACAGGGACATGGAACACAGAGCCGGGATGCCTCCCTGGAACAGGACCTGGGGCCAGGGCTCTACACAGAATGCTGAACACGACAAGACAGTTCCCAACACTAGGTAACGGCAAAAGGCCGGACCTACCTAGCGAAGGCGTGGACACAGAGATGGTTCCAAGTCACCAATAGACAGTTCCTTATCTTAACACAGCAAGGCTCTGGTCTTGCTTTGGTGGTAGAACTTGACAAGGTTGCAAGCAAGGCTTCAGAAGGAAGGGGAAGGGAAGGGAACAGTCTAGCCTCAGGGTAACAGCAAAGACAGCCTGACTTACCCAACGGAGGCAAGGACTGGAAGGGACAGATCCAACCACGGGGTGACAGCCTGACTTACCCCATGGAGGCAAGGACAGGATACTGACAAGACAAACCAGCAACCACGCTTCTTCTTCTTCTTGTGTTGTTTTATGGTGGTTGGCAAACCAGCTTTAAGGTGCTTTACCGCCAACCTGCTAGACTGGAGTGTGGATCGTTAGATAAACAGGAGAAGAGAAAAGAATTGCATTCCCTATATTCTATATAATAAACCGGAGACTTCCAAATACTTCATGATATGGATCTGTATTCCTCTTGATTTCCCACTTAAAATGTCTTCTATACCCACATCAGTTTTTTTTTGTTTATTTTAAGTGCTCCCATCATCTTCACTCTTTCTTTTTGACACTTCTGACATTTTATCAAAACATGTTCAACTGTTTCTGGTTGATTACAGTATTCACACAACCCAGTTGGATGTTTCCCTATTCTGTGTAATGTGCAATTAAGATTAGTGTGTCCAATTCTCAAACGACTGATGATCACTTCTGTCTTTCCATATCCACTCGATAATCTTTTGTATCTGACTTGCCTCTGTATTTTGTACAGTTGTCTCCCTGTTTCACTCTCATCCCAATGCTTCTGCCATGTCTCCTCAATACGTGTTTTAATAACGCTCTTGACTTCCGCTTTGCTAAGAGAGATCTGGACCTCTATTATAGACGATTTGAGCGATTGTTTAGCTATACTGTCCACTTTTCATTACCCTCCACTCCACAATGAGCAGGAACCCAAAGAAAGCTGACTTCTACCCCGTTTTTGGTCAGTGTATATAACTTGCATAAAATCTCCAATAAAATATCCTGCCTACTTTCTGATTTTCTTGATTTGATCGAGGTTAATGCAGTTAATAACTGTCTGAACAGATTACAGCCTTTTTGATATTATTTTCTTCTATCCAAGATAATGCACTCAATACTGCCATTAATTCTGTTGTATACACTGATAAATGGTTTGATGTTCTTTTCCTGATACTAGTTTTGCACTGAGGACTGCAATACCCGTGTGGCCAGATCTATCCGTAAATATTACAAGTTCGTTTCTAAAATGAGAGTCTATATATTCTTGTACTATCAGTTTGATTCCATAGTTAGACTTCTTTTTAAAAGTTGTTGCCGGTTTCTATCTACTGTATGCATTGTAAAGAGCCATGGAGGAACATCAGATATTGGAACTGTAGGGCTATATTCCATTTTGTGGAGACCATATTTTTGTGCTGCTGCATCCCCGATCCATCCAAAGCTATTATAACTTGACTTATTATGTTCCCAGCAGTCTTTCAATATAGCTTGAGCTGGATGTGAGTAGTTATGTCCCATGATGTTAACCCAGTAATTTAGCATTAGCTTTATTCTTCTAAGTCTTCATGGCATTTCCCCCATTTCGATTTGAAGAGCTGGTATAGGTGATGTTCTGAATGCACCACTACATATCCTGAGGGCCTGAGCTTGCTCATCATCCAGCATTTTTAAATTACTTTCTGCAGCTGACATGTAAGCTACACTTCCATAATCCAATGTAGCCCTCATTAAAGCCTGATAAATATTTAATAGTGATATCCTGCTTGCACCCCAGTCCTGTCCGGCAAGACCCTTCAATAAGTTTTTTTTACATTTGTTTATAATTTTCTCGATTTGCTTTTTTCATGTAAGTTTCTCATCAAATAACAAACCAAGGAACCAAATTACCTTTACCTGCTCTAATTTTTGTTCATATAATTTCACAGAAACTGGTTTGTGACTTCTTGAGAAACATATCACTTACGACTTACTTGTAGACAATTTGAAACCCCATTTATTTGCCCACTCCTCCACTTTATTTATTGCATCTTGCATTTTCCTTTGTATATAAATTAAATTTCTTCCCCTCGCCCATAAAGCCCCATCATCTGCATATAAGAATTTCCCCACACTATGTTCAACTTACGCAAATATGTCATTTATCACTATGGAAAATAGTAATGGAATGCAGACACTACCTTGTGGTGTTCCGTTTTCAACCAAGTATGTCCTGGAGTACTCTGTTTCCACCTTGACTTGAATTGTTTGACCAAAAAGGAAGTCTCGAACCCAATTATATAATTTTCCTTCCACCCCTAGTTCTTTCAATTTAATTAACACTCCCTCTTTCCAGAGCATATTGTATGCCTTTTCTACATCAAAAAATACCACCAGGACTATTTCTTTATTTGTTTGAGCCTTCCTAATTTCAGATTCCAAGCTAAGTATTGAATCTACTGTAGTTCTTCCTTTACGAAAACCGCTTTGGTAGGGAGAAATAAGATTTTTTTTTCTAGAAAGTATGTAAGCCTATCAGTGAAGTTAGTGCAATTGGTCTATGATTTGTTGGGTCTAATGAATCTTTACCAGTTTTAATATTGGAACAATAACAGAATGTTTCCATGCAGTTGGTAGTTTACTTATTTTCAATATTTTATTAAACAGTCTCTGTAGAACTAGAAGTGCACTTCTTGATAAATGCTTCAGCATTATACCCCATACTTGATCCTTCCCAGGAGAAGTTGGCCACACATTCATAATGTCTCTTTCTATTTCTGTTACGCTAATAGGTGTATCCAGCACTTCTTCTGATGTTGCTCTTTTGTCCGTAATTCCAGAATTTTGCTTAAGCCTCTCCTCCCTTTGCTGTCTAGCCTTGACCGTCAAATTCTCCAAGCTATGTACGTTTACAAAAGTTTTTGCAAATATTGCTGCTTTTTCTACATAGTTAATTGCCATTTTGTCCTTACTTTTTAGCACAGGAATCTCTTTACTACTTCTGATACCATTTATTTTCCTTATCATGCCCCATATTTTGGACAGTTGAGTTTCTCTTGCAATTTTGTTACAATACTGTCTCCAAAATGCTCGCTTTGCTTGTCTGATTGTTTTCCGAACTCCTGCTTGTGCTTTTATATTGTATTAATGTTTCTACCGAATGTTGTCTTTTTAACATTTTAAATGCTCACAATTCCACCATGGAACATTTTTCCTCTTTCCTGTACCTTTACTTTTCAGAATTATTTCTTCTGCTGAATTTGTAATTGCTGTGACAAATTTATCATTCATTTCTTCTAATATCTGATATATTTTCATCTAAAATCTTTCTGCATCTTACTTCACTTCCTTTTTGAAATATCTCCCACTCTACTTTATTTAGTTTCCACCTTGACACGCTAGATCCTATATTTTGTTCTATTTTAAACTGAATCTTTGTGAGTAAGGGATAATGATCACTTCCTACTGTAGTTTGTTTTAATACGGTCCATGTACTGATTCCTGCTAATTCTCTACTTACAAATGTTAAGTCTATTGCAGTTTCTGTGTTTTGGGATATATTATACCTTGTACCTTCTCCATTATTTATACATACCAGTTTTTCATCATCTAGAAATTCTTCTATCACTAATCCGTTTTCATCCACATTTTTACATCCCCATAGTGTACTGAGTCCATTGAAATCCCCACACCATATTATTTTCCCTTGCATCCTACCACCCACTTTATTTAATGTATCTTTGCTTAGTTTTCTATATGGATTATAATAATTTATTATTACCAAGCTTTTTCTGCCTATCCATATTTTGATTATTATTGATTCATACTTCTGCCCTATGTTGACTATATTATATCTTATCCCACTGGCTATAAATATTGCTACTCCTCCACCATTGCCATTGCTTCTGTCCCTCCTAATTGCTGTATATCCTTGTAAACCAAAATCTAATTGTGGTTTCAACCATGTTTCTTGTATGCATAGAATCTGAGGTTTTTCCTCAAGTTCTGATACATATTTCTTAAATTCTTGACCATTTGTGATAAGACTCCTTGCATTCCATTGCAATATATATACATATATTGCCATACTTTCAAAAAAAGAGATGGCTAGAGCTCTTAAAGATAGTGGAATCAAAGGTTATGGGGAACTGGATACTGATAGTGGATGATCAGCCATGATCATGGTGCTGGCTCGAAGGGCTGAATGGCCTACTCCTGCGCCTATTGTGCATTGTCTATTATTGCCATTAAGATCCAGCCTCCCCTGCCTGTGAACTGTTTGATCCTCCATTCAGCGTTTTTTCAACTGCTTCCCTGTAATACCAAGATATTTTTCTGCAGACTTGACTATAATTTTAATTTTTTGTTCTTTTGTCTGTTTGCGCTGAACAGTTAATTGCATCTCCCATAACCAGTACAAAATCTTTTCTATTCATTATTAGTGTGTCCTTATTTATCATATTACAGCCCTCACAGTTCAGCGGTTTATTACTCCCTGTATTTGTTTGCTTAGTAGCTTCCTCCTTTTCAGCAAAAGCTTTCACTGCCTTGGCGCAACTAATCCCTTGAGTTACTTTAACATATTGTATCTCAGCTGCCTTCTTGCTAATAATGCACTCGATAATGCCTCGATAAGCTGCACTGTGTTCCTCACCACAACTGCAACATTCCAGCCTAGCTCCTGCCTCACACTTCCCATATTCATGTTCTCCAGCGCATCTCCCACATCTTTGTTTCCCTCTGCAGACTGCCACAATATGCCCAAATTTCTGACATTTAAAACATTTTAAAGGCAGTGGTATATATATTCTGACCCCATAACGCATATACCCTAAATAAACTTAAGTCAAAATTAATCATCACCGATAAACTATCACACTTTTTTCCGTCTCTTGTAACTTTCAAACATTTGGCCTCAATAATTTTTGCTCCTTTTATGTTCTGTTTAATCTCATCCATAGTAACTTTTGCTGGTATCCCCAAAATAACTCCTCCAGTCCACTTTCTATTGTCAAGTATTGAGCATTGTACTTTTTTGCCATCTATTTTATTTAATCTTATCACTTTGTCTTGCTGACCACTATCCTGACAAATCACTAATAGCGATGTATTTCATAATACCTTGGCTCTTTTGACTTCACCTATAAGTTTGTTGATTACCTTCATCAAATGAATCAGGTTCCAATCCCCAAAAGATGCCCCATCTTCACTCAGTTTTATAACTGCTTGAATCTCATATTCTTTCCATTCTTTTGCTATCCTTTTTCAATCATCCTCGACCCCTCAGAATTTGACTGCTCATACCTCTGTTTTCCTTTCTTACTCTTTACCCTCCATTCCTCTTTCCCACTACCTTCCATCTCTAACTCACTTCCCAAATTTTCACTTCCTCCTGCCATCCTCCATCCATTCATAGTCTAGTTGCTTAGCCAACCACCAGCATCCTCCAAAACACCAGCAAAAATCCAAAGCAAAACACTGCAGGCAGAAATCCAGTCATCTCTCAAACTCCCACTCCCCTTAGAACTCCAACCCAGCAACCACACTCGAACCCAGGGACACTTACATTCCCAACCCCAAGACAAGCATCAGGTGCCTATGATTAAGCCCAACTGAAACAAGGGACAGCCGGAAGACCCGGAGTCTAGAGTCCACGGACCGGAACACAGACTACACGGACCGGACCATGACACGCCTATGTCAAGATGCTGTTTCATAGATGCTGCTATCAAGGGGACAGCACAAACGCCTATGTCAAGATGCTCTTATCACAGGGACAGCACAAACGCAGACATCAAGATGATGTTTTACAAATGCTGCTATCACAGACACAGACACAGACACAGTCAAGATGCTGTCACACAGATGCTGCTGTCACAAGGACAGCACAATCACCTATGTCAAGATGCTGTTTCAGATGGACAGTACAAATGCAACACTCACAACACACTGGAGGAACTCAGCATCCGTGGAAACGATCAGTCAACGTTTCGGGCCGGAACCCTTCGACAGGACTGAAGAGGGAAGGGGCAGTGGCCCTATAAAGAAGGTGGGGGGAGGGTGGGAAGGAGAAGGCTGGTAGATTCCAGGTGAAAAACCAGTAAGGGGAAAGACAAAGGGGTGGGGGAGAGGAAGCAGGGAGGGGATAGGCAGGACAGGTGAAGAAGGGGTAAGGGAAAACACAATGGGTAGTAAAAGGAGGCGGAACCATGAGGGAGGTGATAGGCAGCTGAGGGAGGGGGCAGAGTGAAATAGGGATAGAGGAAGGAAGGGGGAGGGAATTACCAGAGGTTGGAGAATTCAATGTTCATACCAAGGGGCTAGAGACTACCCAGACGGTATATGAGGTGTTGCTCCTCCAACTTGAGTTTAGCCTCATCATGGCAGTAGAGGAGGCCATGTATGGACATATCCAAATGGGAATATGAAGCAGAGTTGAAGTGGGTGGCAACCGGGAGATCCATTTTGTCACCCATAGTTCAGTCCCTCCCCACCTACATCCAGGATACATCCCATGCCCTCCACCTCTTCAATAACTTCCAGTTCTCCGGTCCTGACCGCTTCATTTTCACTATGGATGTCCAATCCTTATACACTTCCATTCCCCATAAAGACGGCCTCAAAGCCCTCCGCTACTTTCTGGACAGTAGACCTCACCAGTTCTCCACCACCACTACCCTCTTCTGGTTGGCGGAACTGGTACTCACACTTAATAACTTCTCTTTTGGTTCTTTCCACTTTCTTCAGACCAAGGGTATAGCTATGGGCACTCGCATGGGCCCCAGCTATGCCTGCCTCTTCGCGGGTTATGTGGAACAGTCTGTGCTCCAAACCTATTCTGGTACTGCTCCCCAACTTTTCCTTCGCTATATTGACGACTACATTGGTGCTGCTTCCTGCACCCATGCTGAGCTTGTCAATTACATCAACTTTATTTCAAACTTCAACCCAGCCCTTAAATTCACTTGGTCCATCTAGGACACTTCTCTCCCCTTTCTTGATCTCTCGGTCTCCATCTCTGGAAACAGACTGTCCATTGACATCTTCTACAAGCCCACTAACTCTCATAACTACCTCAACTATACCTCTTCCCACCCTGCAACATGCAAAAATGCCATTCCCTATTCCCAGTTCCTCCATCTCCGCTGCATCTGCTCCCATGATGAGGCTTTCCATTCTAGGACACCTCAAATGTCCTCTTTCACAGATGCTACTATCACAGGGACAGCACAAATGCCTATGTAAAAATGCTGTTTCATACATGCTGCTATCACAAGGTCAGCACAAACGCCTGTGTCAAGATGCTGTTTCACAGAACCTGCTGTCACACGGACAGCATAAACGACTATGTCATAATGTTGTTTCACAGATGCTGCTGTCACTGGGACAGCACAAACGTCAATGTCAAGGTCAAGATGCTGTTTTACAAATGCTGCTGTCACAGGGACAGCACAAACGCCAATGTCAAGATGCTGTTTTACAAATGCTGCTGTCACAGGGACAGCACAAACGCCAATGTCAAGATGCTGTTTTACAAATGCTGCTGTCACTGGGACAGCACAAACGTCAATGTCAAGAAATTGTTTCACAGAACCTGCTATCACAGGGACAGCACAAACGCAGATGTCAAGATGCTGTTTTACAAATGCTGCTGTCACTGGGACAGCACAAACGTCAATGTCAAGATGCTGTTTTACAAATGCTGCTGTCACTGGGACAGCACAAACGTCAATGTCAAGAAATTGTTTCACAGAACCTGCTATCACAGGGACAGCACAAACGCAGATGTCAAGATAATGTTTTGGTCAACAGGTCAACGGCAGATGCCATCTCTCTGGCTCTACATTCCTCCTTAGGACACCTGGAGAATAAAGGCGCATACGTAAGACTCTTTTTCATTGACTACAGCTCTGCCTTTAATACCATCATTCCAAATAAACTGATTCCTAAGCTCCGGAACCTGGGCCTTAACACTCAGATCTGCAGCTGGATCTTCATCTTCCTCACAGACAGGACCCAGGCTGTAAAAACAGGGGACAATCTCTCCTCTACAATCACTCTGAGCACCTGTGCCCTACAAGGCTGTGTACACAGCCCCCTGCTGTACTCACTGTACGCCCATGATTGTGTAGCCAAGTTTCCATCGAACTCAATATATAAGTTTGCTGATGATACAACAATTGTAGGCCTTATTTTGGGTAATGATGAGTTTGAGTACAGAGAGGAAATTAAGAACCTGGTGGCATGGTGTGAAGACAATAACCTATCCCTCAACGTCAGCAAGACGAAGGAATTGGTTGTTGACTTCAGAAGGAGTAGCGGACCGCACGACCCAAGTTAGATCAGTGGTGCACAAGTGGAACAGGTCAAAAGCTTTAAGTTCCTAGGGGTCAATATCACAAATGACCTGACTTGGTCCAACCAAGCAGAGTCCACTGCCAAGAAGGCCCACCAGCGCCTTTACTTCCTGAGAAAACTGAAGAAATTTGGCCTGTCCCCTAAAACCCTCACAAATTTTATAGATGCACCGTAGAAAGCATTCCTCTAGGGTGCATCACAACCTGGTATGGAAGTTGTCCTGTCCAAGACCGGAAGAAGCTGCAGAAGATCATGAACATGGCACAGCACATCACACAAACCAATCTCCCGTCCTTGGACTCACTTTACACCGCACGCTGTCGAAGTAGTGCTGCCAGGATAATCAAGGACACGACCCACCCAGCCAACACACTTTTCATCCCTCTTCCCTCCGGGGGAAGGCTCAGGAGCTTGAAGACTCATACGGCCAGATTTGGGAACAGCTTCTTTCCAAATGTGATAAGACTGCTGAACGGATCCTGACCCGGATCTGGGCCGTACCCTCCAAATATCTGGACCTGCCTCTCGGTTTTTTTTGCACTACCTTACTTTCCATTTTTCTATTTTCTATTTATGATTTATAATTTACATTTTTAATATTTACTATCGATTTGTAATCCAGGGAGCGGAAGTACAGAATCAAATATCGCTGTGATGATTGAACGTTCTAATATCAATTGTTTGGCAACAATAAAGTATAAAGTATGTTTTACAAATGCTGCTATCACAGACACAGCACAAACGCCTTTTTCAGGATGCTGTTACACAGAACCTGCAATCACAGGGACAGCACAAACTCTTATGTCAAGATGTTGTTTCACAGATACTGCTATGACAGGGACAGCACAAATGCCTATGTCAAAAGCTGTTTCACAGGGACAGTACAAACACTTATGTGAAGAAACTGTTTCACAGAACCTGCTATCTCAGGGAGAGTACAAACACCTATGTCAAGATGTTGTTTCACAGATGCTGCTATCAGCGGGACAGCACAAACTCCTATGTCAAGATGCTCTTATCACAGGGACAGCACAAATGCAGATGTCAAGATGATGTTTCATAGATGCTGCTATCAGAGGGACAGCACAAACTCTTACGTGATGATGCCCTTTCATAGATGCTGCTATGACAGGGACAGCACAAACAACTGTGTCAAAAGCTGTTTCACAGAACCTGCTATCTCAGGAAAGCACAAACGCCTACATCAAATGCTGTTTCACAGATGCTGCCAGCACAGGGACAGCACGATCGCTTATGTCAAGATGCTGTTTGTTGACTATAGCTCAGCATTTCACATCATCATTCCCAGAGTGCTGATTGATAAACATTAGAACATAGGCCTCCCTCTGCAATTGGATCCTCGAGCTCTGAAATTGAAAACCACAATCTGTACGGATTGGTGATACTATCACCTCCTTGCCTGCAATCAGCAGGTGCACCTAAGTGTATATGCTTAGCCCACTGCTCTACTCTCTCTATATACCCATGACTATGTTGCTAGTCATAGTTCAAATCCATCTATAAACCTGCTGATGATACAGCCATTGCTGGCAGAATCTCAAATGGTGACGAGGAGGTGTACCGGTGAGGGATATACCAGTTAGTTGAATGGTGTCGCACCACCAACCTGATGCTCAATGTCAGTAAGACCTAAGAGCTGATTATGGACTTCCGGAAGAGTAAGATGAGGGAACACAAACCAATCCTCACAGAAGAATCAGAAGTGGAAAGAGTGAGCAGTTTCTAGTTTCTGAGTGTCACTATCTCTGAGGATCTAACCTGGCACCAAGATATCGATGCAGCTATAAAGAAGGCAAAACAGCATTTATATTTCACAAAATATGCTGGTGATATTGAACCTGATTCTGATTCTGATGTAAATGGTGAACCGCCTGGGCCCTAGACTTAAATGCTGAGTCACCATTGGCCTCTGCCTCATAACCTGAAGGTGACCAGTTTTTCCATATTCTCCATTTTCTTTCCATTAACTAATAATTAATCCATGCCAATATAATCTCCCCACATACCCCAATACCTTGCACTCTAATTTTGTTTAAAGACCTTCTGATAGTCCGAACACATTTCATCAATTTGTTCAGAACCATCTATTCTGCTGCTTACAATATCAAAAAAAATCCAGTGATTTTACATTCACAACAATTCTGTTCTGTCTTATTTTTATGTTCCAGGTGTCTTAATAACAGCTTTTGGTATTGGCCCTACCACTGTTGTCAAGCTAAATGTCTATATTTCTGTTTTGATTTCTTTCTCTCTCGTCTTTATTAAACATTTGCTCTGGTCCCACTATACAAATTTTCAGGAAAAAGCCATTCTAGAATCAATGGAATTTTGTAAAATGATAGTGACTGAATCGGGACCACCTCATTTAGAACCCCACAACATGGATCATTAGGTCTGTTTTACATTAATTTCTCCAGTACTTGTTTTAACTAATTGGTTTGAACTCCTCATTTGCTCTCAACCAGTGGCTCTCCATTACCTTAGGAATTCCTCAGTCTGCTCTGCCTTTTCATTGTGGCTGATACATCAACCCTCATGCCCTGATTCATCAAGAACCCATCAACCTCTGCCTTAAATACACCCAATGACCTTCCTTCCATAGCAGCCAGTGGCAATGAATTCCACAGATTCACCACCCTCTGACTTAAGAAATTCCTCCTCATCTTCATCCTAAAGCGACATCCCCCTATCCCGGGGCTGTGCCCTCTGGTCCTAGACTTTCCCACTGAAGGAAACATCCTCTTCACATCCACTCTATCTTGGCCTTTCAACATGTGATAGGCTTCAATGAGGTCCCTGCTCATTCTTCTAAGTTCCAGCAAGTAAAGACCATCACCCCCATAAGATAAGGCTTTTATTCCCAAAATATTTTTTGCGAACCTCTTCTCCACAATCAGCACATCCTTTCTTAAATAAGGGGCCCAAATCTGCTCAAAATACTCCAAGTGAGGCTTCACCAGTGCTTTATAAAGTTAAATTTTACATCCTTGTATTCTAGTCCTCTTGAAATGAAAGCTAACATTTCATTTGCATTCCTCACCACAGACTCAACCATGACACTCTTGAACTCCCAGCGTACTGCTAGTGCCTTCCACAGTGAAGGCTTATTCAAAATACTTATTCAGTTCATCTGCCATTTCCTTGTCTCCTAATACAACCACCCAGCGTCACTTCCAGTGATCCAATATCCAATCTCGCCTCTCTTTTGCTCTTTATATATCTGAAAATAATGTTTTGTTATCCTCTTTCATGTTGTTAGTTAGCTTCATCTTCATCCCCCTTGTCTTTTTTGTTTGTCTCTGTTGTTTTTATAAAGATTCACAATCTTTATAAAACTTCCCACCAATTTGTTCTCTATTATATGTTGTCTCATTTCCTTTTATGTTGTCTTTTACTTCCCTTGTTATTGCAGTTGTGTCATTCTACCTTTAGCATTATTCCTCTTCCCTGGGATGTATCTATCCTGCACTTTCTGAACTGCTCCCAGAAGCTCATATTTGCTGATCCAGCTCCTTCTCAGCCCCAAATTCCTGCTTTCTCCCTGTAACCTTCATGCCCTGCCGAATCAAGAATTGATCAGCCTCTGCTTTAAATATGCCCAATGACTGCCTCCACAGTTGCCTGTAGCAGCAAATTCCACATATTTACCAATCTCTAGCTAAAGAAGTTCCTCCTCATCTACATTCTAAATGAAAATCCCTTTCCTCTGAGGCTGTGCCGTTTGGTCCAAGACTCCCCCACCATATGAAACATGCTTTGATTTCCAGCATCTGCAGAATTTCTCATATAGGAAACATCTTCTCCACATCCACTCTATCGAAGACCTTCAACATTTGATAGGTTTCAGTGTGATCTCTCCCTTATTTTTCTGAATTTCAGTGAGTGCAGGCCCAGGGCTATCCATCGCTCCTCATATAGTTACCCTTTCATTCCCAGAATCATTCTCGTGAACTTCCTCTGAACTCTCTCCAATTTCTTAGATAAGTGCCCCAAAATGCTTAGGGTACTCCAAATGAGTCTTCACCAGTGCCTTATAAAGCCTCAACACTACACCCTTGCTTTTATATTCTAGTCCTCTCAAAATGAATGTTAACATTGTACTTGCCTTCCTCACAACTGACTCAATCTGTAAATTAACCTTTAGGGAATCCTGCATGAGGACTCCCTGTTCCCTTTTCATCTTGGATTTTTGAATTTTCTCTCCATTAAGAAAATAGTCTGTTTTTATTTCTTCTACCAAAGTGTGTGATCATATACTTCCCGGCATTCTATTCCATCTGCCACCTCTTTGCCCATTTTTCTAATCTGTATAAATCCTTTTGCAACCTCCCTGTTTCCTCAACACTACATACCCCTCCACCTATCTTCAAATCATCCACAAACTCGACCACAAAGCCATCAATTCCGTTATCCAAATCATTGACATATAATATACAAAGAAGCAATCCAACACAGACCCTTGTGGATCACTGATACATGTTGACTTTAGCTTCTCCCTCTGAAATTGCAGTTTGAAATTTATCACATTATGATCACTGCCTCCTAAGATTTCCTTTACCTTAAGCTCCCTAATCAAATCGGGTTTATTACGCAGCACCTAGTCTAGAAGCTGCTCTAAAAAGTGATCTTGTGGGCATTCTACAAATTCTGTCTCTTGGGATCCAGCACAAAACTGATTTTCAAAAATCATGGGGGTTATTGAAATCCCCCCATGCCCATTTTAGCATTGTTCTTTTGACATGCCTTTTCTATTTAACATTGTAAATTGTAACCCATGCCCTGGGTACTGTTCAGAGGCCTGTATTAACTCCCATCAGGGTCTTTTTACCCTTGCAATTTTTTACTCTACTTCTCAAGGATTCTACATCTTCTGATCTTATCTCTTTCTTAGGATTTGATTTCATTATTTTACCAAAAGAAACATGCCACCTCCTCTGCCTGTTCTTTCAATACAATGAGTATCCTTGGATGTTTGGCTCCCAACTATAATCTTCTTTCAGCCTTCTTTCTGACTGCATTTTAAGATTAGGCATAGGAATTTAGTAGAACTCAGAATCAACTGCACAATCTCTGGAGACAATTCTTGCTTCAGGTTTCTTTATCATCTGAATTTTTGTAGACCATTATAGTTCATCCCTTTGTCTGCTTTTGGAGGCCCATTGTGTGCAATATTTACCTTGATCACTACATTATTACCAATATAATGAGCAAACAAAGCAAAGGCAGTGCCTCCAATTTAAACAGGAGGAAGTGGCACTTGCAGCAGTAATGTGATTTTCTGTGTGGGAGCTGTCGATCGGGTATTTCGCTCAGTGCCACTGACATCAATGCCCTGTTTGCAGACAGCAGTAATTAATTATTGCCAGGCTATTGGATGACATTTAATTTTTAATTCAACATGCCATCATTTGTCAGAAGAATGGTGTTTCTCATTAAGATCACTCCTTATTCATGTAATCGTAAATTAGGAGAAGCTAGTTAAACAAAGAATGGGGTGTTGACAAAAGGTTATCCTTTCGCCCACCACAACCAATAAACACTCAAACAAAACTGAATGTGCATACTTTGACATTTTCCAACTGTATTTCTCTGTGTTTGTAATTTTTTTTCAATTTGAAACATTTACTGTTCTTAATAAAAGTGTATTGCATAGTTGTAAATAATGGTGAGGTACTCCAAAGCATTAACACATTTGGTTTTAAACAGATAATATAGAAACACTCAGCAGGTTAAAGAAGGGCTGTTAATATAACTAAGGAGTTCATACATAAAAATAATTAAACCCAAACAGTAAATCAATAGAAACAAGATGTTTGTCAGGAAATATGTTGTATGTGCAACATATGGAACAGGTGGACCAAGCTGTAGCAAATGCCGGTTGCTCAAACACCCAGTTGATGTGTTGGTGCCTGAGTTTCCAACATGTCAGGGAGAGGGAATTTATCTGGACATTGTGTTTTTGGAGGCAGTGACACCTTTTACATTAATTACCTTGAATTTGTTAAGTGGTCAGGAACAAATTAGGAATACTGCAAATAAGGGCAGCAAGAAGGTTTCAGAGCGAGAAATGAAAACTTTCCTTGAGCCTTATCTATCAGGACCACTCAAGCACAAAACAGAGAATCAATGCTTAGGGCCAGAGGAAGTGGACAGGACACTAAATGAGTAACACAAACAAAATGCTGGTGGAATGCAGCAGGCCGGGCAGCATCTATAGGAAGAAGTACAGTCGACATTTCGGGCTAAGATCCTTCGTCAAGATGAGCTGAAAGAAGAGATAGCAAGATATTTGAAAGTGGGAGGAGGAGGCTGGAGAAGGGAGAGGATCATGGGATTGGAGGCCTAGGGAGAAAGAAAGAAGGAGGGGAGCATCAGAGGAAGATGGAGAGCAGGCAAGGAGTTTTTGTGAGAAGGACAGAGAGAGAAAAAAAGGGGGAAAATAATAAATAAATAAATAAGGGATGGAGTAAGAAGGGGAGGAGGGGGAATTAACAGAAGTTAGAGAAGTCAATATTCATGTCATTAGGTTGGAGGCTACCCAGACATAAGGTGTTGTTCCTCCAACCTGAGTGTGGCTTCATCTTGACAGTAGAGGAGGCCGTGGATAGACATATCAGAATGGGAATGGGACGTGGAATTAAAATGTGTGGCCACTGGGAGATCCTGCTTTCTCTGGCGGACAGAGTGTAGGTGTTCAGCGAAACGGTCTCCCAGCCTGCATCGGGTCCGCCAATATATAGAAGGCCGCATAAGGAGCACGGGACGCAGTATATCACCCCAGCCGACTCACAGGTGAAGTATTACCTCACCTGGAAGGACTGTCTGGGGCCCTGAATGGTGGTAAGGGAGGAAGTGAAAGGGCAGATGTAGCACTTGTTCCGCTTATAAGGATAAGTGCTGGGAGGGAGATCAGTGGGAAGGGATGGGGGTGGGGATGAATGGATAAGGGAGTCGTGTAGGGAACGATCCCTGCCAAAAGCAGAGAGCGTGTGGGGAGGGAAGGATGTGCTTAGTGGTGAGATCCCATTGGAGGTGGCGGAAGTTACGGAGATTTATATGTTGGACCCGAAGGCTGGTGGGGTGGTAGGTGAGGACAAGGGGAAACCTATTCCTAGTGGGGTGGTGGGAGGATGGGGTGAGAGCAGATGTGCATGAAATGGGAGAGATGCATTTGAGAGCAGAGTTGATGGTGGAGGAAGGGAAGCCCCTTTCTTTAAAAAAGGAAGACATCTCCTTCATCCTGGAATGAAAAGTCTCATCCTGAAATCAGATGTGGCGGAGATAGAGGAATTGCGAGAAGGGGATGGCATTTTTGCACCAGACAGGGTGAGAAGAGGAATAGTCCATGTAGCTGTGAGAGTCCATAGGCTTATAGTAAACATCAGTAGATAAGCTGTCTCCAGAGATAGAGACAGAAAGATCAAGAAAGGGGTGGGAGGTGTCAGAAATGGACCAGGAAAACTGAGGGCAAGGTGAAAGTTGGAGGCAAAGTTAATGAAGTCTACGAGCTCAGCATGCGTGCAGGAAGCAGCGCCAATGCAGTCGTCAATGTAGCAAAGGAAAAGTGGGGGACTGATACCAGTATAGGCTTGGAACATGGATTGTTTCATAAAACCAACAAAAAAGCAGGCATAGCTAAGACCCATATGGGTGCCCATGGATACACCTTTAGTTTGGAGGAAGTGGGAGGAACCAAAGGAGAAATTATTAACAGTAAGGACTAATTCTCCTAGACAGAGCAGAGTGTTGATAGAGGGGAACTGATTAGGTCCGGAATTTATGTGTGTTGCTTGAAATTCCAGCATCTACAGATTTCCTCGTGTATTGTAGCTCGGTGAGCTTTAGTGGGGAATTTATTGAAAAGACTTCTTAGTGAGAGGATCTATTTGCATTGTTTATTAGTGACAGTCAGCATGGCTTTGTGTGGGAGAGTGTTGTCTCAAAAGACTGAGCTTTTTTGAGTAAGTGATGAAAATGATTGATAAGGGTAGTAATAAGGCATTAGACAAGGTACCTTCTGATAGGTGTACACTTTACAGGAACAAGAGCAGGAAGGATTTAGAGCAGCGTGTCTTGTTGATTGCATTATTGACCAACAGGGCAGCAGGTGAACTCATGTGGCATGGCCAAGTGAAAACGTAGGAGTTTGACTCAAGAGGCTTTGGAGAGAGGATCAGCTAAGACTCTTAACTTTTCCAGGATAAACTACTTAGACAGACTAAATGCTTAGTGGGCTTATAGTTGAGGTTACTGATGACCTAGTAATTAAATTTAAAAAAATACCATATTACAACTAATGAAATAAAATATTGATGCAGGCCTTGAGCTTGTCTAATGGGTCTGAGATTCTTGCTGACTGGGAGGATAAAGTGGGGTATGGTACGAAGGAGAGCAACCTCACTCAGATGCTTCAGGAAGCAATTCAAGAGGATAGAGAGAAGAGAAATGAAGTTCTATTGTAGATATTGTCTGATATTATATCACCATTCTCTGTTGCCAGGACTGGAGGTCCTGATGGTTCTGTTATCTGCCTGGTGCCAGGGTTCTGGATATCTCATCTGGCCCGCAGAGGAAATTTGAATGAGACGGGAGAGATCCAATTGTGGCTCATTTGGATATCAATATGCAGGAAAAACAAGGAAAGAAGTTCTGCTGAGGGATTTGAGCAGCTACGGGCTAAATTAAAAAGTAAAACCAAAAAGTTGGTAACATCTGGATTGCTACCTAAGCCACATGCAAATTAGCACAGGGCCAATAGGCCAGAGTATTAAATGTGTGACTCAAAGATTAGTGTAAGGGAAATGGGATATTGGGAAGATCTGCAGATGCTGGAAATCCAAAGCAACACGTACAGGATGCAGAGGGAACTCAGTAGGTCAGACAGCATCTATAGAAATAAATAAACAGTTGACATTTTGGCCAAGACTCTTTTTCAGGACTGGAGAGTAAGGGGAAAGATGCCAGAATTAATAGACAATAGGTGCAGGAGTAGGCCATTTGGCCCTTCGAGCCAGCACCGCCATTCACTGTGATCATGGCTGATCATACACAATCAGTACCCCATTCCTGCCTTCTCCCCATATCCCTTGACTCCACTATCTTTAAGTCATAGTCATAGTCATACTTTTATTGATCCTGAGGGAAATTGGTTTTCGTTACAGTTGCACCATAAATAATTAAATAGTAATAAAACCATAAATAATTAAATAGTAATATGTAAATTATGCCAGGAAATAAGTCCAGGACCAGCCTATTGGCTCAAGGTGTCTGACCCTCCAAAGGAGGAGTTGTAAAGTTTGATGGCCACAGACAGGAATGACTTCCTATGACGTTCAGTGTTGCATCTCGGTGGAATGAGTCTCTGGCTGAATGTACTCCTGTGCCCAACCAGTACATTAAGTAGTGGATGGGAGACATTGTCCAAGATGGCATGCAACTTGGACAGCATCCTCTTTTCAGACACCACCGTCAGAGAGTCCAGTTCCATCCCCACAACATCACTGGCCTTATGAATGAGTTCTATTTAACTCTTTCTTGAAAGCATCCAGAGAATTGGCCTCCACTGCCTTCTGAGGCAGAGCATTCCACAGATCCACAACTCTCTGGGTGAAAAAGCTTTTCCTCAACTCCATTCTAAATGGCCTACCCTTTATTCTTAAACTGTAGCTTTTGGTTCTGGACTCCCCCAACATCGGGAACATGTTTCCTGCCTCTAGAGAGTCCAATCCCTTAATAATCTTATATGCTTCAATCAGATCCCCTCTCATCACTCTAAATTCCAGTGTATACAAGCCCAGTTGCTCCAATCTTTCAACATATAATAGTCCCGCCATCCTGGAAATTAACCTTGTGAACCTACGCTGCACTCTCTCAATTGCAAGAATGTCCTTCCTCAAATTTGGAGACCAAAACTGCAGACAATACTTCAGGTGTAGTTTCACCAGGGCCCTGTACAATTGCAAAAGAACTTCTTTGCTCCTATACTCAACTTGCCTTGTTATGAAGGCCAAAATGCCATTAGCTTTCTTCTCTGCCTGCTGTACCTGCATGCTTACTTTCAGTGAATGATGTACAAGGACACCTAGATCTCATTGTACTTCCCCCTTTCCTAATTTGACACCATTCAGATAGTAATCTGCCTTCCTGTTCTTGCCACCAGAGTGGATAACCTCACATTTATCCACATTAAACTGCATCTGCCCCCCCACCTAACCTGTCCAAGTCACCCTGTATTCTCATAACATCCTCCTCACATTTCACACTGGCACCCAGCTTTGTGTCATCTGCAAATTTGCTAATGTTACTTTTAATCCCTTCATCTAAATCATTAATGTATATTGTAAATAGCTGCAGTCCCAGCACCGAGACTTGCGGTACCCCACTAGTCACTGCCTGCCATTCTGAAAGGGACCCGTTAATCCCTACTCTTTGTTTCCTGTCTGCCAACCAATTTTCTGTCCATGTCAGTACCCTACCCCCAATACCATGTGCTCCAATTTTGCCCAGTAATCTCCTATGTGGGACCTTATCAAAGGCTTTCTGAAAGTCCAGGTACATCACACCCACTGGCTCTCCCTTGGCCATTTTCATAGTTGCATCCTCCAAAAATTCCAGAAGATTAGTCAAGCATGATTTCCCCTTTGTAAATCCATGCTGACCCAGACCGATACTGTTCCTGCGATCCAAATGTGCAGCTATTTCATCTTTTGTAATTGACTCCAGCATCTTCCCCACCACTGATGTCAGGCTAACTGGTTTGTAATTCCCTGTTTTCTCTCTCCCTCCTTTCTTAAAAAGTGGGATAACATTCGCTACCCTCCAATCCACAGGAACTGATCCTGAGTCTATAGAACACTGGAAAATGATTACCAATGTGTCCACGATTTCTAGAGCCACCTCCTTAAGTACTCTGGGATGCAGACCAGCAGGCCCTGGGGATTTATCAGCCTTCAGTCCCATCAGTCTATCCAACATTATTTTCTGCCTAATGTGAATTTCTTTCAGTTCCTCTGTTACCCTAGGTCCTCTGGCCACTATTACATCTGGGAGATTGTTTGTGTCTTCTCTAGTGAAGACAGATCCAAAGTACCTGTTCAACTCATCTGCCATTTCTTTGTTCCCCATAATAAATTCACCTGTTTCTGTCTTCAAGGGCCCAACTTTGGTCTTGACTAATTTTTTCCTCTTCACTTATCTAAAGAAGCTTTTACTATTCTCCTTTATATTCTTGGCTAGCTTACCTTCATACCTCATCTTTTCTCCCCGTATTGCCTTTTTAGTTATCTTCTGTTACTCTTTGAAAGTTTCCCAATCCTCTGGCTTCCCGCTCATCTTTGCTATGTTATACTTCTTCTCTTTTATTTTTATACTGTCCTTGACTTCCCTTGTCAGCCATGGTCACCCCTTACTCTCCTTAGAATCTTTCTTCCCCTTTGGAATGAACTGATCCTGCACCTTCTGTCGAAGTGCACGGCAGAGGATGGTGTTTGGTATTCGGTGTCGAAAGGCTGGTCAGGGGCTCAAAGTTTTCAGACGGACTCAGAGTCCGCTGTGGTCAGGTGCTTCCAATGGTGCTGCATCGGCAAGTTTGCAGCGCTTGGAGGTTCATGGCAGGGAGAGTTTCCCCCTTCTACCGTCTGCATGAGATGCTGAGGCTATCGGGACTTTGAGACTTTTTTTAACCATTCCCATGGTCTGCTCTTTATCAAATTACAGTATTGCTTTGCACTGTTGTAATTATGTGGTTTTTGTCAGTTTTAGTCTTGGTCTGTCCTGTGTTTCTTGTGATATTATTCTGGAGGAACATTATATCATTTTTTAATGCATGCATTTCTAAATAACAATAAATGAAGACCGAGTGTCCTTATAATCGAATCTAATCTAATTCCCAGAAATACCTGCCATTGTTGTTTCACTGTCATCTTTGCTATGGTATCTTTCCAGTCAACTTTGGCTAGCTCCTCCCTCATGGCTCCAGAGTCCGCTTTGTTCAATTGTAATACTGACACTTCCAATTTTCCCTTCTCCATCTCAAATTGTAGATTAAAACTTATCATATTATGGTCGCTACCTCCTAATGACTCCTTTACCTCAAGTTCCCTTATCAAATCTGGCTCATTACACAACAATAAAACCAGAATTGCCTTCTCCCTGGTAGGCTCCAGTACAAGCTGCTCTAAGAATCCATCTCGGAGGCACTCCACAAACTCCCTTTCTTGGGGTCCAGTACCAACCTGATTTTCCCAGTCTACCTGCATGTTGAAATCCCCCATAACAACCGTAGCATTACCTTTGCGACATGCCAATTTTAACTCTTGATTTAACTTGCACCCTATATCCAGGCGACTGTTTGGGGGCCTGTAGATAATTCCCATTAGGGTCTTTTTGCCCTTACAGTTTCTCAGTTCTATCCATACTGACTCTACATCTCCTGAGTCTATGTCACCCCTTGCAAGGGACTGAATTTCATTCCTCACCAACAGAGCCATCCCACCCCCTCTGCCCACCTGTCTGTCCTTTCGATAGGACGTATACCCTTGAATATTCATTTCCCAGCCCTGGTCCACTTGCAGCCATGTCTCTGTTATTCCTACAACATCACACTTGCCAATTTCCAACTGAGCCTCAAGCTCATCCACTTTATTTCTTATACTCCGTGCCTCACCTTTCACATCGATTCCTATTGCACTTGGCCGTACTCTCCGATCCCTTCCTGAGCTTTCAGGTGGGGGAGAGGGGAAAGAGACTTTCTGGAAGATGATAGATGAACCCAGGTGAGTGGGAAAGGAGAGGAAGAAATCTGATAGGAGAGAAACATAGGAGAAATGGAAGGAGGACGGGACCCAATGGGAAGTGATAGGCAGGTGAGAAGAGGTAAAGTGCCAGAGTGGGGAATAGAAGAAGGAAGGGAGGGGGAGGGAATTTTTTTTTACTGGAAGGAGAAATCAATATTCATGTCATTAGGCTGGAGGCTACCCAGACAGAATATAAGAGGAGGCCATAGAATGACATGCCAGAACAGGCATGGGAATTGGAATTAAACTGTTTGGCCAATGAGAAATTCCGCTTTTGGTGGATGGAGTGGAGGTGCTCAATGAAGCAGTTCCCTAATTTACGACGGGTCTCACCAATGTAGAGAAGGCTGCTTCAGGAGCTCCAGACACATTAGACAACCCCAGCAGATTCACAGGTGAAGTGTTGCCTCACCTGGAAGGACTGCTTGAGGCCCTGAATGAAGGTAAAGAAGGAGATGAATAGGCAGGTGTGGCATTTAGGCGGTCTGTTGCCTCCCGGGTGCCAGGGTCAAGGATGTCTCTGATCGATTGCATGACATTCTGAAGTGGGAGGGTGATCAGCCAGATGTCGTGGTGCACATCGGTACCAATGACATAGCAAGGAAGAGTGAGGAGGTCCTGGACAGTGAGTATAGAGAGCTTGGTAGGAAGTTGAAAAGCAGGACCTCAAGGGTGGTAATCTTAGGATTGCTACCTGTGCTACGTGCCAGTGAGGGTAAGAATAGGATGCTCTGGAGGATGAACAAGTGGCTGAGGAACTGGTATAGGGAGAAGGGTTTCAGATTTCAGGATAATTGGGACCTCTTCTGGGGCAGGTGGGACCTGTACAAGAGAGACGGGTTACACTTGAACTACAAGGGGACCAATATCCTTTCAGGGAGGTTTGTTAGTGCTATTGGGGAGGCTTTAAACTAGATTTGCAGGGGGATGGGAACCACAGTACCAGAGCTGACAGTGTGGCTGGGGTGAAAATAAATGATGTTAAAAGTTCAAGCAAATCCACTAATAGAAAGGTTGTGAGTGGTGGTAAAAATCTTCTGAGGTGTATATATTTCACTGCTAGGAGTATTGCGGGGAAGGCGGATGAGTTAAGGGCGTGGATTGACACGTGGAATTATGACGTTGTAGCAATTAGTGAAACTTGGCTACAGGAGGGGCAGGACTGGCAGCTTAATATTCCAGGGTTCCAATGTTTCAGATGTGATCGAGGCAGAGGAATGAAAGGTGGGGGAGTGGTATTGCTTGTTAGGGAAAATATTACAGCAGTGCTCAGGCAGGACAGATTAGAGGGCTTGTCTACTGAGTCCTTGTGGGTGGAGCTGAGGAACAGGAAAGGTATGGCCACATTAGTGGGATTGTATTACAGACCACCCAATAGTCAAAGAGAATTGGAAGTGCAAATCTGCAGAGAGGTAGCAGGCAACTGCAGGAAACATAAAGTTGTGGTGGTAGGGGATTTTAATTTTCCATATATTGATTGGGTCTCCCATACTGTTAGGGGTCTAGATGGTTTAGAGTTTGTAAAATGTGTTCAGGAAAGTTTTCTAAATCAATACATAGAGGGACCAACTAGAGGGGATGCAATATTGGATCTCCTGTTAGGAAATGAGTTAGGACAAGTGACAGAAGTCTGTGTAGGGGAGCACTTTGGTTCCAGTGATCATAACACCATTAGTTTCAACTTGATCATGGACAAGGATAGATCTGGTCCTAGGGTTGAGATTCTTAACTGGAAGAAGGCCAAATTTGAAGAAATGAGAAAGGATCTAAAAAGCGTGGATTGGGACAGGTTGTTCTCTGGCATGGATGTGATCGGTAGGTGGGAAGCCTTCAAAGCAGAAATTTTGAGAGTGCAGAATTTGTATGTTTCTGTCAGAATTAAAGGCAAGGTGAATAGGAATAAGGAACCTTGGTTCTCAAGGGATATTGCAACTCTGATAAAGAAGAAGAGGGAGTTGTATGATGTGTATAGGAAGCAGGGAGTAAATAAGGTGCTTGAGGAGTATAAGAAGTGCAAGAAAATACTTAAGAAAGAAATCAGGAGGGCTAAAAGAAGACATGAGGTTGCCTTGGCAGTCAAAGTGAAGGATAATCCAAAGAGCTTTTACAGGTATATTAAGAGCAAAAGGATTGTAAGGGATAAAATTGGTCCTCTTGAAGATCAGAGTGGTCGGCTATGTGCGGAACCAAAGGAAATGGGGGAGATCTTAAATAGGTTTTTTGCGTCTGTGTTTACTAAGGAAACTGGCATGAAGTCTATGGAATTAAGGGAAACAAGTAGTGAGATCATGGAAACTGTACAGATCGAAAAGGAGGAGGTCTTTGCTGTCTTGAGGAAAATTAAAGTGGATAAATCCCCGGGACCTGACAGGGTGTTCCCTTGGACCTTGGGGCCCTGGCTGAAATATTTAAAATGTCGCTGTCTACAGGTGAGGTGCCGGAGGATTGGAGAGTGGCTCATGTTGTTCTGTTGTTTAAAAAAGGATCGAAAAGTAATCCGGGAAATTATAGGCCAGTAAGTTTAACGTCGGTAGTAGGTAAGTTATTGGAGGGAGTACTAAGAGACAGAAACTACAAGCATTTGGATAGACTGGGACTTATTAGGGAGAGTCAACGTGGCTTTGTGCGTGGTAGGTCATGTTTGTCCAATCTATTGGAGTTTTTTGAGGAAGTTACCAGGACTTTTACTGCAGTACCATTGAGAGCATACTCACCAACTGCATCTCAGTGCGGTATGGTAATTGTCCTGTATCGGACCGCAAAGCACTCCAGCGTGTGGTTATAACTGCCCAGCAGATTATCGGCACCTAATTGCCTACCGTTGTGAACATCAACAGTAAATGCTGCCTGGGTAGGGCGAAAAACATTATCAAGGATGTATCTCACCCTAACCATGGACGTTTTACTTTCCTCCTATCCGGAAGGCGCTACAGGAGCCTCCGCTCCAGCACCAGCAGGCACAAGAAGAGCTTCTTCCCTGAGGCTGTGACCCTGCTGAACCTCACATCGCAGCGCTAAGCAGTATTGCACCCATATTGTACTGTCTCAGTACTTTTATATTTGTGTGCTGTACAACTTACTTTTTATTCGCAGTTATTTTGTAAATAACACTATTCTTTGCATTCCTGGTCAGATGCTAACTGCATTTCCTTGGCTTTGTATCTGCACTCGGCACAATGACAATAAAGTTGAATCGAATCTAATCTAATCTAATCTAAACTAATCATGCTTTGTGTGACAGTTAGTACTTCATTCTCACATTGATTCTCAGTACTATCTTTATCTAGAATGTTCACACAGTAATGCCCAGAGCTGGTGAGCTCAAGAGACGCTGGCTGTTCAAACGTTGTAGTTTAGTGATTCCTCATGTCCTGTACTTGCTCTGCTTTCACTAGAGAAGTGTTATTTAAGGGTAATTGAATGTTCATTGCTACCACCTCCGTTCAATGTAACATTTTGTCTGCCCTATTTTTACAGGAATTTTCACCCGTTTGGTAGAATGTACAATCTCTCCATCTCCAGATTTGAATGCTTTGTTACTAAGTGTATCTGTGATCACTAGTTTCTGCACTTCATTCTGGTTTAGTTCACTTATATAGCTTTCAAGCCATTCTGTATCAATAACAGCAGATCATAGAGATTCTATCATCAAAATCTCTGTCTCAGATGTCTCTACATTAGTAAATGATTCCTTTGCAAATAATGTGGCACTTTTCTATACCTTCAGCTTTGTTGTCTTCTTTAGTTAGCCTAAATTGTTCAGTTCTGTGTGGCCAGTTGTAAGTACTCTGACAAACAGCACACTTCAATCTCCTGCTGCACCTGTCTAGTGGATTTGTGCAACATAATGGTACACTTGTCTGGTCATTCTAGGACCTGTGCTTTCTATATTAACACCATAAGACCATGAGACAGAAGAACAAAATTAGGCCATCTGGCCCACTGAGTCCTCTCCACCATTGGATCAGTAAGTACGCAGATAATATTAAGGTAGGTAGAGTTGAGGATAATGAAGTAGGTTTTCAAAGCTTGCAGAGAATTTTAGGCCAGTTAGAACAGTGGGCTGAAAGATGGCAGATGGAGTTCAATGCTAATAAATGTGAGGAGCTACAGTTTGGTAGGACTAATCAAAATAGGACATACATGGTAAATGGTAGGGCATTTACTCTTTTTCATCTTCCCCCAGAGCTAGGATTCCATTCTGTCTGCCTTCATTTTTAACTCTTCAACTTGCAGCTGCCTTACTCCTGCTCTTAAGCAATCTGATTCGAGCAAATAGTCTTGGGTGATCTGCTTTATTCTTCTCCTGTCCGTTCCCCTGGCATCTTCCCATGCAGCTGCAAAAGGTGCCACACCTGCTGTTTTCTTTCTATCCTTTCCAATATTCCTGGTGTTGTGTATTTCATATTTCAATAATATTTATGTAATCCTGTATGCAGTGTATATTGCTTGATTAAGCATTATTGTTTTTTTAAACAATTAATTATGGGTTATATGTAAAATATGTTAATTACATACACCATCACACTATCATATAATACACAAGTACCTTACTGAAAGTAAACATGAAGTTACATGTGTATTCCCAGATTCCCGTGTCTTCCTTTGAATTAGTTAACACCAGGTTCAGGAACAGTTATAATTCTTCAACCATCAGGCTCTTGAACCAGAGGGGATAACTTCACTCAATTTCACTTGTTCATCATTGAACTGCTCCCACAACCAACGGACTCACCTTCAAGGATTCTACATTTCATGTTCTCGATAGTTATTGTTTATTTATTTGTCTATTTTGTCCGGTGCAGTCTTTCACTGATTCCTTTGTATTTCTTGGATTTACTGAGTATTCCCACAAGAAAACGAATCTCAGGGTTGCACATGGTGACATATATGTACCTCGATAATAACTTAGCTTTGAACTCTGAACTCTCTTTTTTGCATGTGATCTTGTGATTAACATGCATTTATTTCAGTTTAGTGTGCATTATTAATTGCTCTCCAGTGATTAGTAAGTCAAAGACAAATTGAATAGCTGCTTCTGGTAGAAGTTCATTCATTCTGAACTATGACATTGAGCTTCCAGTTGCCTGATAGCTTAATTATTTGTTCACTCCTTCTCTAACTCTGTCCTTTACATCCTATACTCTTCCAATGAACTCCAACGAAAGGAGCACCATTCAACTGGCCAATTATACATTTTCTGTCCAGAGCAACACACAGGCAGGCAGCATCTATAGAGGGGAATAGAGTATCATGCAAAAGTCTTAGGCACAGATAAGTAGCTGGGGTGCCTGAAACATTTGCACGGTTTACATTTTACGTATTGCTGCTGCATAAAAAAAAACAAATTTCATGACATAATCACAGTCATAGTCATAGTCATAGTCATACTTTATTGATCCCGGGGGAAATTGGTTTTCGTTACAGTTGCACCATAAATAATAAATAGTAATAGAACCATAATAGTTAAATAGTAATATGTAAATTATGCCAGTAAATTATGAAATAAATCCAGGACCAGCCTATTGGCTCAGGGTGTCTGACCCTCCAAGGGAGGAGTTGTAGAGTCTGATGGCAACAGGCAGGAATGACTTCCTATGACGCTCTGTGCTGCATCTCGGTGGAATGAGTCTCTGGCTGAATGTACTCCTGTGCCCAGCCAGTACATTATGTAGTGGATGGGAAACATTGACCAAGATGGCATGCAACTTAGACAGCATCCTCTTTTCAGACACCACCGTCAGAGAGTCCAGTTCCATCCCCACAACATCACTGGCCTTACGGATGAGTTTGTTGATTCTGTTGGTGTCTGTTACCCTCAGCCTGCTGCCCCAGCACACAACAGCAAACATGATAGCACTGGCCACCACAGACTCGTAGGACATCCTCAGCATCATCCGGCAGATGTTAAAGGACCTCAGTCTCCTCAGGAAATAGAGATGGCTCTGATCCTTCTGGTAGACAGCCTCAGTGTTCTTTGACCAGTCCAGTTTATTGTCAATTCGTATCCCCAGGTATTTGTAATCCTCCACCATGTCCACACTGACCCCCTGGATGGAAACAGGGGTCACCGGTACCTTAGCTCTCCTCAGGTCTACCACCAGCTCCTTAGTCTTTTTCACATTAAGCTGCAGATAATTCTGCTCACACCATGTGACAAAGCTTCCTACCGTAGCCCTGTACTCAGCCTCATCTCCCTTGCTGATGCATCCAACTATGACAGAGTCATCAGAAAACTTCTGAAGATGACAAGACTCTGTGCAGTAGTTGAAGTCCAAGGTGTAAATGTTGAAGAGAAAGGGAGACAAGACAGTCCCCTGTGGGAGTGATAAACCTGATTCTAATGTAGGTCTCTGTTGTGGACTGTAAGTGGGAATTGGGCAGGGAGAGGGAAATCATTGTTTAGAAAGGGGGAAGGGAGCACCGGACAGATATTCTGTAATGATCAATAAACCAGTTGTTTGGAGTCAAGTGACCCTGCCTGGTCTCTCTGCAGTGAGACTGCACGTGTGACACCCGTGCCCCGGGCACTCCTTCTCTGCCACCTGTCCCACACTTTCCTGTGGCGCTCCACCCTTGCCATCCCCAACATCCTTTCCCCCACACCTGCGATCTGCTGGGGTCATCTATTGTGTCCAGTGCTCCTGACGTAGACTCCTCTACATTGCTGAGACCCGTTATAAATTTGCAGACCACTTTGTTGAACATCTCCACTCCACCCGCCAAAAGCAGAATTTCCCGGCGGCCAAACTGTATTAAATCTCATTACAAAATATTATCCAAAATGGAGGAGTAACTGGGATCTGCATTAAGGAGAGCAGAAAGGGATGGATTCCCTTGTTTTGCCACAAATTTAATAACAGGGTCTAAGAAGAAGGATCTCGATCAGAAATGTCTATTGTCTATTCAATTCTATAGATGCTGCCTGAACTGTTGAGTTTCTCCAGCATTTTGTGTTGGTTGCTTTGGATTTGCAGCAATTGCAAACTTTCTTGAGTTTATTTTAAGGACAGGTTCTGATTTCTATTTTTAAATCCATTTCTTGTCTCTGTGATTGAGATTTGAAATGTTCTCAACAAATTAGGATGGGGCATAGCAACTCATAGACATTACCTGAGTTACTGAGTGTTTCCAGTAGTTTCTGTTTTTATTTCAGACCTTTAGCACCTGTGACATTTTAAAATTTTTGAACCTACTGGTATTCTGTTTACACAAGAAAATCTGTAGATGCTGGAAATCTAAGCAACACACACAAAATGCTGGTGGAACGCAGCAGGCCAGGCAACATCTATAGGAAGAAGTGCAATCGACGTTTCAGGCCGAGACCCTTCGTCAGGACTAACTGAAAGAAGAGATAGTAAGAGATTTGAAAGTGGGAGGGGGAGGGAAGATCCGAAATGATAGGAGAAGACAGGAGGGGGAGGGATGGAGCCAAGAGCTGGACAGTTGATTGGCAAAAGGGATACAGAGCTGGAGAAGGATCATGGGACGGGAGGCCTCAGGACATTGAAAGGGGAAGGGCAGTCCAGAGGAAGGTGGAGAGCAGGCAAGGAGTAATTGTGAGAGGGACAGAGAAAAGGTGCCAGAAGTTATGGAGAATTATATGTTGGTCCCGGAGGCTAGTGGAGTGGTAGGTGAGGACAAGGGGAACCCTATCCTGGTGGGATGGCAGGAGAATAGCATGAGAGCAGATGTGCGTGAAATGGGAGAGATGCGTTTGAGAGCAGAGTTGATGGTGGAGGAAGGGAAGCCCCTTTCTTTAAAAAAGGAAGACATCTCCTTCGTCCTGTAACTCCATAACTTCTGGCACCTCCAACGGGAACCCACCACCAAACACATCTTTCCCTCCTTTCCTCTTTCTGCTTTCCACGGGGATCACTCCCTATGCGACTCCCTTGTCCATTCGTTCCCCCCCACCCCTTCCCACTGATCTCCCTCCCGGCACTTATCCTTGTAAGCGGAACAAGTGCTGCACATGTCCTTACACTTCCTCCCTTACCACCATTCAGGGCCCCAGACAGTCCTTCCAGGTGAGGCGACACTTCACCTGTGAGTTGGCTGGTGTGAAATACTGCGTCCGGTGCTCCCGGTGTGGCCTTCTATATATTGGTGAGACCCAACGCAGACTGGGAGACTGTTTCGCTGAACACCTACGCTCTGTCCACCAGAGAAAGCAGGATCTCCCAGTGGCCACATATTTTAATTCCACATCCCATTCCCATTCTGATATGTCTATCCACGGCCTCCTCTACTGTCAAAATGAAGCCACACTCAGGTTGGAGGAACAACACCTTATATTCTGTCTGGGTAGCAGACATCCCACCTCTCGCGGAAGTTCCGGGAGTCTCCCGTATATCGATAGTGGCTCCCTTAAGCCCGGAAATTATATACAATATCCCAGAAATAGATTTTTTTGAGACGGAGAGGGAGAGGGAGAGTGAGCATCCTGATTGGTCTCTCTTCATGCTAAGAGAGGTTCCCAACCACAAAATGATTTGATGATATGAGTCAGCTGCACCTTTCCTCATTCCCTGTCACGCACTGTCGAATTTTAACGCACACGAGGTCATCAGTGACCCAAGACGTGCAAAGGAATGGGTCCGTGACCCATTTGTGAATGTCCCCGGTGAATCATCCATGTCAGCGCAGGAAAAAGACCAACTCTTCGAGCTTGCAAATGACGGTAGTCTGAGAAGTTTGTTTGACATAACATCTCTGCCGGCATTCTGGATCAAAGACAAGGCTGAATATCCTGAGGTAGCTACGGAAGCACTGAAAACATTGCTTCCATTTCCAACATATCTCTGTGAAGCGGAGTTTTCTGCAATGAATGCAATGAAAACTAAATTGCGGAATAGACTGGACAGAAGGAACCCCGTTCGAGTATCACTGTCTCCCATCAACCCTCGATAGGACCGTGTTGTTGCAGGAAAACAAGCCCAGGGTTCCCAATGATTCAGCGATATTGGTGTGTTGCAATGATTTTATATGTTCATATGGGGAAAATATGTGCTGTGTGTTTAATATCCAAACGTTACTTAAAATGTTATGATGCGATTGATTTATCACCTATATTCTGGTTGTGATTAACACCCCCGTCCCCGGTCGGCCGGTCCGCAAGAATATTGTCAATACTAAACCGGTCTGCAGTGCAAAAAATGTTGGGGACCCCTGCTAAGTAGACCTATCAGTTCTCTCTGTGGGTGGGCTTTACAGTCGACCTCAAAAATAATGACAGTGTTGCTCGCTGCACTGTTTGCAACAGTGACTTTTCTATTGCCCATGGTGGGTTAAAATGTAAAAGACATGTTGAGGTGAGTTTAACAGGTGTCATTTGTTCATTAGCATAGCTAACGTATTTAAACTATCTGGCTGGCTGCAAAGGAGCTACGCTATTAATGTCCTACTTGATGAGACCAAACTCCCTGTAGACTTGCTTAAAGTTGTAATAGAATAAACATGATAATATAATATAAGTACATATTTTAATGTCACATTTTCTGCATATACCCAACTTGGTTTACAGATCAGACAAAATCACTAAACAAAGTATTACATACACCCTTGGAGGTTGATCGTGGTGCGGGGGGGGATATGGGGTTGTGGGGGGGGGGCGGGGCTGCTACCTCCCTGAAATGAGTTTTTGCCGGGTGGGATGTCTGGGGTAGCCTCCAACTTGATGGCATGAACATTGATTTCTCTAACTTCCGTTAATGCCCCTCCTCCCCTTCTTACCCCATCCCTTAACTATTTATGTATTATTCCCCCCTTCTTTTTTCTCTCTTTTTTCTCTCTCTGTCCCTCTCACAATCACTCCTTTCCTGCCCTTCATCTTCCTCTGGGTTCCCCTCCTACTTTCTTTCTCCCTAGGCCTCCCGTCTCATGATCCTTCTCCAGCTCTGTATCCCTTTTGCCAATCAACTTTCCAGCTCTTGGCTTCATCCCTCCCCCTCCTGTCTTCTCCTATCATTTTGGATCTCCCCCTCCCCCTTCCACTTTCAAATCTCTTACTAACTCTTCCTTCAGTTAGTCCTGAGGAAGGGTCTCGGCCTGAAACATCGACTGTACCTCTTCCTATAGATGCTGCCTGGCCTACTGCAGTTTGTGAGTATTCCGTTTACATTATTAATTGAGTTTAAGATATTTTCCTCCTAAGGTTATTAAAATTACACACAACCAAATTAAGAATGTAAAAGAAAAGATTGTGTAAGCACAGTGTATTCTATGTGAGTTGAAATCTCTAATTCTTAAAACAATTCACCAATTACCTGAGACTCAGGTATAGCCCACCAAATCAAAGTTAAGTTTATTGTCACCTGCACTTGTATATGTATGCAGAACTGTAATGAATGAGTTCACCAATATCATGTCATGTATCCACAAGTGTATAATACAAATGAGAATCAAAGCAAAATTGCAAACAGAACATGGAAAGGTAATTTTGCAGGGGGGAAGGGTGAGTTAATATTTAAAATCCCAGATCCTTTGTCAGAACTGCCAAAGAGAGAAAACAACAGCAAGATAGTGGATGATATCAAATGACAAAGGAGCAATTGGACAACAGTTTTATTCCTTTGTGATGTATGATGTGATTTGTGATGTTCAGGCCAGACAATATAGGCAGAGTCAAAGTAGTTGTGTGTCATGGTCCGGATCGGAGTCCCTTTAAATTTACTTTGTTTATGTTACGATCCGGACTGTTGACTGCCTGTTTCCCTTTGGTTCCCTGTTTTCCCGTGTCCCTTAGGCTTGGTGATTGGAGGCATTTTACCCTCAGCTGAACCAGCAATTTATAGTCTCCGGTTTTCAGCTGTTTGGCGCGAGAGCATTTGCAAAATCACCAAAGGTACTGTGAGCCAATGTCATCTGGCCAGCGCAAGCCTAGTCTTCCCCTGAAGCGAGTGCCAGTAAGTCGCCTTTCCTCACTGGAGCAACCCTGTCAAGTTACCTCGCCAAAGCGAGCCTGCAAAGTTTCCTTGCCGAGGCGGGTCCGCCAGTTAACCCGCCAGAGGCAATCAAGAGCTGCTGTCTACTGTTCTCAGGCTGAGTCTAGAGCTCGTCCCTACCCGGCAGCATCCAAGTACCACGTCCTGGCCCTGGCGGCATCCAAGTCTTAAGTCCTGGCCCTGGCGGCATGTGATTCTGAGTCCTAGTCCAGACCCTTAGTCCCAGCCTAGTCCAAGGCCTGAGTCCTTGACCTGTACGCTGTTCCTGCTTCTGCTTTGCTCTCCTTGTAACGAGCAATAAGCTCAATTAAGTTAGCCTCACAAGATGTGTCTTGCATTTGGGTCCACCCTTGCTCCCAATGCCCCCCATTGTGATATTGTGGGAGTTATACCTGCTCCCAGCTTGACTCCTGTAATGATTCCATTCCAGTTTCTTTCCATTCTCCTGGCTCTGTTGAATTTGCTCCAAAGCTGGGACAAGAACTGAGTTCCTCTAGTTATATATAAGACACTCGTCTTATATATAAGACATATAAGGCATATAAGACACCCATCCGTCCAAAGCTTGAGTATTGCGCGGCCATATTGGATCCCCATCAAGCTAACAATAAGAAGTCCATTGAAAAAATCCAACCCTGTACTGCTCGCTTTGTGTTAAACGATAACAGCAGGAAATCCAGTGTCACTAACATGCTCTCTAGACTTCAATGGGGACCACTTGTAAACAGACGTATTAAACTACGGTGAATTTTCACTTTAAAGAAGTTCACAACATCACTCCATCAAACATCCAAATTCGTCACAGGGTCAGTTCAACTCGACAGCAAACTGGACCTCACATATTGGAAACTCTTTCATTCAATAAGATTTGCTACCAGTACTCCCTCCACCCAAGATCAACAAGAGTGGAATCTTCTGCCGCCAGACCTGCACAGTATTTCTGACATTAATATTTTTAAAGATAGATTCAATCAAATCGATTTAAGGGATCTAGTCAAAAAAGCTTACTTTACAATTTAACAGCCGTTATAACAGCCGTCCGGCAGTGCTTGCGCAGTACCATGCAGAAGCTGAAGAAGCCCACCCATATAACCATATAACAATTACAGCACAGAAACAGGCCATCTCGGCCCTTCTAGTCCGTGCCAAACTCTTACTCTCACCTAGTCCCATCTACCTGTACTCAGCCAATAACCCTCCATTCCTTTCCTGTCCATATACCTATCCATTTTTTTAAAATGACAAAATTGAACCTGCCTTCACTTCACCCACCTTCACTTTTAATGCATTATCTTTTAAAATTTCTGTCAGCTCCAGCATGAGACCAGCACCAAACATGTACTTCTCTTGTATCCCCTCTGTATTTTGGAGGGATCATTTGTGATTCCCTGGTCTATGCTGTCATCCCCAGCCATCATCACCATCTAGAGGCATTTTTCCATGCTACTGCAAGAGGTGCAACACTTGTCCTTTCTTACCATCAGAGAACCAAGGAATCTGTTACATTAGAATAAATATCCCCATGCTGATCTTCCATTCCAGTGTGCATTGTGGTCTACAAACACAGATTTGGTGATTGCATTGAGAAGTATTTTCACTCAACCTGCAGCAGTTACCTAAGCTTTTGATTCTTTGCTGTTTTATTTCACTTACTTACTCTGGTTCTCGTTGCCCTTCACCTCCTGCACTATTAAAATAAAGTCCACACAGATCTGAAGCAGAATGCTTCTCCTTCCATCTGGGAAACATGAAGATTCCTTAACTGAATGTTGTGTTCGACAGATCCAACCAATGCTGGTGAATGTGATTGCAATAGGCAGTCCCGTGGACAGAATGGACTGAAGATCCTACTTCTGTGTTATATGGCTCTATAGCTCTCCATCCTTTGCTAACTCTTTCTTTCTGTCTTTGCCAGCTCTTTCTGTCTTTTCTCTTTCTACCAGAAAATTATGAACTACTGGTCTTATCTCATTGTAAGTCAACAAGGCAAAAGAGATATTGTGGGGATGACCTCCCAGGGGAATGCCATAGAGACCAGGTTACTGGCTCTGAGCATGGGTCCGTAGTGCAGAAAGGAAAGAGGGGAGCAGTAGTGATAGGGGACAAAATAGTCATAGGACCAGACAGGAGATTCTATGGTTGTGATTGGGACACTCGAATAATATAATGCCTCCCAGATGCCAGGGTCAGGGACATCTTGGATCGAGTTTACAGCGATTTGGAGGGTGAGGAAGAGCAGCCAGATGTCTTGGTACGTATTGGTACCAATGACTTAGGAAGGAAAAGCAAAGAGGTCCTGAAGAGAGAATTTAGAGAGCTGAGCAGAAAACTGAGAAGCAGGACCACCAGGATAGTAATTTCTGGATATCTCCCTGTGCCTCTCACTAATGAGGGTAGAAACAAGATTATTTGGCAGTTAAATGTGTGGTTAAGAGGATGGTGCAAGAGGCAGGGCTTCAGGTCCTTGGATCATTGGGATGTCTTCTGGGGGAGGTATGACCTGTTCAAAAGCGATGGGTTGCACCTGAACCCGAGGGGACCAATATTCTTACAGGAAGGTTTGTGAGGTCTGTCAGGGAGGGTTTAAACTAATTTGGCAGGGAAATGGGAACTGGAATGAAGGGACTCAGGATAGGACAGTTGGTAAAAAAGCAAAGATAGTGTGCAGTCATATTGTCAGGAAGAGCAGGCAGATTATAGGACAAGATTACAGCCTACAGGGTGAGTATCAGTGATCAGGGATGCAGAGTCAAAAAGGGCAATAAATACAGTTCTCAAAGTGTTATATCTCAATGCACAGAGTATAAGAAATAAGGTGGATGATCTTATTGCAGTTTTACAAATTGTCAAGTATGATGATGTGGCCATTCCTGAATTGTGGCTGAAGGATAGTTGCAGCTGGGAGCTGGATGTCCAAGTTTACACATTGTATCGAAGGGATAGGAAGGTAGGCAGACAGGGTGGCGTGGCTCTGCTGGGAAAGAATTGCATCAGATCGGTAAAAGATAGGACCTGAAAATGTTGAATCTTTGTCGGTTGAGTTAAGAAACTGCAAGGGTAAAAGGATCCTGATGTCAGTTATATATAGGCCTCCAAACAGAGGCTGGGATGTGTATGAGATCCTTTTGGGAAATAGAAAAGGCTTATCAAAAGGGCAATAAGAACATAAGAAATAGGAGCAGGAGTAGGCCATCCAGCCCATCGAGTAGGTCATCCAGCCCATCACGTAGGCCATCTGGCCCATCGAGCCTGCCCCGCTATTCAGTCAGATCACGGCTGATCTGTCTGTAAAGTCAGTTCCATCTGCCTGCCTTTTTCCCCATAACCCTATGTAAAAATCTAACCATTTCTTAAACATATTTAGTGAAGAAGCTTCAACTGCTTCCCTGGGGAGAGAATTCCACAGATTTACCGCTCTCTGGGAAAAACAGTTTTTGCTCATCTCTGTCCTAAATCTTCTCCCCTAAATCTTGAGGCAATGTCCCTTAGTTCTAGTCTCACCTATCAATGGAAACAACTTTGCTACTTCTATCTTATCTATCCCTTCCAAAATTATATATGTTTCTATAAGATCCCCTCTCATTCTTCTGAATTCCAGAGAGTATAGTCCCAGACGACTCAATCTCTCCTCATAAGTTAACCCCTTCATCTCTGGAATCAACCTGGTGAACCTCCTCTGCACTGCCTCTGCATTGCCTTCCTCAAGTATGGAGACCAGAACCGTGCACAGTACTCCAGGTGCGGCCTCACCAGTACCCTGTATAGTTGCAGCATAACCTCCCTGGTCTTGAATTCAATCCCTCCAACAATGAAGGCCAACATTCCGTTTGCCTTCTTAATAACCTGTTTCACCTGCAAGCCAACTTTTTGCGATTCATGCACAAGCACTCCCAAATCCCTCTGCACAACAGCATGCTGCAATCTTTCACCATTTAAATAATAATCTGCTCTTCTATTATTCCTTCCAAAGTGGATCATCTGGCATTTACCAACGTTGTATTCCATTTGCCAGACCTTGGCCCACTCACTTAGCCTATCTATATCCCTCTGCAGTCTCTCCACATCCTCTGTATGGTTTGCTTTTCCACTCAGTTTAGTGTCATCAGCAAATTTTGCTACGCTACACTCAGTCCCCTCTTCCAAATCATCAAAGTAAATGGTAAACAGTTGCAGGCCCAGAACCGACCACTGTGGCACCCCACTCACCACTGACTGCCAACCGGAGAAACACCCATTTATTCCAACTCTCTGCCTTCTATTGGTTAACCAATCCACTATCCATGCCAATACACTTTCCCCAACTCCATGCATCCGTATCTTATTTATAAGTCTCTTGTGTGGCACCTTACCAAACGCCTTCTGGAAATCCAAGTATACGACATCCACCTGTTCCCCGCTATCCACTGTAGTCATTATGTCCTCAAAGAACTCCAGTAAGTTTGTCAAACAGGACCTGCTCTTTCTGAATCCATGCTGCATCTGTCTAATGGAACCACTCCTTTCTAAATGTTTCACTATTTCTTCCTTAATGACAGCTTCAAGCATTTTCCGATGACAGATGTTAAGCTAACTGGCCCATAGTTGTCCCCCTTTTGCCTACATCCTTTAAAAAAAGTGACATGACATTTGCTGTCTTCCAATCTGCCAGGACCTGCCCAAAGTCTGAAGAATTTTGGTAAATGATTACCAACGGATCTAAAAATCCTTTGCCAATTCCCTCAGCACCCTGGGATGCATCCCATCAGGACCAGGAGATTTATTTACCTTCAGGCCCTCTAGTTTTCTCATCACTATCTCTTTAGTGACAGTGCTTTTATTGAGGTCCTCACCTCCCATTTCGTCCATAACATCATTCTTTGGCATACTAGACATGTCCTCCACCGTGAAGATCGACACAAAGTAGTTGTTCAATGCCTCAGCCATTTCGTTATCACCCAATATCAATTTCTCCTTCTTGTCTTCCAAGGGACCCACATTAACTTCAACCACCCTCTTCCTCTTTATATAAAACTTTTGCTATCTGTTTTTATATTTTGTGCTAATTTACTTTCATACTCTACCTTCCCTTTCCTTATTTTTTGTTTAGTCGTCTGATGCTCTGACAGTCATGGGAGATTTTAACATGCAGGTCAATTGGGAAAATCATTTTGGTAATGGATCTGAAGACAGTGAATTTATTGAATGCCTAAAAGATGGCTTTTAGGGCAGTTTGATGATAGGTCTACTATACTGGATTATATTGGATTGGGTGTTATGTAATGAACCAGAGGCGATAAGGGAGTTTAAGGTAAAAGAACACTAAAGAGGCAGTGATCGCATTATGATTGAGTTCAACTTGAAATCTGATAGGGAGAAAGAAAAGTCTGACATAGCAGTATTTCCGTGGAGTAAAGGACTCATACAGTGGTATGAGAGAGGAGATGGCCAAAGTAAACTGGAAGGAGATTCTGGCAGGGATGACAGCAGAGCTGCACTGGCATGAGTTTCTGGGAAAAATGAGGAAGATGTATTCCAAAAATGCAGAAATACTTAAATGGCAAAATAGTTTGACGATGCCTGACAAGGGAAGACAAAGCTAATATAAAAGCAAAAGAGGGCACACAACAAAGCAAAAATTAGTGGGAAGTTAGAGGATTGGGAAACTTTTAAAATTCAACAGAAAATAACTAAAAGAATTGATAGAAGGGTAAAAATGAAATACCAAAGCAAGCTAGCAAACAAAATCAAGGTAGATAGAAAAAGTTTTTTCGAGTATGTAAAAAATAAGAGATATGAGAGTGAATATAGGACCACTAGAAAATGAGGCCAGAAGAATAATAATGGGGGACAAGGAGACAGCAGATAAATTAAATATTTTATATCAGACTTCACTGTGGAAGACACTAATAGTGTGCCAGATGTTGAAGGGTGTGAGGGAAGAGAAATGAGTTATGTTACTATTACACGTGACCAGATGAACTACACCCTAGGGTTCTGAAAGAGGTAGTGGCAGAGATTGAGCAGGCATTTGTAATGATCTTTCAAAAATCATTGTACTCTGGCATAGTACCAGAGGACTGGAAAATTGCAAATGTCACTCCACTCCTTAAGAAAGGAGGGAGGCAGCAGAAAAGAAGTTATAGACCAGTTAGGATAACCTCAGTGGTTGGGAAGATATAGGAGTCAGTTGTTAAGGATGAGGTTATGGAGTACTTACTGATAAAGGACAAAGTTGGACAAAATCAGCATGGTCTCCTTAAGGGAAAATTTTGCCTGACGAATCTGTTGGAATGCTTCGAGGGGATTACATGTAGCACAGATAAAGGAGATGCGGTGGATGTTGTATATTTGGATTTTCTGAAGGCCTTTGACATGGTGCCACACATGAGGCTGCTTACCAAGTTAAGAACCCATTGTATTACAGGAACATTACTAAAATGGTTAGTGCATTGGCTGATTGGTAAGAGGCAGTGAGTGGGATCCTTTTTTGGCTGGCTACTAGACTAGTGGTGTTCTGCAGGGGTTGGTGTTGGGACCACTTATTTTTATACTATATATCAATAATCTGAATGATGGAATAGATGGCTTTGGTGCCAACTTTGCAGATGATATGAAGATTGGTGGAGGGGCAAACAGTGTTAAGCAAACAGGAAGGCTGCAGAAGGACTTTGACAGATGAGGAGAAGAGGCAAGAAAGTGACAAATGAAATACAATGTTTGAAAGTGCATGGTCATGCACTTTGGATGAAGAAATAAATATGCAAAAATTTGAGAGGTGATTCTGAGGCTTTATAAGGGCACTGTGATGGCTCATCTTGAGTATTGCGAACAGATTTGGGTTCCTTACCTAATAAAAGATGTGCTGACATTGGGGAGGGTTCAGTGGATGTTCACAGGGGTGATCTCGGGAACTCAAGGGTTATCATATAAGGAATGCTCTGGGCCTGTACTCGTTGGAATTCAGAAGGATGAAGGAGATCTCATTGAAACCTTTTGAATATTGAAAGGCCTAGACAGAGCAGATGTGGAAAGTATGTTTCCTATGGTGGGGGAGTCTAGGACAAGAGGGCAAGATAGAGGGGTGTCTATTTAAAAAATTTCTTTAGCCAGAGGGTGGTGCATTTGTGAAATTTGTTACCACAGGCAACTAGAGAGGCCAGGTCCTTGGGTATATTTAAGGTGGAAATTGATAGGTTCTTGGTTGGCCACAGCATCAAAGGTTACAGGGAGAAGGCCGGGGAGTAGGTTGAGGAAGGAAAGAAAGATCAGACATGTTTGAATGGTGGAACAGATTTGGTTGGCCAAATGACCTATGTCTTATGGTCTTATGGAGATCTCTACTTTCCCAGGTGAGTCACTGAGGTAAACTACCTACCTTACATGTCTTAGATCAATAGTGGAGAAGTTTTTGTAAAGTATTCTGAGGGACAGGATCAATTTAAGCTTAGAAATGGAGGGATGGTTGGTTTTTGGATAGAAAATCCTACCTGACACATTTTATTTTTTTTTAAAGATGCAACCAAGTCTATATAGATATACATGTAAATAAAAGGGCAGTGTAGTTGATGCTGTCTGTCTGGGATTTTTGGTTAGGCAGTTGACACAGTCTGACACAAACTGATCCAAATGGCTGAAGCCCATGGATGCAAGTTAAATTGATGTAAAATTCGTTTGGTAAAGTGAGATATAGGGAATAATGGTGAAGGATTATAAGCTTGTGATCAGTGGTAACCCACCTAAACTGATACTGGGACTTTATTCTTTGTCAGATACATTGGGGCCTGGATGTTAATGAGGGGGTTACAATGAACAACTTGCAGATTGGTGTTGTTGTGGATTACAAAACTGGTGATGTTGTAGACAGAGAGAATAATTGGAGTATTAATCGGCTGGTAAATTGTGTAGAGAAATGGCCAATGGAATTTAATCCTGATGCATGTGATGTGATGCAGTCTGAGGAAGGAGGCATGTAATAAATCCCTCATGTCTAATAAGGAACAAAGGGACCATGCTGTGCAAGTCCAGAAATCCTTACAGGTGATAGCAAGGTGTATGGGATGCTGAACTTTATTAGCCACCTGCAATATAAGTGCAGGGAAGCTATGGTACGACATTGTTGAGAACACTTCTGGAACCTGGTATGAAGTTTTGGTTACATCCATATAGAAAGGCATGCAATTGTCCTGGAGATGGTGCAGGATAGATTTCCCTGGGATGAAGTGCCTCAGCTATGAGGAAAGACTGTAGAGTCTGTGTTTGCTTCCTGAGGTATCGAGGTGACTGAGGGAAGACCTGATAGAAGGGCATAGATATGGTGGATGGTGGTAAATTTTGCCTAACAGCAAGGGTTTCTGAAACCATAGGTTCAAGGAATAGATTAAAAAGCTTCATAAAGAGTACAAGGTAGATTTTATTTTTCATCTAGGGGAGTGAAGATTAGACTATTGAATGCACTACGTGATGAGTTAGTGCAGGCAAGGACTTTTACTACATTTAACAAATATCTCGAGAGACTCTGGAATTGCTAAGGGACAGAAGAATATGGATCAAGTTGTGATAAATGAGATTGGTGGGAAGTGTGCTTGATGGTTGCCATGGACAGTGTGTGCAAAGGACCTGTTACCTGCTGTATGACTGACTTGATACTGACAGAAATTTTGAAATTATAGACTTTTAAACCAAGTTATACTGAATTTTCTGTGATAGTACAGTGTGAATTGACCCAACTAAACCAACAGCATTTCTGTTTAGTATGTAATAATAACTGATACTTATTTACTAACATCCTAGACAAACGGATATAATACTCAGCTAAAATGGTAAATCTGAAGGTTTTTTAAACCACTAACAGGAATGTGGATTATCAACAAACATATCAGTTAGTTCTTGAACTTGTAATTATTGTTACCAAAATGAAATATCCTTTCCTTCCAAATGCAAACAAGAAATATCATGATCTTACAGTAAAAGCCACAGCAATTATTGCTAATGGAAACATTTTAAATAGAACAGGCAAGGAAAGCTTTAAAGCAGGAAGGAAATGTACTGTTTATTACTGCACACATCAGCCATTTCAATTGCACTTTGAACACTTACTGACCTGTTTTATATGTTTTTTAAATTCAAAAGCAATTGCAAACATTATCACAGTGATGAGTAACTGTGCTAATTGATCCCTGCTCACATGGTCTTGACATTAAGTACATTAACTTCATCCAAAAACACCACCGTTGCTCTTTTGCTACAGTAAACACAGACTTTACTGATAACATAGCAACAAATGTTAGCACTTTTATACTCATATAACTTCCTGTTGCTTTCAATTATTGATGCATTAAAATGAATAAAACATCATAGATTGAGAGTAAAGAGTCTGAAAACTGAAACACCATCTCAAAACTCATGCACCATCTAGAGTTTGTCCAGTCTATCTGACAGACAGAGTCAGAAAGTTGTGCAACATAGATACAAGCCATTCAGCCACCGTGGCTAAGTTATACCAATCCCATTTGCCAACATTAACTCCATATCCATCTATGATTTGCTCAATCAAGTAGCTGTTCAGATTACTCTTAAATGTTGTTAGAGAGTCCTAGATTCTTTCAGACCCTTCAGGTCATCTGGTCCATGCTGGCCAAGATGACCATCTGCTGTAACCTAAACTCATTTGCCAAAGTTTGGCCAATATCCCCGTCAGCCTTTCCTATCCATGCACTTGTCCAACTACCTGTTAAATGGTGTTAATTCACCTATCTCAGTCACATCTTCTGGTAGATCATTCCAGATACCAGCTACACATTCTATGAAAGATGTACAGTATACATCAGATCCCCTTTAGACATCCTTCCTCTCAACCTAAACCTAAACACTCTATGTTTTAGATAACCTTACAATGGATTACAGACTCTAGCTATCTACTTTGTCTATAGCTCTCATATTTCTGTATAACTCTATCTGTAAATTTCTATAAATGTGTAGTGGAGTGTATATTGATAGGCTGTGTCACAGCCTGGTATGGAAACACCTATGCCCTTGAACAGAAATTCCTACAAACAGTGATGGATACTGTGGTGATATCACATGTAATGACATGTAAGAACGTGATTGGAGAGAGTTCTGAGCATGCGCATAAATAATAGAATGATCTGGAACATGGCTTGGTAAAAACATGGTTTGGTTTTGTTGCTGTAAGTAAAAGTTCTAATTCTTCCAGAATATGATTCTTTATTGTTCCTATGGTACGTATAAAAATAAGAACACAACATGGTGTCAGAAGTCGGTCTGGAAGAATAATACATTCGCTAACACAGGAGAAGCGAAGATAATCGAAGAAAGAAGAGTTTGAACTGTTTTGGTGTTTGCGAACAGTTTTAAAAATGGAAGGTTTGCAATGTCCACCGACACTTCAGCTGACTGGAAGTGTAGCTGAGAACTGGAGAAAATTTAAGCAACATTTTGAAATTTATCAGCGAATGAAGCGGATAGAAAACACTTACTCTCACCTAGTCCCACCGACCTGCACTCAGCCCATAACTCTCCATTCCTTTCCTGTCCATATATTTACCCAATTTAACTTTAAATGACAACATCGAACCTCCCTCAAACACTTCTGCTGGAAGCTCGTTCCATACAGCTACCACTCTCTGAGTAAAGAAGTTCCCCCCCATGGTGTTACCCCTAAACTTATGCCCTTTAACTCTCAACTCATGACTTCTTGTTTGAATCTCCCCCACTCTCAATGGAAAAAGCCTATCCACGTCAACTCTATCTATCCCCCTCATAGTTTTAAATACCTCTATCAAGTACCCCCCCCCCCAACCTTCTATGCTCCAAAGAATAAAGACCTAACTTGTTCAACCTTTCTCTGTAATTTAGGAGATGAAACCCAGACAACATTCTAGTAAATCTCCTCTGTACTCTCTCAATTTTATTGACATCTTTCCAATAATTCGGTGATCAGAACTGTACACAATACTCCAAATTTGGCCTTACCAATGCTTTTTACAATTTCAACATTACATCGCAACTCCTATACTCAATACTCTGATTTATAAAGGCCAGAATACCAAAAGCTTTCTTCACCACCCTATCGACATGAGACTCCACTTTCAGGGAACTATGCACTATTAATCCTAGATCCCTCTGTTCTACTGAGTAATTTTGCCCTCTGGAAGTAACGCATATGCATCAATGGGCCATGCATTCCATCACAATCTCACCTCTGCAGGAGGACAGAGGCCAAACTTGTTGGGACAGTACAATACTGATCTGAAGCCAAAGAGTGACAAGAATCAGGATCCAATTGAAGAAGTGAAAGCACAAGTGAAGGAATTGAGAAGTTTTATTGAAATGATGAATCTCAGCATAAAAAAGAAATTACACAGTTAATGTCAGTTTATCGTCATTTAGAAATGCATGCATTAAAGAATGACACAACGTTCTTCCAGAATGATATCACAAGAAAACACAGGACAAACAAAGACTAAAACTGACAAAACCACATAATTATAACATATAGTTACAACAGTGCAAAGCAATTCCATAATTTGATAAAGAGCAGACCATGGGCATGGTAAAAAAAAAAGTCTCAAAGCCCCGCTAGCCTCATCATCTCATGAAGGCAGCAGAAGGGAGAAACTCTCCCTGCAATGAACCTCCAAGCGCTGCAAACTTGCCAATGCAGCACTATTGCAAGCACCCTACCGCAGCGGATTCTGAGTCCGTCCAAAAATGTCAAGCCTCCGACCAGCCCCTCTGGCACAGCCTCTCCGAGCACCTCCTCTGCTGAGCGCTTCGACCCCACCCCGGCCGCCGAGCAACAAGCAAAGCCGAGGACTTGGGGCCTTCTCCTCTGGAGATTCTGGATCACACAGTAGCAGCAGCAGCAAAGCAAGCATTTCAGAAGTTTCACCAGGTGTTCCTCCGTGCTCTCACGTCCATCTCCATCAAATCAGGATTGTGCATGGCACCCTACTTGACAAGTAACAGACATCACCATTGGAGTGGCCACTGCGAGCTGTGTCGCACCGCCATCTTCTCCTCCTCGTCATTTAGATGAAGAAAAGAAGATTCGTATTTCATTACAAATGGAAGTGAAGGAATTAAGAAAGCTACAGTACTTGAAGAAGTACAACCCAGATCATACATGGTCCAAACAGAAGAAGGAGCAGTGTTAATAAGAAATTTCAAAGACCTTAAGAAAGAGCCAACTTCAGAGTTTCAGTTAACTGATGCAGACCAGACAAAACATGGAAATAACAATGAAACACAAGAACTATGTGAACCACTTATAAGGTCCACTCATGTTCGTTAAACCCCCCAGAAAGATTGATAGAGACATGTTAAATTATGCATTTGTTATGGCCAATGTTGCTAATTGTTTTTCTTTTTAAGGAAAGGAAGATGTGGTGATATCACGTGTAATGATGTGTAAGAACGTGATTAGAGAGAGCTCTGAGCATGCGCAGAAATGATAGAATGATCTGGAACATGACTTGTTGAAAACGTGGTTTGGTTTTGTTGCTGTAAATAAAAGTTCTAGTTCTTCCAGAATATGATTCTTTTTTGTTAACCCACGGTATGTATTAATATATAGAACACAACAGATATGGCACAGCCCATCATGGGTAAAGCCTTCCCCACCATTGAGCACATCTACCCGAAGCATTCTCACAGGAAAGCAGCATCCAACATCAGGGTTCCTCATCATACAGGACATTGAATTTTGACAAGGAGAAGCTAAGGTCAGATGTATTGGTATAACAGTGGAGAAAAGGGGATTACAGAGGCATGAGAGAGGAGATGGCCAGAATTGATTGGAAAAGAACACAGGGATGCCAGCAGAGAAGCAATGGCTGGAATTTCTGGATGTAATTTTGGAAGGCACAGGATATATAAATTCCAAAGAGGAAGAAGTATTCTAAAGGCAAGACCGTGGCTAACAAGAGGAGTTAAGGCCAGCAAAAAAGCCAAAGACATGGCATACATTAGATAAAAAATTAGTGGGAAGTTAGATGATTGGGAAGCTTTCAAATACCAATAGCAGGCAACTAAAAAGGTCATTAAGAAGGTAAAGATGGAATACGAAAATAAGCTAGCAATAATATTAAAGATACAGAAAGTTTAAAAGAGAGGTAAGAGTGGATATCAGAATGCTGGAAAACGATGCTGGAGATGAAGTAATAGGGGACAAGGAAATGCTGGGTGAACTGAATAAGTATTTTGCATCAGTTTTTTCTGTGGAAGACACTAGCAGTATGATGGAAGTTCCAGGTGTCAGGGACCATGAAGTGTGTGAAGCTACCATAACTAGAGAGATGATTCTTGGGAAACTGAAAGGTCTGAAGGTAGATAAGTCACCCTGGACCAGATGGTGTAAACACTAGGGTTTTGAAAGATGTGGCTAAAGAGATTGTAGAGGCATTAGGAATGACCTTTCAAGAATCACTAGATTCTGGAATGCTTCCAGAAGACTGACAAATTGCAAATGTCACTCCACTCTTCAAGAAAGGAGCGAGGCAGGAGAAAGAAAATTATATGCCAGTTAGTCTGATCTCTGTGGTTGGGAAGATGTTGGAGTCTATTATTAAGGATGAGGTTTCAAGATACTTGGAGACTAATGATAAAATAAGTCAAGGTCAGCATTGTTTCTAAAAAGGGAAACCTTGCCTGACAAATCTGTTAGAGTTCTTCGACGAAGTAGCTAGCAAGCAGAGTGGACAAAGGAGAGGTAGTGGCTGGCTATTACTTTTACGTTCTATGTTAATGGTTTTGATCACGGAATTGGTGGCTTTGTTGAAAGATTTGCATAGAATAGGAAGATAGACTGAGGGGCAGGTAGTTTTGAGGAATTGGAGAGGCTAGAGTAGGATTTAGACAGATTAGAAGACTGGGCAAAGAAGTGGCAGATTGAATACAGTGTCAGAAAGTGTATTGTCATGCACTTTGGTAGAAGAAATGAAAAGGCTGACTATTTTGTAAATGGAGAGAAAATTTTAAAAAAAGAGGCAAAGGGACTTGGGAGTGCTTGTGCAGGAACCCCTAAAAGTTAATTTATAAGTTGAGTCTCTGGTGAGAAAGGCAAATGTGATGCTACCAACAACGCACATAAAAATTGCTGGTGAACACAGCAGGCCAGGCAGCACCTATAGGAAGAGGTACAGTCGATGTTTCAGCCTGAGACCCTTCATCAGGACTAACTGAAAGAAGAGATAGTAAGAGATTCCGTTCATGTGATGCTACCATTCATCTCAAGAGGACTAGAATATATGTAAAAACAAAATAATGTTGAAGCCTTATAAAGCACTGGTGAGGCCTAACTTGGAGTTTTGTGAACAGTTTTAGGTCCTTTATCTTGGAAAGGATGTGCTGAAACTGGAGAGGGCTCAAAGGAGGTTCACAAAATGATTCCAGGATTGAATGGCTTGTCATATGAAGAGCGTTTGATGGCCTGTATTCACTAGACTTCAGAGGAATGAGGGATGACCCGCATTGAAACCTATCAAATGGTGAAAGGCTTTGATAGAGTGGATGTGGAAAGGATGTTTCCTTTGGTGGGAGAGTCTAAGACTAGATGACACAGAATCAGAATAGAGGGGTGTCCTTTTAGAACGGAAATGAGGAGGAATTTCTTTCGCAAGAGAGTGGTGAATCAATGGAATTCATTGCCACAGGCAGCTGTGGAGGTCAATCTGTTATGCATATTTAAGGCTGAGGTTAATAGATTCTTGATTGGTCAGGGCATAAGGGGATAAGGGGAGAAGGCAGGAGATTGGGCCTGAAAGGAAAAAATTGGATCAGCCATGATGAAATGGCAGAGCAGACTCAATGGGTCATATGACCTAATTCTACTCCGATATTGTATGGTTTTATGGACATGCTGTCTTCTTGCTGCTGCCATCAGGAAGAAAGTACAGGAGCCTCAGAACTCACACCACCAAGTTCAGGAACAGTTATTACCCCTCAGAAATCAAGCTATTGAACCATAGGGGATAACGTCAGAGAACTTCCATTGGAATGACCCATCATTGAAATGTTTCTACAATGCATGATCTCACTTTCAAAGACTCTTCATCTCATGTTCTCGATAGTTATTGCTTACTTATTTATTTGCCCAACTCCTCTCTCCAGGCATCTCTAATCTTCACAGTAGACGCTACAGTGCAATTATCAAACAAATGTACAAACTTAGAAACGAGATGCCTGGAGTCAGGAGGGTTCTTTAAAATATCAAAAAGCATATGTTTCCCTGGAAGGATTTCAAAATTACAAATCTTAGATTGAATGTAGTGTCTCATTTGCAAATAATGAAAAAAGTGTGAATGAGGCAGCTCAAATTTCTCTTTCAGCAGACTAAATGTTGCAAACCGTCCCTCTATGTACGGGTCTTCAATAGAAACTAGAACCTTCTCCCTCCAAGTATGGTAGGTTTTATCTGACCATGAGGGTAGGAAGGAGTGATTGAAACAGATTGGTGTTTGTACAGAGGTCTCTGGTAAATTCAGAATGCTTATAATCTGATTTAGAATCTGACAGAATTTTTCAAAACAAAACTCAAACTTTTTGAAGTTCCAGGCCTCTCTAACTTGGAGATCAGCATGGCTGGCAAGGAGGAATTGACAACAGAGCTGGACTCCATACAGAGCCACAAGAGCCCCAGGGGTTGGTTATCCGGAGCCCCCTGTTGCTAAAACATTAAAGCCCTAGCATTGACAGCCCAATAATAGTGTCTAAATACAGGTAATCCCAGCCCTTCTTCAGACTTGGGCTTTTGTAAATGAATTTTCGAAATCCTGTGATTCTTATAATTCCAGATATAAGACAATATTATAGAGCCCAACTCTTTAAAGAAAAATGGGGAGATTTTGACAAAGATAGAGAAACCTAGGAAGGGAAACCATTTTAACTGAATTTATATGACCAATCATGGACAGAGGTAGGGTTTTCCAACTTCCTATATTCTGTTTAAGTTTTGAAATAAACTCTGCGAAGTTTAATTTGAATGCTAATTTAGGATCTTTGGGGATTGTCAAGCCGAGAAAAGTAAAGTGATCTTTAACTACTTTGAACGGGACACTTTCCAAAAAACCCCACGTGTAGTTGTTGGAGAGGGGCACAAAGTCACTTTTTGTCCAATTGATTGAGTATCCTGATAGTCTGCCAAAAGAGGTGATTAAATCTAGAAGAGGGACTGACTTTTCTGAGTTTTGTAAGTAGTGTATCACATCGTCAGCATATAAACTAATAAGTGTTTCAATACCTCCCACTTTCAAACCCAGAATATTTGGTGACCTTATTTTTAAGGCAAGGGGCTCTACCATGACGGCATAAAGGGCCGGCGAGAGAGGGCACCCCTGCTGGACTGAATAGTGTAGGGGAAACAGAGCTGAATTGTCACCATAAGTTATAATAGAACACATTGGGCTGGCGTATATCAGTTTTACCCAAGATACAAATAACTCGCCAAACCCAAATCTGTACAGTGATTCAAACATGTAAGGCCACTCAATCTGGCCTTCTGTGCATCAAGGGATAAAATTGCTGCCCCATTAGCTTTCCCATGATCAGCATATATAGTATTAAGGAGGCATCTGACATTGGAGAAAGAGAACCTACCTGGGACAAATCCTGTCTGATCAGGATGAATGATAGATGACAAATGCTTATTTAGTCAGTTAGCCAGCATTTTAGTAATTACCTTTCCATCAAAATTCTGGAGTGCAATGGGCCTATAGCTGGCCGGGTCTGTTTCCTCTTTACCTTTCTTTAAAATGAGGGAAATGTTAGCCTGTTACAATGTCCTAGGCAAGGCATTATCTCTCTTAGAGCAAGATATCATTCTGAGGAGAAGTGGGGCAAGGATATCACAGAATTTCTTATAAAATTCACAGCCAACTCCATCCGGCCCAGCAGCCTTGCCGGACGGAAATGACTTAATGGCAGAAGTTATTTCTTCCAATGTGAAGTCAAGTGTTGCATTTTTCTGAGTACATACATTCCCAATTTACCTGTCCAAGTTTTTGCCAACTAGCATTATTATTCACTCTCCCACAATTAAATACTTTCTCATGCCATCTGCTCTTATCACTGTCTGAGGCTATGATAAAGGTGTAGAAATTTACCTGTCCAAGTTCCTGCCAACTAGCATTATTATTCACTCTCCCACATCTAAATACTTTCTGATGCCATCTGCTCTTATCACTGTCTGAGGCTATGATAAAGGTGTAGAAATTTGTGGCCATTGTCTCTTAAACATTCACCTCCTAAGAGATACCTGACCACGTTCATTATCTAATATTAGATCCAGTATGGCCTCTCCTGTCTACATATCATGTCAGGAATCCTTATTGGGCACACCTAATAAATTCTGCCTCATCTCAACCTTTTGCACTAAAGAGGTGCCAATCAATATTAGGGAGATTGAAGTTGCCGACGCTACCAACCCTCTTATTTTTACATCTTTCTAGAATCTACATCCTGATTTGCACTTTAGTGTCTCAATTGCTATTGGAGGATTTAGAATACTCTTTATAGAGAGATTGTTGCCTTCCTGTTTCTAACTTCCACCCATGCTGACTGTGTTGACAATCCCTGCATGACTCCTCCCTTTCTGCAGCTGCGAAAATATCCCTGATTAGCAATGTCACTCCCCAACTTTTTACCTCCCTCCCTGCTCCTTTTAAAACATTTAAACCCTGGATCATCCAGCAGCTATTTCTACCTTTGTGACAGCCAGGTCTTTGTAATGTGCATAAGTTTCATGTACTTCCCATGTTGTAAGTCCATTGCCCTTGTTCCTGACACTTCTTGCATTAAAATAGACACATTTCAACCCACTCAACTGACTGCAGTTACAGTCTGCCATTTCCATTGCCTATTCTTCCTGACAATCTCTATACACACTGCATCTACATTTACATCAATCGCCCCATTTTCTGATCTAGCACTTTTTCCAATTTTATATGAAGTTTATAAAATTATCTGAAAAAGAGATCAATAGCCTGATAGACAGGGTTAAAGTGTCAATACTAGAGGACATGTGTTTAAGGTGAAAGATATAAGACATAGAAGCAGAAATAGGCCACTTGGCCCATCGAGGTGCTCTGCCATTCAATCACGGTTGATCCTTTTTTCACCTTCTCAGCCCCACTCCCCAGTCTTCTCCCTGTAACCTTTGTCATGTCCAATCAAGTACCCATCAATCTCGGCCTTAAATACATCCAATGACCTGGCCTCCACAGCTGCCTGTGGTAACAAATTCCACAAATTCACCACCTTCTGTCTAAAGAAATTTCTCTACATCTCTGTTTTAAATGGATGCAGCTCTATCTAGAGGCTGTGCCCTTTTCTTGTCCTAGACTCCACCACTATGGGAAACATTCTTTCCACATAGACTCTGTCTGGGCCTTTCAATATTCAAAAGATTTCAATGAGATTGCCCCCATCCTTCTAAATTCCTGCGAGTACAGACACAGAGCTAACAAACATTTCTCATATGATGACCTGTTAATTCCCGGAGTCATCCTTGTGAACCACCTCTGAACCCTCTCCAACGCCAGCACATCTTTTCTTAGATGAGAAGGTCAAAACTGTTCACAATACTCAATGTGAGGCCTCAACAGTGCCTTATGAAGCCTCAGACTCACATCCCTGCTCTTCCATTCTGGATCTCTTGAAATGAATACCAGAAATGAATTTGCCTTCCTAGCCACCGACTCAACCAGCAATTTAACATTTAGGGTGCTCTGCACAAGTACTCCCTCGTCCCTTTGCATTCAGATATTTGGATTTTCTCCCTGTTGTTACGTGTCCAGCAACAATGGATAAGAAATTAAGTCAGGTTTTATATAAACAAACAACGATATTTATTAAACTCTGCTCAAAACATCGAAAAGTAAACAAATGACTAACTTGACTGGAAGTTAACAGTTAGGCGAATATATCGAACAAACAGTCAAACTTATAAACTGTTCTTAATGAGTTCTCATCCAAGCACAGACTTAAAGTGGTAAATTCAAAAGTCCATGTGATTTATACAGTCATTAAGGAGAGACTTCCCCGAAACAAAGATTTCTTTGAGGCAATGATGAATCTGTCAATCTCAGCCGAGAGATGCCTTGTCCAAAGGAATCACAAAGGAAAAAAGGAACTGACCTTTTGACTGGAGGGTGGTCACTGCACAAACCTTCCCGCCCTGGCAGGGGTTTTACTCAAACGTACATGCCACAAATTCCGAACGAAGATTAAAAAGGTCGATCATTCTCAAGAAGCTGAATGACATTAACGTTATCCAATCCTTTGCTTGGATAACTCTGGTAATGTCTTCACTCTCTGCTACTGGACTGTAAAGGAAATCAAAGGTGCAACAAACTAAAACTGGCAGCGATTTTTGAAACTGCCGTCACAACATTACACTAAGAATAAAAATGAGAACTGCAGCACCGTGGCGGGCTTTTTCTTTTATACCATGCCATCATGTGACATCACATCACTCCACTGTCATGAGACAATTACATCATGCCCATCACGAGATAGTGACATAATACTCACAAGACAATTACATCATGCTCACGGGATATGTAACACTGTTTAGAAAATAGTCTGCATATTTATTTTCCAACATTGTATTTCATTTGCCACTTTCTTGCCCATTCTCTGAATATGTCTAATCCCATCTGCAGTCTACCTGTTTGCTCAAACTTCCCCTCCACCACTCTTCATATCATCTACAAACTTTGCAAAAAAGTCATCTATTCCATCATCTAAATCATTGATATACAGCATAAAAAGAAGCAGTCCCAACACTGACCCCTCTAGTGTTCACTAGTCACTGGCAGCCAACCTGAAAAGGATCCTTTTATTCCCATTCACTGCCTGCTACCAATCAGCCAATGCTCTAACCATGCCAGTAACTTTCCTGTATTACCATGGGATCTTAATTTGGTAAGCAGCCTCTCATGTCAAAGGCCTTCTAAAAGTCCAAATATACAACATCCACTGCATCCCCTTTATCTATCCTACTTGTAGTCTCCTCAACGAATTCCAACAGGCTCGTCAGGCAGGATTTTCCTTGAAGGAAACCATGCTGTCTTTGTTCTACCTTGTCTTGTGTCCCCAAGTACTCCATCACCTAATCCTTAATAACTGACTCCAACATCTTTCCAAACACTTAGTTCAGGCTAACTGGTCTATAATTTCCTTTCTGCTGCCTTCCTCCTTTCTTAAAGAGTGTTGTGATGTTTGCAATTTTCTAGTCCACTGGCACCATGCCAGAGTCCAATGATTTTTGAAAGATCATTTCTAATGCCTCCACAATCTCCACTGCTATCTCTTTCAGCACCCTAAGATGCAGTTCATCTGGTCTGGGTGACATATGTACCCTTAGGTCTTTCAGCTTTTTGAGCACCTTCTCTCTTGTAACAGTAACTGAGCCTACTTCTCTTCTTTCACACACTACAACATCTGGCACACTGCTAGTGTCCTTCTTGATTCTGCATCCCTAATACACTGATACTTGCCCTGCTGGCTGCAATTTTGCCTTATCATCTGCCTGCCCTTCCTGACAGTCTGTCTGCATGCTATCTTTGCTTTTTTTTATCATCTGTCCTATCCTGAGACCCTTCATTCTGATTCCCATCCCCCTGCTACATAAATTAGTTTAAACCCTCCCCAACAGCTCTAACAAACCTGCCCCCATGAATATTGGTCCCTCTTGGGTTTAGGTGCAACCCGTCCCTTTCGTACAGGTCATACCTCCCCAGAAGAGATCCCAATCATCCAAAACCTTAACCCCTCCCCCGCACCACCCTCTCACCCACCCATAATCTGCCATTTCACCCTGTTTCTACCCTCACTGGCATGTGGCACAGATAGCAATCCAGAAATCCTAGCGTGGAGGTCCTGCTTCTCAGGTTTCTGCCAAACTCTCTAAGTTCTCTTTTTAGGACCTCTTTGCTTTTCCTTCCCACATCATGGGTGCCAATATGTACAAAGACATCTGTCTTCTCTCCCTCCCTCTCCAAAATCCTGTGCATGTGATCTGAGACATCCCTGACCTTGGCCCCTGCTGGCCAACATACCATTCAGGTGATCTGTTCAAGTGCACACAATGTCCTCTCTGTTCCCCTGGCTATTGAGTCCCCTGTTAGTACCACTCCCCTCTCCTCCCTCTTTCCCTTCTACACCACAGACCCATGCTCATTGCCAGTAACCTGGTCTCCATGCCATTCCCTTGGAAGGTCATCTCCCACAGCAGTATCCAAATTGATATACTTATTATTGAGGGGAATGGCCATAGAGTGCTCTTCACTTACTGCCTATTCACATGTCCATTTCTCCTGACAGTCACCTAGCTACTCACCTCTGATGAAATATATTCCACCTGAAACAGTTTCTATTTCAACAGATGCTACCTGCAACTTCGGGGTGACTATTTCCCCTCACTCTTCTGTACAAGCCAAAGGTCATGCAGCTGCTGCTCCAGATCCCTAACACGGTCTTCAAGGAGCTGCAGCCGGATGCATTTCTAGGACTCCGACATGTCCTCTGTTTAAATAATTTGCTTCTTCACTGTACGGTGAAGGATATGTCCAATGTCTCTATGTTCTATGCTCTATGTAATTGAGAATTTTTCTGCCTTCTGTGTGTGTATAGCACTTTGTGTAGAGATGACATCAGTGGCATTGTTCACTGAGAGATGTTCTCTCCACAACATCAAACTCAATAAAATGCACCAAATGAACTTTAATGCTAATCAGATAAAATAAAATATGATGACCAGAGCATTTGAGAGATGGTGTGAGATCTTTGAGGCAAGCACTTCATCTGCTATGTCACAAACAAGAGAAAATCTGCTGATGCTGGAAATCCGAGGAACACACACAAAATGCTGGAGAAACTCAGCAGGACAGGCAACATCTATGGAAGAGAGCACAGTCGATATTTCGTGCCAAAATGGCAACTGTACTGTTTTCCATAGACACAGCCTGGCCTGCTGAGTTCCTCCCGCATTGTGTGTGCGTTCCTCGGATTTCCACAGATGTTCTTTTCCATAGACACGTCCAGCATTATTCAGATTTTCTTGATTTGCTTTTGTCCATGTAATAAACTTTGGAAATCAAGATATAGTAAATTATGAACATTTGAAACAGAAACATTAATTGCTAGAATTACTCAGCAGGTCAGCCAGTATTTGTTGGACAGGAAACAGAATTTATGTTTCAAGCCAAAGAATTTTTCCAAATCTGATGAAAGATCTTCTAACTGAAACAGTTTCTATTTCAACAGATGCTGCCGGATCTGCTGTGTTTTTCCACCATTTTTTCATTTTTATCTATTTCATAAACTTTGGGGTCAAAGAAGTTCTAAATGTACTTCTTCCTGAATATTCCTCCCACTTGATCTTTGGAAAGTCAAGTGTGGGAAATAATTGACCTTCACTAATCCAACTACCTGTAATCCGGTTCCTTTGGTAATCCAGCACTGATTTCAAATTTTCTGTGTAACTGTAATTTCAAATTTTCCGGGCCACCGTGCCAATCTGCTGTGCATTGTTTTGGTTGTGCTAGATCTGTTCACATGTTGGCGCGCTCTTGTAAGCACAGACAGGCGATTCCTGCTGTTTTCCTGAATTTATTAATATCATTCGTGTGAGGCACGGCCGCCCAGCACCTGCCCATCTCACCTGCCAGCGGTGGGGGAGCTGGCATGCGCTGGGCTGATCCGCTTTCTCGCACGCCTGCTGGCAGTCGCACACTGCCCTCCGGCATCACCCAGCCAGCACTCTGTTCTCTTCTACCTACAACCTCACGCGGCGACCTGTAAAATTTAAACATATTACTAAACGGAGGAAAAGAAACTAACAAGGATTCCCTCAGTAACTGCGAGTGAAGAGGGATGAGCCCAGCGCCGAATCCCCGGCCACCTGGCAGTTGCGTGAATTGTGACGTATAGAAGACCTCCTTTCTCTGACTTCTGCTTCTGCTCACCCAGATGTGCTGCCACCAACATCAACAGTTTTTGAAGAAACTGTTGTGCCAATTTCAGCACCAGTTCCTGATGCTTCACTCATTTTTCAAGATGAAGATGTTGATGATCCTGACTACACCACACTTGCAGACATGTAACTTTGCCTGAAGGTATATTAAACGTCTCACTTTAGAAGCAGAAGTGCTTAACTGTTCCGTGTAAGTTAATTCCCGTACATTTACCTGTACCCTTTATTTTATCTGCGCCTGTACAGTATATTACTTTATTATAATTTCACTTGCTACTCATTTAATATTTCTGTTTCATTATTATCTAACTTAGAAACATAGAAACATAGAAACATAGAAAATAGGTGCAGGAGTAGGCCATTCGGCCCTTCGAGCCTGCACCGCCATTTATTATGATCATGGCTGATCATCCAACTCAGAACCCAGCCTTACTGTTTTACATGATATTTTAAAGGTATGATGAGGCCATTGCTCAATGTGATCCTTCTGTAATTTGGCATTTTCACTAATCCGGCACTCCTCAGGTCCCAATGGTGTTGGATTATAAAAGGTCGACTTTAAGTGGTGCTATTAAGTGGTGACTCTTTGCATGCAGCTACAAAGGGAATCATCAAACGTAGGACTACTGCAGCTGAAACCTAGTCGCAGCCATGGTACTTCAGTAAGCAACTTCATTCTAAAATGCTTAAAAGAGTATATCAATACTCAAAATCGATGGTTCTTGACTTGCAGACACAGGATGAGAGTATAGCTTCCCTTTAAGAAAATGGAAGCAGGTGACCGACAGGTATGATTGAAACACAGCATTCTTCAACCCCCATTCCTGACTACCCTGATGGCAAATGTACAATGTCTGGAAAATAGAACTGAAGACTTTAGAGCAAGATTAAAATAATAGAGGGTCATCAGAGACTGCTGTGTACTTTGCATCATGGAAACATAGCTCATTCCCACCATTTCAGATGCAGCACTGCAGCCCAAGGGTTTCACCATCCAATGTGAAGACAGGTCACCTTTTGAGTCTTCTAAAGATCAAGGTGGTGGAGTATGTGTTATGGTGGAGTGCACACTTGTGGTGGTTCTGCATCAATCCCGCTCACCCGACCTGGAGCATCTACTGTTCAAGTATCATTCATTTTATGTACCGAAGAAGCTTTCCACCATCATCCTGGTAGTTGTGTACATTCCACCTTAGGTCAGCATCAGGCTGGAACTGGAGGAGCTGAGCAAAGTAATCAGCAAGCATGAAGTAGTACACCTTGGTGTCTTCCTTATCATTGTGGGAATTTCACCCAGGCCAGCTTGAAGACGTCTCTCAGCAACAATCATCAATATGTCAAATGCAGAACCAGAGAAGCTAACACACTTGACCACAGTTATACCACCATCAAGAACGCTTATTGCGCCTTCCCACACGCACACTTTGGAAAGTCCAATCACCTGGCAGTACTTCTACTCCTGGCATTTAGGTAGAGAATAAAGATGACAGCAGCAATGTTGAAGACCAAGAAGTCTGATTACAGGAGGCGGAGGAGCAATTGCAGTCATTTGAGTTGGTGGACTGGACAATACTCAGGGATTTATCTTCGAATTTGAATGAATATGCCACAGTTATCACCATCTTCTTCAGGACCAGTGTGGATGAGTGTGTGACTTCGAGAACATGCTGGACATACCTTTTCATAGTCTGCAATATCTAGTTATGTGACATTCATGACTGGAGCTCCAGAATTATACAAGAAGTTCAGGTACGACCTGTGGAAGGTGATTTTAAGAGAAATTCTGACAGAGGTTAGAGATGGAATTGGATGCACGTTAGCTCTGGCAGGGTTCATAGGCTATTACTTTCTGCAAAGCAAAGTCTAACACCATGAATGGCAGTGATGCTTCACTCCCATTCAATGCCTTTTATGCAGTTTTGAAAAGGAGAATAAAAATATACACCTGTGCAAATCCCTGCAGCATCTAGTGACCCTGTGATCTCCATCTCAGGGACCAATGTCAGAACTGTTTTCAAGAAGGTGAACCCTCACACAGCATCAGGCCCTGATGGTGTACCTGGTAGGGCTCTGAAAACCTGTGTCAACTGACTGGTGGGGGTGTTCAAGGATGTCTTCAATCTCTCACTGCTGCAGTTGGGAATTCCCACCTGCCTCAAAAGAGTGACAATCATGACAGTGCCCAAGAAGAGCAGGGTGAGATGCCTCAATTGTTATTACAGTGGCACACATATCTACTGATGAAGTACTTTGAGAGGCTAATCATGGCTAGAATTAACTCCTGCCTAAGCAAGGATCTGAACCTGCTGCAATTTGCCTATCATCATAATAGGTCTGTCGCAGGTACAAACTCCTATGACCTTGGATCACCTGGACAATATTTGTACCTACATCATGCTGCCATTTATTGATTACAGCTTAGTGGTCAACAAAATCATGCCCTCTGCTCTGCTTAACAAGCTCCAAAACCTGGGCCTCTGTACTTCCCTCTGCAACTAGATCATTGACTTTCTCACCAAGATACAACAGTCTGTGCAGATCAGAAATAACATCTCCTCCTCTCGGACCATCAACATTGGCAATAAGGTTGCATGTTTAGCTCACTGCTCTACCTCTGCTATACTCACGAATGGGTGGCTGCACACAGCTCCAATGTCATCTATAACTTTGCTGACAACACAACTATTGTTGGCAGAATTTCAGATGGTGATAAGGAGGCATACAGGAGAAGAATAAATCAGCTGGTTGAGTTGTATCACAACCACAACCTTGTATACCACAACGTTAACAAGACCAAGGAATTGATCATGGACTTTAGGAAGGGGAAGTCAAGGAACACACACCAGTGCTCATCAAGACATCAGCAGTGGCAAGGGTGAGTAGTTTCAACTTCCTGGGTATCAACATCTCTGAATATCCACCCTGCACTCAACATATTGATGCAATTACAAAGGAAGTATGACAGCAACTATATTTCATTAGGAGATTGGGGAGACATGGTATACCACCAAAGACACTTGCAAATTTCTGCAGATGTACCATGGAGAGTATTCTCACTGGGTGTATCGTGTCTGGTATGGGGGGGGGGCATTGTACAGGATCAGAAAAACTACAGAAAGTTGTAAACTCAACCAGCTACATCATGGGCCTCCTTAGCATTCAGGCCACCTTTAAAAGATAGTGCCTCCAAAAGGCTTCATGCATCACTAAGGACCCCTATCACCTAGCACATTGCTACCATCAAGGAGGAGGTACAGGAGCCTGACGACAAGACACAATGTTTCAGGAACAGCTTCTTCCCCTCTACCATCAGATTTCAGAATGCACAATAAATCTGTGACCACAACCTCACTATTTTTCTGTCTTTTTTCACTACTTATTTACGTCAATTCTTTTAATACTTTATACTTTATTGTCACCAAACAACTGATACTAGAACATGCAATCATCACAGCGATATTTGATTCTGTGCTTCCCGCTCCCTGGATTACAAATCAATAGTAAATATTAAAAATTTAAATTATAAATCATAAACGGAAAATAGAAAAATGGTAAGTAAGGTAGTGCAAAAAAACCAAGAGGCAGGTCCGGATATTTGGAGGGTACGGCCCAGATCCGGGTCAAGATCCGTTCAGCAGTCTTATCGTAGTTGGAAAGAAGCTGTTCCCAAATCTGGCCGTAGGAGTCTTCAAGCTCCTGAGCCTTCTCCCGGAGGGAAGAGGGATGAAAAGTGTGTTGGCTGGGTGGGTCGTGTCCTTGATTATCCTGGCAGCACTGCTCTGACAGCGTGCGGTGTAAAGTGAGTCCAAGGATGGAAGATTGGTTTGTGTGATGCGCTGCGCCGTGCTCACAATCTTCTGCAGCTTCTTCCGGTCTTGGACAGGACAACTTCCATACCAGGTCGTGATGCACCCGAGAAGAATGCATTCTACGGTGCATGCACATGCAAAAGTAATTTAAATTCTTTATTATGTATCGAATTGTACTGCTGCCACAAAACAACAAATTTTGAGACATATGCAAATGATATTAAACCTGATCCTTATTCTGATTGAGTCCATAAATACACTTAACATCATTTAATCTTTTGAAAATTCCTATCATTCGATTAAGCCATCAAGATTCATCGAGGGAGTTCGATGAGGTATGGAACAAGTGTGTGTCCTTGAGGCCTGATAGCCCAGACACAAGGCACGAGCCCATGATCGAAAACTGTTTCTCTCTGATTGAGGTGTCAGGACACGAGCCTGTGATCGAACACTGTTTCTTTCTGATTGAGGTGTCAGGGGACGAGCCCGTGATCGAAAACTGTTTCTTTCTGATTGAGGTGTCAGTGTACAAGCCCGTGATTGAACACTGTTTCTCTCTGATTGAGGTGTCAGGGGTCCCAGAACCAATCCTTGTGGGACACTACTAGTCACAACCCTCCAATCCGAATATACTCCCTCCACCATGACCCTCTGCCTTCTGCAGGTAAGCCAATTCTGAATCCACCTGGCCAAACTTCCCTGGATCCCATACCTTCTGACTTTCTGAATAAGCCTACCATGTGGAACCTTGTCAAATACCTTACTAAAATCCATATATATCACATCCACTGCACTACTCTTATTTATATGCTTGGTCACCTCCTCAAAGAACTCTATCAGGCTTGTTAGACACAATCTGCCCTTCACAAAGCCAAGATCCTCATAAATTATCTCTGCACTCCTTGCAGTTCAGTAATGTCTTTCCTAGAATAGGGTGTCCAATCTGAGCACAACATTCTCGTTGCAGCCTTGTGCAAAGGTAACATCATGTTGCAATTTCTATACTCAGTCCTCTAGCTCAGATTGCCAGCATGCCAAATTCACAATGTTGCCTACCTTTAACACTGCTTTCAGGGAACTACGTACTTGTATCCCTATGTTCCTTTGTTCTACCGAGGGTCCCAGAGTACACCCTGGCCCTATCACTCACTGTGAAAACCCTACCCCAGTTTGGCTTCCCAAAATGTACCATTTCACCATTCCTCAGCCCACTTACTCATCTGATCAAGATTCCCCTGTAATTTTTTGAAAAACTTTTTCACTGTCCATGATTACCAGCTACGTATTTCAGTGTTATCTGCAAACTTTGATCTATTTATGTATCCTTTGGCCTTCAGCTTCCCTCGCGCTATCCTGGAATTCACTGCCTATTATCACATTAACATAAGGAATGTAATTCCTCAAGGGCATAAGATCATGTGAGACATAAATGAGTCAAAACATTTTCACATACTAGAAGCATCAGTTGCAAGGGGTCATAGGTGTAAGGTTAGAAAGAGTTTTAAAATAGATCTGAAAGTTATTCTTTTCACACAGAAATTGGTTGATATCTGGACCAGAGAAGGTGGTGGAATCAGATACAATCACTATGTTCAAGAGGCAGACACATAAATAGACAAGGCATGGTGGACATGATGTATTCAAACAGAACTAACATAGATGGGTAAAAGGTCAACATGGATGTGGTCAGCCAAAGGGCCCATTTCTGATGCCAACTGCCAATGAAATTCACTCAGTGTATTATAAATGTCATTAGAATCAGAACCAGGTTTAATATCCCTAGCATATGTCATGAAATTTGTTAACTTTGCAGCAGTACTACAATGCAATTGATGATAAATACAGAAAAAAACTAAATTATAGTAAGTATATACTGTGTGTGTGTGTGTGTGTGTGTGTGTGTGTATGTTAAATAGTTAAAATAAGTGGCGCAAAAGCAGGAATAATAATGAGGTAATGTTCATGAGCTCAATGACCATTTAAAAATCAGATGGCAGAGGAAGAGAAGCTGTTCCTGAACCATTGAGTGTGTGCCTTTAGGCCTTCATAACTCCTTCCTGATGCTAACACTGAGAAGATGGTCCTGGGAGGTGGGGGCCCTTAGTGATGGACCGTTCCCCTGAGTAACAATTATAAAACTTTGGGTGTTATTGAGGGGGACAACTATAGGGGGAGTTACAATGAATCTGGCACTGAGTCTTTGCTGTGGCTCAGAAGAGCAGAGAGATGAAGAGGACTGCAGTGTTCATTGGAGATTCCTTAGTCAGAGGAACAGAGACAAGGTTCTGTGGATAATATGTTGCTTACCCGGTGTCAGGACCAAGGATGTCTCAGATCGGGTCCATTGCATTCTCAAGGGCAAGGGTGAACAGACAGAAGTCTTGGTACATATTGGCACCAATGACATAGGTAGACAAAGTTAGGAGGTCCTGAAAACAGATTTTAGAAAGTTGAGAAACAGGATCTCTAGGGTAGTAAACTTCAGTAGAAATCTTACTATAAGGTGCCAGTGAGAGTAAGAATAGGATGATTTGGCAGGTGAATGCAGAAAGCAGTTGATTGGGCAAACAACAGGAATTCTGCAGATGCTGGAAATTCAAACAACACACATCAAAGTTGCTGGTGAACGCAACAGGCCAGTCAGCATCTCTAGGAAGAGGTGTCGTCGACGTTTCAGGCCAAGACACTTCGTCAGGACAGGACAATCAAGATTTGAATAGCTCAGACTCCGCAGAAAGCAGCTGATTGGGCAATCGCAGTCAGGTGACCAAGCAGTTTAATTGGGCAATCGAAAATTGAAAAGGTCAAACAAATAAAAAGAGGGGTCGCTCAAGCAGAGTGGCCAGTGAGTGAGTGGGCTAGTGAAGGAGTGGACCTTTGAGGCTTTGACTCAAGAGGCTTCGGCGAGCAGAGGCTGAGGACGAGCTTGCTCCCAGTGAGGTAATGCTGGGTAAGTTCCTTTAATTAATTTAATTAACTTAGGAGTTGGTAATGGAAGCAGTAGATAGGGCAGTCCAGTGCTCCGATTATAAGATGTGGGAAGTCAGGAAAAGCACAATTGTCCCTGATGACTACACCTGCAAAAGGTGCATCCAGCTGCAGCTCCTGTTAAACCGAGTTAGGAAACTGGAGCTGGAGCTGGATGAACTTTGGATCATTCGGGAGGCAGAGGCAGTAATAGACTCGGAGTTCTATAAGTGTAGCCAGTTTGAGGAGTTGAGATGAGTCTATTTCAACGCTAGGAGTATTAGGAATAAAGGGGATGAACTTAGAGCATGGATCAGTACTTGGAACTACGATGTTGTGGCCATTACTGAAACTTGGCTGGAGGAAGGGCACGTACTGGGGTTTAGGTGTTTTAAAAGGAGTAGGATGGGAGGTAGAAAAGGGGGAGGGAGTAGCATTACTGGTCAGGGATAGTATCACGACTATAGAAAGAGAGGATGCTGCAGAGGGAGTATCCACTGAGTCGGTGTGGGTGGAAATCGGAAATAGGAAGGGATCACTCACTGTGCTGGGAGTAGTCTATAGGCCCCCAAATAGCCCTCGGGACACCGAGGAGCAGATAAGCAGGCAGATTTTAGAATGGTGCAGGAAATACAGGGTTGCAGTTATGGGTGATTTCAACCTCCTTCATATTGACTGGCACCTCCTGACTGCAAGGGGGATAGATGGGGCTGAATTTGTCACGTGTGTTCAAGAAGGATTCCTGACACAGTATGTAGACCGGCTGATGAGAGGAGAGGCCATACTGGATCTAGTTCTGGGTAATGAACCTGGCCAGGTGGCAGACCCTTGGTGAGGGAGCATTTTGGTGAGAGTGACCACAACTCTCTTAGCTTCATAGCTATGGAAAAGGATAAAAACAGACAAAATGGGAAAATTCTTAACTGGGGAAGGGCTAACTATAAAGGGTTGAGGCAGGAACTAGCGAGAGTAAATTGGAAACAGATGTTCAAGGGTGAAAGCACAGAAGTAATGTGGAGGAAGTTTAGGGACCACTTGTGCTGGGTTCAGGATAAGTTTGTCCCACTGAGACAAGGAAAAAATGGTAGGAAAAGGGAACCGTGGCTGATGAAACATGTGAGGCAACTCATCAAGAGGAAGAAGGAAGGGGATATGTTAGATATAAGAAGCAGGGAGCAGGAGGGGCTCATAAGAAATATAGGGTAGCCAGGAAGGAGCGTAAGAAAGGACTTAGGAGAGCTCAAAGGAGGCATGAGAAGGCCTTGGCATGTAGGATAAAGGAGAACCCCAAGGCGTTCTATGCGTATGTGAAGACCAGAAGAATGACAAGGATGAAGACGGGGGTGCTAAAGGATAAAGAAGACAACATTTGCTTGGAGGTGGAGGAGGTTGGGGAAGTCCTAATTGAGTTTTTTGAACAGGTGACAAAAGAAATTGATGAGGGTAGGGTGGTAGATGTGGCCTACATAGATTTTAGCAAGGCATTTGACAAGGTCCCCCATGAGAGACTCAGCTAGAAGGTCATGAGGCATGGGATCAGTGGAACCTTGGCTGTTTGGATAAAAAATTGGCTTACTGGAAGAAAGCAGAGAGTAGTAGTGGAAGGAAAGTATTCTGCCTGGAGGTCAGTGACTAGTGGAGTGCCACAAGGTTCTGTCCTGGGACCCCTGCTCTTTGTGATTTTCATAAATGACCTGGATGAAGAGGTGGAAGGATGGGTGAGTAAGTTTGTGGATGACAGGAAGATTCGAGGAGTTGTGGATGGAGCTGTAGGTTGTCGAAGGTTACAAGAGGATATAGACAGGATGCAGAGTAGGGCAGAAAAGTGACAGATGGAGTTCGATCCGGATAAGTGTGAGGTGATGCATTTTGGAAGGACAAACCAGAAGGCTGGTCGGTTACTTAAGAATGTGGATGAACAGAGGGACCCTGGGGTTCAAATCCATACATCCTTCAAGGTCGCTGCACAGGTTGATAGGATAATTAGGAAGGCCTATGGGATTTATTAATGGGGGATTGAGTTCAAGAACAGAGAGGTCATGTTAGAAACCCTAGAAACCATAGAAAAACTACAGCACAGAAACAGGCCTTTTGGCCCTTCTTGGCTGTGCCGAACTATTTTCTGCCTAGTCCCACTGACGTGCACATGGACCATATCCCTCCATACGCCTCCCATCCATGTATCTGTCCAATTTATTCTTAAATGTTAAAAAAGAACCCGCATTTACCTCCTCGTCTGGCAGCTCATTCCACACTTCCACCATTCTGTGTGAAGAAGCCTGCCCTAATGTTCCCTTTAAACTTTTCCCCCTTCACCCTTAACCCATGTCCTCTGTTTTTTTTCAACTCTACAAATCTCTGGTGAGACCACACTTTGTGTTCAGTTCTGGTCACCTCATTATAGGAAGGATGTGGAAGCTATGGAGAGGGTGCAGAGGAGATTTACCAGGATGTTGTCTGGATTGGAAAACAAGTCTTATGAGGCAAGGTTAGCAGAGCTGGGATTTTTCTCTTTGGAACATAGAAGGATGAGAGGGGACTTGATAGAGGTCTACAAGATTATGAGAGGCATAGATAGGGTGGATAGCCAGTACCTGATTCCCAGGGCATGAATAGCAAACACCAGAGGGCATATGTGCAAAGTTAAGGGAGGGAAATTTAGGGGAGACATCAGGGGTAAGTTTTTTACACAGAGGGTAGTGGGTGCCTGGAATGACTTGACAGGGATGGTGGTGGAGACTAAAACATTAGGGGTATTTAAGAGCCTCTTGGACAGGCCCATGGATGAAAGAAAAAAAGAGGGTTACAGGGTAGTGTGGGTTTAGTACTTTTTTTAAAAGGAATATATGGGTCGGCACGACATCGAGGGTCTAGTGTTCTGGAATGCGTGGCTGAGGACCTGGTGCAGGGGGCAGGGAATCAGATTTACGGATTGTTGTGATCTCTTCTGAGGAAGGTACAAAAGGGTTAGGATACACCTGAATCCGAGGGGGTCCAATAAGCTTGTGGGTTGGCTAGAGTTGCTTGGGTGAGTTTAGACTAATTTGACAGGGGGATGAAATTGTTGGTTTACAAACAGAGGCAATGTGTAGTGAGGAGAGTCTGATGATAGAGCATAATTGCAGTCAGCAGGATGAGCTGTAACATAAAAAGCAGACAAAATCAAAAAGGGTGAATACAGGGCTGTTCTATTTGAACGTGCGCAGAATACAGAATAAGGTAAATGAACTTGTAGCACAGTTGCAGATTGGCAGGTATAATGTTGTAGGCATCAATGAAAGAAGATTATAGCTGGGAGCGTAATGTTCAAAGATACAGATTGTATCGAAAGGACAGACAGGAAGGCAGAAGGGGTTGCATTGCTCTGTGGTTAAAAAAAATCAAATCATTAGAAAGAGGTGACACAGCATTGGAAGGAATAAAATGAGAGTGGATAGACCTAAGGAATTGCAAAGTAAAAAGACCTTGAGTTATATACAGACTCCCAAACAGTAGTAAGGATGTGACCTACAAATTACAACAGGAGATAGAAAATGCATCGGGGATTTCAATATGCAGTTAGATCGGTAAAATCAGGTTGGTGCTGGATTCCAAGAAGGATAATTTTTAGAATACCTAAGAGATGGTATTGTAGAGCAGTTCATGGTTGAGTCCACTAGGGGTTCAGCTATTCCAGATTGGGTGTTGTGTAATGAACCAGAAATTATTTGAGAGTTTAAGGTAAAGGAACTCCTAGGGCAAAGTGATCATAACATAATTGAATTCACCCTGAAATTTGAGGAAGAATTTGAAGTCAAATGTATCAGTGTTACAGTAGAGTAAGGGGAATTACAAGGCATGAGAGAGGAGTTGGTCAGAATTGATTGGAAAAGAACACTGGCAGGGATGATTGCAGAGCAGCAATTGCTGCAAGTCAGAAGGAACAGCATATATACATCACAAAGAGGAAAAAATTCTAAATGAAAGATGACATAACCATGGCTAACAACAGAAAGTCAAAGCCAACACAAAAGCTGAAGAGAGAGCATGTAATAGAGTAAAAGTTAGTGGAAGCTAGAGGACTGGGAAGCTTTCAAACACCAACAGAATGCAACTAAATAAGTTATTAAGGAGGAAAAGATGGAATACGAATATGTTAGCCAATAATATTAAAGTTTCTTCAGATACATAAAGTGTAAAAGAGAGACAAGAGTACAGAATGGACCGCTGAAAAATGATGCTAGAGAGTATCTGAACAGTATTTTGCATCAATCTTCACTGTGGAAGATACTAGCAGTATGTTGGCAGTTTGGGAGTGTCAGGAGGCAGAAGTGTGTGGTTAACATTATTAGAGAGAAAGCTCTTGGGAAAATGAAAGGTCTGAAGGTAGATAAGTCACCTGGACCAGATGGAACCCCTGGAGTTCTGAAAGAGGTGGCTGAAGACATCGTTGAGGCATTAGTAATAATCTTTTAAGAATCAATTGATTCTGGAATGGTTCTGGGAGAATGGAAAATTGCAAATGTCACTCTGCTCTTCAAGAAGGGAGAGAGGCAGAATAAACAAAATTATAGACGAGTTAGTCTGACTTTAGCGGTTGACATCAGTGTCAGAATCAATTGTTAAGGATGTGGTTTCAGGGGACTTGGAGGCACATAATACAAAAGCTAAAGTCAACATAGTTTCCTCAAGGAAAAATCTTGCCTGACAAATCTGTTGGAATTCTTTGAAGAAATAACAAGCAGGATAGACAAAGGAGAATCAGTTGATGTTGTGCACTTGGATTTTCAAATGGCCTTTGACAAGGTGCCACACATGAGGCTGCTTAACAAGCTACAAACACATGGTATTACAGGAAAGATTCTAGCATTGATAAAGCAGTGGCTGGTTGGTAGGAGGCAAAGAGTTGGGAAAAGGGAAGCCTTTTCAGACTGACTTCCAGTGACTAGTGGTGTTCCATGGGGGTCTGTGCTGGGATAAATTGTTTTTACATAATATGTCAATGATTTGGATGATGGAATTGATGGCTTTGTTCCAAAGTTTGGAGATGATACAAAGATAGGTGGAGAGGGAGGTAATTTTGTGGAAGTAGAGAAGCTTCAGAAGGATTTAGACAAACTCGGCAAAGAAGTGGCAGATGGAATAGGGTGTCAGGAAGTGTATGGTTTCAAAGGTTTCAATAGGTATATTTAATGTTCGAGAAATGTATACAATATACATCCCAAAATGCTTTTTCTTCACAACCATCCACAAAAACAGAGGAGTGCCCCAAAGGATGAATGACAGTTAAATGTTACAACCCCAAAGTTCCCCCCACCTCCCCTCTCTCCTGTGTGTAAGTGGCAGCAAGCAGCAGTCCCCCCTTCCCCCATGGCAAAAAAAAACATTGGCACCCACCACTGAGCACTCAAGCATGAGCTAGGCAACAGCAAAGACACAGACTTGCAGTACCCCAAAGACTACTCGTTCACCCGGTAATTTGACATACCACAGGCTCTCTCTCCCTAATAAGGGAGAAAGAGATGTCTCCGTTTCACAGTGAGAGGGGAGACATAACGAACAACTCACCAGTTTACGATGTAAAAAGTCCATTGCTTCGTTTTTTCCAACTCTGTGCCCAAAGATCTCGAGTCTCTGAGCACACAGCAAGAGATCTTCCAACTCCCCCGACGACACACCGATCTCTTGCAGAAGCACCACCATCCAATCTCTAGAACAACGAGATCCTGGGTCTTCGAAGATGAGCGGAGCTCTTAGGCTGAGCCCTTGGCATGCCAAACAACGGCCATTCATGAAACCCTGAGAGTGGGTCACATTCCCACAAAGAACCGTAGTCAGCATGTAACTCCAGGTCAAGGTCTTCAAAAGAACCCTGAAAGGGAAAAATGGAGATATTAAAGATGCAAGTAGAGCTGTTTCAAGCAAAGGAGTCACCGTTGGGTGCCATTAAGCTCCTCTCCGGTCATGCACTCTGGTAGAAGAAATGAAAGGGTTGAGTATTTTCTAAGTGGAGAGGAAGTGGAGCGGGAGGAGAAGATGGCAGCGCGCCTGCAAGTGCTTAGCCCTCTGGTGAAAAATGATATCATATCTGTTAAATAGGGGCCATGGACTATTCTGATTTGATGGAGGATGGATGTGAAAGCACAGAGGAACACTGGAGAAATTTCTGAAACGCCCGTTCGCTGTTATCACTACTGTGTGATCGGGAATCTTTCGGAGGGCAGGCCTCAAAATCCCCGGCCTTTCCTTCTTTTGGTGACTGAGAAAGAGGTTGAATCGTTCGGGCAGAGATGGCGCTCAGTACTTGGTGTCGGAAATTTGATCAGAGCTCGAAGTTTTTGGATGACTCAGAGTCGGATTGTGGTCGGCATGACAGGGAGAGTTTTTCTTCCTTCTCCCGTCTGCATGAGATGTGGGACATTTGAGAAACTTTGAACTTTACTGTGCTCAGGGACTTCTTCATCAAGTTATGGTATTGTTACACTGTTGTAACTATATGTTATAATTGTGTGGTTTTGTCAGTTTTTTCAGTCTTGGTCTGTCCTGTGTTTTGTGATATCACACCGGAGGAAATAATGTATCATTTCTTAATTCATGCATTACTATATAACAATAAAAGAGGACTACGTGTCTTCATAATCTAAAAATCTAAGTACAAAAATCTGAGACGCAAAGGCACTTGAGAGTCCGTGAGCAAAATTCCCCAGAAGTTAATTTGCAGGTTGAGTCTGTGGTGAGGGAGGCACATGTGATATTCGCATTCATTTTAAGTGAACTAGAATATAAATGCAAGGATTAATTTATAAAGCACTGGTGAGGCCTCACTTAGAGTATTGTGAGCAGTTTTGGGCACCTCATCTTAGAAATTGTGTGCTAAAACTGGAGAGGCTTCAAAAAAGGTTCATAAAAATGATTCCAGGATTGAACAGCTTGTCATATGAAGAGTGTTTGATAGTTCTGTGCCTGTATTCACTGGAATTTAGAAGAATGAGGGGTGACCTCATTGAAATCTATCGAATGCTTCCATGGTTGGAGAGCTTAAGACCAGAGGACACAGCCTCAGAATAGAAGGGCGTCCTTTTAGAACGGAGATAAGAATGAATTTCTTTAGCCAGAGAGTGCTGAATTTATGGAATTCATTACCACTAGCAGCTGTGGAGTCCAAGTCTTTATGTATATTAAGGGCAGAGGTTGATAGATTCTTGATTGGTCAGGGCATGAAGGGATAACAGGGGAAGGCAGGAGATTGGGGCTGGGGGGAAAATGGATCAGCCATGATGAAATGGTGGAGCAGACTCAATGAGCCAGATGGCCTAATTCTGCTCCTTTTTCTTATGGTCTTATGATGGATCCAGTTTTCCTGAGGCACTGCTTCTTGAAGATGTCTCAAATACTGCGGAAGCTTGTACCTATGATGTAGCTGACTAATTTTACAACTTTCTGTAACTTTCTTCGATCCTGTGCAGTAGCCATCCCTCCATACTAGACAGTGAGGCAGCCAGTCAGAGTGCTCTCCACGGAACATCAGTAGAAGTTTTCAAATGTTTTAGGTGACAAGTCAAATCTCCTCAAAGTCCTAATGAAACACAGTCTTTCCTTCTTTATAGCTGCATCAATATGATTGTTGGCCTTACCTAATCACCAGAGTGCTGATTTATGATGCATCTGAACACTTGGTTCCAGCTCATATTTGAAGTAGCTTATGAAAATAGCAAGGGCAAGCTTTTTTTATATTCCTTCTATGAAATACATTTGTACAATTTACTGTGCTTACGGTGCTTTATAAATACATTGTTGTTGAATGCAATCTTATTCCACATCATGACTACAAAATAATTTTAAAAAGTATTGTTTCAGTTTGCATTGATGAATTTATGGAGGTGTTGTGTTGGAACCTGTGTTTGCAAACTATGACTCAATGTGAGCTTTTGCCAAAATAATTTCATACTTTGAAAATCAATCATATTTGTGCTAATGGTATCAGCTAAGTAACAGAATATCTTTTCTTCTTAAAATCTGCTCGACATAAGAAAAAACAATAAAAATCTTCAACCCAGAAAGTCATCATAGTCACAGAAAGTGATGCTAGGTTCCTACTTTTCTAATGAGCCTTTGCTAATGTGATTGTGAAAACTGACAATTCAATACTACTACTGATCTTTGGAACCAAAAACACTGAAACTACTGTTATTGGCTTCAGATGTTTACAGAAAAAATATGGTAATCAAGAAAATTGGCTAAGGTTCAGTGTTGCCATTAAAGACACTGATATTTTATTGCCATGGCTTCATAAAACTTCACTAATATGTTCATTCAGTCTGTCCCTTTTACATGTTTTCATTTGCAATATTGTCTGTGTTACCGAAAGGCACAGCTAAATGGTTTTTAAATGTCAAGCAGGGATTAGTCATATGTCCACTATTCAATTGGTAGTTATAATTAGTGAGCAGGGCCCATGTATTCTAGATTTCAATTCATCTCCTTTACTTCCAAAGTATGAATACCAAAAACTAATATAAATCTGATTAATATAAATTTACCAAGTGTAAAGTTAATTTCCTGCAGGATTATACAAATCCTATGACTACTCATTGTAAAAAAAATTAGTTTTTATTTACTAATGTTGCAACCTTTATGTTTTCTAAAAACTATGGGTAGATTTCATATTGGAGAGTGAAATACATTTGTACCTTAAATAGGAAATTCAGTACATGTTCACTTTTGTGTTAAATGTATGTAACCTTTGAGCACATTTGTTTAGAGATGCATTTATCACTGATAATCACAGCAGTCAAGTCCACCTCCATCTCCCTTCCTAGTGTATTTTGTTAACACACTCGTATGGAATGACGTCTTATACATCTTTGTTTTGGAGCTCCTGATGTGTCACCATGGACCTAAGCTCAAATAGCAACAAGAGTAGGAAGTATAATAAACCGCACCTGCTCCAATATTTACTTAACCATAATAGTAGCTCTCATAACCCTCTTTCTCAACCCTATTTAAATCTCTCAATGCACTTACTTTCCAAACAAATATTCAACTTCCTTTTCAGCATCTTGAATTGATGCATCATCAACTGATATTATGAAGCCTTTCAGCAACAGTAGTTTGAAGTGTGAGTTATAATTTTCTGAATACAATTTATAGTTTTGGATTCTTCAATATTTTCCCTCTTTTAGGATTTCCACTGAAAGGAAAAGCTGTTCACTATTTAATTCTCCTTTTCTTCTGTTATGCCTCTTGTTACTGTGATCAAAGTCACTGAACAGACACTGAAGCTGGTGATATACAATTCTTCATTCTTCACATCAGATAGAACCACTCCACTTGGTAGAGTCTCACAAACTCCTTTGCTGGGACAAAGTAATTCACTCTGGGTACAAGTAAAAGCTCTGGGTACAAGGATTCCAGTCACTCAAAACTAATGTTGCTAGGGTTGACTCTCTGAGTACACAAATTTCCAAATAACTGATCGATCAGCTATTTGAAGTGCTAAGAGATAATATCAGTCTGGTCTGCAAGCTTCCTTGACCTTGTTTACAATGGTGTAATAACTTAGCCATGTTGCCTGGTTTGTTGTAGGCCCTATTACATAAGCCCATAGTTTTATGCCTCATCTCTTGAGCAGCTAGCCCTGTGATACGGGTCAGCCTGTCTTCCACACACAGGGTTGTTTATTTGCAAAGGTGTGATTTTAACTTCTACTGACTGCCTGCAGTTTACAATTTATAATAAGGACTGAAGACTGGTTCCTCTTTGAATTAATATCTGCTATATTCACATAACTCCAAAATACTCTCTAATAATGTTGAAAGCTTTGATCAGATAACCACTTCAAATCATATCCATAAGCACAGCACTAGAGGTCAGGATAGAACCCAGTTTACTGGAGCTGGAAAGTGCACCTCCTTTACCTCTTTTAACTGTCCACTATATTGCTCTTGTCGTAACAATTTATTTTGTTTCACTTTTCATTAGGATTCACGAAGTTTATGTGGGATCTCATAACAATGCCATCTCTCCTATGTCCTTGTAACCCATTATCTCTCACATGCCCTTCACTATAATTCTTATATCCCACTTCTACACTGGGAGTAGTTTACAGAAGCAAATTAACCTACTGTGCCAGAAATGTGGCAGAGAAATGGAGCACCCAGGAAAAACCTGTGAATTTACATAAAGAATATGGAAGCTCCACACAGAGAAGTAGACTTGGGTGTCTGGAGCCATGAGGCAGCAATATTATCCGTTGTATTAACATTAGCATTAGGGAACCACTTTTTAGTGATTTCTATTATGTAGATGAAGTTAAACTTTTTCTGCATGAAGGCTTCTTTAATACTGGAGATCAAACATTTCTGAAACTGGCAATTCCTGGTCTTGCAGAGAACAAACTGAATTGAAACTGTCCAATCAAAAGGGAAAGTTTTATAATTGAATTCCCATGTGGTTCTGTGATTATAACTAAGGATGCTATAGGGAAGATTTTTGGTAAAATGTTCTGAGTGATAGTCAGTCTGTTTATCAGCTCATCTAGTGCCAACTTAATATTTAATATTCGGCCTTTTGGCCCATCCAGTCTGCTCTGACATTCAAACATGGCTGATCCTTTTTTCCCCTTCTCTGCCTCACTCCCCAGTCTTCTCGCCGTAAGCTTTGATACCGTGTCCTGTCAAAACTTCAAGTTCTGTCTTAAATACACCAGCAATCTGGCCTCCACAGCTGCCTGTGGTAACAAATTCCACAAATTCACGTCCCTCTGGCCAAAGAAATTTCTCCGCATTTCTGTTTTAAATAGATGCCTCTCTATCCTGAGGCTCTGCCCTCTTGTCCTAGACTCCCCCACCATGGGATACATCCTTTCCACATCAACTCTGTCTAGGCCTTTCAACATTCGAAAGGTTTCAATGAGATCTCCCCTCATCCTTCTAAATTCCAATGAGTTCAGACCCAGAGCTATCAAACATTCCTCATATGGTAATCCTTTCATTCCCAGAATCATTCTGTGTACTTCCTCTGAACCCTCTCCGATGCCAGCACATCTATTCTTAGACGAGGAGTCCAAAACTGTTCACAATACTCAAGGTGAGGCCTCACCAATGCTTTATAAAGCTTCAGCATCACATCTCTGTTCTTGTATTCTAGACTTTGTGAAATGAATGCAAACATTGCATTTGCTTTCCTCATCACCAACTCAGCCTGCAAGTTAACCTTTCGGATGTTCTGCACAAGGAAACACAGAACACAGAAACATAGAAAAACTACAGCACAATACAGGCCCTTTGGGCTACAATGCTGTGTCGAACATGTATTTACCCAGGGTTACCCATAGCCCTCTATTTTTCTAAGCTGAAAGTACCTACCTATCCAGGAGTCTCTTAAAAGACTGCCTCCACTACCATCACCGGCAGCCCATTCCACACAATCATCATTCTCTACATAAAAAAACTTACCCTTAACCTCTCCTCTGTATCTGCTTCCAAGCATTTTAAAACTGTGCCCTCTCATGTTAGCCATTTCAGCCCTGGGAAAAAGCCTCTGACTATCCACACGATCAATGCCTCTCATCATCTTATACACCTCTATCAGGTCACCACTCATCCTCCGTCACTCCAAGGAGAAAAGGCCAAGTTCACGCAACCTATTCTCGTAAGGCTTGCTCCCCAATCCAGACAATATCCTTGTAAATCTCCTCTGCATCCTTTCTATAGCTTCCACATCCTTCCTGTAGTGAGGTGACCAGAACTGAACACAGTACTCCAAGTGAGGTCTGACCAGGGTCCTATAAAGCTGCAATATTACCTCTCAGCTCAGAAAGTCAATCCCATGGTTGATGAAGGCCAATGCACAGTTTGCCTTCTTAACCACAGAATCAACCTGCACAGCTGCTTTGAGCATCCTATGGACTCGGACCTCAAGATCCCTCTCATCCTCCACACTGCCAAGAGTCTTACCCTTAATGCTATATTCTGCCATCATATTTGAACTACCAAAATGAACCACTTCACACTTATAGAAACATATAGAAACATAGAAAATAGGTGCAGGAGTAGGCCATTCGGCCCTTCGAGCCTGCACCGCCATTTATTATGATCATGGCTGATCATCCAACTCAGAACCCAGCCTTCCCTCCATACCCCCTGACCCCTGTAGCCACAAGGGCCATATCTAACTTCCTTTTAAACATAGCTAATGAACTGGCCTCAACAGTTTGCTGTGGCAGAGAATTCCACAGATTCACCACTCTCTGTGTGAAGAAGTTTTTCCTAACCTCGGTCCTAAAAGGCTTCCCCTCTATCCTCAAACTGTGACCCCTCGTTCTAGACCTCCCCAACATCGGGAACAATCTTCCTGCATCTAGCCTGTCCAATCCCTTTAGGATCTTATACGTTTCAATCAGATCCCCCCTCAATCTTCTAAATTCCAACGAGTACAAGCCCAGTTCATCCAGTCTTTCTTCATATGAAAGACCTGCCATCCCAGGAATCAATCTGGTGAACCTTCTTTGTACTCCCTCTATGGCAAAGATGTCTTTCCTCAGATTAGGGGACCAAAACTGCACACAATACTCCAGGTGTGGTCTCACCAAGGCCTTGTACAACTGCAGTAGTACCTCCCTGCTCCTGTACTCGAATCCTCTCGCTATAAATGCCAGCATACCGTTCGCCTTTTTCACCGCCTGCTGTACCTGCATGCCCACTTTCAATGACTGGTGTATAATGACACCCAGGTCTCGTTGCACCTCCCCTTTTCCTAATCGGCCACCATTCAGATAATAATCTGTGGATCTCAGTCTAGTTTTGCATCCTACCAATGTCCTGCCTTTGACCTTTGACGACCCTTCACACTATCCACAACACACCCAACCATTGTGTCATCAGCAAAGTTACTAACCCAACCCTCCACTTCTGAATCCAGGTCATTTATAAAAATCACGAAGAGTAGGGGTCCCAGAACAGATACCTGAGGGCAGACCATTGGTCACCGAACTCCATGCAGAATATGACCTGTCTACAACCACACTTTGCCTTCTGTGGGCAAGCCAATTCTGAATCCACAAAGCATGTCCCCTTGGATTCCATGTCTCCTTAATTTCTCAATAAGCCTTACCTGGGGTACTTTATCAAATGCCTCGCTGAACTCCATATACACTACATCTACTGCTCTACCTTCATCAACGTGTTTAGTCTCATCCTCAAAAAATTTAATCAGGTTTGTAAGGCACGACATCCATTCGACAAAGCCATGCTGACTATTCCTAATCATATTATGACTCTCCAAGTGTTCGTAAATCCTGCCTCTCAGAATCTTTTCCATCAACTTACCAACCACTGAAGTAAGACTCACTGGTCTATAATTTCCAGTGTTCACTCGGTGCTGCTCACCAGTGTTCACTTAATGTTGCTCTCCAGTGTTCACTCGGTGCTGCTATCCATTGTTCAGTTGGTGCTGTTCTCCAGTTTCTGTGATCACTCAATACTGCTCTCCAGTGTTCAAACGGTGCTGCTCTCCAGTGTTCACTCGGTGCTTCTCTTCAGTGCTCATTTGATGCTGCTCTCCAGTTCCTGTGTTCACTCAGTGCTGCTCTCCAATGATCACTCGTTGCTGCGCTCCAGTTCTTCTCTTCACTCAATGCTGCTATCCAGTGTGCACACTGTGCGACCCTCTTGTGTTCACTCGGTGCTGCTCTCCAGTGTTCACTCGATGCTTCACTTCAGTGGTCATTCGATACTGCTCTCCAGTTCCTGCGTTCACTCAGTGCTGCTCTCCAATGATCACTTGGTGCTGTGCTCCAGTTCCTCTGTTCACTCGATGCTGCTCTCCAGTGTTTACTCTGTGCTGTTCTCCAGTGTTCACCCGGTGCTGCACTCCAGTGTTCACTTGGTGCTGCCCTCCAGTGTTCACTCGGTACTGCCCTCTTGTGTTCACTCAATGCTGCTCTCTAGTGTTCACTTGGTGCTGCTGTCCAGTGCCCACTCGGTGCTGCCCTCCAGCGTGCACATGGTGCGGCCTTCTTGTGATTACTTGGTCCTGCTCTCCAGAGTTCACTCGGTGCTTCTCTTCAGTGTTCATTCGATGCTGCTCTCCAGTTCCTGTGTTCACTCAGTGCTGTTCTCCAATGATCACTCGGTGCTGCGCTCCAGTTCCTCTGTTCACTCAATGCTGCTATCCAGTGTTCACTCGGTGCTTTCCTCCAGTGCTTACTCAGTGCTGCTCTCCAGTGTTCAGTCGGTGCTGCTCTCCAGTTCATGAGTTCACAGAGTGTTGCTCACCATTGTTCACTCGATGCTGCTCTCCAGTGGTTACTCGGTGCTGCTCTACAGTGTTCACTCGGTGTTGTTCTCCAGTGTTCACTCGGTGCTGCTTTCCAGTGTTCACTGGGTGCTCCTCTCCAGTGGTCAGTCACTGCAGCTCTCCGGTGTTCACTCGGTGCTGCTCCCCAGTGTTCACTCAGTGCTGTTCTCCACTTCTCACTCGGTGCTGCCCTCTTTTTTTCACTCGGTGCTGCTCTCCATTGCCCACTCGGTATGGCCCTCCAGTATTCACTTGGTGCTGCTCTTCAGTTTTCACTCGATTCTGCTCTCTAGTTTCTGTGTTCGCTTGATGCTGCTCTCCTGTGTTCACTCAGTGCTGCTCTCCAGTGTTCACTGAGTGTTGTCCTCCTGTGTTCACTCGGTACTGTCCTCTGGTGTTCACACAGTGCTGCTCTCCAGTGTTCACCCGATGCTGCCCTCCAGTGTCTGTGTTCACTCAATGCTGCTCTACAGTGTTCACTCGGCGCTGCTATCCTGTGTTCACTCGGTGCTGCACTCTAGTGTTGACACGGTGCTGCCCTCTGGTGTTCACTCGGTGCTGCTCTCCAGTGTTCGCTCAGTGCTGCTCTTCAGTGTTCATTCAATGCTGATCTCCAGTTCCTGTGTTCACTCAATGCTGCTCTCCAGTGTTCACTCGTTGCTGCAATCCAGTGCTCACTTGGTGCTACATTCCAGTACTTGTGTTGATGCAGTGCTGCTCTCCAGTATTCACTCGATGCTGTTCTCTAGTGTTTAATCGGTGCTGCTTTCCAGTGTTCACTCAATGTTGCCCATTGGTGTTCACTCGGTCGTGCCCTCTGATGTTCACTCGGTGCTGCCCTCCAGTGTCTGTGTTCACTCAGTGCTGTCCTCCAGTGTTCATTTGATGCTGCTCTCCTGTGTTCACTCAGGGCGGCTCTTCAGAGTTCACTCAATGCTATCCTCCAGTGTTCATTCAGTGCTGCTCTCCAGTGTTCACTCAATGCTGCCCTCTGGTGTTCACTCAGCGCTGCAATCCAGTGTTCACTTGGTGCTACACTCCCGTACCTGTGTTGATGCAGTGCTGCTCTCCAGTATTCACTCGATGCTGTTGTCTAGTGTTTAATCGGTGCTGCTTTCCAGTGTTCACTCAATGTTGCCCACTGGTGTTCACTCGGTCGTGCCCTCTGATGTTCACTCGGTGCTGCCCTCCAGTGTCTGTGTTCACTCAGTGCTGTCCTCCAGTGTTCATTTGATGCTGCTCTCCTGTGTTCACTCAGGGCAGCTCTTCAGTGTTCACTCAATGCTATCCTCCAGTGTTCATTCAGTGCTGCTCTCCGGTGTTCACTCAGTGCTGCCCTCTGGTGTTCACTCGGTGCTGCAATCCAGTGTTCACTTGGTGCTACACTCCAGTACTTGTGTTGATGCAGTGCTGCTCTCCAGTATTCACTCAATGCTGTTCTCTAGTGTTTAATTGGTGCTGCTTTCCAGTGTTCACTCAATGTTGCCCACTGGTGTTCACTCGGTCGTGCCCTCTGATGTTCACTCGGTGCTGCCCTCCAGTGTCTGTGTTCACTCAGTGCTGTCCTCCAGTGTTCATTTGATGCTGCTCTCCTGTGTTCACTCAGGGCGGCTCTTCAGAGTTCACTCAATGCTATCCTCCAGTGTTCATTCAGTGCTGCTCTCCAGTGTTCACTCAGTGCTGCCCTCTGGTGTTCACTCGGCGCTGCAATCCAGTGTTCACTTGGTGCTACACTCCAGTACCTGTGTTGATGCAGTGCTGCTCTCCAGTATTCACTCGATGCTGTTGTCTAGTGTTTAATCGGTGCTGCTTTCCAGTGTTCACTCAATGTTGCCCACTGGTGTTCACTCGGTCGTGCCCTCTGATGTTCACTCGGTGCTGCCCTCCAGTGTCTGTGTTCACTCAGTGCTGTCCTCCAGTGTTCATTTGATGCTGCTCTCCTGTGTTCACTCAGGGCGGCTCTTCAGAGTTCACTCAATGCTATCCTCCAGTGTTCATTCAGTGCTGCTCTCCAGTGTTCACTCAGTGCTGCCCTCTGGTGTTCACTCGGTGCTGCTCTCCAGTTCCTGTGTTCATTCAGTCTTGCTCTCCATTTCTCACTCGATGCTGCTCTTCAGTGTTCACTCGGGGCGGCTCTTCAGATTTCACTCAATGCTATCCTCCAGTGTTCATTCAGTGCTGCCCTCTGGTGTTCACTCGGCAGTACCCTGTGACATACACTCTGTGCTGCTCTCCAGTTTTCACTCGATGCTGCCCTTCAGTGTTCACTGAGTGTTGCCCTCCAGTGTTCACTCGGTACTGCCCTCTGGTGTTCACACGGTGCTGCTCTCCAGTGTTCACCCGATGCTGCCCTCCAGTGTTTGTGTTCACTCAATGCTGCTCTCCAGTGTTCACTCAGTGCTGCACGCCAGTGTTGACATGGTGCTGCCCTCTGGTGTTCACTCGGTGCTGCTCTTCAGAATTCACTCGGTGCTGCTCAGCAGTTCCTGTGTTCACTCAGTGCTACTCTCCAGTGTTCACTCAATGTTGTCCTCCTGTGGTACTCGATGCTGCTCTCTAGAGTTCAATCGGTGCTGCTCTCCAGTGTTCACTCAAAGCTGTACTCCAGTGTTCACTTCGTGCTGCTCTCCAGTTTAGACTCGGTGCTGTTCTCCAGTGTTCACTCAATGCTGCTCTCCAGTATTCACTCGGTGCTGCTCTCCAGTGTTCACTCAGTGCTGCTGTCTAGTGTTCACTCGGTAGTGCCCTCTGATGTTCACTCGTTCTGCTCTCTAGTGTTCATCCGATGCTGCCCTCCAGAGTCTGTGTTCATTCAGTGTTGTCCTCCGGTGTTCACTCGGTGCTGCACTGAAGTGTTCACTCAGTGCTACCCTCTGGTGTTCACTCGGTGCTGCACTGAAGTGTTCACTCAGTGCTACCCTCTGGTGTTCACTCGGTGCTGCTCTCCAGTTTCTGTTTTCACTCAGTCCTGCTCTCCAGTGTTCACTCAAAGCTGTACTCCAGTGTTCACTCGATGCTGCTTTCTAGTGTTCATTCAGTGCTGCTGTCCAGTTTTGACTCAGTGCTGTTCTCCAGTTCCTGTGATCACTCAATACAGCTCTCCAGTGTTCAAACGGTGCTGCTCTCCAGTGTTCACTCGGTGCTGTTCTACCGTGTACACTCGGTGTTGTTCTCCAATTTTCACTCGGTGCTGCTCTCCAGTGCTTACTCGGTGCTGCTCTCCAGTGTGGACTCGGTGCTGTTTTCCAGTGTTCACTCAATGCTGCTCTCCAGTTTTCACTTGGTGCTGCCTCCAGTGTTCACTCAGTTCGGCCCTCTTGTGTTCAGTCAATGCTGCTCTCCAGTGTTTACTCGGTACTGACTCCAGTGTTCACTCGGTGTTGCTGTCCAGTGTTCACTCGGTGCTGCACTCCAGTGTTCACTCGGTGCTGTTCTCCAGTGCTCACGTGGTGCTGCCCTCCAGTGTTCACTCGGTGCTGCCCTCTTGTGTTCACTCGATGCTGCTCTCTAGTGTTCACTTGGTGTTGCTCTCCAGCGTTCACTCGGTGCTGCTGTCCAGTGCCACTCGGTGCTGCCCTCCAGTGTGCACACGGTGCAGCCCTCTTGTGTTTACTCGGTGCTGCTCTCCAGTGTTCACTCGGTGCTTCTCTTCAGTGTTCATTCGATGCTGCTCTCCAGTTCCTGTGTTCACTCAGTGCTGCTCTCCAATGACCTCTCGATTCTGCGCTCCTGTTCCTCTGTTCACTCAATGCTGCTATCCAGTGTTTGCTCGGAGCTTTCCTCCAGTGCTTACTCAGTGCTGCTCTCCAGTTCATGAGCTCACTCACTGTTACTCTCCATTGTTCACTCGATGCTGCTCTCCAGTGGTTACTGGGTGCTGCTCTACAGTGTTCACTCGGTGCTGTTCTCCAGTGTTCACTCGATGCTGTTCTCCAGTGCTCACGTGGTGCTGCCCTCCAGTGTTAACTCGGTGCTGCTCTCCAGTTCCTGTGTTCACTCAATGTTGCTTTCCAGTGTTCACTCGGTGCTCCTTTCCAGTGTTCACAAGGTGCTGCTCTCCAGTGTTGACTTGGTACTGTTCTCCAGTGTTCACTCACTGCAGCTCTCCGGTGTTCACTCGGTACTGTTCTCCAGTTCTCAATCCGTGCTGCCCTCTTATGTTCAATCGGTGCTGCTCTGTAGTGTTCACTTGGTGCTGCTCTCCAATGTTCACACAGTGCTGTTCTCCAGTATTCACTCGGTGCTGCTCTGCAGTGTTCACTCGGTGCTGCTCTGCAGTTTTCACTCGATTCTGCTCTCCAGTTTCTGTGTTCGCTTGATGCTGCTCTCCTGTGCTCACGCGGTGCTGCTCTCCAGTGTCTGCCTTCACTCAATGCTGCTCTCCAGTGTTCACTCAGTGCTGCTATCCAGTGTTCACTGAGTGTTGCCCTCCTGTGTTCACTCGGTACTGCCCTCTGGTGTTCACACGATGCTGCTCTCCAGTGTTCACACGATGTTGCTATCCTGTGTTCACTCGGTGCAACACTCCAGTGCTGACACGGTGCTGCCCACTGATATTCACTAGGTGCTGCTCTCCAGAGTTCACTCGGTGCTGCTCTCCAATGATCACTCGTTGCTGCGCTCCAGCTCCTCTGTTCACTCAATGCTGCTATGCAGTGTTCTCTCGGTGCTTTCCTCCAGTGCTTACTCAGTGCTGCTCTGCAGTGTTCACTCGGTGCTCCTCTGCAGTTCATGAGTTCACTCAATGTTGCTCTCCATTGTTCACTCCGTGCTGCCCTCCAGTGTTCACTCAATGCTGCTCTCCAGTTTTCACTACGTGCTGCTTGCCAGTGCTCATTCGGTGCTGCTATCCAGTGTGGACTCGGTGCTGTTCTGCAGTACTCACTGAATGCTGCTCTCCAGTTCTCACTTGGTGCTGCCTTCCAGTGCTCACTCGGTGCTCCCTCTTGTGTTCACCCGGTGCCCCTCTCCAGTGTTCATTCAATGCTGCTTTCCAGTGTTTACTCGGTACTGGCTCCAGTGTTCACTCGGTGCTGCAGTCCAGTGTTCACTCGGTGCTGCTCTACAGTCTTCACTCGGTGTTGTTCTCCAGTGCTCACTCGGTGCTGTTGTCTAGTTCCTGTGTTCACTCAATGCTGCTTTTCAGTGTTCACTGGGAGCTCCTCTCCAGTGTTCACTCGGTGCTGCTCTCCAGTGTTGGCTCGGTGTTGTTCTCCAGTGTTGACTCGGTGCTGTTCTCCATTGTTCACTCACTGCAGCTCTCCGGTGTTCACTCGGTGCTGCTCTCCAGTGTTCAGTCGGTGCTGCTCTCCCCAGTTCATGAGTTCACTCAAATTGCTCTCCATTGTTCACTCGATGCTGCTCTCCAGTGGTTACTCAGTGCTGCTCTACAGTGTTCACTCGGTGCTGCTCTCCAGTTCCTGCATTCACTCAATGCTGCTCTCCAGTATTCGCTCAATGCTGTCCTCCAGAGTTCACTCGATGCTGCTCTCCAGTGTTCACTCGGTGCTGCTCTCCAATTCATTAGTTCACTCAGTGCTGCTCTCCAATGATCACTCGGTTCCGCGCTCCAGTTCCTGTGTTCACTCAATGCTGCTTTCCAGTGTTCACTCGGTGCTCCTGTCCAGTGTTCATTCGGTGCTGCTCTCCAGTTCATGAATTCACTCAGTGCTGTTCTCCTATGATCACTCGGTTCTGTGCTCCTGTTCCTCTGTTCACTCAATGCTGCTTTCCAGTGTTCACTCGGTGCTCCTCTCCAGCGTTCACAAGGTGCTGCTCTCCAGTGTTGACTCGGTGCTGCTCCCCAGTGTTCACTCGGCGCTGTTCTCCATTTCTCACTCAGTGCTGCCCTATTTTGTTCTTTCGGTGCAGCTCCCCAGTGGCCACTCGGTGCTGACCTCCAGTATTCACACGGTGCTGCTCTTCAGTTTTCATTCGATTTTGCTCTCCAGTTTCTGTGTTCGCTTGATGCTGCTCTCCAGTTTCTGTGTTCGCTTGATGCTGCTCTCCTGTATTCACTCGGTGCTGCTCTCCAGTGTCTGCGTTCACTCAATGCTGCTCTCCAGTGTTCACTCGGTGCTGATATCCAGTGTTCACTGAGTGTTGCCCTCCTGTGTTCACTCGGTACTGCCCTCTGGTGTTCACACGGTGCTGCTCTCCAGTGTTCACTCGCGCTGCTATTCTGTGTTCAGTCCGTGCTGCACTCCAGTGCCCACTGGGTGCTGCCCTCCAGTGTGCACACGATGCAGCCCTCTTGTGTTTACTCGGTGCTGTTCTCCAGTGTTCACTCGGTGCTTCTCTTCAGTGTTCATTCGATGCTGCTCTGTAGTTCCTGTGTTCACTCAGTGCTGCTCTCCAATGATCTCTTGGTTCTGCGCTCCAGTTCCTCTGTTCACTCAATGCTGCTATGCAGTGTTCGCTCGGAGCTTTCCTCCAGTGCTTACTCAGCGCTGCTCTCCAGTGTTCACTCGGTGCTCCTCTCCAGTTCATGAGTTCACTCAGTGTTGCTCTCCATTGTTCACTCGATGCTGCTCTCCAGTGGCTACGCAGTGCTGCACTACAGTGTTCACTCGGTGTTGTTTTCCAGTGCCCACTCTGTGCTGCCCTTCAGTGTGCACACGGTGCGGCCCTCTTGTGTTTACTCTGTGCTGCTCCCAGGGCTTACTCAGTGCTGCTCTCCAGTGTTCAGTCGGTGCTGCTCTCCAGTTCATGAGTTCACTCAGAGTTGCTCTCCATTGTTCACTCGATGCTGCTCTCCAGTGGTTACTCAGTGTTGCTCTACAGTGTTCAGTCGGTGTTGTTCTCTAGTGTTCACTCGGTGCTGCTCTCCAGTTCCTGCATTCACTCAATGCTACTCTCCAGTATTCGCTCAATGCTGTTCTCCAGAGTTCACTCGATGCTACTGTCTAGTGTTCACTCGGTGCTGCTCTACAGATTTTACTCAATGCTGTGCTCCAGTTTTCATTCGGTGCTGCTCTCCAGTGTTCACTCAATGCTGCTTTCCAGTGTTCACTCAATGCTGCTCTCCAGTTTTCGCTACGTGCTGCTCGCCAGTGTTCACTCGGTGCTGTTCTCCAGATTTCACTCGGTATTGCTCTCCAGTGTTCACTTGCTGCTGCTGTCCAGTGCCCACTGGGTGCTGCCGTCCACTGTGCACACGCTGCAGCCCTCTTGTGTTTACTTGGTGCTGCTCTCCAGTGTTCACTCGGTGCTTCTCTTCAGTATTCATTCGATGCTGCTCTGTAGTTCCTGTGTTCACTCAGTGCTGCTCTCCAATGATCTCTTGGTTCTGCGCTCCAGTTCCTCTGTTCACTCAGTGCTGCTATCCAGTGTTCGCTCGGAGATTTCCTCCAGTGCTTACTCAGTGCTGCTCTCCAGTGTTCAGTCGGTGCTGCTCTCCAGATCATGAGATCACTCAGTGTTGCTCTCCATTGTTCACTCGATGCTGCTCTCCAGTGGTTACTCAGTGCTGCACTACAGTGTTCACTCGGTGTTGTTCTCCAGTGTTCACTCGGTGCTGCTCTCCAGTTCCTGCATTCACTCAATGCTGCTCTCCAGTATTCGCTCAATGTGTCCTCCAGATTTCACTCGATGCTACTCTCCACTGTTCACTCGGTGCTGCCCTCCAGTATTCACTCGGTGCTGCTATCCAGTGTTCACTGAATGTTGCCCTCCTGTGTTCACTCGGTACCGCCCTCAGGTGTTCACACGGTACTGCTCTGCAGTGTACAGCCGATGCTGCCCTCCAGTGTCTGCGTTCACTCAATGCTGCTCTTCAGTTTTCACTCGGCCCTGCTGTCCTGTATTCACTTGGTGCTGCTCGCCAGTGTTCACTCGGTGCTGTTCTCCAGATTTCACTCGGTATTGCTCTCCAGTGTTCACTCGGTGCTGCTGTCCAGTGTGCACACGCTGCAGCCCTCTTGTGTTTACTTGGTGCTGCTCTCCAGTGTTCACTCGGTGCTTCTCTTCAGTATTCATTCGATGGTGCTCTCCAGTTTCTGTGTTCACTCAGTGCTGCTCTCCAATGATCTCTCGGTTCTGCGCTACAGTTCCTCTGTTCACTCAATGCTGCTATCCAGTGTTCGCTCGGAGCTTTCCTCCAGTGCTTACTTAGTGCTGCTCTCTAGTGCTCCCTCTATGCTGCTCTCCAGTTCATGAGTTCACTCAGTGTTGCTCTCCATTGTTCACTCGATGCTGCTCTCCAGTGGCTACGCAGTGCTGCACTACAGTGTTCACTCGGTGTTGTTCTCCAGTGTTCACTCGGTGCTGCTCTCCAGTTCCTGCATTCACTCAATGCTGCGCTCCAGTATTCGCTCAATGCTGTCCTCCAGAGTTCACTCGATGCTACTGTCTAGTGTTCACTCGGTGCTGCTCTCCAATGATCTCTCGGTTCTGCGCTACAGTTCCTCTGTTCACTCAATGCTGCTATCCAGTGTTCGCTCGGAGCTTTCCTCCAGTGCTTACTCAGTGCTGCTCTCTAGTGTTCCCTCTATGCTGCTCTCCAGTTCATGAGTTCACTCAGTGTTGCTCTCCATTGTTCACTCGATGCTGCTCTCCAGTGGCTACGCAGTGCTGCACTACAGTGTTCACTCGGTGTTGTTCTGCAGTGTTCACTCGGTGCTGCTCTCCAGTTCCTGCATTCACTCAATGCTGCACTCCAGTATTCGCTCAAAGCTGTCCTCCAGGGATCACTCGATGCTACTCTCCACTGTTCACTCGGTTCTGCCCTCCTGTGTTCACTCAATGCTGCTCTCTAGTGTTCACTCGGTGTTGCTCTCAAGTTTTCACTCGGTGCTGCTGTCCAGTGCCCACGCGGTGCTGCCCTTCAGTGCACACACGGTGCGGCCCTCTTGTGTTTACTCTGTGCTGATCTCCAGTGCTTACTCAGTGCTGCTCTCCAGTGTTCAGTCGGTGCTGCTCTCCAGTGGTTACTCAGTGCTGCACTACAGTGTTCACTCGGTGCTTCTCTTCAGAGTTCATTCGATGCTGCTCTGTAGTTCCTGTGTTCACTCAGTGCTGCTCTCCAATGATCTCTCGGTTCTGCGCTCCAGTTCCTCTGTTCACTCAGTGCTGCTATCCAGTGTTCGCTCGGAGCTTTCCTCCAGTGCTTACTCAGTGCTGCTCTCCAGTGTTCAGTCGGTGCTGCTCTCCAGTTCATGATTTCACTCAGTGTTGCTCTCCATTGTTCACTCGATGCTGCTCTCCAGTGGTTACTCAGTGCTGCACTACAGTGTTCACTCGGTGTTGTTCTCCAGTGTTCACTCGGTGCTGCTCTCCAGTTCCTGCATTCACTCAATGCTGCGCTCCAGTATTCGCTCAATGCTGTCCTCCAGAGTTCACTCGATGCTACTGTCTAGTGTTCACTCGGTGCTGCTCTCCAGGTTTTACTCAATGCTGTGCTCCAGTTTTCAGTGGGTGCTGCTCTCCAGTGTTCACTCGGTGCTGCTCTCCAGTTCCTGCATTCACTCAATGCTGCGCTCCAGTATTCGCTCAATGCTGTCCTCCAGAGTTCACTCGATGCTACTCTACACTGTTCACTCGGTGCTGCTCTCCAGTGCTTACTCGGTGCTGCTCTCCAGTGTTCAGTCGGTGCTGCTCTCCAGTTCATGATTTCACTCAGTGTTGCTCTCCATTGTTCACTCGATGCTGCTCTCCAGTGGTTACTCAGTGTTGCTCTACAGTGTTCACTCGGTGTTGTTCTCTAGTGTTCACTCGGTGCTGCTCTCCAGTTCCTGCATTCACTCAATGCTACTCTCCAGTATTCGCAAAATGCTGTTCTCCAGAGTTCACTCGATGCTACTCTCTAGTGTTCACTCGATGCTGCTCTCCAGTTCCTGTGTTCACTCAATGCTGCTTTACCGTGTTCACTCGGTGCTGCTCTACAGTGTTCACTCGGTGTTGTTCTCCAGTGTTCACTCGGTGCTGCTGTCTAGTTCTTGTGTTCACTCAATGCTGCTTTCTAGTGATCACTCGGTGCTCCTCTCCAGTGTTCACAAGGTGCTGCTCTCCAGTGTTGACTCGGTGCTGTTCTCCAGTGTTCACTCACTGCAGCTCTCCGGTGTTCACTCAGTGCTGTTCTCCAATGATCTCTCGGTTCTGCGCTCCAGTTCCTCTGTTCACTCAGTGCTGCTATCCAGTGTTCGCTCGGAGCTTTCCTCCAGTGCTTACTCAGTGCTTCTCTCCAGTGTTCAGTCGGTGCTGCTCTCCAGATCATGAGATCACTCAGTGCTGCTCTCCACTGTTCACTCGATGCTGCTCTCCAGTGGTTACTCAGTGCTGCACTACAGTGTTCACTCGGTGTTGTTCTCCAGTGTTCACTCGGTGCTGCTCTCCAGTTCCTGCATTCACTCAATGCTGCGCTCCAGTATTCGCTCAATGCTGTCCTCCAGAGTTCACTCGATGCTACTGTCTAGTGTTCAATCGGTGCTGCTCTCCAGGTTTTACTCAATGCTGTGCTCCAGTTTTCAGTGGGTGCTGCTCTCCAGTGTTCACTCGGTGCTGCTCTCCAGTTCCTGCATTCACTCAATGCTGCGCTCCAGTATTCGCTCAATGCTGTCCTCCAGAGTTCACTCGATGCTACTGTCTAGTGTACACTCGGTGCTGCTCTCCAGGTTTTACTCAATGCTGTGCTCCAGTTTTCAGTGGGTGCTGCTCTCCAGTTCCTGCATTCACTCAATGCTGCGCTCCAGTATTTGCTCAATGCTGTCCTCCAGAGTTCACTCGATGCTACTCTACACTGTTCACTCGGTGCTGCCCTCCTGTGTTCACTCGATGCTGCTCTCTAGTGTTCACTCGGTGCTGCTCTCCAGTGCTTACTCGGTGCTGCTCTCCAGTGTTCAGTCGGTGCTGCTCTCCAGTTCATGATTTCACTCAGTGTTGCTCTCCATTGTTCACTCGATGCTGCTCTCCAGTGGTTACTCAGTGTTGCTCTACAGTGTTCACTCGGTGCTGCTCTCCAGTTCCTGCATTCACTCAATGCTACTCTCCAGTATTCGCAAAATGCTGTTCTCCAGAGTTCACTCGATGCTACTCTCTAGTGTTCACTCGATGCTGCTCTCCAGTTCCTGTGTTCACTCAATGCTGCTTTACCGTGTTCACTCGGTGCTGCTCTACAGTGTTCACTCGGTGTTGTTCTCCAGTGTTCACTCGGTGCTGCTGTCTAGTTCTTGTGTTCACTCAATGCTGCTTTCTAGTGATCACTCGGTGCTCCTCTCCAGTGTTCACAAGGTGCTGCTCTCCAGTGTTGACTCGGTGCTGTTCTCCAGTGTTCACTCACTGCAGCTCTCCGGTGTTCACTCAGTGCTGTTCTCCAGTTCTCACTCCGTGCTGCCCTCTTTTGTTCACTCGCTGCTGCTCTGTAGTGTTCACTTGGTGCTGCTCTCCATTGTTCACACAGTGCTGTTCTCCAGTATTCACTCGGTGCTGCTCTGCAGTGTTCACTCGGTGCTGCTCTGCAGTTTTCATTCGATTCTGCTCTCCAGTGTCTGCCTTCACTCAATGCTGCTCTCCACTCGGTGCTGCTCTCCAGTGTTCACTCGGTGCTTTCCTCCAGTGCTTAATCGGTGCTGCTCTACAGTTCATGAGTTCACTCAGTGTTGCTCATCATTGTTCACTCGATGCTGTTCTACCGTGTACGTTCGGTGTTGTTCTCCAATATTCACTCGGTGCTGCTCTCCGGTGTGGAGTGGCTGCTGTTTTCCAGTGTTCACTCAATGCTACTCTCCAGTTTTCACTTGGTGCTGCCCTCCAGTGTTCACTCAGTTCGGCCCTCTTGTGTTCACTCAATGCTGCTCTCCAGTGTTTACTCGGTACTGACCCCAGTGTTCACTCGGTGCTGCTGTCCAGTGCCCACTCGGTGCTGCCCTCCAGTGTGCACACGATGCAGTCCTCTTGTGTTTACTCGGTGCTGCTCTCCAGTGTTCACTCGGTGCTTCTCTTCAGTGTTCATTCGATGCTGCTCTGTAGTTCCTGTGTTCACTCAGTGCTGCTCTCCAATGACCTCTCGATTCTGCGCTCCTGTTCCCCTGTTCACTCAATGCTGCTATGCAGTGTTCGCTCGGAGCTTTCCTCCAGTGCTTACTCAGTGCTTCTCTCCAGTGTTCAGTCGGTGCTGCTCTCCAGATCATGAGATCACTCAGTGCTGCTCTCCACTGTTCACTCGATGCTGCACTCCAGTGGTTACTCAGTGCTGCACTACAGTGTTCACTCGGTGTTGTTCTCCAGTGTTCACTCGGTGCTGCTCTCCAGTTCCTGCATTCACTCAATGCTGCTCTCCAGTATTCGCTCAATGTGTCCTCCAGATTTCACTCGATGCTACTCTCCACTGTTCACTCGGTGCTGCCCTCCAGTATTCACTCGGTGCTGCTATCCAGTGTTCACTGAATGTTGCCCTCCTGTGTTCACTCGGTACCGCCCTCAGGTGTTCACACGGTACTGCTCTGCAGTGTACAGCCGGTGCTGCCCTCCAGTGTCTGCGTTCACTCAATGCTGCTCTTCAGTTTTCACTCGGCCCTGCTATCCTGTATTCACTTGGTGCTGCTCGCCAGTGTTCACTCGGTGCTGTTCTCCAGATTTCACTCGGTATCGCTCTCCAGTGTTCACTCGGTGCTGTTGTCCAGTGCCCACTGGGTGCTTCCCTCCAGTGTGCACACGATGCAGCCCTCTTGTGTTTACTCGGTGCTGCTCTCCAGTGTTCACTCGGTGCTTCTCTTCAGTATTCATTCGATGCTGCTCTCCAGTTCCTGTGTTCACTCAGTGCTGCTCTCCAATGATCACTCGTTGCTGCGCTCCAGTTCCTCTGTTCACTCAGTGCTGCTATCCAGTGTTCGCTCGGAGCTTTCCTCCAGTGCTTACTCAGTGCTTCTCTCCAGTGTTCAGTCGGTGCTACTCTCTAGTGTTCATTCGATGCTGCTCTGTAGTTCCTGTGTTCACTCAGTGCTGCTCTCCAATGACCTCTCGATTCTGCGCTCCTGTTCCTCTGTTCACTCAATGCTGCTATCCAGTGTTTGCTCGGAGCTTTCCTCCAGTGCTTACTCAGTGCTGCTCTCCAGTGTTCACTCGGTGCTCCTCTCCAGTTCATGAGTTCACTCAGTGTTGCTCTCCATTGTTCACTCGATGCTGCTCTCCAGTGGCCACGCAGTGCTGCACTACAGTGTTCACTCGGTGTTGTTCTCCAGTGATCACTCGGTGCTGCTCTCCAGTTCCTGCATTCACTCAATGCTGCACTCCAGTATTCGCTCAAAGCTGTCCTCCAGGGATCACTCGATGCTACTCTCCACTGTTCACTCGGTTCTGCCCTCCTGTGTTCACTCAATGCTGCTCTCGAGTGTTCACTCGGTGTTGCTCTCCAGTTTTCACTCGGTGCTGCTGTCCAGTGCCCACTCGGTGCTGCCCTTCAGTGTACACACGGTGCGGCCCTCTTGTGTTTACTCTGTGCTGCTCTCCAGTGCTTACTCAGTGCTGCACTACAGTGTTCACTAGGTGCTGCTCTCCAGTGGTTACTCAGTGCTGCTCTCCAGTGTTCACTCGGTGCTTCTCTTCAGAGTTCATTCGATGCTGCTCTGTAGTTCCTGTGTTCACTCAGTGCTGCTCTCCAATGATCTCTCGGTTCTGCGCTCCAGTTCCTCTGTTCACTCAATGCTGCTATCCAGTGTTCGCTCGGAGCTTTCCTCCAGTGCTTACTCAGTGCTTCTCTCCAGTGTTCAGTCGGTGCTGCTCTCCAGATCATGAGATCACTCAGTGCTGCTCTCCATTGTTCACTCGATGCTGCTCTCCAGTGGCCACGCAGTGCTGCACTACAGTGTTCACTCGGTGTTGTTCTCCAGTGATCACTCGGTGCTGCTCTCCAGTATTCATTCGATGCTGCTCTCCAGTTCCTGTGTTCACTCAGTGCTGCTCTCCAATGATCACTCGTTGCTGCGCTCCAGTTCTTCTGTTCACTCAATGCTGCTATCCAGTGTTCGCTCGGAGCTTTCCTCCAGTGCTTACTCTGTGCTGCTCTCTAGTGTTCCCTCTATGCTGCTCTCCAGTTCATGAGTTCACTCAGTGTTGCTCTCCATTGTTCACTCGATGCTGCTCTCCAGTGGCTACGCAGTGCTGCACTACAGTGTTCACTTGGTGTTGTTCTGCCGTGTTCACTCGGTGCTGCTCTCCAGTTCCTGCATTCACTCAATGCTGCACTCCAGTATTCGCTCAAAGCTGTCCTCCAGGGATCACTCGATGCTACTCTCCACTGTTCACTCGGTTCTGCCCTCCTGTGTTCACTCAATGCTGCTCTCTAGTGTTCACTCGGTGTTGCTCTCCAGTTTTCACTCAGTGCTGCTGTCCAGTGCCCACTCGGTGCTGCCCTTCAGTGTACACACGGTGCGGCCCTCTTGTGTATACACGGTGCTGCTCTCCAGTGTTCAATCGGTTCTTCTCTTCAGTATTCATTCGATGCTGCTCTCCAGTTCCTGTGTTCACTCAGTGCTGCTCTCCAATGACCTCTCGATTCTGTGCTCCTGTTCCTCTGTTCACTCAATGCTGCTATCCAGTGTTTGCTCGGAGCTTTCCTCCAGTGCTTACTCAGTGCTGCTCTCCAGTGTTCACTCGGTGCTCCTCTCCAGTTCATGAGTTCACTCAGTGTTGCTCTCCATTGTTCACTCGATGCTGCTCTCCAGTGGCCACGCAGTGCTGCACTACAGTGTTCACTCGGTGTTGTTCTCCAGTGATCACTCGGTGCTGCTCTCCAGTATTCATTCGATGCTGCTCTCCAGTTCCTGTGTTCACTCAGTGCTGCTCTCCAATGATCACTCGTTGCTGCGCTCCAGTTCCTCTGTTCACTTAATGCTGCTATCCAGTGTTCGCTCGGAGCTTTCCTCCAGTGCTTACTCAGTGCTGCTCTCTAGTGTTCCCTCTATGCTGCTCTCCAGTTCATGAGTTCACTCAGTGTTGCTCTCCATTGTTCACTCGATGCTGCTCTCCAGTGGCTACGCAGTGCTGCACTACAGTGTTCACTTGGTGTTGTTCTGCCGTGTTCACTCGGTGCTGCTCTCCAGTTCCTGCATTCACTCAATGCTGCACTCCAGTATTCGCTCAAAGCTGTCCTCCAGGGATCACTCGATGCTACTCTCCACTGTTCACTCGGTTCTGCCCTCCTGTGTTCACTCAATGCTGCTCTCTAGTGTTCACTCGGTGTTGCTCTCCAGTTTTCACTCAGTGCTGCTGTCCAGTGCCCACTCGGTGCTGCCCTTCAGTGTTCACACGGTGCGGCCCTCTTGTGTATACTCAGTGCTGCTCTCCAGTGTTCACTCGGTTCTTCTCTTCAGTATTCATTCGATGCTGCTCTCCAGTTCCTGTGTTCACTCAGTGCTGCTCTCCAATGACCTCTCGATTCTGCGCTCCTGTTCCTCTGTTCACTCAATGCTGCTATCCAGTGTTTGCTCGGAGCTTTCCTCCAGTGCTTACTCAGTGCTGCTCTCCAGTGTTCACTCGGTGCTCCTCTCCAGTTCATGAGTTCACTCAGTGTTGCTCTCCATTGTTCACTCGATGCTGCTCTCCAGTGGCCACGCAGTGCTGCACTACAGTGTTCACTCGGTGTTGTTCTCCAGTTATCACTCGGTGCTGCTCTCCAGTTCCTGCATTCACTCAATGCTGCACTCCAGTATTCGCTCAAAGCTGTCCTCCAGGGATCACTCGATGCTACTCTCCACTGTTCACTCGGTTCTGCCCTCCTGTGTTCACTCAATGCTGCTCTCTAGTGTTCACTCGGTGTTGCTCTCCAGTTTTCACTCGGTGCTGCTGTCCAGTGCCCACTCGGTGCTGCCCTTCAGTGCACACACGGTGCGGCCCTCTTGTGTTTACTCTGTGCTGATCTCCAGTGCTTACTCAGTGCTGCTCTCCAGTGTTCAGTCGGTGCTGCTCTCCAGTGGTTACTCAGTGCTGCTCTCCAGTGTTCACTCGGTGCTTCTCTTCAGTGTTCATTCGATGCTGCTCTGTAGTTCCTGTGTTCACTCAGTGCTGCTCTCCAATGATCTCTCGGTTCTGCGCTCCAGTTCCTCTGTTCACTCAGTGTTGCTATCCAGTGTTCGCTCGGAGCATTCCTCCAGTGCTTACTCAGTGCTGCTCTCCAGTGTTCACTCGGTGCTGCTCTCCAGTTCATGAGTTCACTCAGTGCTGCTCTCCAATGATCACTCGATGCTGCTCTCCAGTGGTTACTCAGTGCTGCACTACAGTGTTCACTCGGTGTTGTTCTCCAGTGTTCACTCGGTGCTGCTCTCCAGTTCCTGCATTCACTCAATGCTGCGCTCCAGTATTCGCTCAATGCTGTCCTCCAGAGTTCACTCGATGCTACTGTCTAGTGTTCACTCGGTGCTGCTCTCCAGGTTTTACTCAATGCTGTGCTCCAGTTTTCAGTGGGTGCTGCTCTCCAGTATTCACTCGGTGCTGCTCTCCAGTTCCTGCATTCACTCAATGCTGCGCTCCAGTATTCGCTCAATGCTGTCCTCCAGAGTTCACTCGATGCTACTCTACACTGTTCACTCGGTGCTGCTCTCCAGTGCTTACTCGGTGCTGCTCTCCAGTGTTCACTCGGTGCTGCTCTCCAGTTCATGATTTCACTCAGTGTTGCTCTCCATTGTTCACTCGATGCTGCTCTCCAGTGGTTACTCAGTGTTGCTCTACAGTGTTCACTCGGTGTTGTTCTCTAGTGTTCAATCGGTGCTGCTCTCCAGTTCCTGCATTCACTCAATGCTACTCTCCAGTATTCGCAAAATGCTGTTCTCCAGAGTTCACTCGATGCTACTCTCTAGTGTTCACTCGATGCTGCTTTCCAGTTCCTGTGTTCACTCAATGCTGCTTTACCGTGTTCACTCGGTGCTGCTCTACAGTGTTCACTCGGTGTTGTTCTCCAGTGTTCACTCGGTGCTGCTGTCTAGTTCCTGTGTTCACTCAATGCTGCTTTCCAGTGTTCACTCGGTGCTGCTCTCCAGTGTTCACTCGGTGCTGCTCTCCAGTGTTGACTCGGTGCTGTTCTCCAGTGTTCACTCACTGCAGCTCTCCGGTTTTCACTCAGTGCTGTTCTCCAGTTCTCACTCCGTGCTGCCCTCTTTTGTTCACTCGCTGCTGCTCTGTCGTGTTCACTTGGTGCTGCTCTCCATTGTTCACACAGTGCTGTTCTCCAGTATTCACTCGGTGCTACTCTGCAGTGTTCACTCGGTGCTGCTCTGCAGTTTTCATTCGATTCTGGTCTCCAGTGTCTGCCTTCACTCAATGCTGCTCTCCAGTGTTCACTCGGTGCTGCTCTCCAGTGTTCACTCGGTGCTTTCCTCCAGTGCTAAATCGGTGCTGCTCTACAGTTCATGAGTTCACTCAGTGTTGCTCATCATTGTTCACTCGATGCTGTTCTACCGTGTACACTCGGTGTTGTTCTCCAATATTCACTCGGTGCTGCTCTCCAGTGTGGACTCGGTGCTGTTCTCCAGAGTTCACTCAATGCTGCTCTCCAGTTTTCACTTGTTGCTGCCCTCCAGTGTTCACTCAGTTCGGCCCTCTTGTGTTCACTCAATGCTGCTCTCCAGTGTTTACTCGGTACTGACTCCAGTGTTCACTCGGTGCTGCTGTCCAGTGCCCACTGGGTGCTGCTCTCCAGTGTGCACACGGTGCGGCCCTCTTGTGTTTACTCGGTGCTGCTCTCCAGTGTTCACTCGGTGCATCTCTTCAGTGTTCATTCGATGCTGCTCTCCAGTTCCTGTGTTCACTCAGTGCTGCTTTCCAATGATCATTCGGTTCTGCTCTCCAGTTCTTCTGTTCACTCAATGCTGCTATCCAGTGTTCGCTCGGCGCATTCCTCCAGTGCTTACTCAGTGCTGCTCTCCAGTGTTCAGTCGGTGCTGCTCTCCAGTTCATGAGTTCACTCAGTATTGCTCTCCATTGTTCACTCGATGCTGCTCTCCAGTGGTTACTCAGTGCTGCACTACAGTGTTCACTCGGTGTTGTTCTCCAGTGTTCACTCGGTGCTGCTCTCCAGTTCCTGCATTCACTCAATGCTGCTCTCCAGTATTCGCTCAATGTGTCCTCCAGATTTCACTCGATGCTACTCTCCACTGTTCACTCGGTGCTGCCCTCCAGTATTCACTCGGTGCTGCTATCCAGTGTTCACTGAATGTTGCCCTCCTGTGTTCACTCGGTACCGCCCTCAGGTGTTCACACGGTACTGCTCTGCAGTGTACAGCCGGTGCTGCCCTCCAGTGTCTGCGTTCACTCAATGCTGCTCTTCAGTTTTCACTCGGCCCTGCTATCCTGTATTCACTTGGTGCTGCTCGCCAGTGTTCACTCGGTGCTGTTCTCCAGATTTCACTCGGTATCGCTCTCCAGTGTTCACTCGGTGCTGTTGTCCAGTGCCCACTGGGTGCTTCCCTCCAGTGTGCACACGATGCAGCCCTCTTGTGTTTACTCGGTGCTGCTCTCCAGTGTTCACTCGGTGCTTCTCTTCAGTATTCATTCGATGCTGCTCTCCAGTTCCTGTGTTCACTCAGTGCTGCTCTCCAATGATCACTCGTTGCTGCGCTCCAGTTCCTCTGTTCACTCAGTGCTGCTATCCAGTGTTCGCTCGGAGCTTTCCTCCAGTGCTTACTCAGTGCTTCTCTCCAGTGTTCAGTCGGTGCTACTCTCTAGTGTTCATTCGATGCTGCTCTGTAGTTCCTGTGTTCACTCAGTGCTGCTCTCCAATGACCTCTCGATTCTGCGCTCCTGTTCCTCTGTTCACTCAATGCTGCTATCCAGTGTTTGCTCGGAGCTTTCCTCCAGTGCTTACTCAGTGCTGCTCTCCAGTGTTCACTCGGTGCTCCTCTCCAGTTCATGAGTTCACTCAGTGTTGCTCTCCATTGTTCACTCGATGCTGCTCTCCAGTGGCCACGCAGTGCTGCACTACAGTGTTCACTCGGTGTTGTTCTCCAGTGATCACTCGGTGCTGCTCTCCAGTATTCATTCGATGCTGCTCTCCAGTTCCTGTGTTCACTCAGTGCTGCTCTCCAATGATCACTCGTTGCTGCGCTCCAGTTCCTCTGTTCACTCAATGCTGCTATCCAGTGTTCGCTCGGTGCTTTCCTCCAGTGCTTACTCAGTGCTGCTCTCCAGTGTTCACTCGGTGCTACTCTCCAGTTCATGAGTTCACTCAGTGTTGCTCTCCATTGTTCACTCGATGCTGCTCCCCAGTGGCTACGCAGTGCTGCACTACAGTGTTCACTCGGTGTTGTTCTGCAGTGTTCACTCGGTGCTGCTCTCCAGTTCCTGCATTCACTCAATGCTGCGCTCCAGTATTCACTCAAAGCTTTCCTCCAGGGATCACTCGATGCTATTCTCCACTGTTCACTCGGTTCTGCCCTCCTGTGTCACTCAATGCTGCTCTCCAGTGTTCACTCGGTGCTGCTGCTGCTGTCCAGTGCTCACTCGGTGCTGCCCTTCAGTGTACACACGGTGCGGCCCTCTTGTGTTTACTCTGTGCTGCTCTCCAGTGCTTACTCAGTGCTGCTCTCCAGTGTTCATTCGGTGCTGCTCTCCAGTGGTTACTCAGTGCTGCACTACAGTGTTCACTAGGTGCTGCTCTCCAGTTCCTGCATTCACTCAATGCTGCGCTCCAGTATTCACTCAATGCTGTTCTCCAGAGTTCACTCTATGCTACTCTCTAGTGTTCACTCGGTGCTGCTCTCCAGTTCATGAGTTCACTCAGTGTTGCTCACCATTGTTCACTCGATGCTGCTCTCTAGTTCTTGTGTTCACTCAGTGCTGCTTTCCAGTGATCACTCGGTGCTCCTCTCCAGTGTTCACAAGGTGCTGCTCTCCAGTGTTGACTCGGTGCTGTTCTCCAATGTTCACTCACTGCAGCTCTCTGGTGTTCACTCGGTGCTGTTCTCCAGTTCTCACTCCATGCTGCCCTCTTATGTTCACTTGGTGCTGCTCTGCAGTTTTCATTCGATTCTGCTCTCCAGTTTCTGTGTTCGCTTGATGCTGCTCTCCTGTGTTCACTCGGTGCTGCTCTCCAGTGTCTGCCTTCACTCAATGCTGCTCTCCATTGTTCACTCGGTGCTGCTATCCAGTGTTCACTGAGTGTTGCCCTCCTGTGTTCACTCGGTACTGCCCTCTGGTGTTCACACGGTGCTGCGCTCCAGTGTTCACTCGGCGCTGCTATCTTGTGTTCACTCGGTGCTGCACTCCAGTGTTGACAAAATGCTGCCCTCTGGTATTCACTCGGTGCTGCTCTTCAGTGCTCATTCGATGCTGATCTCCAGTTCCCGTGTTCACTCAATGCTGCTCTACAGTGTTCACTCGGTACTGCTATTCAGTGTTCACTCGGTGCTACTCTCCAGTTCCTGCATTCAGTCAATGCTGCTTTCCAGTGTTCACTGGGTGCTTTCCTCCAGTGCTTACTCAGTGCTGCTATCCAGTGTTCACTCGGTGCTTTCCTCCAGTGCTTAATCGGTGCTGCTCTCCAATTCATGAGTTCACTCAGTGTTGCTCACCATTGTTCACTCGATGCTGTTCTACCGTGTGCACTCGGTGTTGTTCACCAATTTTCACTCGGCGCTGCTCTCCAGTGTGGACTCGGTGGTGTTTTCCAGTGTTCACTCAATGCTGCTCTCCAGTTTTCACTTGGTGCTGCCCTCCAGTGTTCACTCAGTTCGGCCCTCTTGTGTTCACTCAATGCTGCTCTCCAGTGTTTACTCGGTGCTGTTCTCCAGATTACACACGGTGTTGCTCTCCAGTGTTCACTCGGTGCTGCTGTCCAGTGCCCACTGGGTGCTGCTCTCCAGTGTGCACACGGTGCGGCCCTCTTGTGTTTACTCGGTGCTGCTCTCCAGTGTTCACTCGGTGCATCTCTTCAGTGTTCATTCGATGCTGCTCTCCAGTTCCTGTGTTCACTCAGTGCTGCTTTCCAATGATCATTCGGTTCTGCTCTCCAGTTCTTCTGTTCACTCAATGCTGCTATCCAGTGTTCGCTCGGCGCATTCCTCCAGTGCTTACTCAGTGCTGCTCTCCAGTGTTCAGTCGGTGCTGCTCTCCAGTTCATGAGTTCACTCAGTATTTCTCTCCATTGTTCACTCGATGCTGCTCTCCAGTGGTTGCTCAGTGCTGCTCTACAGTGTTCACTCGGTGCTGTTCTCCAGTGTTCACTCGGTGCTGTTCTCCAGTGCTCACGTGGTGCTGCCCTCCAGTGTTCAATCGGTGTTGTTCTCTCCTTCCTGTGTTCACTCAATGTTGCTTTCCAGTGTTAACTCGGTGCTCCTCTCCAGTGTTCACAAGGTACTGCTCTCCAGTGTTGACTTGGTGCTGTTCTCCAGTGTTCACTCACTGCAGCTCTCCAGTGTTCACTCGGTATTGTTATCCAGTTCTCAATCCGTGCTGCCCTCTTTTGTTCACTCGGTGCTGGTCTGCAGTTTTCATTCGAATCTGCTCTACAGTTTCTGTGTTCGCTTGATGCTGCTCTCCTGTGCTCACTCGGTGCTACTCTCCAGTGTCTGCCTTCACTCAGTGCTGCTCTCCAGTGTTCACTCCTTGCTGCTATCCAGTGTTCACTCGGTACTGCACTCTGGTGTTCACACGGTGCTGCTCTCCAGTGTTCACCCGATGCTGCCCTCCAGTGTCTGTGTTCACGTATTGCTGCTCTACAGTGTTCACACGGTGCTGTTATCCTGTGTTCACTCGGTGCTGCACTCCGGTGTTGACACGGTGCTGCCCACTGGTATTCACTCGGTGCTGCTCTCCAGAGTTCACTCGGTGCTGCTCTTCAGTGCTCATTCGATGCTGATCTCCAGTTCCTGTGTTCATTCAGTGCTGCTCTCCAATGATCACTCGTTGCTGCGCTCCAGTTCCTCTGTTCACTCAATGCTGCTATCCAGTGTTCTCTCGGTGCTTTCTTCCAGTGCTTACTCAGTGCTGCTCTCCAGTGTTCACTCGGTGCTCCTCTGAAGTTCATGAGTTCACTCCGTGTAGCTCTCCATTGTTCACTCCGTGCTGCTCTCCAGTGTTCACTCAAAGCTGCTCTCCAGTTTTCACCACGTGCTGCTTGGCAGTGCTCATTCGGTGCTGCTCTCCAGTGTGGACTCGGTGCTGTTCTCCAGTGTTCACGCAATGCTGCTCTCCAGTTCTCACTTGGTGCTGCCTTCTAGTGCTCACTCGGTGCGGCCCTCTTGTGTTCACTCGGTGCCCCTCTCCAGTGTTCACTCAATGTTGCTTTCCAGTGTTTACTCGGTACTGGCTCCAGTGTTCACTCGGTGCTGCCTCCAGTGTTCACACGGTGCAGCCCTCTTGTGTTTATGTGGTGCTACTCTCCAGTGTTCACTCGGTGCTTCTCTTCAGTGTTCATTCGATGCTGTTCTCCAGTTCCTGTGTTCATTCAGTGCTGCTCTCCAATGATCACTCGGTTCTGCGCTCCAGTTCCTCTGTTCACTCAATGCTGCTATCCAGTGTTCGCTCTGTGCTTTCCTCCAGTGCTTACTCAGTGCTGCTCTCCAGTGTTCACTCGGTGCTCCTCTCCAGTTCATGAGTTCACTCAGTGTTGCTCTCTATTGTTCACTCCGTGCTGCTCTCCAGTGTTCACTCAATGCTGCTCTCCAGTTTTCACTACGTGCTGCTTGCCAGTCCTCACTCGGTGCTGCTCTCCAGTGTGGACTCGGTGCTGTTCTCCAGAGTTCACTCAATGCTGCTGTCCAGTTTTTACTTGGTGCTGCCTTCCAGTGTTCACTCGGTGCGGCCCTCTTGTGTTCACTCGGTGCTAGTCTCCAGTGTTCAGACGGTGCTCCTCTCCAGTGTTCACTGAGTGTTGCTCTCTATTGTTCACTCGATGCTGCTCTCCAGTGTTCACTCAGTGTTGCTCTCTATTGTTCACTCGATCCTGCTCTCCAGTGTTCACTCAGTGTTGCTCTCTATTGTTCACTCGATGCTGCACTCCAGTGTTTACTCGGTACTGGCTCCAGTGTTCACTCGGTGCTGCAGTCCAGTGTGCACTCAGTACTGCACTCCAGTGTTCACTCGGTGCTGCTCTCTAGTGTGCACTTGGTGCTGTTCTCCAGTGTTCACTCAATGCTGCTCTCCAGTTTTCAATTAGTGCTGCCTTCCAGTGTTCACTCGGTGCGGCCCTCTTGTGTTCACTTGGTGCTGCTCGCCAGTGTTCACTCGGTGCTGTTCTCCAGATTACACACGGTGTTGCTCTCCAGTGTTCACTCGGTGCTGCTGTCCAGTGCCCACTGGGTGCTGCCCTCCAGTGTGCACACGGTGCAACCCTCTGGTGTTTACTTGGTCCTGCTCTCCAGTGTTCACTCGGTGCTTCACTTCAGTGTTCATTCGATGCTGCTCTCCAGTTCCTGTGTTCACTCAGTGTTGCTCTCCATTGTTCACTCCGTGCTGCTCTCCAGTGTTCACTCAATGCTGCTCTCCAGTTTTCACTACGTGCTGCTTGCCAGTCCTCACTCGGTGCTGCTCTCCAGTGTGGACTCGGTGCTGTTCTCCAGAGTTCACTCAATGCTGCTGTCCAGTTTTTACTTGGTGCTGCCTTCCAGTGTTCTCTCCGTGCGGCCCTCTTGTGTTCACTCGGTGCTAGTCTCCAGTGTTCAGACGGTGCTCCTCTCCAGTGTTCACACAGTGTTGCTCTCTATTGTTCACTCGATGCTGCTCTCCAGTGTTTACTCGGTACTGGCTCCAGTGTTCACTCGGTGCTGCTCTCCAGTGTTCACTCGGTGCTGCTCTCCAGCTCATGAGTTCACTCAGTGCTGCTCTCCAATGATCACTCGGTGCTTCTCTTCAGTGTTCATTCGATGCTGTTCTCCAGTTCCTGTGTTCATTCAGTGCTGCTCTCCAATGATCACTCGGTTCTGCGCTCCAGTTCCTGTGTTCACTCAATGCTGCTATCCAGTGTTCGCTCTGTGCTTTCCTCCAGTGCTTTCTCAGTGCTGCTCTCCAGTGTTCACTCGGTGCTCCTTTCCAGTTCATGAGTTCACTCAGTGTTGCTCTCTATTGTTCACTCCGTGCTGCTCTCCAGTGTTCACTCAATGCTGCTCTCCAGTTTTCACTACGTGCTGCTTGCCAGTCCTCACTCGGTGCTGCTCTCCAGTGTGGACTCGGTGCTGTTCTCCAGAGTTCACTCAATGCTGCTGTCCAGTTTTTACTTGGTGCTGCCTTCCAGTGTTCACTCGGTGCGGCCCTCTTGTGTTCACTCGGTGCTAGTCTCCAGTGTTCAGACGGTGCTCCTCTCCAGTGTTCACTGAGTGTTGCTCTCTATTGTTCGCTCGATGCTTGTTCGCTCGATGCTGCTCTCCAGTATAGTGTTCACTGGGTGCTCCTCTCCAGTGTTTACTCGGTACTGGCTCCAGTGTTCACTCGGTGCTGCAGTCCAGTGTTCACTCGGTGCTGCACCCCAGTGTTCATTCGAGGCTGCCCTCTTGTGTTCACTCGGTGCTGCTCTCCAGTGTGGACTCGGTGCTGTTCTCCAGAGTTCACTCAATGCTGCTCTCCAGTTTTCACTTGGTGCTGCCTTCCAGTGTTCACTCGGTGCGGCCCTCTTGTGTTCACTTGGTGCTGCTCGCCAGTGTTCACTCGGTGCTGTTCTCCAGATTACACACGGTGTTGCTCTCCAGTGTTCACTCGGTGCTGCTGTCCAGTGCCCACTGGGTGCTGCCCTCCAGTGTGCACACGGTGCAACCCTCTGGTGTTTACTTGGTCCTGCTCTCCAGTGTTCACTCGGTGCTTCTCTTCAGTGTTCATTCGATGCTGCTCTCCAGTTCCTGTGTTCACTCAGTGCTGCTTTCCAATGATCATTCGGTTCTGCTCTCCAGTTCTTCTGTTCACTCAATGCTGCTATCCAGTGTTCGCTCGGCGCATTCCTCCAGTGCTTACTCAGTGCTGCTCTCCAGTGTTCAGTCGGTGCTGCTCTCCAGTTCATGAGTTCACTCAGTGTTTCTCTCCATTGTTCACTCGATGCTGCTCTTCAGTGGTTGCTCAGTGCTGCTCTACAGTGTTCACTCGGTGTTCTTCTCCAGTTCCTGCATTCAGTCAATGCTGTTCTCCAGTATTCGCTCAATGCTGTGCTCCAGAGTTCACTCGATGCTACTGTCTAGTGTTCACTCGATGCTGCTCCCCAGGTTTCGCTCAATGCTGTGCTCCAGTTTTCAGTCGGTGCTGCTCTCCAGTGTTCACTCGGTGCTGCTCTCCAGCTCATGAGTTCACTCAGTGCTGCTCTCCAATGATCACTCGGTTCCATACTCCAGTTCCTGTGTTCACTCAATGCTGCTTTCCAGTGTTCACTTAGTGCTCCACTCCAGTGTTCACTCGGTGCTGCTCTACAGTGTTCACTCGGTGTTGTTCTCCAGTGTTCACTCGGTGCTGCTGTCTAGTTCCTGTGTTCACTCAATGCTGCTTTCAAGTGTTCACTGGGTGCTCCTCTCCAGTGTTCACTCGGTGCTGCTCTCCAGTGTTGGCTCGGTGCTGTTCTCCAGTGTTGACTCCGTGCTGCTCTCCAGTTCTCACTCAATGCTGCTCTCCAGTGTTCACTCGGTGCTGCTCTCCAGTGTTCACTCGGTGCTGCTCTCCAGTGTGGACTCGGTGCTGTTCTCCAGTGTTCACTCCGTGCTGCTCTCCAGTGTTCACACGGTGCAGCCCTCTTGTGTTTATGTGGTGCTACTCTCCAGTGTTCACTCGGTGCTTCTCTTCAGTGTTCATTCGATGCTGTTCTCCAGTTCCTGTGTTCATTCAGTGCTGCTCTCCAATGATCACTCGGTTCTGCGCTCCAGTTCCTGTGTTCACTCAATGCTGCTATCCAGTGTTCGCTCTGTGCTTTCCTCCAGTGCTTTCTCAGTGCTGCTCTCCAGTGTTCACTCGGTGCTCCTCTCTAGTGTGCACTTGGTGCTGTTCTCCAGTGTTCACTCAATGCTGCTCTCCAGTTTTCAATTAGTGCTGCTTTCCAGTGTTCACTTAGTGCTCCACTCCAGTGTTCACTCGGTGCTGCTCTCCAGTGTTCACTCGGTGCTGTTCTCCAGTGTTCACTCGGTGCTGCTGTCTAGTTCCTGTGTTCACTCAATGCTGCTTTCCAGTGTTCACTGGGTGCTCCTCTCCAGTGTTCACTCGGTGCTGCTCTCCAGTATTGGCTCGGTGCTGTTCTCCAGTGTTGACTCCGTGCTGCTCTCCAGTGTTCACTCAAAGCTGCTCTCCAGTTTTCACTACGTGCTGCTTGGCAGTGCTCATTCGGTGCTGCTCTCCAGGCTCGGCGCATTCCTCCAGTGCTTACTCAGTGCTGCTCTCCAGTGTTCAGTCGGTGCTGCTCTCCAGATCATGAGTTCACTCAGTGTTTCTCTCCAGTGTTCACTCGGTGCTGCTCTTCAGTGGTTGCTCAGTGCTGCTCTACAGTGTTCACTCGGTGTTCTTCTCCAGTTCCTGCATTCAGTCAATGCTGTTCTCCAGTATTCGCTCAATGCTGTGCTCCAGAGTTCACTCGATGCTACTGTCTAGTGTTCACTCGATGCTGCTCCCCAGGTTTTGCTCAATGCTGTGCTCCAGTTTTCAGTCGGTGCTGCTCTCCAGTGTTCACTCGGTGCTGCTCTCCAGCTCATGAGTTCACTCAGTGCTGCTCTCCAATGATCACTCGGTTCCATACTCCAGTTCCTGTGTTCACTCATGCTCAATGCTGCTTTCCAGTGTTCACTCAATGCTGCTTTCCAGTGTTCACTGGGTGCTCCTCTCCAGTGTTCACTCGGTGCTGCTCTCCAGTATTGGCTCGGTGCTGTTCTCCAGTGTTGACTCCGTGCTGCTCTCCAGTGTTCACTCAAAGCTGCTCTCCAGTTTTCACTACGTGCTGCTTGGCAGTGCTCATTCGGTGCTGCTCTCCAGTGTGGACTCGGTGCTGTTCTCCAGTGTTCACGCAATGCTGCTCTCCAGTTCTCACTTGGTGCTGCCTTCTAGTGCTCACTCGGTGCGGCCCTCTTGTGTTCACTCGGTGCCCCTCTCCAGTGTTCACTCAATGTTGCTTTCCAGTGTTTACTCGGTACTGGCTCCAGTGTTCACTCGGTGCTGCACTCCAGTGTTCATTCGGGGCTGTTCTCCAGTGCTCACGTAGTCCTGTCCTCCAGTGTTCACTCGGTGCTGCCTCCAGTGTTCACACGGTGCAGCCCTCTTGTGTTAATGTGGTGCTACTCTCCAGAGTTCACTCGGTGCTTCTCTTCAGTGTTCATTCGATGCTGTTCTCCAGTTCCTGTGTTCATTCAGTGCTGCTCTCCAATGATCACTCGGTTCTGCGCTCCAGTTCCTCTGTTCACTCAATGCTGCTATCCAGTGTTCGCTCTGTGCTTTCCTCCAGTGCTTACTCAGTGCTGCTCTCCAGTGTTCACTCGGTGCTCCTCTCTAGTGTGCACTTGGTGCTGTTCTCCAGTGTTCACTCAATGCTGCTCTCCAGTTTTCAATTAGTGCTGCTTTCCAGTGTTCACTTAGTGCTCCACTCCAGTGTTCACTCGGTGCTGCTCTACAGTGTTCACTCGGTGTTGTTCTCCAGTGTTCACTCGGTGCTGCTGTCTAGTTCCTGTGTTCACTCAATGCTGCTTTCCAGTGTTCACTGGGTGCTCCTCTCCAGTGTTCACTCGGTGCTGCTCTCCAGTGTTGGCTCGGTGCTGTTCCCCAGTGTTGACTCCGTGCTGCTCTCCAGTGTTCACTCAAAGCTGCTCTCCAGTTTTCACTACGTGCTGCTTGGCAGTGCTCATTCGGTGCTGCTCTCCAGTGTGGACTCGGTGCTGTTCTCCAGTGTTCACGCAATGCTGCTCTCCAGTTCTCACTTGGTGCTGCCTTCTAGTGCTCACTCGGTGCGGCCCTCTTGTGTTCACTCGGTGCCCCTCTCCAGTGTTCACTCAATGTTGCTTTCCAGTGTTTACTCGGTACTGGCTCCAGTGTTCACTCGGTGCTGCACTCCAGTGTTCATTCGGGGCTGTTCTCCAGTGCTCATGTGGTGCTGTCCTCCAGTGTTCACTCGGTGCTGCCTCCAGTGTTCACACGGTGCAGCCCTCTTGTGTTTACGTGGTGCTACTCTCCAGTGTTCACTCGGTACTGGCTCCAGTGTTCACTCGGTGCTGCAGTCCAGTGTTCACTCGGTGCTGCACCCCAGTGTTCATTCGGGGCTGCCCTCTTGTGTTCACTCGGTGCTGTTCTCTAGTATTCACTCAATGCTGCTCTCCAGTTTTCAATTAGTGCTGCCTTCCAGTGTTCACTCGGTGCGGCCCTCTTGTGTTCACTTGGTGCTGCTCGCCAGTGTTCACTCGGTGCTGTTCTCCAGATTACACACGGTGTTGCTCTCCAGTGTTCACTCGGTGCTGCTGTCCAGTGCCCACTGGGTGCTGCTCTCCAGTGTGCACACGGTGCAACCCTCTGGTGTTTACTTGGTCCTGCTCTCCAGTGTTCACTCGGTGCTTCTCTTCAGTGCTCATTCGATGCTGCTCTCCAGTTCCTGTGTTCACTCAGTGCTGCTTTCCAATGATCATTCGGTTCTGCTCTCCAGTTCTTCTGTTCACTCAATGCTGCTATCCAGTGTTCGCTCGGCGCATTCCTCCAGTGCTTACTCAGTGCTGCTCTCCAGTGTTCAGTCGGTGCTGCTCTCCAGTTCATGAGTTCACTCAGTGTTTCTCTCCATTGTTCACTCGATGCTGCTCTTCAGTGGTTGCTCAGTGCTGCTCTACAGTGTTCACTCGGTGTTCTTCTCCAGTTCCTGCATTCAGTCAATGCTGTTCTCCAGTATTCGCTCAATGCTGTGCTCCAGAGTTCACTCGATGCTACTGTCTAGTGTTCACTCGATGCTGCTCCCCAGGTTTTGCTCAATGCTGTGCTCCAGTTTTCAGTCGGTGCTGCTCTCCAGTGTTCACTCGGTGCTGCTCTCCAGCTCATGAGTTCACTCAGTGCTGCTCTCCAATGATCACTCGGTTCCATACTCCAGTTCCTGTGTTCACTCAATGCTGCTTTCCAGTGTTCACTTAGTGCTCCACTCCAGTGTTCACTCGGTGCTGCTCTACAGTGTTCACTCGGTGTTGTTCTCCAGTGTTCACTCGGTGCTGCTGTCTAGTTCCTGTGTTCACTCGATGCTGCTTTCCAGTGTTCACTGGGTGCTCCTCTCCAGTGTTCACTCGGTGCTGCTCTCCAGTATTGGCTCGGTGCTGTTCTCCAGTGTTGACTCCGTGCTGCTCTCCAGTGTTCACTCGGTGCTGCTCTCCAGTGTTGGCTCGGTGCTGTTCTCCAGTGTTGACTCCGTGCTGCTCTCCAGTGTTCACTCAAAGCTGCTCTCCAGTTTTCACTACGTGCTGCTTGGCAGTGCTCATTCGGTGCTGCTCTCCAGTGTGGACTCGGTGCTGTTCTCCAGTGTTCACGCAATGCTGCTCTCCAGTTCTCACTTGGTGCGGCCCTCTTGTGTTCACTCGGTGCCCCTCTCCAGTGTTCACTCAATGTTGCTTTCCAGTGTTTACTCGGTACTGGCTCCAGTGTTCACTCGGTGCTGCCTCCAGTGTTCACACGGTGCAGCCCTCTTGTGTTTATGTGGTGCTACTCTCCAGAGTTCACTCGGTGCTTCTCTTCAGTGTTCATTCGATGCTGTTCTCCAGTTCCTGTGTTCATTCAGTGCTGCTCTCCAATGATCACTCGGTTCTGCGCTCCAGTTCCTCTGTTCACTCGATGCTGCTCTCCAGTGTTCACTCAGTGTTGCTCTCTATTGTTCACTCGATCCTGCTCTCCAGTGTTCACTCAGTGTTGCTCTCTATTGTTCACTCGATGCTGCACTCCAGTGTTTACTCGGTACTGGCTCCAGTGTTCACTCGGTGCTGCAGTCCAGTGTGCACTCAGTACTGCACTCCAGTGTTCACTCGGTGCTGCTCTCTAGTGTGCACTTGGTGCTGTTCTCCAGTGTTCACTCAATGCTGCTCTCCAGTTTTCAATTAGTGCTGCCTTCCAGTGTTCACTCGGTGCGGCCCTCTTGTGTTCACTTGGTGCTGCTCGCCAGTGTTCACTCGGTGCTGTTCTCCAGATTACACACGGTGTTGCTCTCCAGTGTTCACTCGGTGCTGCTGTCCAGTGCCCACTGGGTGCTGCCCTCCAGTGTGCACACGGTGCAACCCTCTGGTGTTTACTTGGTTCTGCTCTCCAGTGTTCACTCGGTGCTTCACTTCAGTGTTCATTCGATGCTGCTCTCCAGTTCCTGTGTTCACTCAGTGCTGCTTTCCAATGATCATTCGGTTCTGCTCTCCAGTTCTTCTGTTCACTCAATGCTGCTATCCAGTGTTCGCTCGGCGCATTCCTCCAGTGCTTACTCAGTGCTGCTCTCCAGTGTTCAGTCGGTGCTGCTCTCCAGTTCATGAGTTCACTCAGTGTTTCTCTCCATTGTTCACTCGATGCTGCTCTCCAGTGGTTGCTCAGTGCTGCTCTACAGTGTTCAGTCGGTGTTCTTCTCCAGTTCCTGCATTCAGTCAATGCTGTTCTCCAGTATTCGCTCAATGCTGTGCTCCAGAGTTCACTCGATGCTACTGTCTAGTGTTCACTCGATGCTGCTCCCCAGGTTTTGCTCAATGCTGTGCTCCAGTTTTCAGTCGGTGCTGCTCTCCAGTGTTCACTCGGTGCTGCTCTCCAGCTCATGAGTTCACTCAGTGCTGCTCTCCAATGATCACTCGGTTCCATACTCCAGTTCCTGTGTTCACTCAATGCTGCTTTCCAGTGTTCACTTAGTGCTCCACTCCAGTGTTCACTCGGTGCTGCTCTACAGTGTTCACTCGGTGTTGTTCTCCAGTGTTCACTCGGTGCTGCTGTCTAGTTCCTGTGTTCACTCAATGCTGCTTTCCAGTGTTCACTGGGTGCTCCTCTCCAGTGTTCACTCGGTGCTGCAAATCCAGTGTTGGCTCGGTGCTGTTCTCCAGTGTTGACTCCGTGCTGCTCTCCAGTGTTCACTCAAAGCTGCTCTCCAGTTTTCACTACGTGCTGCTTGGCAGTGCTCATTCGGTGCTGCTCTCCAGTGTGGACTCGGTGCTGTTCTCCAGTGTTCACGCAATGCTGCTCTCCAGTTCTCACTTGGTGCTGCCTTCTAGTGCTCATTCGGTGCGGCCCTCTTGTGTTCACTCGGTGCCCCTCTCCAGTGTTCACTCAATGTTGCTTTCCAGTGTTTACTCGGTACTGGCTCCAGTGTTCACTCGGTGCTGCACTCCAGTGTTCACACGGTGCAGCCCTCTTGTGTTTATGTGGTGCTACTCTCCAGTGTTCACTCGGTGCTTCTCTTCAGTGTTCATTCGATGCTGTTCTCCAGTTCCTGTGTTCATTCAGTGCTGCTCTCCAATGATCACTCGGTTCTGCGCTCCAGTTCCTCTGTTCACTCAATGCTGCTATCCAGTGTTCGCTCTGTGCTTTCCTCCAGTGCTTACTCAGTGCTGCTCTCCATTGTTTACTCGGTGCTGCTCTCCAGTTCATGAGTTCACTCAGTGTTGCTCTCTATTGTTCACTCCGTGCTGCTCTCCAGTGTTCACTCAATGCTGCTCTCCAGTTTTCACTACGTGCTGCTTGCCAGTCCTCACTCGGTGCTGCTCTCCAGTGTGGACTCGGTGCTGTTCTCCAGAGTTCACTCAATGCTGCTGTCCAGTTTTTACTTGGTGCTGCCTTCCAGTGTTCACTCGGTGCGGCCCTCTTGTGTTCACTCGGTGCTAGTCTCCAGTGTTCACTCGGTGCTGTTCTCCAGATTACACACGGTGTTGCTCTCCAGTGTTCACTCGGTGCTGCTGTCCAGTGCCCACTGGATGCTGCCCTCCAGTGTGCACACGGTGCAACCCTCTGGTGTTTACTTGGTCCTGCTCTCCAGTGTTCACTCGGTGCTTCTCTTCAGTGTTCATTCGATGCTGCTCTCCAGTTCCTGTGTTCACTCAGTGCTGCTTTCCAATGATCATTCGGTTCTGCTCTCCAGTTCTTCTGTTCACTCAATGCTGCTATCCAGTGTTCGCTCGGCGCATTCCTCCAGTGCTTACTCAGTGCTGCTCTCCAGTGTTCAGTCGGTGCTGCTCTCCAGTTCATGAGTTCACTCAGTGTTTCTCTCCATTGTTCACTCGATGCTGCTCTCCAGTGGTTGCTCAGTGCTGCTCTACAGTGTTCACTCGGTGTTCTTCTCCAGTTCCTGCATTCAGTCAATGCTGTTCTCCAGTATTCGCTCAATGCTGTGCTCCAGAGTTCACTCGATGCTACTGTCTAGTGTTCACTCGATGCTGCTCCCCAGGTTTTGCTCAATGCTGTGCTCCAGTTTTCAGTCGGTGCTGCTCTCCAGTGTTCACTCGGTGCTGCTCTCCAGCTCATGAGTTCACTCAGTGCTGCTCTCCAATGATCACTCGGTTCCATACTCCAGTTCCTGTGTTCACTCAATGCTGCTTTCCAGTGTTCACTTAGTGCTCCACTCCAGTGTTCACTCGGTGCTGCTCTACAGTGTTCACTCGGTGTTGTTCTCCAGTGTTCACTCGGTGCTGCTGTCTAGTTCCTGTGTTCACTCAATGCTGCTTTCCAGTGTTCACTGGGTGCTCCTCTCCAGTGTTCACTCGGTGCTGCTCTCCAGTGTTGGCTCGGTGCTGTTCTCCAGTGTTGACTCCGTGCTGCTCTCCAGTGTTCACTCAAAGCTGCTCTCCAGTTTTCACTACGTGCTGCTTGGCAGTGCTCATTCGGTGCTGCTCTCCAGTGTGGACTCGGTGCTGTTCTCCAGTGTTCACGCAATGCTGCTCTCCAGTTCTCACTTGGTGCTGCCTTCTAGTGCTCACTCGGTGCGGCCCTCTTGTGTTCACTCGGTGCCCCTCTCCAGTGTTCACTCAATGTTGCTTTCCAGTGTTTACTCGGTACTGGCTCCAGTGTTCACTCGGTGCTGCACTCCAGTGTTCATTCGGGGCTGTTCTCCAGTGCTCACGTAGTCCTGTCCTCCAGTGTTCACTCGGTGCTGCCTCCAGTGTTCACACGGTGCAGCCCTCTTGTGTTTATGTGGTGCTACTCTCCAGTGTTCACTCGGTGCTTCTCTTCAGTGTTCATTCGATGCTGTTCTCCAGTTCCTGTGTTCATTCAGTGCTGCTCTCCAATGATCACTCGGTTCTGCGCTCCAGTTCCTCTGTTCACTCAATGCTGCTATCCAGTGTTCGCTCTGTGCTTTCCTCCAGTGCTTACTCAGTGCTGCTCTCCAGTGTTCACTCGGTGCTCCTCTCTAGTGTGCACTTGGTGCTGTTCTCCAGTGTTCACTCAATGCTACTCTCCAGTTTTCAATTAGTGCTGCTTTCCAGTGTTCACTTAGTGCTCCACTCCAGTGTTCACTCGGTGCTGCTCTACAGTGTTCACTCGGTGTTGTTCTCCAGTGTTCACTCGGTGCTGCTGTCTAGTTCCTGTGTTCACTCAATGCTGCTTTCCAGTGTTCACACGGTGCTCCTCTCCAGTGTTCACTCAAAGCTGCTCTCCAGTTTTCACTACGTGCTGCTTGGCAGTGCTCATTCGGTGCTGCTCTCCAGTGTGGACTCGGTGCTGTTCTCCAGTGTTCACGCAATGCTGCTCTCCAGTTCTCACTTGGTGCTGCCTTCTAGTGCTCACTCGGTGCGGCCCTCTTGTGTTCACTCGGTGCCCCTCTCCAGTGTTCACTCAATGTTGTTTTCCAGTGTTTACTCGGTACTGGCTCCAGTGTTCACTCGGTGCTGCACTCCAGTGTTCATTCGGGGCTGTTCTCCAGTGCTCACGTGGAGCTGTCCTCCAGTGTTCACTCGGTGCTGCCTCCAGTGTTCACACGGTGCAGCCCTCTTGTGTTTACGTGGTGCTACTCTCCAGTGTTCACTCGGTACTGGCTCCAGTGTTCACTCGGTGCTGCAGTCCAGTGTTCACTCGGTGCTGCACCCCAGTGTTCACTCGGTGCTGCCCTCTTGTGTTCACTCGGTGCTGTTCTCTAGTATTCACTCAATGCTGCTCTCCAGTTTTCAATTAGTGCTGCCTTCCAGTGTTCACTCGGTGCGGCCCTCTTGTGTTCACTTGGTGCTGCTCGCCAGTGTTCACTCGGTGCTGTTCTCCAGATTACACACGGTGTTGCTCTCCAGTGTTCACTCGGTGCTGCTGTCCAGTGCCCACTGGGTGCTGCCCTCCAGTGTGCACACGGTGCAACCCTCTGGTGTTTACTTGGTCCTGCTCTCCAGTGTTCACTCGGTGCTTCTCTTCAGTGTTCATTCGATGCTGCTCTCCAGTTCCTGTGTTCACTCAGTGCTGCTTTCCAATGATCATTCGGTTCTGCTCTCCAGTTCTTCTGTTCACTCAATGCTGCTATCCAGTGTTCGCTCGGCGCATTCCTCCAGTGCTTACTCAGTGCTGCTCTCCAGTGTTCAGTCGGTGCTGCTCTCCAGTTCATGAGTTCACTCAGTGTTTCTCTCCATTGTTCACTCGATGCTGCTCTTCAGTGGTTGCTCAGTGCTGCTCTACAGTGTTCAGTCGGTGTTCTTCTCCAGTTCCTGCATTCAGTCAATGCTGTTCTCCAGTATTCGCTCAATGCTGTGCTCCAGAGTTCACTCGATGCTACTGTCTAGTGTTCACTCGATGCTGCTCCCCAGGTTTTGCTCAATGCTGTGCTCCAGTTTTCAGTCGGTGCTGCTCTCCAGTGTTCACTCGGTGCTGCTCTCCAGCTCATGAGTTCACTCAGTGCTGCTCTCCAATGATCACTCGGTTCCATACTCCAGTTCCTGTGTTCACTCAATGCTGCTTTCCAGTGTTCACTTAGTGCTCCACTCTAGTGTTCACTCGGTGCTGCTCTACAGTGTTCACTCGGTGTTGTTCTCCAGTGTTCACTCGGTGCTGCTGTCTAGTTCCTGTGTTCACTCAATGCTGCTTTCCAGTGTTCACTGGGTGCTCCTCTCCAGTGTTCACTCGGTGCTGCAACTCCAGTGTTGGCTCGGTGCTGTTCTCCAGTGTTGACTCCGTGCTGCTCTCCAGTGTTCACTCAAAGCTGCTCTCCAGTTTTCACTACGTGCTGCTTGGCAGTGCTCATTCGGTGCTGCTCTCCAGTGTGGACTCGGTGCTGTTCTCCAGTGTTCACGCAATGCTGCTCTCCAGTTCTCACTTGGTGCTGCCTTCTAGTGCTCTCTCGGTGCGGCCCTCTTGTGTTCACTCGGTGCCCCTCTCCAGTGTTCACTCAATGTTGCTTTCCAGTGTTTACTCGGTACTGGCTCCAGTGTTCACTCGGTGCTGCACTCCAGTGTTCATTCGGGGCTGTTCTCCAGTGCTCACGTAGTGCTGTTCTCCAGTGTTCACTCGGTGCTGCCTCCAGTGTTCACACGGTGCAGCCCTCTTGTGTTTATGTGGTGCTACTCTCCAGTGTTCACTCGGTGCTTCTCTTCAGTGTTCATTCGATGCTGTTCTCCAGTTCCTGTGTTCATTCAGTGCTGCTCTCCAATGATCACTCGGTTCTGCGCTCCAGTTCCTCTGTTCACTCAATGCTGCTATCCAGTGTTCGCTCTGTGCTTTCCTCCAGTGCTTACTCAGTGCTGCTCTCCAGTGTTCACTCGGTGCTCCTCTCCAGTTCATGAGTTCACTCAGTGTTGCTCTCCAGTGTTCACTCAATGCTGCTCTCCAATTTTCAATTAGTGCTGCCTTCCAGTGTTCACTCGGTGCAACCCTCTGGTGTTTACTTGGTGCTGCTCGCCAGTGTTCACTCGGTGCTGTTCTCCACATTACACACGGTGTTGCTCTCCAGTGTTCACTCGGTGCTGCTGTCCAGTGCCCACTGGATGCTGCCCTCCAGTGTGCACACGGTGCAACCCTCTGGTGTTTACTTGGTCCTGCTCTCCAGTGTTCACTCGGTGCTTCTCTTCAGTGTTCATTCGATGCTGCTCTCCAGTTCCTATGTTCACTCAGTGCTGCTTTCCAATGATCATTCGGTTCTGCTCTCCAGTTCTTCTGTTCACTCAATGCTGCTATCCAGTGTTCGCTCGGCGCATTCCTCCAGTGCTTACTCAGTGCTGCTCTCCAGTGTTCAGACGGTGCTCCTCTCCAGTGTTCACTGAGTGTTGCTCTCTATTGTTCACTCGATGCTGCTCTCCAGTGTTCACTCAGTGTTGCTCTCTATTGTTCACTCGATGCTGCACTCCAGTGTTTACTCGGTACTGGCTCCAGTGTTCACTCGGTGCTGCAGTCCAGTGTGCACTCAGTACTGCACTCCAGTGTTCACTCGGTGCTGCTCTCTTGTGTTCACTTGGTTCTGCTCTCCAGTGTTCACTCGGTGCTTCACTTCAGTGTTCATTCGATGCTGCTCTCCAGTTCCTGTGTTCACTCAGTGCTGCTTTCCAATGATCATTCGGTTCTGCTCTCCAGTTCTTCTGTTCACTCAATGCTGCTATCCAGTGTTCGCTCGGCGCATTCCTCCAGTGCTTACTCAGTGCTGCTCTCCAGTGTTCAGTCGGTGCTGCTCTCCAGTTCATGAGTTCACTCAGTGTTTCTCTCCATTGTTCACTCGATGCTGCTCTCCAGTGGTTGCTCAGTGCTGCTCTACAGTGTTCAGTCGGTGTTCTTCTCCAGTTCCTGCATTCAGTCAATGCTGTTCTCCAGTATTCGCTCAATGCTGTGCTCCAGAGTTCACTCGATGCTACTGTCTAGTGTTCACTCGATGCTGCTCCCCAGGTTTTGCTCAATGCTGTGCTCCAGTTTTCAGTCGGTGCTGCTCTCCAGTGTTCACTCGGTGCTGCTCTCCAGCTCATGAGTTCACTCAGTGCTGCTCTCCAATGATCACTCGGTTCCATACTCCAGTTCCTGTGTTCACTCAATGCTGCTTTCCAGTGTTCACTTAGTGCTCCACTCCAGTGTTCACTCGGTGCTGCTCTACGGTGTTCACTCGGTGTTGTTCTCCAGTGTTCACTCGGTGCTGCTGTCTAGTTCCTGTGTTCACTCAATGCTGCTTTCCAGTGTTCACTGGGTGCTCCTCTCCAGTGTTCACTCGGTGCTGCTCTCCAGTGTTGGCTCGGTGCTGTTTTCCAGTTCTCACTCCGTGCTGCCCTCTCTTGTTCACTCGGTGCTGCTCTGTAGTGTTCACTTGGTGCTGCTTTCCAATGTTCACAATTTGCTGTTCTCCAGTATTCACTCCGTGCTGCTCTGCAGTTTTCAATCGATTCTGCTCTCCAGTTTCTGTGTTCGTTTGATGCTGCTCTCCTGTGTTAACTCAGTGTTGCTCTCTATTGTTCACTCCGTTCTGCTCTCCAGTGTTCACTCAATGCTGCTCTCCAGTTTTCACTACGTGCTGCTTGCCAGTGCTCACTCGTTGCTGCTCTCCAGCGTGGACTCGGTGTTGTTGTCCAGTGTTCACTCAATGCTGCTCTCCAGTTTTCACTACGTGCTGCCTGCCAGTGCTCACTCGGTGCTGCTCTCCAGCGTGGACTCGGTGTTGTTGTCCAGTGTTCACTCAATGCTGCTCTCCAGTTTTCACTTGGTGCTGCCTTCCAGTGTTCACTCGGTGCGGCCCTCTTGTGTTCACTCGGTGCTAGTCTCCAGTGTTCACACGGTGCTCCTCTCCAGTGTTCACACAGTGTTGCTCTCTATTGTTCACTCGATGCTGCTCTCCAGTGTTCACTCAATCCTGCTCTCCAGTCTTTACTCGGTGTTCACTCGGTGCTGCACTCCAGTGTTCATTCGGTGCTGTTCTACAGTGGTCACGTGGTGCTGTCCTCCAGTGTTCACTCGGGGCTGTTCTCCAGTGCTCACTCGGTGCTGACCTCTTGTGTTCACTCGATGCTGCTCTCTAGCGTTCAGTTGGTGCTGCTCGCCTGTGTTCATTCGGTGCAGTTCTCCAGATTTCACTCGGTGCTGTTGTCCAGTGCCCACTGGGTGCTGCTCTCCAGTGTGCACACGGTGCAGCCCTCTAGTGTTTACTAGGTGCTTCTCTTCAGTTCCTCTGTTCACTCAATGCTGCTCTCCAGTGTTCGCTCGGTGCTCTCCTACAGTGCTTACTCAGTGCTGCTCTCCAGTGTTCAGTCGGTGCTGCTCTCCAGTTCATGAGTTCACTCAGTGTTGCTCTCCATTGTTCACTCGATGCTGCTCTCCAGTGGTTACTCAGTTCTGCTCTACAGTGTTCACTCGGTGCTGCTCTCCAGTTCCTGCATTCACTTAATGCTGCTCTCCAGTATTCGTTCAATGCTGCCCTCCAGAGTTCACTCGATGCTACTCTCTAGTGTTCACTCGGTGCTGCTCTCCAGGTTTTACTCGGTGCTGCTCTCCAGTGTTGACTCGGTGCTGTTCTCCAGTGCTCACTCGGTGCTGCTGTCCAGTGCCCACTGGGTGCTGCCCTCCAGTGTGCACACGGTGCAGCCCTCTTGTAATTACTCGGTGCTGCTCTCCAGTGTTCACTCGGTGCTTCTCTTCAGTGTTCAGTCGATGCTGCTCTCTAGTTCCTGATTTCACTCAGTGCTGCTCTCCAATGATCACTCGGTTCGGCGCTCCAGTTCCTCTGTTCACTCAATGCTGCTATCCAGTGTTCGCTCGGTGCTTTCCTCCAGTGCTTAGTCAGTGCTGCTCTCCAGTCTTCAGTCGGTGCTGCTCTCCAGTTCATGAGTTCACTCAGTGTTTCTCTCCATTCTTCACTCGGTGTTGTTCTCCAGTGTTCACTCGCTGCTACTCTCCAGTTCCTGCATTCACTCAATGCTGCTCTCCAGTATTCGCTCAATGCTGTCCTCCAGAATTCACTCGATGCTACTCTCTAGTGTTCACTCGGTGCTGCTCTCCAGGTTTTACTCAATGCTGTGCTCCAGTTTTCAGTCGGTGCTGCTGTCCAGTATTCACTCGGTGCTGCTCTCTAGTTCATGAGTTCACTCAGTGCTGCTCTCCAATAATCACTCGGTTCCGCGCTCCAGTTCCTGTGTTCACACACTGCTGCTTTCCAGTGTTTACTCGGTGCTCCTCTCTAGTATTCACTCGGTGCTGCTCTCCAGTGTTGACACGGTGCTGTTCTGCAGTGTTCACTCACTGCAGCTCTCCAGTGTTCACTCGGTGCTGCTACCCAGTGATCACTGAGTGTTGCCCTCATGAGTTCACTCGGTACTGCCCTCTGGTGTTCACACGGTGCTGCTCTTCAGTGTTCATTCGATGCTGCTCTCCAGTTCCTATGTTCACTCAGTGCTGCTCTCCAATGATCACTCGGTGCTGCGCTCCAGTTCCTCTGTTCAATCAATGCTGCTATCCAGTGTTCACTCGGTGCTTTCCTCCAGTGCTTACTCAGTACTGCTCTCCAGTGTTCACTCGGTGCTCCTCTCCAGTTCGTGAGTTCACTCAGTGTTGCCCTCCATTGTACACTCGATGCTACTGTCCAGTGGTTACTTGGTGCTGCTCTACAGTATTCACTCAGCGTTGCTCTCCAGTGTTCACTCGGTGTTGTTCTCAAGAGTTCACTCAGTGCTGCTCTCCGGTGTTCACTCGATGCTGCTCTTCAGTTTTCATTCGATTCTGCTCTCCAGTTTCTGTGTTCGCTTGATGCCGCGCCCTTGTGTTCACTCGGTGCTGCTCTCCAGTGTCTCCGTTCACTCAGTGCTGCTCTCTATTGTTCACTCGGTGCTGCTATCCAGTGTTCACTGAGTGTTGCCCTCCTGTGTTCACTCGGCACTGCCCTCTGGTATTCACTCGGTGCTGCTCTCCAGTGTTCACTCGGTGCTGCTCTTCAGTGCTCATTCAATGCTGATCTCCAGTTCCTGTGTTCATTCAGTGCTGCTCTCCAATGATCACTCGTTGCTGCGCTCCAGTTCCTCTGTTCACTCAATGCTGCTATCCAGTATCTGCTCGGTGCTTTCCTCCAGTGCTTACTCAATGCTGCTCTCTAGTTTTCACTACGTGCTGCTTGCCAGTGTTCACAAAGTGCGGCCCGCTTGTGTTCACTCGGTGCTAGTCTCCAGTGTTTACTCGGTACTGGCTCCAGTGTTCATTCGGTGCTGTTCACCAGTGGTCACGCGATGCTGTCTTCCAGCGTTCACTCGGTGCTGTTCTCCAGATTCCACTCGCTGTTGCTCTCCAGTGTTCACTCGGTGCTGCTGTCCAGTGCCCACTGGTTGCTGCCCTCCAGTGGGCACACGGTGCAGCCCTCTTGTGTTTACTCGGTACTGCTCTCCGGTGTTCACTCGGTGCTGCTCCCCAGTGTTCACTCGGTGCTGTTCTCCAGTTCTCACTCCGTGCTGCCCTCTTTTGTTCACTCGGTGCTGCTCTGTAGTATTCACTCGGTGCTGCTCTGCAGTTTTCATTCGATTCTGCTCTCCAGTTTCTTTGTTCGCTTGATGCTGGTCTCCTGTGTTCACTCGGTGCTGCTCTCCAGTGTCTGCCTTCACTCAATGCTGCTCTCCAGTGTTCACTCGGTGCTGCTCTTCAGTGCTCATTCAATGCTGATCTCCAGTTCCTGTGTTCATTCAGTGCTGCTCTCCAATGATCACACGTTGCTGCGCTCCAGTTCCTCTGTTCACTCAATGTCTATCCAGTATTTGCTCGGTGCTTTCCTCCAGCGCTTACTCAGTGCTGCTCTCCAGTGTTCACTCGGTGCTCCTCTGCAGTTCATGAGTTCACTCAGTGTCCCTCTCCATTGTTCACTCCGTGCTGCTCTCCAGTGTTCACACAATGCTGCTCTCCAGTTTTCACTACGTGCTGCTTGCCAGTGTTTACTCGGTGCTCCTCTCCAGTGTTCACTCAGTGTTGTTCACTGGATGCTGCTGTTCACCCAATGCTGCTGTCCAGTGTTTACTCGGTACTGCTCTCCAGTTCATGAGTTCACTCAGTGCTGCTCTCCAATGATCACTCGGTTCCGCGCTCCAGTTCCTGTGTTACACCAATTCTGCTTTACCGTGTTCACTCGGTGCTGCTCTGTAGTGTTCACTTGGTGCTGCTCTCCAATGTCCACAGAGTGCTGTTCTCCAGTATTCACTCGGTGCTGCTCTGCAGTGTTCACTCGGTGCTGCTCTGCAGTTTTCATTCGATTCTGCTCTCCAGCTTCTGTGTTCTCTTGATGCTGCTCTCCTGTGTTCACTCGGTGCTCCTCTCTAGTGTCTGCCTTCACTCAGTGATGCTCTCCAGTGTTCACTCGGTGCTGCTATCCAGTGTTCACTGAGTGTTGCCCTCCTGTGTTCACTCGGTACTGCCCTCTGGTGTTCACACGGTGCTGCTCTCCAGTGTTCACTCAATGCTGCTCTTCAGTGTTTACTCGGTACTGGCTCCAGTGTTCACTCGGTGCTGCTCTGCAGTTGTCATTCGATTCTGCTCTCCAGTTTCTGTGTTCGCTTGATGCTGCTCGCCTGCGTTCACTCGGTGCTGCTCTCCAGTGTCAGCCTTCACTCAATGCTGCTCTCCGGTGTTCACTCGGTGCTGCTATCCCGTGTTCACTGAGTGTTGCCCTCCTGTGTTCACTCGGTACTGCCCTCTGGTTTTCACCCGATGTTGCCCTCCAGTGTCTGTTCACTCATTGGTGCTCTATAGTGTTCACACGGTGCTGCTATCCTGTGTTCACTCAGTGCTGCACTCCAGTGTTGACACGGTGCTGCCCACTGGTATTCACTCTGCACTGCACTCCAGCGTTCGCTCAGCGCTGCTCTTCAGTGTTCATTCGATGCTGATCTCCAGTTCCTGTGTTCACACAGTGCTGCTCTCCAGTGTTCGCTCGGTGCTGCTCTCAAGTGCTCACTCGATGCTTCTCATCAATGTTCAGTCGATGCTGCTCTCCAGTTCCTGTGTTCACTCAGTGCTGCTCTCCAATGATCACTCGGTGCTGCGCACCAGTTCTTCTGTCCACTCAATGCTGCTATCCAGTGTTCCCTCGGTGCTTTCCTCCAGTGCTTATTCAGTGTTGCTCTCCAGTGTTCACTCGGTGCTGCCCTCCAGTGTTCACTCGGTGCTACCCTCTTGTGTTCACTCGATGCTGTTCTCCAGATTTCACTCTGTGTTGCTCTCCAGTGTCCACTAGGTGCTGTTGCCCAGTGCCCACTGGGTGCTGCCCTCCAGTGTGCACACGGTGCAGCCCTCTTGTGTTTACTCGGTGCTTCTCTTCAGTGTTCATTCGATGCTGCTTTCCAGTTCCTGTGTTCACTCAGTGCTGCTCTCCAATGATCACTCTGTTCTCCACTCCAGTTCCTCTGTTCACACAATTCTGCTATGCAGTGTTCGCTCGGTGCTTTCCTACAGTGCTTACTCAGTGCTGCTCTCCAGTGTTCACTCGGTGTTGTTATCCAGTGATCACTCGGTGCTGCTCTCCAGTTCCTGCATTCACTCAATGCTACTCTGCTGTATTGTCTCAATGCTGTCCTCCAGAGTTCGCTCGATGTTACTCTCTAGTGTTCACTCGATGCTGCTCTCCAGTTCCTGCGTTCACTCAGTGCTATTCTCCAATGGTCACTGGGTTCTGCGCTCCAGTGTTCACTCGGCGCTGCTATCCTGTGTTCACTCGGTGCTGCACTCCAGTGTTGACACGGTGCTGCCCTCTGGTATTCACTCGGTGCTGCTCTTCAGTGCTCATTCGATGCTGATCTCCAGTTCCTATGTTCACTCAGTGCTGCTCTCCAATGATCACTCGTTGCTTTCCTCCAGTGCTTACACAGTGCTGCTCTCCAGTGTTCATTCGGTGCTCCTCTCCAGTTCATGAGTTCACTCAGTGTTGCTGTCCAGTTTTCATTCGGTGCTGTTTTCCAGTGGTCACGTGGTGCTGTCCTCCAGTGTTCAGTCGGTGCTGCTCTCCAGTGTTCGCTCGGTGCTGCCCTCCAGTGTTTACTCGGTGCTTCTCTTCAGTGCTCATTCGATGCTGTTCTCCAGTTCCTGTGTTCACTCAGTGCTGCTCTCCAGTTTTCACTTGGTGCTGCTCCCCAGTGTTCTCTCGGTGCTGCTTTCCAGTGTTTACTCGGTGCTTCTCTTCAGTGTTCATTCGATGCTGCTCTCCAGTTCCTGTGTTCACTCAGTGCTGCTCTCCAATGATCACTCGGTTCTCCACTCCAGTTCCTCTGTTCACTCATTTCTGCTATGCAGCGTCGCTCGGTGCTTTCCTCCAGTGCTTACTCAGTGCTGCTCTCCAGTGTTCAGTCGGTGCTGCTCTCCAGTTCATCAGTTCACTCAGTGTTGCTCTCCATTGTTCACTCGATGCTGCTTTCCAGTGGTTACTCAGTGCTACTCTACAGTGTTCACTCGGTGCTCCTCTCCAGTTCATGAGTTCACTCAGTGTTGCTCTCCATTGTTCACTCCGTGCTGTTCTCCAGTGTTCACTCAAATGCTGCTCTCCAATTTTCACTTGGTGCTGCCTTCCAGTGTTCACACAGTGCGGCCCTCTTGTGTTCACTCGGTGCTAGACTCCAGTGTTCACCCCGTGCTCCTCTCCAGTGTTCACTCAGTGATGCTCTCTATTGTTCACTCGATGCTGCTCTCCAGTGTTCACTCAATGCTGATCTCCAGTGTTCGCTCGGTGCTTTCCTCCAGTGCTTACTCAGTGCTGCTCTCCACTGTTCACTCGGAGCTCCCCTCCAGTTCCTGAGTTCACTCAGTGTGCTCTCCATTGTTCACTCCGTGCTGTTCTCTAGTGTTCACTCAATGCTGCTCTCCAGTGTTCACTCGGTGCGGCCCTCTTGTGTTCACTCGGTGCTAGTCTCCAGTGTTCACCCGGTGCTCCACTTCAGTGTTCACTCAGTGATGCTCTCTATTGTTCACTCGATGCTGCTCTCCAGTGTTCACTCAATGCTGCTCTCCAGTGTTTACTCGGTAATGGCCCCAGTGTTCACTCGGTGCTGCAGACCAGTGTTCACTCGGTGTTGCACTCCAGTGTTTATTCGGTGCTGTTCTCCAGTGGTCACGTGGTGTTGTCCTCCAGTGTTCACTCGGTGCTGCTCTCCAGTGTTCACTCGATGCTTCTCATCAGTGTTCAGTCGATGCTGCTCTCCAGTTCCAGTGTTCACTCGGTGCTGCCCTCCAGTGTTCACTCGATGCCATCCTCTTGTGTTCACTCGATGCTGCTCTCTAGTGTTCACTTGGTGATGCTCTCCAGTGTTCACTCGGTGCTGCTGCCCAGTGCCCACTTGGTGCTGCCCTCCAGTGTGCACACGGTGCAGCCCTCTTGTGTTTACTCGGTGCTTCTCTTCAGTGTTCATTCGATGCTGCTCTCCAGTTCCTGTGTTCACTCAGTGCTGCTCTCCAATGATCACTCGGTTCTCCACTCCAGTTCCTCTGTTCACTCATTTCTGCTATGCAGCATCGCTCGGTGCTTTCCTCCAGTGCTTACTCAGTGCTGCCCTCCAGTGTTCACTCGGTGCTATCCTCTTGTGTTCACTCGATGCTGCTCTCTAGTGTTCACTCGGTGCTGCTCCCCAGTGTTCACTCGGTGCTGTTCTCCAGTTCTCACTCCGTGCTGCCCTCTTTTGCTCACTCGGTGCTGCTCTGTACTTTTCATACGATTCTGCTCTCCAGTTTCTGTTGTGACGAGAATACACATAAAATTAAGATGTTTGCTGGCCTAAGTTAGCATCAGTGACATCAGCAAGTGGTCTGCCACCTGCCCTCAGTGTAAAAGTTTTAATAAAACTTTCTTAGTTCTTGTACTCCAGACTCCAACTGAGTGATCCATTTCTGCTGGTTTGCCAACCCAGTTACGGGGTATGTAACATAAGTGGGGACTCGTCCGGGATTTTGAACGCTAAATTTGGGACGGAGTAAATTGATTGTGTTAAAATTCCCGAAAGAAAGAAAAGACAAACAGCAGAAATGGAGGCTGAGGAATTTATAAAGGCACCGACCTTGGAGGCATTAGAGGATGCCAGGAAATCGGAATTGATAGCTGTGGCCAAACGGTTGAATCTTGCTAAGGTGAAGTCGACAATGAGGAGAGAGGAGATACACAGAGCTATTGTAGGGCACTATGTATCTAAAGGTGTGTTTCCCCAAGGTGAGCTGGGGGTGGTGTCTATTGAAAAACCTGCTGGAGACGCGGTACAGGTACAGCTTGAAAAACTGAGACTCGAGCACGAGTTCCGGGTACGGCAGTTAGAACACGAAGAGAAGCAGTTAGAAAGACAGTTAGAGAGAGAGGAGAAAGAGAGGCAATGGGAGCGAGAAGAGAGAGGGAAACAGAGGGAAAGGGAATTTGAGCTGGAGAAGTTAAAGATAAGGGCCGAGCAGGGGCTCGCGCTGAACCAAGGTGGAGGGTTCCGGGCGACCCAGGAGGTTAGGCTGGTTCCCCCATTTGACGATACCGACGTGGATCGGTACTTTCTCCACTTCGAAAAAGTGGCTATAAGTCAGGAATGGCCGAGGGATAAGTGGGCTGTGTTACTTCAGAGTGTACTGAAAGGGAAAGCCCAACAAGCTTACTCAGCTTTGTCCGCGGAAGATGCCCAGAGGTATGAGGTGGTGAAAGAGGCTATCCTCAGGATTTATGAGTTGGTCCCGGAGGCATACCGGCAGAGGTTCCGGAATGCGAGGAAACAGTGGGACCGCACGTACTTGGAGTTTGCCCGTGAGATGCAGACATATTGTGAGCGTTGGTGCGCCTCGAAGGGGGTAGAGGGGGATTATGACAGACTGCTACAACTGATCCTGATTGAGCAGTTTAAAGGTTGTGTCCCTAAGGGTATGAGACCCTACCTCGATGAGAAAGAGGCAGCCACGTTAGCCGCAACTGCTAAGTTAGCGGATGAGTATGCGTTGACGCATAAAATGAAGTTTGCCCCGAGTAAAGGCTACCAGGTAGTCAGGACGGCGGGGAGAGTCCGCCGGAAAAGTCAGAAAGTAAGCCGGGGACTAGTGAAAAGGATAAGGTAGACCGGGAGCAGTCTGGTAGGAAGTCTCCTGGGGTCGTCTGTTATAATTGTGGGAAAGCCGGACACTTTGCGTCCAGGTGCTTTGCCCCAAGGAAGGAGACGGGGAAAGGAAAAGCGGAAATTTTGAATGGCTGTATCGAGCTGTTAAGCGAACCGCTAGGGAAGGACAGGTCTGAAAAGGTCCAGGAAGGGCGCGAGAGGTTTATCTCGGCCGGACTGGTGTCAGTGAAGAAGAGGTTAAAACCAGTTCCAGTGCGGATCTGGAGAGACACGGGAGCGTGTCAGTCACTAATACTGAAGAGTGTATTAGAGTTTAGCTCAGAGACTGAGACTGGGGAGGTAGAGGTCAAAGGTGTTGGGGAAGGGACAGAGTCAGTCCCTTTGCACCTGATACACTTACAAAGCAACCTGGTCTCTGGACGAGTCACGATCGGGGTGAGGTCCGAATTACCGATGAAAGGCGTGGAAGTCTTGCTCGGACATCGCCGGAGGAATCGTGCTCCCAGTCGTGAGATTGACAGGTCAGCCTGCCAGCATTGAGGCCCCACCCATGGACTCACAGGTTCATCACGGGCCCGCGATAGTGAATTTAGCTGAAACGTTTCTGCCAACCTTGTATGAGACGGGGTGTAGTGAGACAAAAGGTAGTGAGAGAGCTGGGACGGACGTAGCAGCAGCCAGGAAAGAATTTGTGCAGACGCAGGAGCGAGACGAGGATCTGATGGTTTTGGCAGAGACAGCTCTCTCTGACACAGCTTTAACAAGGGAACTAGTAGGCTATTGTGTAGAGGAGGAAGTGCTAAGGAAGAAAGGGAAATCAAGTACAGTACCCGCAGATGAGGAATGGGGGGGGGGGAGCAAAAGAGTTATGGGGATGAGGTTTTTAACATGGCCCACGAGGTACCCCCCGGTGGACATTTTGCGGTGCTGGAGGAAACAGTTAGTGGAATCATGAAAGAGATTTACCGGTTGCCCGGGGGGAAGAATGTTATTGATCATGACCGACGGGAACTGAGACGGTCACCGGCTTTTGATATGCTAACAAACCTAGTCGGTGTTAGTGTGGAAATCAATGAAGCTAGGGGCCCTCTAATAAGAGGAAAAAAACATTTTGAAAAGATTAGGATGGGATCGATCAGATGGGAGAAGGCTATTGTATTGGCCAGGTCTACTGATAAGGTCTCTCCCTTAATCCCCGAACAAAGCGAATCTTTAGAAGAAGTAATTAAACGACTCGCACCCGTGTGTTTGATTGTCCTGAGGCAATGCAAAGAACTGGGACGTTGGGTGATGTCTGTTACAATAGGGCAGCCTAGTAAACAACATCTATATATAATGAGTAATTCAGTGACTAAAGGGCTGATGAACACAGAGGTGTGTATTGGCAATTTAATACGGCTGTCTGAAGCCAGTTTGATCGTGAACCTTAAAAAAAATGAATTCGGCCACACGAGGGTCACTTACCTGGGAATTGTGGTGACACAGGGGCAGCTGGCAGCGATGCAAACTACAGTGCAGGCTATCGCTGACCTCCCAACCCCGACAGACAAGCGGGCCCTCAGAAGGCTCTTGGAGATGGTGGGGTACTGCAGGAAGTTTTGCAATAACTCTGCGGTCAATACCCGTCCCCCTCCTACTAAGCCCTTGCGAGAGAAAACTGAGTCGGAATGCGACGACCCTTGTTATTGTGGTCCGGGACAAAACCAAATGAGAGGTTACATTGGTCGCAATTCATCAGTGTTTTTGGCCACTATGAAGTTTGCTGAGTTGGAGCCTGGTCTAAGGGATTATTAATAACACATATAAAAGGAACAGAAAATGTGATGACTGTCTGTCAAGGTGTTGACAGCTTCAAACTCGCTGTGTTAGCCAAATAGCTGATAAAGATGTATACTTGTGTGTGTATCAAATAATGTATTCATGTTTGTAATTTTTACCTCCCGGTAAAAATCCTTAAAGGGGGGAAGTGTGACGAGAATACACATAAAATTAAGATGTTTGCTGGCCTGGTTTAGCATCAGTGACATCAGCAAGTGGTCTGCCACCTGCCCTCAGGGGAAGGAGAGATAAGGAACAATGGAGCAGCGTCTGGAGATGTGTAATGAAGGGACGGGGGAGAGAGAGCTGTCTGGAGCGGCTTCCCCTTTGAACCCTGAACTGTTTGAAGTGATGGACAGGCGATACCCCAGCAGGGGGATGAAAAGGGACAGGTTCGCTAAGGCAGGACACACACGCCACCCGAGGTAACGAGACCCTCGAAGCGGTACGCTTCTCACGAGTCGGTGGGAAGTACCAGACAACGGCCAGGGTGGAAAGGTACGATCAGCGGGAACCCGGTGTGTGTCCGCCCTTGCCTGGGTGCCGGGTTCACTGCAGAGGATCGACAGCATCTGGAGGAGGGGTCACAGTCGGTGCCCTCAGGTGACATCACCAAGGACCTGTCCAAAAAGCTGCTTGTGAGCCATATCGTCGGTCTGTGAGTGAAGCAGTGTCTGAATGATCAGTTGTTCCTGTTCTCTCTCTCTCTCCCCCCACGTTGTCCATCGCCATGGCAACGATTACTGCGAACTGAACTACTAAACTGGACTGAACTTTGAGTCACTTTGAAATTTGGTCATTTACCCCTAGACAACGATAGAGCTTGATTGATGCTGTTATCTTAATTCTGTGCACATGTGTGTTTATCATCGCTGAACTGTGCATTTATTATCCTTTCGATTACTGTGTTGCTTGTTTCTTTAATAAAACTTTCTTAGTTCTAGTACTCCAGACTCCAACTGAGTGATCCATTTCTGCTGGTTTGGCAACCCAGTTACGTGGTACGTAACACTGTGTTCGCTTGATGCTGCACCCCTGTGTTCACTCGGTGCTGCTCTCCAGTGTCTGCGTTCACTCAGTGCTGCTCTCCATTGTTCACTCGGTGCTGCTATCCAGTGTTCACAGAGTGTTGCCCTCCTGTGTTCACTCGGTACTGCCCTCTGGTGTTCACACGGTGCTGCTCTCTAGTAGTCACCCGTGCTGCCCTCCAGTGTCTGTGTTCACTCAATGTTGCTCTACAGTGTTCACTCGGCGCTGCTATCCTGTGTTCACTCGGTGCTGCACTCCAGTGTTGACACGGTGCTGCCCTCTGGTATTCACTCAGTGCTGCTCTTCAGTGCTCATTCGATGCTGATCTCCAGTTCCTGTGTTCACTCAGTGCTGCTCTCCAATGATCACTCGTTGCTGCGCTCCAGTTCCTCTGTTCACTCAATGCTGCTATCCAGTGTTCGCTCGGTGCTTTCCTCCAGTGCTTACTCAATGCTGCTCTCCAGTTTTCACTACGTGCTGCTTGCCAGTGTTCACTCGGTGCGGCCCTCTTGTGTTCACTGGTGCTAGTCTCCAGTGTTCACCAGGTGCTCCTCTCCAGTGTTCACTCAGTGTTGCTCTCTATTGTTCACTCGATGATGCTCTCCAGTGTTTACTCGGTACTAGCTCCAGTGTTCACTCGGTGCTGCACTCCAGTGTCCATTCGGTGCTGTTCTCCAGTGGTCACGTGGTGCTGTCCTCCAGTGTTCACTCGGTGCTGTTCTCCAGTGTTCACTCACTGCAGCTCTCCGGTGTTCATTCGGTTCTGCTCCCCAGTGTTTACTCGGTGCTGTTCTCCAGTTCTCACTCCGTACTGCCCTCTTTTGTTCACTCGGTGCTGCTCTGTAGTTTTCATTCGATTCTGCTCTCCAGTTTCTGTGTTCGCTTGATGCTGCTCTCCTGTGTTCACTCGGTGCTGCTCTCCAGTGTCACCCTTCACTCAGTGCTACTCTCCAGTGTTCACTCGGTGCTGATATCCAGTGTTCACCCGATACTGCCCTCCAGTGTCTGTTCACTCATTGCTGCTCTATAGTATTCACTCGGTGCTACTCTCCAGTGTTCGCTCAGCGCTGCTCTTCTGTGTTCATTCGATGCTGATCTCCAGTTCCTGTGTTCACACAGTGCTGTGTTCCAGTGTTCGCTCGGTGCTGCTCTCCAGTGTTCACTCCATGCTTCTCATCAGTGTTCAGTCGATGCTGCTCTCCAGTTCCTGTGTTCACTCAGTGCTGCTCTCCAATGATCACTCGGTTCTCCACTCCAGTTCCTCTGTTCACTCATTTCTGCTATGCAGCATCGCTCGGTGCTTTCCTCCAGTGCTTACTCAGTGCTGCCCTCCAGTGTTCACTCGGTGCTATCCTCTTGTGTTCACTCGATGCTGCTCTCTAGTGTTCACTCGGTGCTGCTCCCCAGTGTTCACTCAGTGCTGCTCTCCAATGATCACTCGGTGCTGCGCACCAGTTCGTCTGTTCACCTCAATGCTGCTATCCAGTGTAGACTCGGTGCTTTCCTCCAGTGTTCACTCAATGCTGCTCTCCAGTTTTCACTTGGTGCTGCCTTCCAGTGTTCACTCGGCGCGGCCCTCTTGTGTTCACTCGGTGCTAGTCTCCAGTGTTCACCCGGTGCTCCTCTCCAGTGTTCACTCAGTGTTGCTCTCTATTTTTCACTCGATGCTGCTCTCCAGTGTTCACCCAATGCTGCTCTGCAGTGTTTACTCGGTACTGGCTCCAGTGTTCACTCGGTGCTGCAGTCCAGTGTTCACTCGGCGCTGCTCTCCAGTGGTTACTCAGTGCAGCTCTACAGTGTTCACTCGGTGTTGTTCTTCAGTGTTCACTCGGTTCCGCGCTCCATTTCCTGAGTTACACCAATGCCGCTTTTCAGTGTTCACTCGGTGCTCCTCTCCAGTGTTCAATCTGTGCTGCTCTCCAGTGTTGACTCGGTGCTGCTCTCCAGTGTTCACTCACTGCAGCTCTCCAGTGTTCATTCGGTGCTGCTCTTCAGCTCCTGCATTCACTAAATGTACTCTCCAGTATTCGCTCAATGCTGTCCTCCAGAGATCACTCGATGCTACACTCTAGTGTTCACGCGATGCTGCTCTCCAGTTCCTGTGTTCACTCAGTGCTGTTCTCCAATGATCACTGGGTGCTGCGCTCCAGTTCCTCTGTTCACTGAGTGCTGCTATCCAGTGTTTACTGACTGTTGCCTTCCTGAGTTCACTCGGTACTGCTCTCTGGTGTTCACCCGGTACTGCTCTCCAGTGTTCACTCGGCGCTGTTATCCTGTGTTCACGCGGTGCTGCACACCAGTGTTGACACGGTGCTGCCCTCTGGTATTCACTCGGTGCTGCTCTCCAGTGTTCACTCGGTTCCGCTCTTCAGTAATCACTCAATGCTGCTATCCAGTTTTCACATGGTGCTGCTCCCCAGTGTTCATCCGGTGCTGTTCCCCAGTGGTCACGTGGTGCTGTCCTCCAGTGTTCACTCGGTGCTGCTCTCCATTGTTCGCTCGGAGCTGCTCTCCAGTGTTCACTCGATGCTTCTCATCAGTGTTCAGTCGATGCTGCTCTCCAGTTCCAGTGTTCACTCGGTGCTGCTCTCCAGTGTTCACTTGGTGATGCTCTCCAGTGTTCACTCGGTGCTGCTGCCCAGTGCCCACTCGGTGCTGCCCTTCAGTGTGCACACGGTGCGGCCCTCTTGTGTTTAATCGATGCTGCTCTCCAGTGCTTACTCAGTGCTGCTCTCCAGTTCATGACTTCACTCAGTGCTGCTATCCAGTGTTCACTCGGTGCTTTCCTCCTGTGTTAACTCAGTGCTGCTCTCCAGTATGCACACTGTGCAGGCCTCTTGTGTTTACTCGGTGCTTCTCTTATGTGTTCAGTCGGTGCTGCTCTGCAGTTCATGAGTTCACTCAGTGTTGCTCTCCATTGTTCACTCGATGCTGCTCTCCAGTGGTTACTCAGTGCTGCTCTACAGTGTTCACTCGGTGCTCCTCTCCAGTTCATGAGTTCACTCAGTGTTGCTCTAAATTGTTCACTCCGTGCTGTTCTCCAGTATTCACTCAATGCTGCTCTCCAGTTTTCACTTGGTGCTGCTTTCCAGTGTTCACACAGTGCGGCCCTCTTGTGTTCACTCGGTGCTAGTCTCCAGTGTTCACCCGCTGTTCCTCTCCAGTGTTCACTCAGTGATGCTCTCTATTGTTCACTCGATGCTGCTCTCCAGTGTTCACTCAATGCTGCTCTCCAGTGTTTACTCGGTACTGGCTCCAGTGTTCACTCGGTGCTGCACTCCAGTGTTCACTCGGTGCTGCTCTTCAGTGCTCATTCGATGCTGATCTCCATTTCCCGTGTTCACTCAGTGCTGCTCTGCAATGATTACTCTTTGCTGCGCTCCAGTTCCTCTGTTCACTCAATGCTGCTATCCTGTGTTCGCTCCGTGCTTTCCTCCAGTGCTTACTCGGTATTGGCTCCAGTGTTCACTCGGTGCTGCACTCCAGTGTTCATTCGGTGCTGTTCTCCAGTGGTCAGGTGGTGCTGTCCTCCAGTGTTTACTCGGTGCTGCTCTCTAGTGTTCACTTGGTGCTGTTCTCCAGTGTTCACTCAATGCTGCTCTCCAGCTTTCAGATGGTGCTGCCTTCCAGTGTTCACGCTGTGTGGACCTCTTGTGTTAACCCGGTGCTCTTCTCCAGTGTTCACTCAGTGTTGCTCTCTATTGTTCACTCGATGCTGCTCTCCAGTGTTTAGTCGGTACTGGCTCCAGTGTTCACTCGGTGCTGCAGTCCAGTCTTCACTTGGTGCTGCCCTCTTGTGTTCACTCGGTGCTGCACTCCAGTGTTCATTCGGTGCTGTTCTCCAGTGGTCACGTGGTGCTGTCCTCCAGTGTTTACTCGGTGCTGCTCTCTAGTGTTCACTTGGTGCTGTTCTCCAGTGTTCACTCAATGCTGCTCTCCAGCTTTCAGATGGTGCTGCCTTCCAGTGTTCACGCTGTGCGGACCTCTTGTGTTAACCCGGTGCTCTTCTCCAGTGTTCACTCAGTGTTGCTCTCTATTGTTCACTCGATGCTGCTCTCCAGTGTTTACTCGGTACTGGCTCCAGTGTTCACTCGGTGCTGCAGTCCAGTCTTCACTTGGTGCTGCCCTCTTGTGTTCACTCGATGCTGCTCTCTAGTGTTCACTTGGTTCTGCCCTCCTGTTCATGAGTTCACTCAGTTCTGCTCGCGAATGATCACTCGGTTCTGCGCTCCTGTTCCTCTGTTCACTCAATGCTGCTTTCCAGTGTTCACTCGGTGCTCCTCTCCAGTGTTCACTTGGTGCTGCTCTCCAGTGTTGACTCGGTGCTGTTCTCCAGTGTTCACTCACTGCAGCTCTCCGGTGTTCACATGGTGCTGCTCTCCAATGTTAACACGGTGCTCCTCTCCAGTGTTCACTCAGACTTCCTCTCTATTGTTCACTCGATGCTGCTCTCCAGTGTTCACTCAATGCTGCACTCCAGTGTTTACTCGGTACTGCTCTCCAGTTCATGAGTTCACTCAGTTCTGCTCTCCAATGATCACTCGGTTCCGCGCTCCATCTCCTGAGTTACACCAATGCTGCTTTCCAGTGTTCACTCGGTGCTGCTCTCCAGTGTTGACACGGTGCTGTTCTCCAGTGTTCACTCACTGCAGCTCTCCAGTGTTCATTCGGTGCTGCTCTTCAGCTCCTGCATTCACTAAATGTACTCTCCAGTATTCGCTCAATGCTGTCCTCCAGAGATCACTCGATGCTACACTCTAGTGTTCACTCGATGCTGCTCTCCAGTTCCTGTGTTCACCCAGTGCTGTTCTCCAATGATCACTGGGTGCTGCGCTCCAGTTCCTCTGTTCACTCAGTGCAGCTACCCAGTGTTCACTGAGTGTCGCCTTCCTGAGTTCACTCGGTACTGCTCTCTGGTGTTCGCCCGGTACTGCTATCCAGTGTTCACTCGGCGCTGTTATCCTGTGTTCACTTGGTGCTGCACACCAGTGTTGACACGGTGCTGCCCTCTGGTATTCACTCGGTGCTGCTCTCCAGTGTTCACTCGGTTCCGCTTTTCAGTAATCATTCGATGCTGATCTCCAGTTCCTGAGTTCACTCAGTGCTGCTCTCCAATGATCACTAGTTGCAGCGCTCCAGTACCTCATTCACTCAGTGCTGCTATCTAGTGTTCGCTCGGTGCTTTCTTCCAGTGCTTACTCAGTGCTGCTCTCCAGAGTTCAGTCGGTGCTGCTCTCCAGTTCATGAGTTCACTCAGTGTTGCTCTCCATTGTTCACTCGATGCTGCTCTCCAGTGGTTACTCAGTGTTGTTCTACAGTGTTCAGTCGGTGTTGTTCTCTAGTTTTCACTCGGTGCTGCTCTCCAGTTCCTGCATTCACTCAAAACTTCTCTCCAGTATTCGCTCAATGCTGTTCTCCAGAGTTCACTCGGTGCTGCTGTCCAGTGCCCACTCGGTGCTGCCCTTCAGTGTGCACACGGTGCGGCCCTCTTGTGTTTACTCGATGCTGCACTCCAGTGCTTACTCAGTGCTGCTCTCCAGAGTTCAGTCGGTGCTGCTCTCCAGTTCATGTGTTCACTCAGTGCTGCTATCCAGTGTTCACTCGGTGCTTTCCTCCTGTGTTTACTCAGTGCTGCTCTCCAGTTCATGAGTTCACTCAGTGTTGCTCTCCATTGTTCATTCCGTGATGCTCTCCAGTGTTCACTCAATGCTGCTCTCCAGTTTTCACTACGTGCTGCTTGCCAGTGCTCACTCGGTGCTGCTCTCCAGTGTGGACTTCGTGCTGTTCTGCAGTGTTCACGCAATGCTGATATCCAGTTTTCACTTGGTGCTGCCTTCCAGTGTTCACTCGGTGCTGGTCTCCAGTATTCAAACGGTACTCCTCTCCAGTGTTTACGCAATGTTGATCTCCAGTTTTCTCTTGGTGCTGCCTTCCCGTGTTCACTCGGTGCGTCCCTCTTGTGTTCACTCGGAGCTGGTCTCTAGTATTCACCCGGTGCTCCTCTCCAGTGTTTACACGGTACTGGCTCCAGTGTTCACTCGGTGCTGCAGTCCAGTTTTCACTCGGTACAGCGCTCCAGTGTTCATTCGGTGCTGTTCTCCAGTGGTCAAGTGGTGCTGTCCTCCAGTGTTCACTCGGTGCTGCTCTCTAGTGTTCACTCGGTGCTCTTCTCCAGTGTTCACTCAATGCTTCTATCCAGTTTTCACATGGTGCTGCTCCCCAGTGTTCTGTCGGTGCTGCACTCCAGTGTTCATTCGGTGCTGTTCCCCAGTGGTCACGTGGTGCTGTCCTCCAGTGTTCACTCGGTGCTGCTCTCCATTGTTCGCTCGGAGCTGCTCTCCAGTGTTCACTCGATGCTTCTCATCAGTGTTCAGTCGATGCTGCTCTCCAGTTCCAGTGTTCACTCGGTGCTGCTCTCCAGTGTTCACTCGGTGCTGCCCTTCAGTGTGCACACGGTGCGGCCCTCTTGTGTTTAATCGATGCTGCTCTCCAGTGCATACTCAGTGCTGCTCTCCAGAGTTCAGTCGGTGCTGCTGTCTAGTTCATGAGTTCACTCAGTGTTGCTCTCCATTGTTCACTCCGTGATGCTCTCCAGTGTTCACTCAATGCTGCTCTCCAGTTTTCACTACGTGCTGCTTGCCAGTGCTCACTCGGTGCTGCTCTCCAGTGTGGACTTCGTGCTGTTCTGCAGTGTTCACGCAATACTGATCTCCAGTTTTCACTTGGTGCTGCCTTCCAGTGTTCACTCGGTGCGTCCCTCTTGTGTTGACTCGGTGCTGGTCTCCAGTATTCACCCGGTGCTCCTCTCCAGTGTTTACGCGGTACTGGCTCCAGTGTTCACTCAATGCTGCAGTCCAGTTTTCACATGGTGCTGCTCCCCAGTGTTCTCTCGGTGCTGCACTCCAGCGTTCATTCGGTGCTGTTCCCCAGTGGTCACATGGTGCTGTCCTCCAGTGTTCACTCGGTGCTGCTCTCCATTGTTCGCTCGGAGCTGCTCTCCAGTATTCACTCGATGCTTTTCATCAGTGTTCAGTCGATGCTGTTCTCCAGTTCCAGTGTTCACTCGGTGCTGCCCTCCAGTGTTCACTCAGTGCTGCCCTCTTGAGTTCACTCGATGCTGATCTCTAGTGTTCACATGGTGATGCTCTCCAGTGTTCACTCGGTGCTGCCCTTCAGTGTGCACACGATGCGGCCCTCTTGTGTTTATTCGATGCTGCTCTCCAGTGCTTACTCAGTGCTGCTCTCCAGAGTTCAGTCGGTGCTGCTCTCCAGTTCATGAGTTCACTCAGTGCTGCTATCCAGTGTTCACTCGGTGCTTTCCTCCTGTGTTTACTCAGTGCTGCTCTCCAGTATGCACACTGTGCAGGCCTCTTGTGTTTACTCGGTGCTTCTCTTATGTGTTCAGTCGGTGCTGCTCTCCAGTTCATGAGTTCACTCAGTGTTGCTCTCCATCGTTCACTCATGCTGCTCTCCAGTGGTTACTCCGTGCTGCTCTACAGTGTTCACTCGGTGCTCCTCTCCAGTTCATGAGTTCACTCAGTGTTGCTCTAAATTGTTCACTCCGTGCTGTTCTCCAGTGTTCACTCGGTGCTTTCCTCCTGTGTTTACTCAGTGCTGCTCTCCAGTTTCCACTCGGTGCTGCTGTCTAGTTCATGAGTTCACTCAGTGTTGCTCTCCATTGTTCACTCCGTGATGCTCTCCAGTGTTCACTCAATGCTGCTCTCCAGTTTTCACTACGTGCTGCTTGCCAGTGCTCACTCGGTGCTGCTCTCCAGTGTGGACTTCGTGCTGTTCTGCAGTGTTCACGCAATGCTGATATCCAGTTTTCACTTGGTGCTGCCTTCCAGTGTTCACTCGGTGCTGGTCTCCAGTATTCAAACGGTACTCCTCTCCAGTGTTTACGCAATGTTGATCTCCAGTTTTCTCTTGGTGCTGCCTTCCCGTGTTCACTCGGTGCGTCCCTCTTGTGTTCACTCGGAGCTGGTCTCTAGTATTCACCCGGTGCTCCTCTCCAGTGTTTACACGGTATTGGCTCCAGTGTTCACTCGGTGCTGCAGTCCAGTTTTCACTCGGTACAGCGCTCCAGTGTTCATTCGGTGCTGTTCTCCAGTGGTCAAGTGGTGCTGTCCTCCAGTGTTCACTCGGTGCTGCTCTCTAGTGTTCACTCGGTGCTCTTCACCAGTGTTCACTCAATGCTGCTATCCAGTTTTCACATGGTGCTGCTCCCCAGTGTTCTGTCGGTGCTGCACTCCAGTGTTCATTCGGTGCTGTTCCCCAGTGGTCACGTGGTGCTGTCCTCCAGTGTTCACTCGGTGCTGCTCTCCATTGTTCGCTCGGAGCTGCTCTCCAGTGTTCACTCGATGCTTCTCATCAGTGTTCAGTCGATGCTGCTCTCCAGTTCCAGTGTTCACTCGGTGCGCTCTCCAGTGTTCACTGCTCTCCAGTGTTCACTCGGTGCTGCTGCCCAGTGCCCACTCGGTGCTGCCCTTCAGTGTGCACACGGTGCGGCCCTCTTGTGTTTAATCGATGCTGCTCTCCAGTGCTTACTCAGTGCTGCTCTCCAGAGTTCAGTCGGTGCTGCTTTCCAGTTCATGAGTTCACTCAGTGCTGCTATCCAGTGTTCACTCGGTGCTTTCCTCCTGTGTTTACTCAGTGCTACTCTCCAGTATATACACTGTGCAGGCCTCTTGTGTTTACTCGGTGCTTCTCTTATGTGTTCAGTCGGTGCTGCTCTCCAGTTCATGAGTTCACTCAGTGTTGCTCTCCATTGTTCACTCGATGATGCTCTCCAGTGGTTACTCAGTGCTGCTCTACAGTGTTCACTCGGTGCTCCTCTCCAGTTCATGAGTTCACTCAGTGTTGCTCTCCATTGTTCACTCGATGCTGCTCTCCAGTGGTTACTCAGTGCTGCTCTACAGTGTCCACTCGGTGCTCCTCTCCAGTTCATGAGTTCACTCATTGCTGCTCTAAATTGTTCACTCCGTGCTGTTCTCCAGTATTCACTCAATGCTGCTCTCCAGTTTTCACTTGGTGCTGGCTTCCAGTGTTCACACAGTGCGGCCCTCTTGTGTTCACTCGGTGCTCGTCTCCAGTGTTCACCCGCTGTTCCTCTCCAGTGTTCACTCAGTGATGCTCTCTATTGTTCACTCGATGCTGCTCTCCCGTGTTCACTCAATGCTGCACTCCAGTGTTTACTCGGTACTGGCTCCAGTGTTCACTCGGTTCCGCTCTTCAGTAATCATTCGATGCTGATCTCCAGTTCCTGAGTTCACTCAGTGCTGCTCTCCAATGATCACAAGTTGCAGTGCTCCAGTACCTCTGTTCACTCAGTGCTGCTATCTAGTGTTCGCTCGGTGCTTTCCTCCAGTGCTTACTCAGTGCTGCTCTCCAGTGTTCAGTCGGTGCTGCTCTACAGTTCATGAGTTCAGTCAGAGTTGCTCTCCACTGTTCACTCGGTGCTTTCCTCCAGTGGTTACTCGGTGCTGCTCTCCAGTTCCTGCATTCACTCAATGCTGCGCTTTAGTATTCGCTCAATGCTGTTTATCGGGATTTCACTCGATGCTAATCTCCACTGTTCACTCGGTGCTGCCCTCATGTGTTCACTCGATGCTGCTCTCTAGTGTTCACTCGGTGTTGCTCTCCAGTGTTCACTCGGTGCTGCTGTCCAGTGCCCACTTGGTGCTGCCCTTCAGTGTGCACACGGTGCGGCCCTCTTGTGTTTACTCGATGCTGCTCTCCAGTGCTTACTCAGTGCTGCTCTCCAGAGTTCAGTCGGTGCTGCTCTCCAGTTCATGAGTTCACTCAGTGCTGCTATCCAGTGTTCACTCGGTGCTTTCCTCCTGTGTTTACTCAGTGCTGCTCTCCAGTTTCCACTCGGTGCTGCTGTCTAGTTCATGAGTTCACTCAGTGTTGCTCTCCATTGTTCACTCCGTGATGCTCTCCAGTCTTCACTCAATGCTGCTCTCCAGTTTTCACTACGTGCTGCTTGCCAGTGCTCACTCGGTGCTGCTCTCCAGTGTGGACTTCGTGCTGTTCTGCAGTGTTCACGCAATGCTGATATCCAGTTTTCACTTGGTGCTGCCTTCCAGTGTTCACTCGGTGCTGGTCTCCAGTATTCAAACGGTACTCCTCTCCAGTGTTTACGCAATGCTGATCTCCAGTTTTCTCTTGGTGCTGCCTTCTCGTGTTCACTCGGTGCGGCCCTCTTGTGTTCACTCGGAGCTGGTCTCTAGTATTCACCCGGTGCTCCTCTCCAGTGTTTACACGGTACTGGCTCCAGTGTTCACTCGGTGCTGCAGTCCAATTTTCACTCGGTGCAGCGCTCCAGTGTTCATTCGGTACTGTTCTCCAGTGGTCAAGTGGTGCTGTCCTCCAGTGTTCACTCGGTGCTGCTCTCTAGTGTTCACTCGGTGCCTTTCTCCAGTGTTCACTCAATGCTGCTATCCAGTTTTCACATGGTGCTGCTCCCCAGTGTTCTGTCGGTGCTGCACTCCAGTGTTCATTCGGTGCTGTTCCCCAATGGTCACATGGTGCTGTCCTCCAGTGTTCACTCGGTGCTGCTCTCCATTGTTCGCTCGGAGCTGCTCTCCAGTGTTCACTCGATGCTTCTCATCAGTGTTCAGTCGATGCTGCTCTCCAGTTCCAGTGTTCACTCGGTGCTGCTCTCCAGTGTTCACTCGGTGCTGCCCTTCAGTGTGCACACGGTGCGGCCCTCTTGTGTTTAATCGATGCTGCTCTCCAGTGCATACTCAGTGCTGCTCTCCAGAGTTCAGTCGGTGCTGCTGTCTAGTTCATGAGTTCACTCAGTGTTGCTCTCCATTGTTCACTCCGTGATGCTCTCCAGTGTTCACTCAATGCTGCTCTCCAGTTTTCACTACGTGCTGCTTGCCAGTGCTCACTCGGTGCTGCTCTCCAGTGTGGACTTCGTGCTGTTCTGCAGTGTTCACGCAATGCTGATATCCAGTTTTCACTTGGTGCTGCCTTCCAGTGTTCACTCGGTGCTGGTCTCCAGTATTCAAACGGTACTCCTCTCCAGTGTTTACGCAATGCTGATCTCCAGTTTTCTTTTGGTGCTGCCTTCCCGTGTTCACTCGGTGCGTCCCTCTTGTGTTCACTCGGAGCTGGTCTCTAGTATTCACCCGGTGCTCCTCTCCAGTGTTTACACGGTATTGGCTCCAGTGTTCACTCGGTGCTGCAGTCCAGTTTTCACTCGGTGCAGCGCTCCAGTGTTCATTCGGTGCTGTTCTGCAGTGGTCAAGTGGTGCTGTCCTCCAGTGTTCACTCAGTGCTGCTCTCTAGTGTTCACTCGGTGCTCTTCTCCAGTGTTCACTCAATGCTGCTATCCAGTTTTCACATAGTGCTGCTCCCCAGTGTTCTGTCGGTGCTGCACTCCAGTGTTCATTCGGTGCTGTTCCCCAGTGGTCACGTGGTGCTGTCCTCCAGTGTTCACTCGGTGCTGCTCTCCATTGTTCGCTCGGAGCTGCTCTCCAGTGTTCACTCGATGCTTCTCATCAGTGTTCAGTCGATGCTGCTCTCCAGTTCCAGTGTTCACTCGGTGCTGCTCTCCAGTGTTCACTTGGTGATGCTCTCCAGTGTTCACTCGGTGCTGCTGCCCAGTGCCCACTCGGTGCTGCCCTTCAGTGTGCACACGGTGCGGCCCTCTTGTGTTTAATCGATGCTGCTCTCCAGTGTTTACTCAGTGCTGCTCTCCAGAGTTCAGTCGGTGCTGCTCTCCAGTTCATGACTTCACTCAGTGCTGCTATCCAGTGTTCACTCGGTGCTTTCCTCCGGTGTTTACTCAGTGCTGCTCTCCAGTATGCACACTGTGCAGGCCTCTTGTGTTTACTCGGTGCTTCTCTTATGTGTTCAGTCGGTGCTGCTCTCCAGTTCATGAGTTCACTCAGTGTTGCTCTCCATTGTTCTCTCGATGCTGCTCTCCAGTGGTTACTCAGTGCTGCTCTACAGTGTTCACTCGGTGCTCCTCTCCAGTTCATGAGTTCACTCAGTGTTGCTCTAAATTGTTCACTCCGTACTGTTCTCCAGTATTCACTCAATGCTGCTCTCCAGTTTTCACTTGGTGCTGGCTTCCAGTTTTCACACAGTGCGGCACTCTTGTGTTCACTCGGTGCTAGTCTCCAGTGTTCACCTGCTGTTCCTCTCCAGTGTTCACTCAGTGATGCTCTCTATTGTTCTCTCGATGCTGCTCTCCAGTGTTCACTCAATGCTGCACTCCAGTGTTTACTCGGTACTGGCTCCAGTGTTCACTCGGTTCCGCTCTTCAGTAATCATTCGATGCTGATCTCCAGTTCCTGAGTTCACTCAGTGCTGCTCTCCAATGATCACAAGTTGCAGGGCTCCAGTACCTCTGTTCACTCAGTGCTGCCTTCCAGTGTTCACTCGGTGCTGGTCTCCAGTATTCAAACGGTACTCCTCTCCAGTGTTTACGCAATGCTGATCTCCAGTTTTCTCTTGGTGTTGCCTTCCCGTGTTCACTCGGTGCGGCCCTCTTGTGTTCACTCGGAGCTGGTCTCTAGTATTCACCCGGTGCTCCTCTCCAGTGTTTACACGGTACTGGCTCCAGTGTTCACTCGGTGCTGCAGTGCAGTTTTCACTCGGTGCAGCGCTCCAGTGTTCATTCGGTGCTGTTCTCCAGTGGTCAAGTGGTGCTGTCCTCCAGTGTTCACTCGGTGCTGCTCTCTAGTGTTCACTCGGTGCTCTTCTCCAGTGTTCACTCAATGCTGCTATCCAGTTTTCACATGGTGCTGCTCCCCAGTGTTCTGTCGGTGCTGCACTCCAGTGTTCATTCGGTGCTGTTCCCCAGTGGTCACGTGGTGCTGTCCTCCAGTGTTCACTCGGTGCTTCTCATCTGTGTTCAGTCGATGCTGCTCTCCAGTTCCAGTGTTCACTCGGTGCTGCTCTCCAGTGTTCACTTGGTGATGCTCTCCAGTGTTCACTCGGTGCTGCTGCCCAGTGCCCACTCGGTGCTGCCCTTCAGTGTGCACACGGTGCGGCCCTCTTGTGTTTAATCGATGCTGCTCTCCAGTGCTTACTCAGTGCTGCTCTCCAGAGTTCAGTCGGTGCTGCTCTCCAGTTCATGACTTCACTCAGTGCTGCTATCCAGTGTTCACTCGGTGCTTTCCTCCTGTGTTTACTCAGTGCTGCTCTCCAGTATGCACACTGTGCAGCCTCTTGTGTTTACTCGGTGCTTCTCTTATGTGTTCAGTCGGTGCTGCTCTCCAGTTCATGAGTTCACTCAGTGTTGCTCTCCATTGTTCACTCGATGCTGCTCTCCAGTGGTTACTCAGTGCTGCTCTACAGTGTTCACTTGGTGCTCCTCTCCAGTTCATGAGTTCACTCAGTGTTGCTCTAAATTGTTCACTCCGTGCTGTTCTCCAGTATTCACTCAATGCTGCTCTACAGTTTTCACTTGGTGCTGGCTTCCAGTGTTCACACAGTGCGGCACTCTTGTGTTCACTCGGTGCTAGTCTCCAGGGTTCACCCGCTGTTCCTCTCCAGTGTTCACTCAGTGATGCTCTCTATTGTTCACTCGATGCTGCTCTCCAGTGTTCACTCAATGCTGCTCTCCAGTGTTTACTCGGTACTGGCCCCAGTGTTCACTCGGTGCTGCACTCCTGTGTTCATTCGGTGCTGTTCTCCAGTGGTCACGTGGTGCTGTCCTCCAGTGTTTACTCGGTGCTGCTCTCTAGTGTTCACTTGGTGCTGTTCTCCAGTGTTCACTCAATGCTGCTCTCCAGCTTTCAGATGGTGCTGCCTTCCAGTGTTCACGCTGTTTGGCCCTCTTGTGTTATCCCGGTGCTCTTCTCCAGTGTTCACTCAGTGTTGCTCTCTATTGTTCACTCGATGCTGCTCTCCAGTGTTTACTCGGTACTGGCTCCAGTGTTCACTCGGTGCTGCACTCCAGTGTTCACTCGGGGCTGTTCTCCAGTGCTCACGTGGTGCTGTCCTCCAGTCTTCACTTGGTGCTGCCCTCTTGTGTTCACTCGATGCTGCTCTCTAGTGTTCACTTGGTGCTGCCCTCCTGTTCATGAGTTCACTCAGTGCTGCTCGCGAATGATCACTCGGTTCTGCACTCCTGTTCCTCTGTTCACTCAATGCTGCTTTCCAGTGTTCACTCGGTGCTCCTCTCCAGTGTTCATTTGGTGCTGCTCTCCAGTGTTGACTCGGTGCTGTTCTCCAGTGTTCACTCACTGCAGCTCTCCGGTGTTCACATGGTGCTGCTCTCCAATGTTAACACGGTGCTCCTCTCCAGTGTTCACTCAGACTTCCTCTCTATTGTTCACTCGATGCTGCGCTCCAGTGTTCACTCAATGCTGCACTCCAGTGTTTACTCGGTACTGCTCTCCAGTTCATGAGTTCACTCAGTTCTGCTCTCCAATGATCACTCGGTTCCGCGCTCCATCTCCTGAGTTACACCAATGCTGCTTTCCAGTGTTCACTCGGTGCTGCTCTCCAGTGTTGACACGGTGCTGTTCTCCAGTGTTCACTCACTGCAGCTCTCCAGTGTTCATTCGGTGCTGCTCTTCAGCTCCTGCATTCACTAAATGTACTCTCCAGTATTCGCTCAATGCTGTCCTCCAGAGATCACTCGATGCTACACTCTAGTGTTCACTCGATGCTGCTCTCCAGTTCCTGTGTTCACCCAGTGCTGTTCTCCAATGATCACTGGGTGCTGCGCTCCAGTTCCTCTGTTCACTCAGTGCTGCTACCTAGTGTTCACTGAGTGTCGCCTTCCTGAGTTCACTCGGTACTGCTCTCTGGTGTTCGCCCGGTACTGCTATCCAGTGTTCACTCGGCGCTGTTATCCTGTGTTCACTTGGTGCTGCACACCAGTGTTGACACGGTGCTGCCCTCTGGTATTCACTCGGTGCTGCTCTCCAGTGTTCACTCGGTTCCGCTTTTCAGTAATCATTCGATGCTGATCTCCAGTTCCTGAGTTCACTCAGTGCTGCTCTCCAATGATCACTAGTTGCAGCGCTCCAGTACCTCTTTCACTCAGTGCTGCTATCTAGTGTTCGCTCGGTGCTTTCTTCCAGTGCTTACTCAGTGCTGCTCTCCAGAGTTCAGTCGGTGCTGCTCTCCAGTTCATGAGTTCACTCAGTGTTGCTCTCCATTGTTCACTCGATGCTGCTCTCCAGTGGTTACTCAGTGTTGTTCTACAGTGTTCAGTCGGTGTTGTTCTCTAGTTTTCACTCGGTGCTGCTCTCCAGTTCCTGCATTCACTCAAAGCTTCTCTCCAGTATTCGCTCAATGCTGTTCTCCAGAGTTCACTCGGTGCTGCTGTCCAGTGCCCACTCGGTGCTGCCCTTCAGTGTGCACACGGTGCGGCCCTCTTGTGTTTACTCGATGCTGCACTCCAGTGCTTACTTAGTGCTGCTCTCCAGAGTTCAGTCGGTGCTGCTCTCCAGTTCATGTGTTCACTCAGTGCTGCTATCCAGTGTTCACTCGGTGCTTTCCTCCTGTGTTTACTCACTGCTGCTCTCCAGTTTCCACTCAGTGCTGCTCTCCAGTTCATGAGTTCACTCAGTGTTGCTCTCCATTGTTCACTCTGTGATGCTCTCCAGTGTGCCTCCAGTATACGTATTCACTCAGTGCTGCTCTCCAGTGTTCATCCGATGCTGCCCTCCAGTATAGGTGTTCACTCAGTGCTGCTCTCCAGTGTTCATTCAGTGTTGTCCTCCAGTGGTCACTCGATGCTGCTCTCTCGTGTTCAATTGGTGCTGCCCTCTAGTGTTCACTCAAGTTTTCCTCCAGTATTCATTCGATGCTGCTCTCCAGTGTTCACTCGGGGCGGCTCTTCAGTGTTCACTCAGTGTTAACTCAGTGCTGCCCTCTGGTGTTCACTCAGTATTGCTCTCCACTGTTCACTCCGTGCTGCACTCCAGTGCTCACTCGGTGCTGCTCTCCATTTCCTGTGTGCATTTAATGCTGCTCTCCAGTGTTCACTCGGTGCTTCTCTCCAGTATTCACTCAATGCTATCCGCCAGTGTTCACTCGATGCTGCTCTCTACTGTTCACTCGGTGCTGCCGTCCAGTGTTGACTCGGTGCTGCTCTCCAGTTTTGAGTCGGTGCTGTTCTCCATTGTTCACTCAATGCTGCTCTCTCGTGTTCACTCGGTAGTGCCCTCTGATGTTCACTCGGTGCTGCTTTCCAGTGTCCATCCGATGCTGCCCTCCAGTATACGTGTTCACTCAGTGCTGCTCTCCAGTGTTCACTCGATGCCGCTCTCCGGTGATCACACGGGGCGGCTCTTCAGTGCTATCCTCCAGTGTTCACTCGGTGCATCTCTCCAGTGTTCACTCAGTGTTGTTCTGCATTGTTCATTCGGTGCTGCTCTCTAGTTCCTGTGTTCAGTCAGTGTTGCTCTCCATTGTTCACTCGCTGCTCACCAGTGTTCGTTCAATGTTGTCCTCCAGTGCTCACTCGATGCTGCTTTCTAGTGTTCAATTGGTGCTGCTCTCCAGTGTTCACTCAAAGCTGTACTCCAGTGTTAACTTTGTGCTGCTCTCCAGTTTTGAGTCGGTGCTGTTCTCCATTGTTCACTCAGTGCTGCTCTCTCGTGATCACTCGGTAGTGCCCTCTGATGTTCACTCGGTGCTGCTCTACAGTGTTCACTCGATGCTACTGTCCGGTGATCACACGGGTCGGCTCTTCAGTGCTATTTTCCAGTGTTCGCTCAGTGCTACTCTCCACTGTTCAGTCAGGGCTGACCTCTCCTGTTCACTCGATGCATCTCTCCAGTGTTCACTCAGTGTTGTTCTGCAGTGTTCACTCGGTGCTGCCCTCTGTTGTTCACACGGTGCTGATCACCAGTGTTCAGTCGGTGCTGTTTTCCGGTGTTCACTGAGTGATGCACTCCAGTGTTCAAAGGGTGCTGCCCTCTGGTGTTCACTCGGTGCTGCTCTCCAGTCTTGACTCGGTACTGCTCTCCAGTGTTCATTCAGTATTGTTTTGCAGTGTTCACTCGGTGCTGCTCTCCAGTTCCTGTGCTCACGCAGGCCTGCTCTCCAGTGTTCATTCAATATTGCCCTCCAGTGCTCACTCGATGCTGCCCTCTAGTGTTCAATCGGTGCTGCTCTCCAGTGTTCACTCAAGTTTTCCTTCAGTATTCACTCGATGCCGTTCTCCAGTGATCACTCCGGGCGGCCCTTCAGTGTTCAATCAGTGCTGCCCTCCGGTGTTCACTCAGTGCTGTTCTCCAGTTTTCACTCAATGCAGCTCTCCAGTGTTCACTCGGTACCGCTATCCAGTGTTCACTGAGTGTTGCCCTCCACTGATCACTCGGTACAGCCCTTTGGTGTTCACAGGGTGCTGATCTCCAGTGTTAAGTCGGTGCTGTTTTCCATTGTTCACTGAGTGCTGCACTCCAGTGTTAAAAGGGTGCTGCCTTCTGGTGTTCACTCGGTGCAGCTCTCCAGTGTTCACTCGGTGCTGTTCTCCAGTGTAAACTCAGTGTTGTTCTGTAGTGTTCACTGAGTGCTGCACTCCAGTGTTGAAATGGTGCTGCCCTCTGGTGTTCACTCGGTGCTGCCCTCCAGTTCCTGTGTTCACTCAGTGCAGCTCTCCAGTCTTCATTCAATGTTGTCCTCCAGTATTCACTCGATGCTGCCCTCCAGTGTTCACTCGCGGAGGCTCTTCAGTGTTCATCCAATGCCATCCCTCAGTTTTCCGTCAGTGCTGCTCTCAAGTGTTCACTCAGTGCTGCCCTCAGGTGTTCACTCAATGCTCTCCTCCAGTGTTCACTAAATGCTGCTCTCCAGTGTTCTCTCGGTCCTGTTCTCCAGTGTTCACTCGGTGCTGCTCTCCAGATCCTGTGTTCACTCAGTGCTGTTCTCCAGTGTTCACTCGGTGCTGTTCTCCAGATCCTGTGTTCACTCAGTGCTGTCCGCCAGTGTTCACTCGATGCTGCTCTTTAGTGTTCACTCGGTGCTGCTGTCCAGTGGTGACTCGGTGCTGCTCTCCAGTTCCTGTGTTCACTCAGTGCAACCCTCAGGTGTTCACTCAGTGCTGCTCTCCAGTGTTCACTCAATGCTCTCCTCCAGTGTTCACTCGATGCTGCTCTCTAGTGTTCACTCGATGCTGATCTCCAGTGTTCTCTCGGTCCTGCTCTCCAGTGTTCACTCGGTGCTGCTCTCCAGATCCTGTGTTCACTCAGCGTTGCTCTCCAGTGTTCACTCAATGCTGTCCGCCAGTGTTCACTCGATGCTGCTCTCTACTGTTCACTCGGTGCTGCTGTCCAGTGTTGACTCGGTGCTGCACTCCAGTTTTGAGTCGGTGCTGTTCTCCATTGTTCACTCAGTGCATCTCTCCAGTGTTCACTCAGTGTTATTCTGCATTGTTCACTCGGTCCTGCTCTGTAGTTCCTGTGTTCAGTCAGTGTTGCTCTCCATTGTTCACTCGCTGCTCACCAGTGTTCGTTCAATGTTGTCCTCCAGTGCTCACTCGATGCTGCTCTCTAGTTTTCAATTTGTGCTGCTGTCCAGTGTTCACTCAAAGCTGTACTCCAGTGTTAACTTTGTGCTGCTCTCCAGTTTTGAGTCGGTGCTGTTCTCCATTGTTCACTCAGTGGTGCTCTCTCGTGTTCACTCGGTAGTGTCCTTTGATGTTCACTCGGTGCTGCTCTCCATTGTTCATACGATGCTGCCCTCCAGCATACGTATTCACTCAGTGCTGCTCTCCAGTGTTCATCCGATGCTGCCTCCAGAATACGTGTTCACTCAGTGCTATCCTCCAGTGTTCACTCGGTGCATCTCCCCAGTGTTCACTCAGTGTTGTCCTCCAGTGCTCACTCGATGCTGTTCTCTAGTGTTCAACTGGTGCTGCTCTCCAGCGTTCACTCAAATCTGTACTCCAGTGTTAACTTTGTGCAGCTCTCCAGTTTTGAGTCGGTGCTGTTCTCCATTGTTCACTCAGTTCTGCTCTCTCGTGTTCACTCGGTAGTGCCCTCTGATGTTCACTCGGTTCTGCTCTACAGTGTTCATCTGATGCTGTCCTCCAGTATACGTGTTCAGTCAGTGCTGACCTCTCCTGTTCACTCGATGCATCTCCCCAGTGTTCACTCAGTGTTGTTCTGCAGTGTCCACTCGGTGCTTCCCTCTGGTGTTCACACGGTGCTGATCACCAGTGTTCAGTCGGTGCTGTTTTCCAGTATTCACTGAGTGATGCACTCCAGTGTTCAAAGGGTGCTGCCCTCTAGTGTTCAATCGGTGTTGCTCCCCAGTGTTCACTCAAGTTTTCCTTCAGTATTCACTCGAACTCGTTCTCCAGTGATCACTCCGGGCGGCCCTTTAGTGTTCACTCAGTGCTGCTCTCCAGTGTTCACTCAGTGCTGCCCTCTGGTGTTCACTCAGTGCTGCTCTCCAGCGTTCACTCAATGCTGTTCTCCAGTGTTCACTCGGTGCTGCTCTCCAGTGTTCACTCAATGCAGTCCTTCAGTGTTCACTCGATACTGCTGTCTGGAGTTCACTCGGTGCTGCTGTCCAGTGTTGACTCGGTGCTGCTCTCCAGTTCCTGTTTTCACTCAATGCTGCCCTCTGGTGTTCACTGGGTGCTGCTCTCCAGTGTTCATTCACTGTTGTCCTCCAGTGTTCACTCGATGCTGCTCTCTCGTGTTCAATTGGTGCTGCCCTCTGGTGTTCACTCAAGTTTTCCTCCAGTATTCACTTGATGCTGCTCTCCAGTGTTCACTCGGGGCGGCTCTTCAGTGTTCACTCAATGCTATCCTTCAGTGTTAACTCAGTGTTCACTCAGTGCTGCCCTCTGGTGTTCACTCAGTATTGCTCTCCATTGTTCACTCGGTGCTGATCTACACTGTTCACTCCGTGCTGCACTCCAGTGCTCACTCGGTGCTGCTCTCCAGTTCCTGTGTGCATTCAATGCTGCTCTACAGTGTTCACTCGGTGCTGCTCTCCAGTGTTCACTCACTGCTGTCCTCCATTGTTCACTCAATGCTGACCTCCAGTGTTCACTCAATGCAGCTCTCTAGTGTTCACTCGGTGCTGCTCTCCAGTTCTTGTGTTCAGTCAGTGTTGCTCTCCATTGTTCACTGGATGCTGCCCACACCCCCCCCCCCGTGTCTGTATTCACTCAATGCTGCTCTCCAGTGTTCTCTCGGTGCTGCTATCCAGCGTTCACTGAGTGTTGCCCTCCACTGATCACCAGGTACTGCCCTCTTGTGTTCACACGGTGCTGATCTCCAGTGTTAAGTCGGTGCTGTTTTCCAGTGTTCACTGAGTGCTGCACTCCAGTGTTAAAAGGGTGCTGCCCTCTGGTGTTCTCTCGGTTCTGTTCTCTAGTGTTCACTCAGTGTTGTTCTGCAGTGTTCACTGAGTGATGCACTCCAGTGTTCAAAGGGTGCTGCCCTCTGGTGTTCACTCGGTGCTGCTCTCCAGTCTTCACTCGGTGCTGCTCTCCAGTGTTCACTCAGTATTGTTCTGCAGTGTTCACTCGGTGCTGCTCTCCAGTTCCTGTGCTCACGCAGTCCTGCTCTCCAGTGTTCATTCAATGTTGTCCTCCAGTGCTCACTCGATGCTGCCCTCTAGTGTTCAATCGGTGCTGCTCTCCAGTGTTCACTCAAGTTTTCCTTCAGTATTCACTCGATGCCGTTCTCCAGTGATCACTCCGGGCGGCCCTTCAGTGTTCACTCAGTGCTGCTCTCCAGTGTTCACTCAGTGCTGCCCTCTTGTTTTCACTCAGTGCTGCTCTCCAGTGTTCACTCAGTGCTGCCCTCTTGTTTTCACTCAGTGCTGCTCTCCAGTGTTCTCCCGGTCCTGCTCTCCAGTGTTCACTCGGTGCTGCTCTCAGGTGGTCACTCAATGCAGCTCTCTAGTGTTCACTCAGTGCTGCCCTCTTGTTTTCACTCAGTGCTGCTCTCCAGCGTTCACTCAGTGCTGCCCTCTTGTTTTCACTCAGTGCTGCTCTCCAGTGTTCTCCCGGTCCTGCTCTCCAGTGTTCACTCGGTGCTGCTCTCCAGATCCTGTGTTCACTCAGTGATGCTCTCCAGTGTTCACTCGATGCTGCTCTCAGGTGGTCACTCAATGCAGCTCTCTAGTGTTCACTCAGTGCTGCCCTCTTGTTTTCACTCAGTGCTGCTCTCCAGTGTTCTCCCGGTCCTGCTCTCCAGTGTTCACTCGGTGCTGCTCTCCAGATCCTGTGTTCACTCAGTGATGCTCTCCAGTGTTCACTCGATGCTGCTCTCAGGTGGTCACTCAATGCAGCTCTCTAGTGTTCACTCGGTGCTGCTCTCAGGTTCCTGTTTTCACTCAATGCTGCCCTCTGGTGTTCACTCGGTGCTGCCCCCACCTCAGTGTCTGTGTTCACTCAATGCTGCTCTCCAGTGTTCTCTCGGTGCTTCTCTCCAGTTCCTGTGTTCACTCAGTGCTGCTATCCAGTGTTCACTGAGTGCTGCACTGCAGTGTTAAAAGGGTGCTGCCCTCTGGTGTTCACTCGGTGCAGCTCTCCAGTGTTCACACGGTGCTGATCTCCTGTGTTCACTCAGTGCTGCTATCCAGTGTTCACTGAGTGCTGCACTCCAGTGTTAAAAGGGTGCTGCCCTCTGGCGTCCACTCGGTGCAGCTCCCCAGTGTTCACTCAGTGCTGTTCTCCAGTGTTCACTCAGTGTAGTTCTGTAGTGTTCACTGAGTGCTGCACTCCAGTGTTCAAAGGGTGCTGCCCTCTGGTGTTCACTCGGTGATGATCTCCAGTCTTCCCTCAGTGTTGTTCTGTAGTGTTCACTCAGTGTTGTTCTGCAGCGTTCACTCGATGCTGCTCTCTAGTGTTCAATCGGTGCTGCCCTCTAGTGTTCACTCAAGTTCTCCTCCATTATTCACTCGATGCCACTTTCCAGTGTTCACTCAGGGCGGCTCTTCAATGTTCACTCAATGTTATCTCTCAGTGTTCACCCAGTGCTGCTCTCCAGCGTTCACTCAATGCTCTCCTCCAGTGTTCACTCGATGCTGCTCTCTAGTGTTTACTCGATGCTGCTCTCTAGTGTTCACTCGGTGCTGCTCTCCAGTTCCTGTGTTCAGTCAGTGTTGCTCTCCATTGTTCACTCGGTGCTGCTCACCAGTTTTCGTTCAATGTTGTCCTCCAGTGCTCACTCGATGCTGCTCTCTAGTGTTCAATTGGTGCTGCTCTCCAGTGTTCACACTGTGCTGCTCTCCAGTGTTCACTCATTGCTGCCCGCTGGTGTTCACTCGGTGCTGCCCTCCAGTGTTCACGCGGTGCTGTTCTCCAGTATTCAAGCAGTGTTGTTCTGTTGTGTTCACTGAGTGCTGCTCTCCAGTGTTCATCCGATGCTGCTCTCCGGTGATCACACGGGGCGGCTTTTCAGTGCTATCCTCCAGTGTTCACTCAGTGCTACTCTCCAGTGTTCACTCAGTGCTACTCTCCAGACAGTGCTGAGCTCTCCTGTTCACTCGGTGCATCTCTCCAGTGTTCACTCAGTGTTGTTCTACAGTGTTCACTCGGTGCTGCTCTCCAGTTCCTGTGTTCACTCAGTGCTGCTCTCCAGTGTTCACTCAAGTTTTCGTCCAGTATTCATTCGATGCTGCTCTCCAGTGTTCACTGGGGTCGGCTCTTCTGTGTTCACTCAATGCTATTCTTCAGTGTTCACTCAGTGCTGCTCTCCAGTTTTCACTCAGTGCTGCCCTCAGGTGCTCACTCAGTGCTGCTGTTCAGCGTTCACTCAATGCTCTCCTCCAGTGTTCACTCGATGCTGCTCTGTTGTATTTACTCGATGCTGCTCTCCAGTGTTCTCTCGGTCCTGCTCTCCAGTGTTCACTCGCGCTGCTCTCCAGTGTTCACACTGTGCTGCTCTCCTGTGTTCACTCAGTGCTGCTCTAGAGTTCCTGTGTGCACTCGGTGCTGCTCTCCAGTGTTCACTCGATGCTGCTCTACAGTGTTCACTCAGTGCTGCTCTCCAGTGTTCACTCGATGCTGCTCTCCGGTGATCACACGGGGCGGCTCTTCAGTGCTATCCTCCAGTGTTCACTCAGTGCTACTCTCCAGTCAGTGCTGACCTCTCCTGTTCACTCTGTGCATCTCTCCAGTGTTCACTCAGTGTTGTTCTGCAGTGTTCACTCGGAGCTGCTCTCCAGTTCCTGTGTTCACTCAGTGCTGGTCTACAGTGTTCATTCAATGTTGTCCTCCAGTGTTCACTCGATGCTGCTCTCTAGTGTTCAATCGGTGCTGACCTCCAGTGTTCACTGGGGTCGACTCTTCTGTGTTCACTCAATGCTATTCTTCAGTGTTCACTCAGTGCTGCTATCCAGTTTTCACTCAGTGCTGCCCTTAGGTTCTCACTCAGTGCTGCTCTTCAGCGTTCACTCAATGCTCTCCTCCAGTGTTCACTCGATGCTGCTCTCTTGTATTTACTCGATGCTGCTCTCCAGTGTTCTCTCGGTCCTGCTATCCAGTGTTCACTCGTGCTGCTCTCCAGTGCTCACACTGTGCTTCTCTCCTGTGTTCACTCAGTGCAGCTCTAGAGTTCCTGTGTGTACTCGGTGCTGCTCTCCAGTGTTCACTCAGTGTTGTTCTGCAGTGTTCACTCGGCGTTGCTCTCCAGTGTTCATTCAGTGTTGTCCTCCAGTGTTCACTCGATGCTGCTCTCTAGTGTTCACTCCGTGCTGCTGTCCAGTGTTCACTCGGTCCTGCTCTGTAGTTCCTGTGTTCAGTCAGTGTTGCTCTCCATTGTTCACTCGCTGCTCACCAGTGTTCGTTCAATGTTGTCCTCCAGTGCTCACTCGATGCTGCTCTCTAGTTTTCAATTTGTGCTGCTCTCCAGTGTTCACTCAAAGCTGTACTCCAGTGTTAACTTTGTGCTGCTCTCCAGTTTTGAGTCGGTGCTGTTCTCTATTGTTCACTCAGTGCTGCTCTCTCGTGTTCACTCGGTAGTGCCCTCTGATGTTCACTCGGTGCTGCTCTCCAGTGTTCATCCGATGCTGCCCTCCAGTATACGTGTTCACTCAGTGCTGCTCCCAGTATTCACTCGATGCTGCTCTCCGGTGATCACACGGGGTGTCTCTTCAGTGTTCACTCAATGCTGTCCTCCAGTGTTCACTCGATGCTGCTGTCTGGAGTTCACTCGGTGCTGCTCTCCAGTGTTCACTCGGTGCTGTATTCCAGTTCCTGTGTTCACTCAGTGTTGCTCTCCATTGTTCACTCAATGCAGTTCTCCAGTGTTTACTCAGTGCTGCACTCCAGTTCCTGCTTTCACTCAGTGCTGCCCATTGGTGTTCACTCGGTGCTGCCCCACAGTGTCTGTGTTCACTCAATGCTGCTCTCCAGTGTTCACTCGGTGCTGCTATCCAGTGTTCACTGAGTGTTGCCCTCCAGTGATCACTCGCTACTGCCCTCTGGTGTTCTCACGGTGCTGATCTCCAGTGTTCACTCAGAGTTGTTCTGCAATGTTCACTGAGAGCTGTACTCCAAAGTTCACTTTGTGCTGCTCTCCAACGTTCACTCAAAGCTGTACTCCAGTGTTAACTTTGTGCTGCTCTCCAGTTTTGAGTCGGTGCTGTTCTCCATTGTTCACTCAGTGCTGCTCTCTCGTGTTCACTCGGTAGTGCCCTCTGATGTTCACTCGGTGCTGCTCTCATTTGTTCATACGATGCTGCCCTCCAGTATACGTATTCACTCAGTGCTGCTCTCCAGTGTTCATCCGATGCTGCCCTCCAGTATACGTGTTCACTCAGTGCTACTCTGCAGTGTTCACTCGATGCTGCTCTCCGGTGATCACACCGGGCGGCTCTTCAGTGCTATCCTCCAGTGTTCACTCAGTGCTACTCTCCAGTCAGTGCTGACCTCTCCTGTTCACTCGGTGCATCTCTCCAGTGTTCACTCAGTGTTGTTCTGCAGTGTTCACTCGGTGCTGCTCTCCAGTTCCTGAGTTCACTCAGTGCTGCTCTCCAGTGTTCATTCAGTGTTGTCCTCCAGTGTTCACTCGATGCTGCTCTCTAGTGTTCAATCGGTGCTGACCTCTAGTGTTCACTCAAGTTTTCGTCCAGTATTCATTCGATGCTGCTCTCCAGTGTTCACTCGGGTCGACTCTTCTGTGTTCACTCAATGCTATTCTTCAGTGTTCACTCAGTGCTGCCCTCACGTGCTCACTCAGTGCTGCTCTCCAGCGTTCACTCAATGCTCTCCTCCAGTGTTCACTCGATGCTGTTCTCTAGTGTTTACTCGATGCTGTTCTCCAGTGTTCTCTCGGTCCTGCTCTCCAGTGTTTACTCCGTGCTGCTCTCCATATCCTGTGTTCACTCAGTGATGCTCTCCAGTGTTCACTCAATGCAGTCCTCCAGTGTTCACTCGATGCTGCTCTCTAGTGTTCACTCGGTGCTGCTGCCCTATGTTGACTCGGTGCTGCTTTTCAGCTTTAACACTGTGCTGCTCCCCAGTATTCACTCAGTGCAGTTCTCCAGTGTTCACTCTCTGCGGCTCTACAGTGTTCACACTGTGCTGCTCTCCTGTGTTCACTCAGTGCTGCCCTCTGGTATTCACTCGGCGCTGATCTCCCGTGTTAAGTCGGTGCTGTTTTCCAATGGTCACTGAGTGCTGCACTCCAGTGTTCAAAGGGTGCTACCCTCTGGTGTTCACTCGGAGCTCCCTCCCCCCAGTGTCTGTGTTCACTCAATGCTGCTCTCCAGTGTTCATTCAGTGTTGTCCTCCAGTGTTCACTCGATGCTGCTCTCTAGTGTTCACTCAAGTTTTCCTCCAGTATTCACTCGATGCTGCTCTCCAGTGTTCACTCGGGGCTGCTCTTCAGTGTTCACTCAATGCTATCCTTCAGTGTTCACTCAGTGCTGTCCTCAGGTGCTCACTCAGTGCTGCTTTCCAGCGTTCACTCAATGCTCTCCTCCAGTGTTCACTCGATGCTGTCCTCCAGTGTTCACTAGATGCTGCTCTCTAGTGTTCACTCGGTGCTGCTGTCCAGTGTTGACTCGGTGCTGCTCTCCAGTTCCTATGTTCAGTCAGTGTTGCTCTCCATTCTTCACTCGGTGCTGCTCACCAGTGTTCGTTCAATGTTGTCCTCCAGTGCTCACTCGATGCTGCTCTCTAGTGTTCAATTTGTGCTGCTCTCCAGTGTTCACTCAAAGCTGTACTCCAGTGTTACCTTTGTGCTGCTCTCCAGTTTTGAGTCGGTGCTGTTCTCCATTGTTCACTCAGTGCTGCTGTCTCGTGTTAACTCGGTAGTGCCCTCTGATGTTCACTCGGTGCTGCTTTCCAGTGTTCATCCGATGCTGCCCTCCAGTATACGTGTTCACTCAGTGCTGCTCCCCAGTGTTCACTCGATGCTGCTCTCTAGTGTTCACTCGGTGCTTCTGTCCTGTGTTGACTCGGTGCTGCTCTCCAGTTCCTGTGTTCAGTCAGTGTTGCTCTCCATTGTTCACTCGGTGCTGCTGTCCAGTGTTCGTTCAATGTTGTCCTCCAGTGCTCACTCGATGCTGCTCTCTAGTGTTCAATTGGTGCTGCTCTCCAGTGTTCACACTGTGCTGCTCTCCAGTGTTCACTCAAAGCTGTACTCCAGTTTTAACTTTGTGCTGCTCTCCAGTTTTGAGTCGGTGCTGTTCTCCATTGTTCACTCAGTGCTGCTCTCTCGTGTTCACTCGGTAGTGCCCTCTGATGTTCACTCGGTGCTGCTTTCCAGTGTTCATCCGATGCTGCCCTCCAATATATGTGTTCACTCAGTGCTGCTCTCCAGTGTTCACTCAATGCTATCCTCCAGTGTTCACTCAGTGCTATCCTCCAGTGTTCACTCAGTGCTACTCTCCAGTGTTCGCTCAGTGCTACTCTCCAGTGTTCACTCAGTGCTGACCTCTCCTGTTCACTCGGTGCATCTCTCCAGTTCCTGTGTTCACTCAGTGCTGCTCTCCAGCGTTCACTCAATGTTGTCCTCCTGTGTTCACTCGATGCTGCTGTCTGGAGTTCACCTGGTGCTTCTGTCCAGTGTTGACTCGGTGCTGCTCTCCAGTTCCTGTGTTCACTAAATGCTGCCCTCTGGTGTTCACTCGGTGCTGCCCCACAGTGTCTGTGTTCACTCAATGCTGCGCTCCAGTGATCACTCGGTACTGCCCTCTGGTGTTCACACGGTGCTGCTCGCCAGTGTTCGAAGGGTGCTGCCATCTGGTGCTCACTCGGTGCTGCTCTCCAGTGTTCACTCATTATTGTTATGCAGTGTTCACTCGGTGCTACTCTCCAGTTCCTGTTTTCACTCAGTGCTGCTCTCCAGTGATCACTCCGGGCGGCCCTTCAGTGTTCACTCGGTGCTGCTCTCCAGTGTTCACTCGGTGCTGCTCTCCAGTCTTCACTCGGTGCTGCTCTACAGTTCCTTTGTTCACTCAGTGCTGCTCTCCAGTGTTCATTCAATGTTGTCCTCCAGTGCTCACTGGATGCTGCCCTCTAGTGTTCAATTGGTGCTGCTGTCCAGTGTTCACTCAAGTTTTCCTTCAGTATTCACTCGATGCTGCTCTCCAGTCATCACTCCGGGCGGCCCTTCAGTGTTCACTCAGTTCTGCCCTCTGGTGTTCACTCAATGCTGCTCTCCAGTGTTCTCTCGGTCGTGCTCTCCATTGTTCACTCGGTGCTGCTGTCCTGTGTTGACTCGGTGCTGCTTTCCAGTGTTAACACTGTGCTGCTCTCCAGTGTTCACTCAGTGCTGTTCTCCAGTGTTCACTCGTGCTGCTCTCCAGTGTTAACACTGTGCTGCTCACCTGTGTTCACTCAGTGCTGCTCTAGAGTTCCTGTATGTACTCGGTGTTGCTCTCCAGTGTTCACTCAGTGCTGCCCTCTGGTATTCATTCGGTGCTGCTCCCTAGTGTTTACTCGCTGCTGCTGTCCAGTGTTGACTCGGTGCTGCTCTCCAATTCCTGTGTTCATTCGGTGCTGCTCTCCAGTGGTGACTCAGTGCTGCCCTATAGTGCACAGACGGTCCTGCTCTCCAGTGTTCACCCCCTGCTGCTGTCCAGATCCTGTGTTCACTCACTGATGCTCTCCAGTGTTCACTCAATGCAGTCCTCCTGTGTTCACTCTGTGCTGCTCTCCAGTTCCTGTGTTCAGTCAGTGTTGCTCCCCATTGTTCACTCGGTGCTGCTAACCAGTGTACACACTGCTGCTCACCAGTGTTCACTCAGTGCTGTCTCTAGTGTTTACTCAGTGCTGCTCTCCAGTGCTCATTCAATGTTATCCTCCAGTGCTCACTCGATTCTGCTCTCTAGTGTTCAATCGGTGCTGCTCTCCAGTGTTCACTCAATGCTATCCTCCAGTGTTCACTCAGTGCTACTCTCCAGTGTTCAGTCAGTGCTGCCCTCTGCTGGTCACACGGTGCTGCACTCCAGTTCTTGTTTTCACTCACTGCTGCTCTCCAGCGTTCACTCAATGCTGCCCTCCAGTGTTCGCTCGATGCTGCTCTCCAGTTTTCACTCGGTGCTGCGCTCCAGTTTCTGTTTTCACACAATTCTGCCCTCTGGTGTTCACCCAATGCTGCTCCCCAGTGTTCACTCGTTGCTGCCCTCCAGTGTCTGTGTTCACTCAATGCTGCTCTCCAGTGTTCACAAGATGTTGTTCTGCAGTGTTCACTCGGTGCTGCTCTCAATTCCTGTGTTCACTCAGTGCTGCTCTCCAGTGTTCATTTAATGTTGTCCTCCAGTGTTCACTCGATGCTGCTCTCTAGTGTTCAATCTGTGCTGCTCTCCAGTGTTCACAGTGTTCAAAGTGTGCTGCCCTTTGGTTTTCACTCGGTGCTGCTCTCCAGTGTTCACTCCGTGCTGCTCTACAGTGTTCACACAGTATTGTTCTGCAGTGTTCACTCGGTGCTGCTCTCCAGTGTTCACTGAGTGTTGCCCTCCAGTGATCACTCGGTACTGCCCTCTGGTGTTCACACGGTGCTGATCTCCAGTGTTCAGTCGGTGCTGTTTTCCAGTTTTCACTGAGTGCTGCACTCCAGTGTTCAAAGGGTGCTGCCCTCTGGTGATCACTCGGTGCTGCTCTCCAGTCTTCATTCGGTGCTGGTCTCCAGTGTTCACTCAGTAGTGTTCTGCAGTGTTCACTCGGTGCTGCTCTCCAGTTCCTTTGTTCACTCAGTCCTGCTCTTCAGTGTTCATTCAATGTTGTCCTCCAGTGCACACTCGATGCTGGCCTCTAGTTTTCAATCGGTGCTGCTCTCCAGTGTTCACTCAAATTTTCCTTCAGTATTTACTCGATGCTGTTCTCCAGTGATCACTCCGGGCGGCCCTTCAATGATCACTCAGTGCTGCCCTCTGGTGTTCACTTAGTGCTGCTCTCCAGCGTTAACTCAATGCTGCTCTCCAGTGTTCCCTCGGTCCTGCTATCCAGTGTTCACTCGGTGCTGCTCTCCAGATCCTGTGTTCACTCAGTGATGCTCTCCAGTGTTCACCCAATGCAGTCCGTCAGTGTTCACTCAATGCTGCTCTCTAGTGTTCCCTCGGTGCTGCTGTCCTATGTTGACTCGGTGCTGCTTTCCAGTGTTAACTTTGTGCTGCTCTCCAGTGTTCACTCAGTGCTGTTTTCCAGTGTTCACTCGTGCTGTTCTCCAGTGTTCACACTGTGCTACTCACCTGTGTTCTCTCAGTGCTGCTCTAGAGTTCCTGTGTGTACTCGGTGCTGTTCTCCAGTGTTCACTCAGTGCTGCCCTCTGGTATTCACTCGATGCTGCTTTCCAGTGTTCACTCAATGCTGTCCTCCAGTGTTCACTCAATGCAGCTGTCTAGTGTTCACTCGGTGCTGCTCTCCAGTTCCTGTTTTCACTCAATGCTGCACTCTGGTGTTCATTCCGTGCTGCCCCCCCCAGTGTCTGTGTTCAGTCAATGCTGCTCTCCTGTGTTCACTCGGTGCTGCTCTCCAGTGTTCACTGAGTGTTGCCCTCCACTGATCACTCGGTACTGCCCTCTGCTGTTCACACGGTGCTGATTTCCAGTGTTAAGTCGGTGCTGTTTTCCAGTGTTCACTGAGTGCTGCACTCCTGTGTTAAAAGGGTGCTGCCCTCTGGTGTTCACTCGGTGCTGTTCTCCAGTGTTCACTCAGTGTTGTTCTGTAGTGTTCACTGAGTGCTGCACTCCAGTGTTGAAATGGTGCTGCCCTCTGGTGTTCACTCGGTGCTGCTCTCCAGTGTTCACTCAGTGTTGTTCTGCAGTGTTCACTCGGTGCTGCTCTCCAGTTCCTGTCTTCACTCAGTGCTGCTCTCCAGTGTTCATTCAGTGTTGTCCTCCAGTGTTCACTCGATGCTGCTCTCTAGTGTTCAATCGGTGCTGCCCTCTAGTGCTCACTCAAGTTTTCCTCCAGTATTCACTCGATGCTGCTCTCCAGTGTTCACTCGGGGCTGCTCTTCAGTGTTCACTCAGTGCTGCCCTCTGGTGTTCACTCAGTATTGCTCTCCATTGTTCACTCGGTGCTGATCTACACTGTTCACTCCGTGCTGCTCTCCAGTACTCACTGGGGCTGCCCTCTTACCTTCACTCGGTGCTGTTCTCCAGTGCTCACTGGGGCTGCCCTCTTTTCTTCATTCGGTGCTGCTCTCTAGTGTTCACTCGGTGCTGCTCTCTAGTGTTCACTTGGTGCTGCTCTCCAGTGTTCACTCGATTCTGCTCTTCAGTGTTCATTCGATGCTGATCTCCAGTTCCTTTATTCACTCAATGCAGCTCCCCTATGTTCACTCTGTGCTGCTCTCCAGTGTTCACTCGTTGCTGTTCTCCCGTGTTCACAAGGTGTTTTTCTGCAGTGTTCACTCGGTGCTGCCCTCCAGTGTTCACTCGGTGCTTCTCTCCAGTTCCTGTTATCACTCAGTGCTGCTCTCCAGTGTTCACTCAGTGCTGCCCTCTGGTGTTCACTCGGTGCTGCTATCCAGTGTTCACTGAGTGTTGCCCTCCATTGTTCACTCGGTGCAGCCCTCTGCTGTTTACAAGGTGCTGATATCCAGTGTTCACTCGGAGCTGCTCTTCAGTGTTCACTCGGTGCTGCTATCCAGCGTTCACTGAGTGCTGCACTCCATAGTTCAGAGGGGGCTGCCCTCTGGTATTCACTCGGTTCTGCTGTTCAGTGTTCATTCGATGTTGATCTCCAGTTCCTGCATTCACTCAATGCAGCTCTCCTATGTTCACACTGTGCTGCTCTCCAGTGTTCACTCGGTGCTTCTCTCCAATTCCTGTGTTCACTCAGTGCTGTCCTCCAGTGTTCACTCGATTCTGCTCTCTGGTGTTCACTCGGTGCTGCTGTCCAGTGTTGACTCGGTGCTGCTCTCCAGTTCCTGTGTTCACTCAGTGTTGCTGTCCAGTGTTCACAGTGTGCTGCTCTCCAGTGTTCACTCAGTGCTGCTCTCCAGATCCTGTGTGCACTCGGTGCTGCTCTCCAGTGTTCACTCAGTGCTGCCCTCTGGTATTCATTCCGTGCTGCTCACTAGTGTTTACTCGCTGCTGCAGTCCAGTGTTGACTCGGTGCTGCTCTCCAATTCCTGTGTTCATTCGGTGCTGCTCTCCAGTGTTTACTCCCTGCTGCTCTCCAGATCCTGTGTTCACTCACTGATGCTCTCCAGTGTTCACTCAATACTGTCCTCCAGTGTTGACTCGACGCTGCTCTCTAGTGTAGAATTGGTGCTGCTGTCCAGTGTTCACTCAAAGCTGTACTCCAATGTTCAGTTCGTGCTGCTCTCCAGTGTTCACTCAAAGCTGTACTCCAGTGTTAACTTTGTGCTGCTCTCCAGTTTTGAGTCGGTGCTGTTCTCCATTGTTCACTCAATGCTGCTCTCTCGTGTTCAATTCGGTAGTGCCCTCTGATGTTCATTAGGTGCTGCTCTCCATTGTTCATGCGATGCTGCCCTCCAGTATACGTATTCACTCAGTGCTGCTCTCCAGTATTCCGTCAGTGCTGACCTCTCCTGTTCACTCGGTGCATCTCTCCAGTGTTCACTCAGTGTTGTTCTGCAGTGTTCACTCGGTGCTGCTCTCCAGTTCCTGTGTTCACTCGGTGCTGCTCTCCAGTGTTCATTCAATGTTGTCCTCCAGTGTTCACTCGATGCTGCTCTCTAGTGTTCAATCGGTGCTGCCTCTAATGTTCACTCAAGTTTTCGTCCAGTATTCACTCGATGCTGCTCTCCAGTGTTCACTCGTGTCGGCTCTTCTGTGTTCACTCAATGCTTTCCTTCAGTTTTCACTCAGTGCTGCTCTCCAGTGTTCACTCAGTGCTGCCCTCAGGTGTTCACTCAGTGCTGCTCTCCAGCGTTCACTCAATGCTCTCCTCCAGTGTTCACTCGATGCTGCTCTCTAGTGTTTACTCGATGTTGCTCTCTAGTGTTCACTCGGTGCTGCTCTCCAGTTCCTGTGTTCAGTCAGTGTTGCTCTCCATTGTTCACTCGGTGCTGCTCACCAGTGTTTGTTCAATGTTGTCCTCCAGTGCTCACTCGCTGCTGCTCTCTAGTGTTCAAATGGTGCAGCTGTCCAGTGTTCACTCTGAGCTGTACTCCAATGTTCACTTTGTGCTGCTCTCCAGCGTTCACTCAAAGCTGTACTCCAGTGCTAACTTTGTGCTGCTCTCCAGTTTTGAGTCAGTGCTGTTCTCCATTGTTCACTCAGTGGTGCTCTCTCGTGTTCACTCGGTAGTGTCCTTTGATGTTCACTCGGTGCTGCTCTCCATTGTTCATACGATGCTGCCCTCCAGTATACGTATTCACTCAGTGCTGCTCTCCAGTGTTCATCCGATGCTGCCCTCCAGTACACGTGTTCACTCAGTGCTGCTCTCCAGTGTTCACTCAATGCTGTTCTCCGGTGTTCACTCAGTGCTGCTCTCCAGTGTTCACTCAATGCTGTCCTCCAGTGTTCACTCGATGCTACTCTCTAGTGTTCACTTGGTGCTGCTGTCCAGTGTTCACACAGTATTGTTCTGCTGTGTTCACTCGGTGCTGCTCTCCAGTGTTCAGTCGGTACTGCCCTCTGGTGTTCACACGGTGCTGATCTCCAGTGTTCAGTCGGTGCTGTTTTCCAGTTTCCACTGAGTGCTGCACTCCAGTGTACAAAGGGTGCTGCCCTCTGGTGTTCACTCGGTACTGTTCTTCAGTGTTTTTCTGCAGTGTTCACTGAGTGATGCACTCCAGTGTTCAAAGGGTGCTGCCCTCTGGTGTTCACTCGGTGCTGCTCTCCAGTCTTCATTCGGTGCTGCTCTCCAGTGTTCACTCAGTATTGTTCTGCAGTGTTCACTCGGTGCTGCTCTCCAGTTCCTGTGTTCACTCAGTCCTGCTCTCCAGTGTTCATTCAATGTTGTCCTCCAGTGCTCACTCGATGCCTCCCTCTAGTGTTCAAGCTGTTCTGCTATCCAGTGTTCACTCAAGTTTTCCTTCAGTATTCACTCGATGCTGTCCTCCAGTGATCACTCAGGGCGGCCCTTCAGTGTTCACTCAGTGCTGCTATCCAGCATTCACTTAATGCTGCTCTTCAGTGTTCACTCAGTGCTGCTATCCAGCGTTCACTCAATGCTGCTCTTCAGTGTTCTCTCGGTTCTGCTCTCCAGTGTTCACTCGGTGCTGCTCTCCATATCCTGTGTTCACTCAGTGATGCTCTCCAGTGTTCACACAATACAGTTTTCAGTGATCACTCGATGCTGCTCTCCAGTGTTCACTCGGTGCTGCTGTCCTATGTTGACTCGGTGCTGCTTTCCAGTGTTAACACTGTGCTGCTCTCCAATGTTCACTCAGTGCTGTTCTCCAGTGTTCACTCGTGCTGCTCTCCAGTGTTCACACTGTGCTTCTCACCTGTGTTCACTCAGTGCTGCTCTAGAGTTCTTGTGTGTACTCGGTGCTGTTCTCCAGTGTTCACTCAGTGATGCCCTCTGGTATTCACTCGGTGCTGCTCTCCAGTTTTCACTGGATGCTGTTCTCTCGTGTACATTCGCTGCTGCTGTCCAGTGTTAACTCGGTGCTGCTCTCCAGTTCTTGTGTTCAGTCAGTGTTGCTCTCCATTGTTCGCTCGATGCTGCTCTCCTGTGTTCACTCAGTGCTGTCCTCCAGTGTTCACTCAATGCAGCTCTCTAGTGTTCACTCGGTGCTGCTCTCCACTTCCTGTTTTCACTCAATGCTGCCCTCTGGTGTTCACTCGGTGCTGTCCCCCTCCCAGTGTCTGTGTTCACTCAATGCTGCTATCCAGTGTTCACTGAGTGTTGCTCTCCACTGATCACTCGGTACTGCCCTCTGGTGTTCACACGGTGCTGATCTCCAGTGTTAAGTCGGTGCTGTTTTCCAGTGTTCACTGAGTGCTGCACTCCAGTGTTAAAAGGGTGCTGCCCTCTGGTGTTCACTCGGTGCTGCTCTCCAGTGTTCACTCGGTGCTGTTCTCAAGTGTTCAATCAGTGTTGTTCTGTAGTGTTCACTAGGTGCTGCCCTCTGGTGTTCACACGGTGCTGATCTCCAGTGTTAAGTCGGTGCTGTTTTCCAGTGTTCACTGAGTGCTGCACTCCAGTGTTAAAAGGGTGCTGCCCTCTGGTGTTCACTCGGCGCTGCTCTCCAGTGTTCACTCGGTGCTGTTCTCAAGTGTTCACTCAGTGTTGTTCTGTAGTGTTCACTGAGTGCTGCACTCCAGTGTTCAAAGGGTGCTGCCCTCTGGTGTTCACTCGGTGCTGCTCTCCAGTGTTCACTCAGTGTTGTTCTGCAGTGTTCACTCAGTGCTGCTCTCCATTTCCTGTGTTCACTCAGTGCTGCTCTCCAGTGTTCATTCAGTGTTGTCCACCAGTGTTCACTCGATGCTGCTCTCTAGTGTTCAATCGGTGCTGCCCTCCAGTGTTCACTCGATGCTGCTCTCTAGTGTTCACTCGGTGCTGCTGTCCAGTGTTGTCTCGGTGCTGCTCTCCAGTTCCTGTGTTCAGTCAGTGTTGCTCTCCATTCTTCACTCGGTGCTGCTCACCAGTGTTCGTTCAATGTTGTCCTCCAGTGCTCACTCGATGCTGCTCTCTAGTTTTCACTTTGTGCTGCTCTCCAGTGTTCACTCAAAGCTGTACTCCAGTGTTAACTTTGTGCTGCTCTCCAGTTTTGAGTCGGTGCTGTTCTCTATTGTTCACTCAGTGCTGCTCTCTAGTGTTCATCCGATGCTGCCCTCCAGTATACATGTTCACTCAGTGCTGCTCTCCAGTGTTCATCCGATGCTGCTCTCCAGTATACGTGTTCACTCAGTGCTGCACTCCAGTTCCTGCTTTCACTCAATGCTGCCCATTGGTGTCCACTCGGTGCTGCCCCACAGTGTCTGTGTTCACTCAATGCTGCTCTCCAGTGTTCACTCGGTGCTTCTATCCAGTGTTCACTGAGTGTTGCCCTCCAGTGATTACTCGGTACTGTCCTCTGGTGTTCACACGGTGCTGATCTCCAGTGTTCACTCAGAGTTGTTCTTCAGTGTTCACTGAGTGCTGTACTCCAGTGTTCAAAGGGTGCTGCCCTCTGGTGATCACTCAGTGCTGCTCTTCAGTGTTCACTCGGTGTTGCTATCCAGTGTTCACTGAGTGTTGCCCTCCAGTGATCACTCGGTACTGCCCTCTGGTGTTCACACGGTGCTGATCTCCAGTGTTCACTCAGAGTTGTTCTTCAGTGTTCACTGAGTGCTGTACTCCAGTGTTCAAAGTGTGCTGCCCTCTGGTGATCACTCAGTGCTGCTCTCCAGTGTTCACTCAATGCTGTCCTCCAGTGTTCACTCGATGCTGCTCTCTAGTGTTCCCTCGGTGCTGCTGTCCAGTGTTGACTCGGTGCTGCCCTCCAGTTCCTGTGTTCAGTCAGTGTTGCTCTCCATAGTTCACTCGGTGCTGCTCACCAGTGTTCGTTCAATGTTGTCCTCCAGTGCTCACTCGCTGCTGCTCTTTAGTGTTCAATTGCTGCAGCTGTCCAGTGTTCACTCAGAGCTGTACTCCAATGTTCACTTTGTGCTGCTCTCCAGCGTTCACTCAAAGCTGTACTCCAGTGTTAACTTTGTGCTGCTCTCCAGTTTTGAGTCGGTGCTGTTCTCCATTGTTCACTCAGTGCTGCTCTCTCGTGTTCACTCGGTAGTGCCCTCTGATGTTCACTCGGTGCTGCTCTCCATTGTTCATACGATGCTGCCCTCCAGTATACGTGTTCAATCAGTGCTGCTCTCCAGTGTTCACTCGATGCTGCCCTCCAGTATACGTGTTCACTCAGTGCTGCTCTCCAGTGTTCTCTCGGTCCTGCTATCCAGTGTTCACTCGCTACTGCTCTCCAGATCCTGTGTTTACTCAGTGGTGCTCTCCAGTGTTCACTCAATGCAGTCCTTCAGTGATCACTCGATGCTGCTCTCCAGTGTTCACACTGTGCTACTCACCTGTGTTCACTCAGTGCTGCTCTAGAGTTCCTGTGTACTCGGTGCTGTTCTCCAGTGTTCACTCAATGCTGTCCTCCAGTGTTCACTCAATGCAGCTCTCTAGTGTTCACTCGGTGCTGCTCTCCAGTTCCTGTGTTCACTCAATACTGCTCTCCAGTGTTCACTCGATGCTGCTCTCCAGTTTCTGTGTGCACTCAATGCTGCTCTCCTATGTTCACTCGGTGCTTTTCTCCAGTGCTCACCGGGGCTGCCCTCTTTTGTTCACTCGGTGCTGCTCTCTAGTGTTCACTTGGTGCTGTTCTCCAGTGCTCTCTTGGTGCTGCGCTCCAGTGTTGACTCGGTACTCCTCTCCAGTTCCTGTGTTCATTCAGAGTTGCTCTCTGTTGTTCACTCGATGCTGCTCTCCAGTGTTCACTCAATGCAGCTCTCTAGTGTTCAGTCGGTGCTGCTCTCCAGATTTCACTCAGTGCTGCCCTCTTGTGTTCACTCGGTAGTGCTCTCTGATGTTCACTCGGTGCTCCTCTCCAGTGTTCACTCGGGGCGGTTCTTCGGTATTCACTCAATGCTGTCTTCCAGTGTTCACTCGGTGTTGCTCTCCAGTGTTCACTCAGTGCTGCACTCCAGTGTTCACTCGGTGCTGCTCTCCAGTTCCTGTGTTCACTCAATACTGCTCTCCAGTGTTCACTCGATGCTGCTCTCCAGTTTCTGTGTGCACTCAATGCTGCTCTCCTATGTTCACTCGGTGCTTTTCTCCAGTGCTCACCGGGGCTGCCCTCTTTTGTTCACTCGGTGCTGCTCTCTAGTGTTCACTTGGTGCTGTTCTCCAGTGCTCTCTTGGTGCTGCGCTCCAGTGTTGACTCGGTACTCCTCTCCAGTTCCTGTGTTCATTCAGAGTTGCTCTCTGTTGTTCACTCGATGCTGCTCTCCAGTGTTCACTCAATGCAGCTCTCTAGTGTTCAGTCGGTGCTGCTCTCCAGATTTCACTCAGTGCTGCCCTCTTGTGTTCACTCGGTAGTGCTCTCTGATGTTCACTCGGTGCTCCTCTCCAGTGTTCACTCGGGGCGGTTCTTCGGTAGTCACTCAATGCTGTCTTCCAGTGTTCACTCGGTGTTGCTCTCCAGTGTTCACTCAGTGCTGCACTCCAGTGTTCACTCTGTGCTGCTCTCCAGTTCCTGTGTTCACTCAATGCTGCTCTCCAGTGTTAGCTCGGTACTGCCCTTCAGTGTTCATTTGATGCTGATCTCCAGTTCCTTTACTCGCTCAAAGCTGCTCTCCTGTATTCACTCGGTGCTGCTCTCCAGTTCCTGTGTTCAGTCAGTGCTACTCTCCAGTGTTCACTCAATGTTGTCCTCCAGTGTTCACTCGATGCTGCTCTCTAATGTTCAATTGGTGCTGCTCTCCAGTGTTCACTCAAAGCTGTACTCCAGGGTTCACTCAGTGCTGCCTTCTGGTGTTCATTCGGTATTACCCTCTGATGTTCACTCAATGCTGCTCTCCAGTGTTCACTCGGGGCGGCCTTTCAGTGTTCACTCAATGCTCTCCTCCAGTGTTCACTCAGTGCTGCTCTCCTCTGTTCACACAGTGCTGCCCTCTGGTGTTCACTCGGTGCAGCTCTCCAGAGTTCACTCAATGCTGTCCTCCAGTATTCACTCGATGCTGCTGTCTTGTGTTCACTCGGTGCTGCTGTCCAGTGTTGACTCGGTGCTGCTCTCCAGTTCCTGTGTTCACTCAGTGTTGCTCTGTATTGCTCACTCGATGCTGCTCTGCAGTGTTCACTCAATGCTTCTCTCCAGTGTTCACTCGATGCTGCTCTCTAGTGTTCACTCGGTGCTGCTGTCCAGTGTTCACTCGATGCTGCTCTCTCCAGCGTTCACTCGGTGCTGCTTTCTTGTGTTCACTCGGTGCAGCTCTCTAGTGTTCACCTGGTGCTGCTCGCCAGTGTTCACTTGGTGGTGTTCTCCAGAGTTCACTCTGTGTTGCCCTCCAGTGTGTACTCGGTGCTGCTCTCCGCTGTTTCCATGGTGCGGCCCTCTTTTGTTCACTCGGTGCTTCTCTCCCGTGTTCACTCGGTGCTGCTATTCAGTGATCATTCGATGCTGATCTCCAGTTCCTGTACTCACTCAAAGCTGCTCTTCTGTGTTCACTCGGTGCTGCTCTCCAGTGTTCACTCGGTGCTGCCCTCCAGTGTTCACTCGGTGCTGCTCTCCAGATCCTGTGTTCACTCAGTGCTGCTTTCCAGTGTTCACTCAATGCTGTCCTCTAGTGTTCGCTCGATGCTGCTCTCTAGTTTTCACTCAGTGCTGTTGCCCAGTGTTGACTCGGTGCTGCTCTCCAGTTCTTGTGTTCATTAAATGTTGCTCTCCATTATTCATTCGATGCTGCTCACCAGTGTTCACACTGTGCTGCTCTCCAGTGTTCACTCAGTGCTGTTCTCCAGTGTTCACTCGGTGCTGCTCTCCAGTTCCTGTGTTCACTCAGTGTTACTCTCTATTATTCACTCCATGCTGCTCTCCAGTGTTCACTCAATGCTTCTCTCCAGTGATCACTTGGTGCTGTTTTCCAGTTTTCCCTCAGTGCTGCCCTCTGGTGTTCACTCTGTAGTACCCTCTGATGTACACTCGGTGCTGCTGTCCAGTGTTCACTCAATGCTGCTCTCCAGTATTCACTCGGTGCTGCTCTCCAGTGCTCACTCAGTGCTGCCCTCTGGTGCTCACTCGGACCTGCTCTCCAGTGTTCACTCGGTGCAGCTCTCCAGATCCTGTGTTCACTCAGTGCTGCTCTCGAGTGCTCACTCAATGCTGTCCTCCAGTGTTCACTCGATGCTGCTCTCCAGTATTCACTCGATGCTGCTGTCTTGTGTTCACTCGGTGCTGCTGTCCAGTGTTGACTCGGTGCTGCTCTCCAGTTCCTGTGTTCACTCAGTGTTGCTCTGTATTGCTCACTCGATGCTGCTCTGCAGTGTTCACTCAATGCTTCTCTCCAGTGTTCACTCGATGCTGCTCTCTAGTGTTCACTCGGTGCTGCTGTCCAGTGTTCACTCGATGCTGCTCTCTCCAGCGTTCACTCGGTGCTGCTTTCTTGTGTTCACTCGGTGCAGCTCTCTAGTGTTCACCTGGTGCTGCTCGCCAGTGTTCACTTGGTGGTGTTCTCCAGAGTTCACTCTGTGTTGCCCTCCAGTGTGTGCTCTCCGCTGTTTCCATGGTGCGGCCCTCTTTTGTTCACTCGGTGCTTCTCTCCCGTGTTCACTCGGTGCTGCTATTCAGTGATCATTCGATGCTGATCTCCAGTTCCTGTACTCACTCAAAGCTGCTCTTCTGTGTTCACTCGGTGCTGCTCTCCAGTGTTCACTCGGTGCTGCCCTCCAGTGTTCACTCGGTGCTGCTCTCCAGATCCTGTGTTCACTCAGTGCTGCTTTCCAGTGTTCACTCAATGCTGTCCTCTAGTGTTCGCTCGATGCTGCTCTCTAGTTTTCACTCAGTGCTGTTGCCCAGTGTTGACTCGGTGCTGCTCTCCAGTTCTTGTGTTCATTAAATGTTGCTCTCCATTATTCATTCGATGCTGCTCACCAGTGTTCACACTGTGCTGCTCTCCAGTGTTCACTCAGTGCTGTTCTCCAGTGTTCACTCGGTGCTGCTCTCCAGTTCCTGTGTTCACTCAGTGTTACTCTCTATTATTCACTCCATGCTGCTCTCCAGTGTTCACTCAATGCTTCTCTCCAGTGATCACTTGGTGCTGTTTTCCAGTTTTCCCTCAGTGCTGCCCTCTGGTGTTCACTCTGTAGTACCCTCTGATGTACACTCGGTGCTGCTGTCCAGTGTTCACTCAATGCTGCTCTCCAGTATTCACTCGGTGCTGCTCTCCAGTGCTCACTCAGTGCTGCCCTCTGGTGCTCACTCGGACCTGCTCTCCAGTGTTCACTCGGTGCAGCTCTCCAGATCCTGTGTTCACTCAGTGCTGCTCTCGAGTGCTCACTCAATGCTGTCCTCCAGTGTTCACTCGATGCTGCTCTCCAGTGTTCACTCGGTGCTGCTCTCCAGTTCCTGTGTTCACTCAGTGTTACTCTCTATTATTCACTCTATGCTGCTCTCCAGTGTTCGCGCAATGCTGCCCTCTGGTGTTCACACAGTGCGGCTCTCCAGATCCTGTGTTAACTCAGTACTGCTCTCCAGTGTTCACTCAAGGCTGCTCTCTAGTGTTCACTCGGTGCTGCCGTCCAGTGTTGACTCGGTGCTGCTCTCCAGTTCCTGTGTTCACTCAGTGTTGCTCTGTATTGTTCACTCGATGCTGCTCTCCAGTGTTCACTCAATGCTTCTCTCCAGTGATCACTCGGTGCTGCTTTCCAGTTTTCCCTCAGTGCTGCCCTCTGGTGTTCACTCTGTAGTACCCTCTGATGTACACTCGGTGCTGCTGTTCAGTGTTCACTCAATGCTGCTCTCCAGTATTCACTCGGTGCTGATCTCCAGTGCTCACTCAGTGCTGCCCTCTGGTGCTCACTCGGACCTGCTCTCCAGATCCTGTGTTCACTCAGTGCTGCTCTCGAGTGTTCACTCAATGCTGTCCTCCAGTGTTCACTCGATGCTGCTCTCCAGTGTTCACTCGGTGCTGCTCTCCAGTTCCTGTGTTCACTGAGTGCTGCTCTCCAGTAATCACTCGGTGCTGCTCTCCAGTGTTCACTCGGGGACGTTCTTCAGTGTTCACTCAATGCTGTCTTCCAGTGTTCACGCAAAGCTGTATTCCAGTGTTCATTTTGTGCTGCTCTCCAGTTTTGACTCGGTGCTGTTCTCCAGTGTTCACTCAGTGCTGCCCTCTGTTGTTCACTCAGAAGTGCCCTCTGATGTTCACTCGGTGCTGCTTTCCAGTGTTCATTCGATGCTGCCCTCCAGTGTCTGTGTCCACTCAGTGCTGCTCTCCAGTGTTCACTTGATGCTGCTCTCCAGTGTTCACTCGGTGCTGCTCTCCAGTGTTCATTCAATGCTGCTCTCCAGTTTTCACTCGGGGCTGTTCTTCAGTGTTCACTCAATGCTGCTCTCCAGTGTTCACTCAGTGCTGCCCCCTGGTGTTCACTCTGTATTGCCCTCTGGTGTTCATCTGATGCTGCTCTCCAGTGTTCACTCTGGGCGGCCTTTCAGTGTTCACTCAATGCTGTCCTCCAGTGTTCACTCAGTGCTGCTCTCCATTGTTCACACAGTCCTGCCCTCTGGTGTTCACTCGGTGCGGCTCTCCAGATCCTGTGTTCACTCAATGCTGTCCTCCAGTGTTCACTCAATGATGCTCTGTTGTGTTCACTCGGTGCTGCCGTCCAGTGTTGACTCGGTGCTGCTCTCCAGTGTTCATTCAATGCTGCTCTCCAGTTTTCACTCGGTGCTGCACTATAGTGTTTACTCGGTGCTGTACTCCAATATTCACTTGGTGCTGCTCTCCAGTGTTCACTCGGTGCTGTTCTCCAGTTCCTGTGTTCACTGAGTGCTGCTCTCCAGTAATCACTTGGTGCTGCTCTCCAGTGTTCACTCGGGGACGTTCTTCAGTGTTCACTCAATGCTGTCTTCCAGTGTTCACTCAAAGCTGTATTCCAGTGTTCATTTTGTGCTGCTCTCCAGTTTTGACTCGGTGCTGTTCTCCAGTGTTCACTCAGTGCTGCTGTCTGGTGTTCACTCGGAAGTGCCCTCTGATGTTCACTCGGTGCTGCTCTCCAGTGTTCATTCGATGCTCCCCTCCAGTGTCTGTGTCCACTCAGTGCTGCTCTCCAATGTTCACTTGATGCTGCTCTCCAGTGTTCACACAGTGCTGCCCTCTGGTGTTCACTCGGTGCTGCTCTCCATTTCCTGTTTTCACTCAGTGCTGCTCTCCAGTATTCACTGAATGCTGTCCACCAGTGTTCACTCGATGCTGCCATCCAGTGTTGACTCGGTGTTGCTCTCCAGTTCCTGTGTTCACTCAGTGTTGCTCTCCAGTGTTCACTCAATGCAGCTCTCCAGATTTCACTCAGTGCTGCCCTCTGGTGTTCACTCGGTAATGCCCTCTGATGTTCACTCGGTGCAGCTCTCCAGTGTTCACTTGGGGCCGTTCTTCAATGTTCATTCAATGCTGCTCTCCAGAGTTCACTCGGTGATGCTCTCCAGTGTTCACTCAATGCTGCTCTCCAGTGTTCACTCAGTGCTGCCCCCTGGTGTTCACTCTGTATTGCCCTCTGGTGTTCATCTGATGCTGCTCTCCAGTGTTCACTCTGGGCGGCCTTTCAGTGTTCACTCAATGCTGTCCTCCAGTGTTCACTCAGTGCTGCTCTCCATTGTTCACACAGTCCTGCCCTCTGGTGTTCACTCGGTGCGGCTCTCCAGATCCTGTGTTCACTCAATGCTGTCCTCCAGTGTTCACTCAATGATGCTCTGTTGTGTTCACTCGGTGCTGCCGTCCAGTGTTGACTCGGTGCTGCTCTCCAGTGTTCATTCAATGCTGCTCTCCAGTTTTCACTCGGTGCTGCACTATAGTGTTTACTCGGTGCTGTACTCCAATATTCACTTGGTGCTGCTCTCCAGTGTTCACTCGGTGCTGTTCTCCAGTTCCTGTGTTCACTGAGTGCTGCTCTCCAGTAATCACTTGGTGCTGCTCTCCAGTGTTCACTCGGGGACGTTCTTCAGTGTTCACTCAATGCTGTCTTCCAGTGTTCACTCAAAGCTGTATTCCAGTGTTCATTTTGTGCTGCTCTCCAGTTTTGACTCGGTGCTGTTCTCCAGTGTTCACTCAGTGCTGCTGTCTGGTGTTCACTCGGAAGTGCCCTCTGATGTTCACTCGGTGCTGCTCTCCAGTGTTCATTCGATGCTCCCCTCCAGTGTCTGTGTCCACTCAGTGCTGCTCTCCAATGTTCACTTGATGCTGCTCTCCAGTGTTCACACAGTGCTGCCCTCTGGTGTTCACCCGGTGCTGCTCTCCATTTCCTGTTTTCACTCAGTGCTGCTCTCCAGTATTCACTGAATGCTGTCCACCAGTGTTCACTCGATGCTGCCATCCAGTGTTGACTCGGTGTTGCTCTCCAGTTCCTGTGTTCACTCAGTGTTGCTCTCCAGTGTTCACTCAATGCAGCTCTCCAGATTTCACTCAGTGCTGCCCTCTGGTGTTCACTCGGTAATGCCCTCTGATGTTCACTCGGTGCAGCTCTCCAGTGTTCACTTGGGGCCGTTCTTCAATGTTCATTCAATGCTGCTCTCCAGAGTTCACTCGGTGATGCTCTCCAGTGTTCACTCAATGTTGCCCTCCAGTGTTCACTCGATGCTGCTCTCTAATGTTCAATTGGTGCTGCTCTCCTGTGTACACTCGGTGCTGCTCTCCAGTGTTCAGTCGGTGCTGCACTCCAGCGTTCACTCGGTGCTGCTCTCCAGTGTTCACTCGGTGATGCTCTCCAGTTCCTGTGTTCACTCAGTTCTGCTATCCAGTGTTCACTCAATGCTGCTCAACAGTGTTCACTCAATGCAGCTCTCCAGTGTTCACTCGGTGCTGCTCTCCAGTGTTCACTCAATGTTGTCCTCCAGTGTTCACTCGATGCTGCTCTCTAATGTTCTATTGGTGCTACTCTCCAGTGTCACTCAAAGCTGTACTCCAGTGTTCACTTTGTGCTACTCTCCAGTTTTGACTCAATGCTGCTCTCCACTGTTCACTCAGTGCTACTCTTTGGTGTTCACTCGATATTGCCCTCTGATGTTCATCTGATGCTGCTCTCCAGTGTTCACTCGGGGCGGCCTTTCAGTGTTCACTCAATGCTGTCCTCCAGTGTTTACTCAGTGCTGCTCTCCACTGTTCACACAGTCCTGCCCTCTGGTGTTCACTCGGTGCAGCTCTCCAGAGTTCACTCGGTGCGGCTCTCCAGATCCTGTGTTCACTCAATGCTTCTCTCCAGTGTTCACTCGATGATGCTCTCTTGTGTTCACTCGGTGCTGCTCTCCAGTTCCAGTGTTCACTCAGTGTTGCTCTTTATTTTTCACTCAATACTGCTTTCCAGTGTTCACTCAATGCTTCTCTCCAGTGTTCACTCGATGCTGCTCTCTAGTGTTCACTCGGTGCTGCTCTCCAGTTTCTGTGTTCAGTCAATGTTGATCTCCATTGTTCTCTCGGTGCTGCTCACCAGTGTTCACACTGTGCAGCTCTCCAGTGTTCACACAGTGCAGTTCTCCAGTGTTCACTCGGTGCTGCTCTCCAGTTTTCACTCAGTGCTGCCCTCTGGTGTTCACTTGGACCTGATCTCTAGTGTTCACTCAATGCTGTCCTCCAGTGTTCACTCGATGCTGCTCTCTTGTGTTCACTCGGTGCTGCTCTCCAGTTCCTGTGTTCAGTCAGTGTTGCTATCCAGTGTTCACTCAGTGCTGTTCTCCCGTGTTCACTCCATGCTGCTCTCCAGTGTTCACTCAGTGCTGCTCTCCAGTGTTCACTCGGTGCTGCTCTCCAGTGTTCACTCAGTGCTGCTCTCCAGTGTTCACTCAGTTCTGCTCTCCAGTGCTCATTCAGTGCTGCCCTCTGGTGTTCTCTCGGACCTGCTCTCCAGTGTTCACTCGGTGCTGCTCTCCAGATCCTGTGTTCGCTCAGTGCTGCTCTCCAGTGTTCACTCAATGCTGTCCTCCAGGGTTCACTCGATGCTGCTCTCTCCAGTTTTCACTCGGTGCTGTTCTCCAGTGTTCTCTGGGTGCTGCCCTCCAGTGTTCACTGGCTGCTACTTTCTTGTGTTCACTCGGTGCTGCTCTCTAGTGCTCACACTGGTGCTGCACTCCAGTGTTCACTCGGTGTTGCTCTCCAGTGTACACTCGGTGCTGCCCTCCGGTGTTTCCACAGTGCGGCCCTCTTGTGTTCACTCGGTGCTGCTGTCCAGTGTTCACTCAGTGCTGCTCTTCAGTGTTCATTCGATGCTGATCTCCAGTTCCTGTACTCACTCAAATCTGCTCTCCTGTGTTCACTCGGTGCTGCCCTCCAGTGTTCACTCAGTGCTGTTCTCCAGTGTTCACTCGGTGCTGCTCTCCAGTGTTCACTCAATGTTGTCCTCCAGTGTTCACTTGATGCTGCTCTCTAGTGTTGAATTGGTGCAGCTCTCCAGTGTTCACTCAAAGCTGTACTCCAGTGTTCACTTTGTGCTGCTCTCCAATTTTGACTCGGTGCTGTTCTTCAGTGTTCACTCAGTGCTGCCCTCTGGTGTTCACTTCGGTAGTGCCCTCTGATGTTTACTGGGTGCTACTTTCTTGTGTTCACTCGGTGCTGCTCTCTAGTGTTCACCTGGTGCTGCACTCCAATGTTCACTCGGTGTTGCTCTGTCCAGTCTTAACTCCGTGCTGTTCTCCGGTGTTTCCACGGTGCAGCCCTCTTGTGTTCACTTGGTGCTGCTCTCCAGTGTTCACTCAGTGCTGCTCTTCAGTGATCATTCGATGCTGATCTCCAGTTCCTGTACTCACTCAAAGCTGCTCTCCTGTGTTCACTCGGTGCTGCACTCCAGTGTTTACTCAGTGCTGTTCTCCAGTGTTCACTCGGTGCTGCCCTCCAGTGTTCACTCAGTGCTGTTCTCCAGTGTTCACTCGGTGCTGCTCTCCAGTTCCTGTGTTCACTCAGTGCTGCTCTCCAGTGTTCACTCAATGTTGTCCTCCAGTGTTCACTCGATGCTGCTCTCTAGTGTTGAATTGGTGCAGCTCTCCAGTGTTCACTCAAAGCTGTACTCCAGTGTTCACTTTGTGCTGCTCTCCAGTTTTGACTCGGTGCTGTTCTTCAGTATTCATTCAACGCTGCTCTCCAGTGTTCACTCAGTGCTACCCTCTGGTTTTCACTTGGTATTGCCCTCTGATATTCATCCGATGATGCTCTCCAGTGTTCACTCGGGGCGGCCTTTCAGTGATCACTCAATGCTGTCCTCAAGTGTTCACTCAGTGCCACTCTCCACACAGTCCTGCCCTCTGGTGTTCACTCGGTGCAGCTCTCCAGAGTTCACTTGGTGCGGCTCTCCAGATCCTGTGTTCACTCAATGCTGTCCTCCAGTGTTCACTCGATCCTGCTCTCTAGTGTTCACTCGGTGCTGCTGTCCAGTGCTGACTCGGTGCTGCTCTCCAATTCCTGTGTTCAGTCAGTGTTGCTCTCCATTTTTCACTAGGTGCTGCTCACCAGTGTTCACACTGTGCTGCTCTCCAGTGTTCACTCAGTGTTGCTCTCCATTTTTCACTCGGTGCTGCTCACCAGTGTTCACACTGTGCTACTCTCCAGTGTTCACTTGGTTCTGCTCTCCAGTGTTCACTCGGTGCTGCTCCCCAGATCCTGTGTTCGCTCAGTGCTGCTCTCCAGTGTTCACTCAATGTTGTCCTCCAGGGTTCACTCGATGCCTCTTTCTCCAGTGTTTACTTGGTGCTATTCTCCAGTGCTCTCACGGTGCTGCCCTCCAGTGTTCACTGGCTGCTACTTTCTTGTGTTCACCTGGTGCTGCACTCCAGTGTTCACTCGGTGTTGCTCTCCAGTGTACATTCGGTGCTGGCCTCCAGTGCTTCCACGGTGCGGCCCTCTTGTGTTCACTCGGTGCTGCTCTCCCGTGTTCACTCAGTGCTGCTCTTCAGTGTTCATTCGATGCTGATCTCCAGTTCCTGTACTCACTCAAAGCTGCTCTCCTGTGTTCACTCGGTGATGCTCTCCAGTGTTCACTCGGTGCTGCACTCCAGTGTTCACTCGGTGCTGCTCACCAGTGTTCACACTGGCTGCTCTCCAGAGTTCACTCAGTGCTGCTCTCCAGTTCCTGTGTTCACTCAGTGCTGCTCTCCACTGTTCACTCAATGTTGTCTTCCAGTGTTCACTCGATGCTGCTCTCTAGTTTTGACTCAATGCTGTTCTTCAGTTTTCACTCAATGCTGCTCTCCAGTGTTCACTCAGTGCTGCCCTCTGGTATTCACTTCAGTAGTGCCCTCTGATGTTCACTCGATGCTGCTCTCCAGTGTTCATCCGATGCTGCTTTCCAGTGTTCACTCGGGGCGGCTCTTCAGTGTTCACTCAATTCTGTCCTCCAGTGTTCGCTTGATGCTGCTCTCCAGTTCCTGTGTTCACTCAGTGTTGCCCTCGATTATTCACTCGATGCTGCTCTCCAGTGTTCACTCAATGCTGCTCTCCAGTGTTCTTTCGGTGCTGCTCTCCTGTGCTCACTCAGTGCTGCCCTCTGGTGTTCACTCGGACCTGCTCTCCAGTGTTCACTCGGTGCTGCTCTCTAGTTTTGACTCGGTGCAGTTCTTCAGTGTTCACTCAATGCTGCTCTCCAGTGTTCACTCAGTGCTGCCCTCTGGTGCTCACTTTGGTAGTGCCCTCTGATGTTCACTCGATGCTGCTCTCCAGTGTTCACTCGGGGTGGCTCTTCAGTGTTCACTCAATAGTGTCCTCCAGTGTTCGCTCGATGCTGGTCTCCAGTTCCTGTGTTCACTCAGTGTTGCCCTCGATTATTCACTCGATGCTGCTCTCCAGTGTTCTTTCGGTGCTTTTCTCCAGTGGGATATTTCGTGACCTGTCGTGTGGCCAGCATTCCTAGCAGTCTAAGTTGCTGAGTATTTTCCTAAAATAACACTCACACTTGGATCTGTTTAGTCGGTGGTACACGGGAACACAAGGTATCATGAACGCGAAGAGCTGAACTGGTAGATATTAAAGTAGTGTGTGTGTGTGTGTGCGTGTGTGCATGTGTGTTTATGTAAGTGATGGAGCCACCAGTTGCAAAAGGTGGTAACCGACGGTACGGTTCGAGATGCCAGAGTAGGGGCATGTATACTCGTTTGGGAAGCTGCATGTTAGTGTATGCGTTTGCAAGTGTGATGCAAAGGAATAAAGCAGGTACCATCAGTTGAGGTACTCAAAAGTGGCAGATTGTGGAATACATATTCTGCAGTTTTATATTTTGCGTAGTGTGGGAATTAGTACGGAGATATCTCAGGGAGAGGTTTTACCCAGCTAGATCTATCAAAATGGCACCTATTGAGGTCAGGCAATGTCAGGTTGAGAACCCTGATGATCTGAGTGAGCCCTTGACCTTGATTACGACTATTCATAAGCCCTTCACCACCGGGTAGAAACAGAGCATCTTGTCTGAGTTGCTCTCACTTAAAGTTGCCTGTGAGAATTCAGAATTCTGGCACAAGCTAGAGAAAATGATTGAAATTCACCAGATGCATCTTAAAGATATACACGCATTGGTAAAAGTGAAGTGCCCGAGGAATATGTGGGACAGGATGGCCCAGGGGGTGGGGGATCGTACATGGGCAACTATCGGGAACGCTGACAGTGAAGAAGAATATTGCTCTTTTAAAGGGGAAGTGAGTCTGTGGCTGGGGGGGGGCGAGAGTAGCTGGGCAGTATTTGAAAAAGCAGATGAGACAGCCATGGATTATGCAGAACATAAATACCAAGTGTACGAGGAGTATTCAGGTTTGGATAAGCCAGGGAGGGATGACTAAGTCTTTCTAAAAATGCTGAAGGAAGGCCTGAGCTCAGTCCACCAGGAAGTTTTAGATTTAGGCATAACTGTGGGGTCCAACTACTCCGCGATAGTTTCGTGGGCCAGTGAGATAGACCAAAGAAAAGGCAAGAGAAATTGTAAGGTGGGTAGAGTGGATACAGCTGCTGTGATGTCCTGGAGAGTTTGTTTTGCTTGCCGGCAGCCAGGGCAATGAGCAAAGGACTGCTGGACCAGGTATAAGACAGTGAAGGTGTTGATATGCTACAGCTGTGGCCTATCGGGACATGGCTGGAGACAGTGTCCAAAAGAGAGGGGGAAAACCCAGGCAAAGGTCACGGCAGACACCCAGTCACTCACCCCATCAGCAAACAGTCTGACTGTCTATCAGATCAAAGAGTTAAATGGCGCCTCTTAGGGCAGAGAAAGATGTGACAGCGGGCTCCACCGCCAGCGCTGGTGACAACGGCACTGTTAGGGGGACGGCAATGCAATATGTTGGTGGACACAGGGGCATTGGTATCAATAACAGACTTACCCTTACCAACAACTGGACAGGCCAGTTATATCAGGGGTGTAGGAGGGAAAACAATAAAAGCAGAAAGAAGTGAGTCGCAAATTCTAGAATCGGGGGAATGCATCTGCCAGTGTATTTCTGGGTATGTCCAAATAATGAGGGCATGATCATTGGAATAGACATCCTAAGAGAAGCAGGAGCTGTTATAGATTCGGGAAAGGGAGAAATAATATGGACGAGTCAGGGGCAGCAAACGTGTACAACCAACAGAGCACGCAACCTGCCAGCATAGTCGCAGCTGCCCCTATCATCAGAGACTGCAGCCCAGACGGGGTCTATGGGTTACCCTGTCAGCAGTTCCCAGCAGCGTGGGCTACACACAAGCAAGATTGTGGTCGAGTAAAGATAAACCCAGATAAAATAGAGGAGGGTCTGTATAAACCCACTCACCACTGTTCAGGCTATAGCAAAGGAACAAAAACACCAGGGGATACTCAGAGAGACTGCGGCCACTCCAGAACATAAAGTTTTCCCAGTTCCTTCAAGAGCAAACATTACTGCGTATAAGGCAGCAGGGGAACAAGAGGCAATTGAAATTGCAAGTGTGCAGGAGGAAATGACAGAAGCCAGCTTAGTAAAATTATATGAAGAGGTAGAGGCAGAAAAGAAGGAAAAATGGAGGAGAGAAGGAAAAATGGATGAGAAAAGGAGCAAAGGAGAGACCAGATGGGTGCTGGACACATGGGGAGGAAAGAGTCGCGGTGGCCCCACACTGTATTAGACAGATTACTACTAAAGTTATATCATGGGGCAATGCATTAGGGAAGACAGAGCATGATCACAACCCTCTGGTAGGACTGGTGGTGGCCAGGGATGGGCGGAGATGTTGAGAAATTCTGCCGCCGTGGTATCTTTTGTGCCCAGCATAACCCTGGTAAGGGCAGAAAGCTACAGCTGGCAAATCAGCCTCGGCCGAGGGGACCCTGGCAAAACATCCAGATAGACTTCACAGGGCCCCTGCCAAAAAGCAGGGGGAAAAGCTACTGTCTAGTAATTATGGATCATTTCACCCGGTGGGTGGAGGCTTTCCCAACAAGGGACTGCACCGCCCACACCGCTGCATGGATCCTAGTTCAGGAGATCCTCCCAAGGTGGGGAACCCCAGTCCAGATGGATTCAGATCAGGGAGCACGTTTCACGGGGAAAGTGATGAAGGAAATGTGTTGTCTGCTGGGGATTTGACAATGGTTCCACATACCCTACCACCCCCAGAGTTCAGGGATGGTGGAAAGGATGAACCGAACAATCAAGAATGCATTAGCCAAAGCTATAGCTGAGACAGGAAAGACATGGGTTGATATTACCAGGAATCCGATGAGATTGCGCGCAACCCTGAACCACACTTTGGGTCTCAGCCCCTAAGAATTATTGTTGGGCAAGCAATGCGATTCCCTTATGGGGTAATTACGGGTTGCGGGGAGCCTGGGGCTTACAGGGATAGAATGACCCAATATGTGAAAGACCTTTGTAACCAACTTAAAGTGTTGAAGGACTGAACAAAACAACAGCAGCGAATCTCTGATCAGAGAGAGCCAGAGGGAAAGGAGATAGTTCTTTCACAGCCCGGCAACCAAATCATGGTGAGGGTGCTGCTGGAAAGGCCGGGGTTTTCCCCCAAGTGGATAGGACCACAGACGGTACCCTTAACTAATGATACATGTATCTGTCTACAGACTCGGCGCAGCCAGTTGAAACACTGGACTCAGGTTAAAGCATACGACTCACCCTCTTGTTGTTCCCACAGACAGAGTGGGCAACCAAGTGTATCCAGTAACCATGTAATTACAGAGAACCTGAGAGAAGGAAACCACCCGGCCATGCCAGACCTGACCACAGCTGATGAATACATACCCGGAGAAAACGCAAAGGCAGAAGATGCCGAGAGTGTGGCAGAAGACACTGAGAACGTGTTGGAAAACCATGCCTGCCAAAGTGTGATGATGATGGTACTCTGCAAAGAAGGCTGGTTGCTGAAGGCAGATGATTAATTTCATAGCATAGTATAGAAAATATTAGGAAATAGATGGGGAGGGATTTTTGAGTTAAATCAGAGACGCCAGGTTCCACCACTTCGATGGCATTTCAGACGGCACACCGCATCTGAAAACAGTCACCCCGGGTCTGAGGAGCTGGGCCCTTTTCAGCAGCTGGGACAGTGATCGAGCGGACAGTTCGAAAGGGGGTGCCACTGGGGAGAGGCCCTTGCAGACATTTACGTACAGGCCACCCCAATCCCTTCCTGTACATCGATGCGAAGGCTTGTGTGTGCTCCTTGAAGGAGAGTTTCAGCAACCAGAGGATGAAGGGCTGAAGACAAAGGAATGTGATTAAGGTGCAGTCAGCCTGCAGGGAAAGAGCCAACAGGCACACGAAAGGAGCCGCATTCCTAAAGACTTGAAACAGCCTCTCTGCTTAACATTTGATAGGTAGTGATTAGGGAATGCTAGGATGGATATCAAGGTACATAAAATTGCTGGGGGGGCGGGGGGAATTTTGAGACAGAGTGGTTTTGCTGCCCTACTTGAGCAGATCCTCTTCGGTTGGCCTTTCCTGGTACAAATTTAATTTTTGTCCAGGAGGGCCAAGAGGAGGAACTGTTAGAGTGAGTTTTTGGGTAGATGATTCATTTACACTTACATGACTTTGGCCACCAGCCTTCTGTTTGACAAAGTACTGTGGATTGAGTTCACAACAATGCATTTCCTAAAAGCTGTGAATATCGGAATACTAGCCAGACACTGCGGATGGAAGTGTGAAGTTTACAGGTAGTTTCGAAGACAGCCTTATCTATACTTTATAAATATTAATTGTCCTCTATGTTAGCACGTAAAATACCAAATAAATGTATTGTGGATTTGACTTGCACTCCTACTTGGCTGTGAGTACCAGCCCAGACATGTTGGCGTTGGGAGGAAAGGATGAAGTCAGAAGGTGTGATGTTTTGTATGTAGCTTCAAAAGGAAGTATGGTTTATGCATTGTCTATAACTTGGTAAATAGCAATTGCCCTTTGTGTTTAGCATATAAATATCGAACCCACATTGGGCTAGCAGACCTTTCTAGCGAAGGATACCCGCTGTACCTTGTTGTGTCCAATAAAGAAGCTGCTTTGTATCTACCAGTAACTCTGCCTCTCCGGTGATTTCATCCATGCCACAACAAACCATATGAAGGTAAAAGTCGGATGGCAGCAAAGGTGATTGGCTTTCTAATTTAGTCTGAGGGCTGATGAAAGGAGGAATATATCATGCTCACTGTACTTTCACCAGTGGGCAGCATAGTACTGTAGTGGTTAGTGCGTTCGCTTTATAGTACCAACGAACACCAATCACGGTTCAGTTCCCACCATTGTAGGTAAAGGGTCCTACCTTCTTCTCATCATTCTTCTGGGTGTCCAGCTTCCTCCCACATTCCAAAGACATATGAGTTAGGGTTAGAAAGTTGTGGGAAAGCTATGTTTTTCACTGTATGTTTCAAAGTAAATGTGACAAATAAAACTATTTTTTTTATTGACTTCTTATCAACAAACAATTCAATGTTCCTGACAATACCTCCAGTTGAACTTTTTGTGTGTTTTCCCCCTAGCCATCAGTCTGTGGTTTTGTATTGCCATGTGCTCCTGTTTATTTTCATGCCCATGTGCTCTACTCTGGCTCCTGTGTTACTGACTACTCCATCTCTCACCTGCGTCTCATTATTACCTGTTTTGTTGCCACTTCTATCTCATTGTGCTCCACCTATCATCTGCCTCTCTGTTTATTGCTCTGTTTGTTGCCAGATTGTGCCAGTGAATTTTTCTTAGTCTTTCCAGCATTTGTATCTGTACTCTGTCCATCTGAATATTGATTCTGCCTGTTTCCCAATTCTCTGGTTTTTGGATTTCTCTGAATGTTTTGATCTCTGCCTGAACTTTGACACCCACTTTGTTTGCACCTTAGGATTTGGTACTCAATTAATATCACTGTGTGCACAGTACTGGGTCTGCAACTGGATCCCTGCTCCAGCGCCCTGACAGTTCTTTACCTGTCATAATCTACTATTCCTGATTGAACTTCTCTCATCCTATGTTCCAGGAAGCATCTTCTTATCAATTGTATATCTTCTCTTTACACCCTCCAATCAGTGGCTGAGACTTTAAACTTTTCAGAGTTAATGTACTAATAACTCTCCTTCACCGCCTGCTCAAAATGGGGAACTGTGGCTCAGCAGCTGCTAGGAAAGGGTTGCATTGTCCTGCACACTGTTTTACATGTGCTTGAAACTTGCATCTATATTGCTTCATGGCTATATTTATGTTCTCAACACTCAGACAGGCACACAGAGAGTTGAAAATCAATGGCAAGTGTGTAACCAAGCACAAAACTTTCAATGAAGTTCATCTGTTTGACTTGACCCTTTTTTTCAATGCCTCTTTCATTGTCTAATTCATTTGATGTAATCACTCACTCACAGAGCATTAAATTAAATTCTGCAGCAAACAGATTTAAATTTTCCAATTCAATACGGACAAGTGTAGGTGAGAAAGACTATATATACCCAATTTAAACAATTTCATCAAATGTTTTGAATATTTCAAATTACATTATCATGTACACATATTTAAAAACAAGCATTATTCATCTATAAAAGCTTTCTTGGACTTTTGAAGAAAATTTTCAGGAAAACACCAGTGGATTTCAGAAAATATTTTTAAAAATTGGAGAAAATTTGGTGTTATGCAAACTGTAAAAATGTTAAACCAATGTTTTGTTGAACAATAGTAGACGATGCATTTTAGACTGAGTTCTCTGCCAGAAATGTACCTGGGATTATGTTGATTAATTTAAATAACTTGATAAATACAATCTACAAGAATAGAATCAGTTCTTTACTGAATAGAACTGGACAATATCTGGGCAGTACTCAACAAAGAGCATGGCAGTGTGCTCATTTCCTCTTTCTCTAACTGAAGAACAGCCCATGTTTGTACAACTCAATGCAAAGATGAGTCCTAGGCTTGCTTGTCTTGACTTCAGACTTTCTGCAGTACGTTGCCTGGGTTACAATAGCTGTTTCTGAAACAATTGTGAGAATGAATATTGTGATATAAATTGAGTTTTTTTATATCAGTTCATGAACCAAGGACAGTATGGACAAAAAACTCTTCTAAATCCAAGAACAGTGAAGCAACATCACAGGAAATTGACATTCATGCACTATTGCAAAAAAAAAACCACTTTTCTCCTTGTTATACGTCATAAAGTTCCAGTGACTTTCAAAGACATAATCTTCAGAGGCAAAATGAAGGCTCACTGAACATACTCCAACAACTCGCTGGAACATGCACATCCTAATTACTGATCACCAAAGTATTTTTGCCTCTGGATGTTCATATTAATCGCAATATTTATCAGCAAGGCATTAACACAAAATGGTGGTGGGCAGTTTTGAAAAAAAAACACCTTACCTTGAGACCCAGGTCCTCAACTTCTTCCATTTGGCAAGAATGTGTGAAGACCAAGGTGATAGGTGGTGCAGATATAGCACCTTGTCACCCCTGAAACAAAATCCTTCATGAGAGCCCTGAAGAATTCTGGTACTTTAACATATAGCAGTGAATAACTGAGTGTACTAGCAAACACAACAATTGACTGCAATGCCACAGATGATTTCAATTAGTTTGTTTTTAGTTGTATGTGCAGGTTTGTATGGTGGAGGGCACAGGGGCAGCCCTGAACTGTTTTTTTATCTTCTCTCACTGCACACACCTTCTCTCATTTTAAGAATAACTGTGAATAACTTTAAATTCCTTGGTGTTATTATTTAAGAGGATCTGCCCTGGGATCAGCAAGTAAGTGCCATTACAAAGAAAGCAAGGCAATGCCTTTACTTCTTAGAAGATTGTACAGATTCGGTACATCATCTAAAACTTCGGCAACATCTATAGATGCACAGTGGAAAGTATCCTTACTGGTTGTATCACGATCTGGTATAGAAACACCAAAGCTCTAGAACAGAAAAGCCTACAAACACAGCCCAATCATCACAGGAGAGGCCTGACCCACCTTCAAAGAACACCACCACAGGCAAGCAGCATCCAACATCAAGGACCTCACTATTTAGGCCATGCTCTCTTCTCACTGCTGCCATTGGGAAAGAGATACAGAAACATTACGTCCCACTTCAACCATCAAGCTCTGAACCAGTGTGGGTAACTTCACTCACCTCAACACTGAACGAATTCCACAATCTACGGACTCATTTAAAATGACTCTATAACTTATGTTCTCAATATTTATTTATTTATTGTTTATTTTTTGTATTTGCATTTGTCTTCTTTTGCACATTGCTTGTTTGTCAGTCTTCAATTTTGTGAGTTTTTCATTGATTTTACTATTTTTCTTTGTTCTACTGTAAGAAAATGAATCTCAGGGTTGCATCTGATGATGTATATGATGACATATATGTACTTTGATAATCAATTTGAACTCTGAGCTCTGTGTCTGCTGGCTCGATATCAGGAAATGATCTAGAGTACATTCACATTCCAGCTGAATCCTAAGAATGAAATCCCTCTCACAACATACACAATTTGCACACAGAAGACTTTGTCATCAATGGAACTCACACCGTGAGGAACCTTGCTGTTGCCCTGAAGTTCTGTGTTTTCTCTGGCCACTGCTCTATTGTAAGAATGACTTGTAGTGGAAAATATCTATGACTTCCTTTCTGCACACTAGATGGCAATCTGCTGTAGTTAATTTTGATTTAGCCTAGACAAGAATCACAAAATGTTTTTAATAAAGTGAAGGCTGTCCTTAGCCATTCAACCTATGTCTACTTTTCAGCACTTGGACAATAGTCTGCTGGTTACTACTCCATTGGTTCAAATCCAAATATATTTTAATCTGCTAAGTATTTCTGCAGTCAGAGAGATGCAGATAAAGACAAACACGTGGATGAAAGAGATTTTACTCTATTCCTTCCACTTGTTACACCTTTTTTCACCCTACTTTAAGGAAAATAAGCATTGACCAGACCCCTTCATGGTCTTATATAACTCAATTAGCCTCAACTAATCATAGCTCATGGTTAAATTGTTCATATCAACTTTCTTTGTCTACTTGCAATATATTTTTGCTGTAACTTCAACATAATATTCTGCATTCTGTTTTTCCTTTTACCTACCTTGACAACATGGTCTGTATGGATGGCACACGAACAAGCTCTTGGTAAAGTGAATGTTTTGATAAACAGGCTCCTTATTAATACACGTTTTACTTAAAGGAAGTTACAGTAAGGTTTTCTCTTTTCCAAAAGTGCATTAGTGCACTATTGCTAAATTAGAAACTAAAGAATAAAACACAAAAAGCTGAAGGAAAACTCATTAGGGGGTCGGGCAGCATATGTGGAGAAAGAAACAGATGAAGAGTTCCAAAATGTTTCCCTTTCATCATGAGTTCAATCATTTGAAATTATCTGTTTCTCACCCCACAAATGCTTCCTGACCTATTATTTGTAAATTGGTTTCTTGTGCTTGTTATGCAATGCCATTCATAAAGATTACAACAGTGCATCAAGATGATACAAAGAAAACAGTAACAGAATGAAGTGTCATTGCAGGCAGACAATAAGGTGCAAGGTCGAATGTGAGGTCAAGAGTCCGTCTCATCATACTAGAGAATTGTTCGATAGTCTCATAACAGTGAGCTAGAAGCTGTCCTTGAACCTGGTGGGACTTGCTTTCAGGCTTTTTTATCTCCTACCTGATTGCAGGGTGAGGAAGGGATGGGGTCTCTGATTATGTTCACAAGAGATTCTGCAGATGCTGGATATCTTATGGTCCATGCAGATCAGTCAGGCTGTGGATGATTTGAGGTTGAAACTAGCCTCACAGAAGAAAGAAATGAAGGCTGAGGACAGCTTTACCCTGAACAGCAGTTGTAAGAGTCTTACAACTTGGTGTCAGAGTTCAGAGGTCGATTCTGGTGTCCTCTGTATCCTCCCAGTGGAATACATAGATTTTCTCCAGGTGCTCCGTGTTATGTTTTATAACTCCAAATTTAATATTGATCATGAGGAAAACACAGAGCCAGGAAATGTGTGCTTCAGTTTCATTTTACCTAGTGAGGCACACCCACATGACGGAGAGGCATGGTAACATATGCCATTCACATACTTGCACATAAAAAATAATGAATTATGTAAACAACAAAGAATGCATAATTAAACAATATATCTACAATATTGCTCCATAAGACTTAGGAGCAGAATTAGGCCATTTGGCCCATTGAGTTTACTACACCATTTCATCACAGCTGATCCATTTTTTCTCAAGCCTAATCTCCTGCCTTCTCCCCATAATCTTTCATGCCCTAACTAATCAAGAACCCATCAACCTCTGTCTTAAATTAAAACCAATGACCTGGTGTCCACAGCCACCTGTAGCAAAGAATTCCATAGATACACCACTGTCTGGCACAAGAAATTCCTCTTCATCTCAGTTTTAAATGGACATCCCTCTATTTTGAGGCTGTGTCCTCTGATCCTACACACACCCACCACAGGAAACATCCTTTCCACATCCCCTCTGTCTAGGTATTTCAACATTTGATAGGTTTCAATGAGAACCACCCCCCATTCAGGCTTCGAACTTCCTGTGAGTAAAGGCCAGAAGCTATCAATCACTCCTCATATGATAAGCCTTTCATTCCCAAATCATTCTCCTGAGCCCTCTCCAAGGTCAGCACACAATTCTTAAATAAGCGGGTCAAAACTGCTCACAAGTGAAGCCTTCCCAGTGCCTTATAAAACTTTAGCATTACATCCTGGCTTTTATATTCCCGTCATCTCAAAGTGAATGCTAACATTGCATTTGCCTTAATATTGATCATGAGGAAAACACAGAGCCAGGAAATGTGTGCCTTCTTCATGTGTGCATTTGCCTTCTTCACCACCAACTCAGTCTGCAAATGAACCTTTTGGGAAACATAACCAGATTTTTCATAAGCAGTTATTCAGGTTAGTGAAACTGCAGCCTGACTTTTAATCTTTTACTCTTCCCTGTGCACTCCATTTATTTTTGTCTGCCCGACATGCTCTTTGTATGTGTCCTACTTTGTTGCATTTTCTGCAAACTTCAGCTTTTAAGTCTGCATTGGTCTGCTGTACATGAATCCCTGCCACAATGGTAGCGCAATTTGTTCAGCCAGGTAGGTTTCTGTTTAGACATTGCAATTCTGTTCACACTCACTTTCATTCCTGACTGCAACTCGCTTATGTCCCTATTTTTTCCATTGATACAGTGATTTTAACTGCTCTTTTAAATGTGAGTTGTGCTTCAGTTATGAGCCATTTTTAATGCTTTCATGTAAGATTCCACAAACTAAATGATCTCTAAGCACATTACTGAAATGCCAATACTCAGTCAATCTCTTCAATTCAGCCACATACGCTGAAATAGACATTTGATTCCATTTTTGAAACTTAAAGTATTCTGCAATCAACAATGGTTTTGGTTCTAAATATTCCTGCATTACTGTCATGACATCAGCAAAATTCATTTCTGCTGGTTTGGTTGGAGCAGTCAAACTTCTATGCAAATTGTAAGTTCTTCCATCAATTTAAATCAGCAAAACTGGCACATACGTTTCATTGACTATTTCATTTGCTTCAAAGTACTATTCAACTTGCTCAGTATACAATATCCAATTCCCTGTTGAGCAATCAAATGCATCTATCTTTTCGATGTAGCCAGCAATTTCTGATTTATTTATTTATTATTATTGTTACTTAGCACTCATTATTTATAAACATGTGAATTTACTCCTTTTTCTGTTTTTTTTTAAACTCGATATCTTCTGCTCTTGCAAATAAAAGGTGCTGTGTCTCCAAAGAAAAACATATTGTGCTTCCGTTTTAACTCAAACATCTCACTGATCTTCAACAAGTAGGTAGTCTCTTGAATTTGTTTACTGTCACCATTGTCACATTTTTTGTAACTCCAAAACAAAACTAATTTAAAGAAAAATACAGAGCCAGGAGATGCATGTCTTAGTTTTGTTTATATTTTAAGTAATACACACACATTTAACGTAGCGGTGTGATGACATCTGTCATTCATGTACTTCTACGTATAACCTGTAATGAATTATGTAACAACAAAGAATGCTTGATGAAACAATACAAACAAGCGTTCACCAGCAACTTTGATGTATGTTGCTTGAAACAATACAAGGCGTGATTGATAAGTTCATGGCCTAAGGTAGAAGGAGATGAGTTATTAACTTCAAACATTCTGCATACTCATTCAAAGCGTTGAACTGCATGTACATGTAATGAGAGATGTAAAACTCATCTCAGAGAAACATAGAAAACCTACAGCACAATACAGGCCCTTCGGCCCACAAAGTTGTGCCAAACATGCCCCTACCTTAGAAATTACTAGGCTTACCTATAGCCCTCTATTTTACTAGGCTCCATGTAGCTATCTAAATGACTCTTAAAAGACCCTAGAACCATAGAGCCATAGAACAATACAGCACAGAAACAGGCCTTTTGGCCCTTCTTGGCTGTGCCAAACCATTTTTCTGCCTAGTCCCACTGACCTGCACCTGGACCATATCCTTCCATACACCTCACATCCATGTACCTATCCAAACTTTTCTTAAATGTTAAAAGTGAGCCTTCATTTACCACTTCATCTGGCAGCTCATTCAGCACTCCCAACACTTTCTGTGTGAAGAAGACCCCTTAATTTTCCCTTTAAACTTTTCCCCCTTCACCCTTAACCCATGTCCTCTGGTTTTTTTCTCCCCTAGCCTCAGTGGAAAAAGCCTGCTTGCATTCACTCTATCTATACCCATCATAATGTTATACACCTCTATCAAATCTCCTCTTTCTTCTACGCTCCAGGGAATAAAGTACTAACCTATTCAACCTTTCTCTGTAACTCAGTTTCTCAAGTCCCAGCCACATTCTTGTAAAACTTCTCTGCACTCTTTCAACCTTACTAATATCCTTCCTTTAATTTGGTGACCAAATCTGCACACAATACTCCAAATTTGGTCTCACCAATGCCTTATACAACCTCACCATAACATTCCAACTCTTATACTCAATACTTTGATTTATAAAGGCCAATGTACCAAAAGCTCGCTTTACGACCCTATCTATCTGTGATGTCACTTCTAGGGAATTTTGTGTCTGTATTCCCAGATCCCTCGGTTCTACTGCACTCCTCAGTGCCCTACCATTTACTTTGTATGTTCTACCTTGATTAGTCCTTCCAAAGTGCAATACCTCACACTTGTCTGTATTGAACTCTATCTACCATTTTTCAGCCCATTTTTCCAGCTGGTCCAAATCCCTCTGCAAGCTTTGAAAACCTTCCTCACTGTCCACTACACCTCCAATCTTTGAATCATCAGCAAATGTGCTGATCCAATTTACCACATATCATCCAGATCATTGATATAGATAACAAATAACAATGGACCCAGCACTGATCCCTGTGGCACACCAGTCATCACAGGTCTCCACTCAGAGAAGCAATCCTCCACTACCACTCTGTGGCTGCTTCCATTGAGCCAATGTCTAATCTAATTTACTACCTCTCCATGTATACCTAGCAACTGAATATTTCTAACTAACTTCCCATGCAGGACCTTGTCAAAGGCCTTACTGAAGTCCATGTAGACAACATCCACTACCTACCCTTCATCCACTTTCCTGGTAACCTCCTCGAAAAACTCTAATAGATTGGTTAAACATAACCTACCATGCACAAAGCCATGTTGACTCTCCCTAATAAGTCCCTGTCTATCCAAATACTTGTAGATCCTATCTCTCAGTACTCCTTCCAATAACTTACCTACTACCGACGTCAAACTTACCGGCCTATAATTTCCCAGATTACTTTTAGAGCCTTTTTAGAATAACGGAACAACATGAGCTATCCTCCAATCCTCCAGCACCTCACCCGCAGATACTGACATTTTAAATATATCTGCCAGGGCCCCTGCAATTTCAACACTAGTCTCCTTCAAGGTCCGACGGAATACCCTGTCAGGTCCTGGGGGTTTATCTACTCTGATTTGCCTCAAGATAGCAATCACCTCCTCCTCTTCAATCTGTATCAGTTCCAGGACCTCACTACTTGGTTGCCTTATTTCCATTGACTCCATGCCAGTTTCCTTAGTAAATACAGATGCAAAAAAAACATTTAAGATCTCCCCCATTTCTTTTGGTTCCATACATAGCCGACCACTCTGATCTTCAAGAGGACCAATTTTATCCCTTACTATCCTTTTGCTCTTAATGTACCTGTAGAAGCTCTTTGGGTTATCCTTCACCTTGACTGCCAAAGCGACCTCATGTCTTCTTTTAGCCCTCTTGATTTCTTTCTTAAGTATTTTTGCACTTTTTATACTCCTCAAGCACCTTATTTGCTCCCTGTTTCCTATACATGTCATACAACTCTGTCTTCTTCTTTATCAGAGTTCCCTTGAGAACCAAGGTCCCCTATTCTTATTCACTTTGCCTTTAATCCTGACAGGAACATACAAACTCTGCACTCTCAGAATTTCTCCTTTGAAGGCCTCCCACTTGCCAATCACATCCTTGCCAAAGAACAAACTGTCCCAATCCACGCTTTTTAGATCCTTTCTCATTTCTTCAAATTTGGCCTTTTTCCAGTTTAGAACCTCAACCCGAGGTCCAGATCTATATATAGTTGAAACTATTGGTGCTATGATCACTGGGACCAAAGTGTTTCCCTACACACACTTCCGTCACCTGTCCTAACTCATTTCCTCATGGGAGATCTAATATTGCAACCTCTCTAGTTGGTACCTCTATATATTGATTTAGAAAACTTTCCTGAACACATTTTACAAACTCTAACCTGTCTAGATCTTAAACAGTATGGGAATCCCAATCAATATGTGGAAAATTAAAATCCCCTACTATCACAACTTTATGTTTCTTGCAGTTGTCTGCTATCTCTCTGCAGATTTACTCCTCCAATTCTTGCTGACTATTAGGTGGTCTATAATACAACCTCCTTAATGTGGTCATAACCTTTCCTGTTTTTCAGCTCCACCCATATGGCCTTGGTAGACAAGCCCTCTAATCTGTCCTGCCTGAGCACTGCTGTAACATTTTCCCTGACTCGCAATGCCAACCCCCCACTCTCTATTCCTCTGCCTCTATCACGTCTGAAACATCGGAACCCTAGAATATTAAGCACCCAGTCCTGCCCCGCCATCTGCAGCCAAGTTTCACTAATGGCTATAATGTCGTAATTCCATGTGTCAATCCACGCCCTCAGCTCGTCTGCCTCCCCCACAATACTCCTTGAATTGAAATAGACACACCTCAGAAGCTTGTTACTACCACACACAACCCTTCTATTTGTGACTTTGCATGAACTTTTAACATCATTTATTTTCACCCCCGCTCCACTATCTGCTCTGGCACTTTGGTTCCCATCCCCCTGCAAATCTAGTTTAAACTCTCCCCAGAAGCACTAACAAACCTCCCTGCAAGGATATTGGTCCCCTTGTAGTTCAGGTGTAACCAGTGTCTCTTGTACAGGTCCCACTTGCCCCAGAAGAGGTCCCAATGATCCTGAAATCTGAAACCCTTCTCCCTACACCAGTTCCCCAGTCATGTGTTTATCCACCAGAGCATCCTATTCTTACCCTCACTGGCACATGGCACAGGTAGAAGATCCTGGGATTACCACCCTCAAGGTCCTGCTTTTTAACTTCCTACCAAGCTCTCTATACTCACTCTTCAGGACCTCCTCACTCTTTCTTCCTACATCATAGGACCCTATCCTATCTGCCTCCAACGCCGTTGCTGGCAGCACATTCCACGCACTCACCACTCTTTGAGTAAAAAATTACCCCTGATATCTCCTCTGTGCCTACTCCCCAGCACCTTAAACCTGTGCCCTCTTGTGGCAACCATTTCAGCCCTGGGAAAAAGCCTCTGACTATCCACACGATCAATGCCTCTCATCATCTTATACACCTCTATCAGGCCACCTCTCACCCTCTGTCGCTCCAGGGAGAAAAGGCCGCGTTCACTCAACCTATTCTCATAAGGCATGCTCCCCAATCCAGGCAACATCCTTGCAAATCTCCTCTGCACCCTTTCTATGGCTTCCACATCCTTCCTGTAGTGAGGTGACCAAAACTGAGCACAGTATTCCAAGTGGTGTCTGTCAAGGTCCTGTTTAGCTGCAATATTACCTCTCAACTCCTAAATTCAATTCCCGCATTGCTGAAGGCTTACCATTATTACTATATTCTGCCATCATATTTGACCTATCAAAACGAACCACCTCACATTTATCTGGGTTGAACTCCATCTGCTGCTTCTTAGCCCAGTTTTGCATCATATCATTGTCCTGCTGTAACCTCTGACAGCCCTCCGCACTATCCACAACACCTCCAACCTTTTTGTCCAACCTATTAACCTATCCCTCCACTTCCTCATCTAGGTCATTTATAAAAATCACGAAGAGTAAGGGTCCCAGAACAGATCCCTGAGGCACTCCACTGGTGACTGACATCCATGCAGAATATGACCCGTCTACAACCACTCTTTGCCTTCAATGGGCAAGCCAGTTCTGGATCCACTAAATAATGTCCCCTTTGATCGCATGCCTCTTTACTTTCTCAATAAGCCTTGCATGGGGTACTTTATCAAATGCCTTGCTGACATCTATAGACACACATCTACTGCTCTTCTTTCATCAATGTGTTTAGTCAAATCCTCAAAAAATTCAATCAGGCTCGTAAGGCACAACCTGCCTTTGACAAAGCCATGGTGACTACTCCTAATCATAATATACCTCTCCAAATGTTCATAAATCCTGCCTTTCAGGATCTTCTCCATCAACTTACCAACCACTGAGGTAAGACTCACTGTTCTATAATTTCCTGGGCGATCCCCACTCCCTTTCTTGTATAAAGGAACAACATCTGCAACCCTCCAATCTTCCGGAACCTCTCCTGTCCCCATTTCCTTCTACCTTAGACCACGAACCTCTCAATCACCCCTCGTAATATTACTGAAATATTAAATACACAACACTCAGGTTTTCTCTCACAGTCCAAAGATGTGCTGGGTAGATTAATTGATCATTATAAATTGCTATGCGATTAGCCTGGATTTAAATCACAATTGTCAGGGGTTGCTGGGCGGCGCAGCTCCAGGGGCCAGATGAGTGTATTCCATGCTGTATCTGCAAGTAAAATAAAATAAATACATTTGTGAAGGTGAAGATGTTGTCACCAGACCATTGATTGATTTCAAGTTGTTAGTGGACAATATAAAAGATATTATAGAAACCAGATCTGGTATTGCATCAATAGCTAGGACATACTGTATTCGATATGTCAAATAAGAACTCTTCTTTGGTTGCTTGTCCTAACCAGAACTAAGTTTCCTGTTTGGTTCCAGTGAGACACAATGTGCACTCACTGCTGTATGGCACAATAATGCATTTGACCAAGCACATTATTAACAATATTATTATATCAAACCCCAAGGCTTTGTAGTGTGAATCATTCACAGAAACATCAACGTGTTATACATTCAAGATGTAATTTGCATTTCTACTGCTTCACCAAAGTGATCTGAGATGTCACACACTACCAGGAAACTCATTAAGGGAGCTTAAATCTGGATTATAAAATGTTAGTATTCATGATATATTGTACATATCAGAGAAAAGGTCAACCACTGAATCTTATGCATAGTCTTTGGAGTATGTGTAGCATTATATCAGTACACTGGGGAAAATAATAAATTACTGTCAAGTATCAGATGGAGGTGCATGAAGGCCCTGTGTACATTCTGGTGTGATTGACAAGAAAAATGCAGTGAAGTATGGTTTATGAGAAAGGAAAGCAGAATTAAATACTGGCAGGATAAATATGATCATGATCCAAAATTTCTCGCATCCTTGTATGTTCGAGCCTTTAATATAATTTAAGATAAGATGCTGAATGTGTGACATTATAATAGGGCAATGAACACATTTGGGTAAAGCTTCTCCAACAGTAAATGCTTCATTTCTAAATGTTGTCACATCTTTCCTTGACAATATTGATTCGGGATTTTCCACTTAAATAATAGCAAGTGCCCTTATTTTAACAACAATTTTACCATTACATCAAAACAGCTTCACAAACACTGCAAAAGAGAACAAATTTACTCACTAATATTTATTGTGTTGGTATTTAGGGAACCAGCAGCAAAGCAAAGAACAGACAAGTCCATTTACAACTGCACATCACTTCTTCTTGCTGTTAGTTGTAAGCATTTGTCTCTTTTGAAAAGGAATTTTCCATTTTTCAAAGATCTAATTGATAACTGTTGACAGGAAAGGATGTGGTTTAACATTTTTAATTAAAATGTGTGAGATACATTCATCCCTGGGAACAAAACACGTATATTATTCAGGCTTCCTGGATACAGGCTCTATTACTAACACCCAAACATCTGCCTGCATCATTTCCATTTTTGTCATTCATTTAAATCTAATAATAACACTGAGGAAATCAGAATAAATGAAGTATTAATCATGCTGACGTAAAATTCCTAAGGTGTTCTTGTTTGTATCATTATTTAACATCACAATTTACGTCACTGGTAGTCTTTCAAGGCTGTCTCCTAGGACAGAGAAAACAATTATTTAGACTTCTTGGGCCGTGAAGCCCAGGGAAATATTTTTCCTGTCTCTAGTCAGTAAGTTGCCATAGTAACCAAATATGGACATTGGGGCATCAATCTGCCAGAGAGAAATGATTTGTTTAACCCCGCTGGGCCTTGCATGCAATATTCTCATGGAATGCTTGTAACTTTAGTACATTTTTTAAAAATTTCTCCTCTGATCATTGCTTCAAAATAAATCTATTATTCCAAAAAAGATTAACTTAAAAAGACATTAATGCTTACTCATTCTGAAACAAAGAGCAATTAATTTAATCAACTAAAAATTTAGTGAGCCTGTTTTGAGGGAAACTCTCAATTGTAGAAGGCTGACTATGGCTTTAAGATAGAATGTTTATAGAAACTATTGAGTTTGTTTGTCAAGGAGTGAATTTCCAAGATTCCCAAATTAGTGGTAGTATTCCTGCAGTTCATCAGTTTGGACTGAGATGAATCGCACAACAGAAACCTGTGTGTGATGGAGTTTGAAGTGGAACAGCCGTTCCACAGGGGCAATCCCACTCTCTCAGCAGAAGAGACCTTGATCCAGTGGCACGGACAACCGTTACGGCTGGAGACCTCTCCTGCTGCAGTGGATGACCAGGACATCAAACTGTCTTGTGCTCTTAGCGCTCCACAACACCTGCTGGCCTGCCTTCTTGACCGTTGGACCACTAATCGGTCTCCTCCGCTCACTCTGCCAGGGCCAGACTTCACACGCTGGGATAGACAGATCCCCTACCTCACCGAGGCTTGAAGACCCCTCGGCTACCCTCAACTGGTTTGGCCCGTCTGCCGAGATGGTTTACCGGGGTGTGGCCTCTGCGTGTGTTACAGCTACTTGGAGCCACAGGTGAGAGCAAAGCGCCAGGTGAGGACCAAAGGTGGACGAGCTGCCCTGAAAGGTGCACAGCAGGCCCCCACAACAAATTAAGATGAACAGTTATTAGACATTTTATAACACATTATAAACAACCATGCAAAACATTCTTTATTAATAATTATTGCCCAACATATGAAATATTATGAAGATCAGCTGTACACAAGGGTCAAGATTTTGTTGTCTAATTTACCAACTATTTAGAAATTCAGGGCAGGAAATAGAAACATAGAAAATAGGTGCAGGAGTAGGCCATTGGGCCCTTCGAGCCTGCACTGCCATTCAGTATGATTATGGCTGATCATCCAACTCAGAACCCTGTACCAGCCTTCCTTCCATACCCCCTGATCCCTTTAGTCACAACGGCCATATCTAACTCCCTCTTAAATATAGCCAATGAACTGGCCTCAACTGTTTCCTGTGGCAGAGAATTCCACAGATTCACCACTCTCTGTGTGAAGAAGATCTTCCCAATCTCGATCCTAAAAGGCTTCCCCTTTATCCTCAAACTGTGACCCCTCATTCTGGACTTCCCTAACATCAGGAACAATCTTCCTGCATCTAGCCTGTCCAATCCCTTTAGGATTTTATACGTTCCAATAAGATCCCCCTTCAATTTTCGAAATTCCAATGAGTATAAGCCTAGTCAATCCAATCTTTCATCATACGAAAGTCCTGTCATCCCAGGAATCAATCTGGTGAACCTTCTTTGTACTCCCTCTATGGCAAGAATGTCTTTCCTCAGATTAGGGGACCAAAACTGCACACAATGCTCCAGGTGTGGTCTCACCAAGGCCTTGTACAACCGCAATAGTACCTCTCTGCTCCTGTACTCGAATCCTCTTGCTATGAATGCCAGCATACCATTCGCCTTTTTCACCGCCTGCTGTACCTGCATACCCACTTTCAATGACTGGTTTATGACACCCAGGTCTCCTTGCACCTTTCCTTTTCCTAATCGGCCACCATTCAGATAATAATCTGTTTTCCTGTTTTTGCCACCAAAGTGGATAACCTCACATTTATCCACATTAAATTGCATCTGCCATGAATTTGCCCACTCACCTAACCTATCCAAGTCACCCTGCATCCTCTTAGCATCCTCCTCACAGCTAACACTGTCGCCCAGCTTCGTGTCATCCACAGACTTGGAGATGCTGCATTTAATTCCCTCGTCTAAGTCATTAATATATATTGTAAACAACTGGGGTCCCAGCACTGAGCCTTGCGGTGCCCCACTAGTCACTGCCTGCCATTCTGAAAAGGTCCCGTTTATTCCCACTCTTTGCTTCCTGTCTGCCAACCAATTCTCTATCCACATCAATACCTTACCCCCAATACCGTGTGCTTTAAGTTTGCACACTAATCTCCTGTGTGGGACCTTGTCAAAAGCCTTTTGAAAATCCAAATATACCACATCCACTAGTCCTCCCCTATCCACTCTACTAGTTACATCCTCAAAAAATTCTATGAGATTCGTCAGACATGATTTTCCTTTCACAAATCAATGCTGACTTTGTCCGATGATTTCACTGCTTTCCAAATGTGCTGTTATCACATCTTTAATAACTGACTCTAGCATTTTCCCCACCACTGATGTTAGGCTAACCGGTCTATAGTTCCCCGGTTTCCCTCTCCCTCCTTTTTTAAAAAGCGGGGTTACATTAGACACCCTCCAATCCTCAGGAACTAGTCCAGAATCTAAAGCGTTTTGAAAAATTATCACTAATGCATCCACTATTTCTTGGGCTACTTCCTTAAGCTCTCTGGGATGCAGACCATCTGGCTCTGGGGATTTATCTGCCTTTAATCCCTTCAATTTACCTAACACTACTTCCCTGCTAACATGTATTTCCCTCAGTTCCTCCATCTCACTAGACTCTCTGTCTCCTACTATTTCCGGAAGATTATTTATGTCCTCCTTAGTGAAGACAGAACCAAAGTAGTTATTCAATTGGTCTGCCATTTCCTTGCTCCCCATTATCAATTCACCTGTCTCTGTCTGTAGAGGACCTTCAACCAATTTCTCCCGGGATCAATAAAGTATGACTATGACTACATTTGTCTTAACCAATCTTTTTCTTTTCACATATCTATGAAAGCTTTTAGTCAGTTTTTATGTTCCCTGCCAGTTTTCTCTCATAATCTTTCCAAGCAACACACACACAAAATGCTGGAGGAACTCAGCAGGCCAGGCAACATCTATAGAAAAGTGTACAGTCGCCAATTCAGGCCTAGACCCTTCAGCAGGACTGGAGAAAAGAAGATGAGGAGTAACACATAGCCAGTTTGATGAGCATGCTGTTGATAAGTATGAGGATTCTTGGCATAAAAATATGGAGAGTTTTCTCAGACCATATATCATTCCGTACCAAAGGCCTCCAAAGAGGTGGAAAGGACTAAGTAATGAAAACAACCGTCATGAATAATCTGTGTCACAATAGAAATGCAGAGGGTATGGAATTTATTTTTGACTTGCTATGCGCAGTTTAACATACTGAAAATAAAAGCATGCTGTTTTCAGTTCATGACTGGCTCTCAACCTAAACATCTTGACACAGATTGAAAAAAACAACAATGAAAATAAATGTATAGAAGGGAATATACATTCTGCATATTGATGTAATTGGAATATACATTCTGCATAATGGTACAATTGGAATATACATTCTACATATTGGTACAATTAGGCAAAACATTTCTCACCCAGGTTTCTGAAGCACAGTTTTAGATGGAGCATCTTGCTGCACTATTCTTGTTATTGTTTACACACTTCAAGAAATGTACAGAAAAGCACCAAAAAGTGGAGCACCAATGACAATTTAGTGTTGAGTAGCAACTTTAATAAGAAATTGCAAAATAATAAGCCACAAGGGGAACAAAGCAAGAGAGAACTGATACTAAGCACTACAAAGTAACTGAAGGCTAGAGGGTAGGAGCAACTGGCTGGTTTGTATGAGTGAACAAGGACTGTAATGAGAGTTGGGTTTAAATAGACTGCAGGTGATGAGTTAGAAATAACAGGTGACTTCTATAAGCTGGGTGGAGACTAGGAGGTGCCTGATAGGAAGTCCTCTACACCGGCCACTAACGGCCCAAAGTAATCTGGGTGGGACTATTGGAACTCCTTGATAAGCATTGGACCCAAGATGAAACTGGACGACACCCAAGACCACTTCTCTGAGACATGCACTTGCCCCATATTGCACACCCTTCCACAATGACTCAAGTCCATCAATGGTGAACTGTGGACACTGGACCACCTTCCACCATCCCAGGTTCTGGAGCTGCAGGCTCAGGTGGGTTAAAGGTTCCATAGACAATGGACATGAAGCAAGATACATGGAAGATAGATGTGTTCTTGGAGGATGGGGGCATTTGGAGATAGTAAGTGACTGGACTGATGTGATGGATAATTGTGAAAGGACCAAAGAAGTTTTGGGAGTCAGTGTGCAGGGGTAGATCTCGGTTTGACAGCCAGATGGAGTAATTTGGCTGGGCACTGCCTGGTAGTAGAAGGTGTGGCTGGCAGATAAGATGGCCCTCCAACCATTCTGATAGCCAAGAAGAACTTCAAAGTTAACTTCGCTCTGGCAGAGGAAGTGTGTAAATTGTAGAACAGCTTGGTCCAGAGCAGATCATTCTTCCATGTGGAAAGCTGGTAAAGCATTGCAGAAACTTCTCCACGCTGGTTGGCTCTTTATGAATGCCTATTGCTCTGCGGATTGTAGCCAGAGGACAAACTCACTGAGGTCCAGAGGAGGGAACAGGAGGCTCACCAGAAGTGGGAGACAAATTGTGGGCCCAGGTCTGACACAATATCCTGAGGGAAGCTGTGGAGGAGAACAGCCCTGCCATCTTAACTGCTGATGGAGGTTTGGAGAGAGTAGTGAAGTGGGCCGAGTAGGAGAGGCACCATCATGATCACCAGAGCCCCATTTGAAGGTGGAAAACCTGAGTAATTTTTAGGTTTAGGTCATTTACACTTTGCAAATGGCTTTGACCAGCAGTCTCTGTTCCTTGACAATGCATTTCCTAAAAGCAGTGAATACCAGAATCCCAGTCCATTTGTAACAATGCATTTCCTAAAAACTGTGAATACCAGCCCAGACCTGCTGGTGTCTGGGGAATGGATGTAATCAGGTGTTAAGTTTGTATGTAGCTTCAAAAGAAAGCATTGTCTATACTTTGTAAATATGAATTGTCCCTTGTGTTCAGCAAATAAATATTGAGCCCCACATTGGGCCAGCAGATCTTTCTACCAAAAGGGTCTCTGTATGCCTGCTGTACCTTGTTTTGTCAAATAAAGAAGCTGCTTTGTTTCTACTAGTAACTCTCCCTCCAGTGATTTAATTCACACAGCAGAGATCTACAGCAAAGTGGGCCCACGGGCGCCTAGGGCCGCTGGTTGGTGGAATTAGATTGTGCACATTGAGTGCAAGCAGTGATGAACTGATGTACATCTGTGATCACTATGGGACATCAGAACCGGCTTTTCAGAAATCCCAAAGTTCATTGTGCACCTGGATGGCTGGAGAGGAGGTGAGGAGTGGGCCCACTGGATTACCTCCAAGCACATGGCCGCCAGCATGTAGATGCAGTTCTTGGTGGTGTCAGCCCAGCTGTAAGGTCTGGCAGATCAGTCCAGATCAGGAAGGGCTTAGTCTTTTCCATCAGCCAATGTCTCCATTCCTCCAAAGCCCATTGAATGTTGTGCAGCTCACTGACTCCCACTCCATAATGGTGCTGTGTAGAGTTGGGCGTGTACGAGAAGAAGGCACAAGAGAGTGTCTTTCTATGCGGTCCTTGCTGGGAAAGGATGGCCCTGGCACCCATCTGTACCATGAAAGATGAATGGGAGAGGTGGTGAAGTGTCTTTTGAGCTCCTTGAGAACTTAGTCTGTGGCAGTAGACCGGCTTATCCATGAGGGAGGTGAGAGGAGCAGCAATTTGACTGCAGTTTCAGGTGAAATGGTGGTAGAGGTTGGAGAAGCCCAAGAATCACCATAGCTGTTGGAGGGAGTGTGGTCAGGTCCATTCAATGATGGCACACACCATCTGGGTCCATGGTCATTCTTTGGGGCGAAAGGAGGAAATGACGGGTGTGAAACTGGTATTTTTCTAACTTGCAGTACAGTTGGCTTTCAAGGAGATGCTGAAGGACTGAATGGACATGACAGATGTAGTCATGGGGGTCCTTAGAGAAGATCAGGATATCATCAAGGTAGATAAGCACATAGCTATGTTGCATATCTCGAAGGATCTCATTTGATGAAGGTTTGGAAAACAGCAGGACTATTGGAAAGTCTGAAAGGTATCATCAAGTATTCATAATGGCCAGTGGGTGTTATGAATGCCATTTTCAACTCATCCCCCCGGCAGATGCAGATCAGGTTCTACCTGTCCGTAGCTTCACTTTGGTGAAGATCTGCACAATATCTCAAATGCACTATCCAACAAGGGGAGTGAATGGCAGTTCTTAGTGGTCATTTTGTTAAGCCCACAGGAGTCAGCACTTCAGTGATGTAGTCATTCATGGCTTGTGTCTCAGGAGGGGAGAGGGAGAACAGATGACCTCAGAGAGGGTTACTGCCCAGGAGGAGGTCAATTGCATGGCCATGCAGTCTGTGAGGGAGCAAGGTGCTGGCTTCTCTCTTACTGATGGCAATGGCAAGATGCTGTTTCTCGGACTCAGTGGGCATTTTTGGCATTGGTGGGCAGGAGGTGCACAAGTTGTTTCTCCAGTGATGCTCACACTCTTGGGGCTTTAAGGGAGCTCTTCCTAGCTGCCTGGGTTCCGGAGGGTCAGGCAGCCTGAATGGAGGGTCAGTCTGGCTGATGTCTAGATGGTCATTCTATTAGATGCATGTCAATACGTAAAGCCAGAGTGATGCTGTTGAGGTCAGTGGGCATCTCCAGGGTAGATAGCTCATCATTCAAGCACTCCAAGAGGTCATGATGGTAATAGGCCAGCCGCACTCTGCTGCAAGGTTCCTGAATTCCACTGTGTAATCCAGAACCGGGAACCTTGACACAGGCAAAGTATCTGATCTGCTGCCTCACTTCCACTTCCTGGATGTTTGAAAATTGGCACTTCTCAATGGTGAAATCCTCATATCTGTTTGCAAGTGGGGTTCTTGTCCCAGTTAGTGGTGACCCAGGTCAGAGCTCGCCCAGTCAAGAGAGAGATGATAAAGTCCATAAAATACAGAGATGACTGGAGGTCAAACTGCAAGATGCATTGGATCAGGAAGTTGGAGAACCAGGTTGAGGATCAGTCAAAGTGTTTGAGCACCAGAATCTGATGGAGGAGGTTGATTGGGCTGGGTATGCTGTATTGAGGTGGAGAGTTGGTTGAGGGTGGTGAGCAGATGGTCAATGGTTTCCAGCTGCTTCTGGATCCTGTGTTCATCTCAATGGATGAGGTTCTTGAGGTAAGAAAACTCTGCTGGGTCAACCACTGGTTCACTCATCTTGTCAAGGAAAGAAAAGGAGCCTTGACCCAAATGCGGAGCGGTGGAGACAGTTTAGTGGTGACCAATAACTTTAATTATAAACCTCAATATATTAAGTCACACAGGGTCACGAAACAAGATCAAATAAGTACTAACCACGCCAAGGCAACAAGGTAACTGAAGGCTCAGAGCAACTGGTTGAGGCTGGCTGGTTTGTATGAGTGAACAAGGAGTGTGGGTGAGAGCTGGGCTGCAGGTGATGAGTTGGAAATGAGTGACAGGTGGCTCCTCTTAGCCAGATGAAAACCACAGGAGCCTGCGTGTGCTTTATAATTGGTATTTGCATAATTCTCTCACAGCTTACTCTGTAAATGCTAGAAAGCATGGATTTCTAGTTCTAAAATATACCTTTGAGAGAACTACTACTACTTCAGGCCTAGGGAGCTGGCATTAGGCACGATGACGGACTCTCCACTTCTCCCTCTCCCTCATCAGTGTGTTCAGTTCATCCACATTAGCCACGCCACTGTCTTCTAGGAGCGTGTTGACCATATTGACCATAGACTTGGGTTCATCCTCCCATGCTTGGGCTCCCATATGATGACTAGGCTGGCAGGTAGCTCGGGGTGACATAGACAGTGCCCCGCTGGTTGCAGTCTTCTCGCCTCGATTTTAGTGGTGAGCATCAGTAGATCGTTATAGAGCTCGACGTTCGTCATGTGCTGTTGCCAGCTCACGTCAAGAGCCATCCAGAGCATTCGTGTATAGCAACCATCTGGAGACTTTCGCATAGTTTTGGTAAGTATCCACATCTCGCATCCATACATGAGAATGAACTCTATGACTGCTATGAAAATCCTCTTTTTAAGCCCTCTGGTCAGGTTTAACTTCCAGATTTCCTTCATGTCATTCATAGCCCTCCACGCCAGCGCCTTCCGTGTCTTTATGTCCTTCTCCGAACTCATCATTCTTGACCCGAGGTACTTGTAGTCAAAGACTTTCTTCATGGCATCATTCTTTACGGTCTTGAGAGTACCTTTGTTGCAGTTAAACGCCATTTACGTCTTTTTAGCATTTAGGTGAAGTCCAACTTTATTGCACTCAATTTCCACTTTTATCAGTAGCTGCTGTGCTTCCTCCATCCTGGTCAGAGAGCAGGACTATATCATCTGCAAAATCGAGATCTGTAAGCGTAACTGGTCTGACCCTTTTGGTTCGTCCTGGTTTTATGGTAAAACCAAGCTTGTCATGATCTTTAGTAGCTTGATGCAGAGCATAATCAAGGACGATTATAAAGATGTAGGGTGCCAGAGTGTCTCCTTGCAGCACACCAGCTAGGAGCTGGAACACTGCTGTTTCTCCGTCTGGTGATACAACTTTCACCATCGTTTTGGTGACTGGACTCTATTGCTCTCAGTAGATGGTCTGGCACTCCGTAAGCTTTCAGGAAAGAAAGTTTCAGGAGAGAAGGTTTGATAACTAAACTCCATTCTGTAGTAGAGATTACTGGTTGTTAATAAAGAGCAATTTGAAAACAACCATTTGCACTGAAGATGATATTGATTCACAATGATATATTGCCTGTTTTATTATTTTGTATCAGTTATAAATATTTTATTATAGTTGCCCTTTTATTTATGAAGCATTATTTATCTCCAGCTTTTGACCAATATGGTGAAATGTTGTACTGTATGTGATCCTAGTAACATGAGCAACTTCCTCAGTAAGTTGACACCACCGCTGGAAGTTCTTATTTCCCCAACACGTGAATTTGACAAAACTCTGACTAGATATTGTTGAAACACTATTTATGAGGTTTCCAAATGCACCAGAAACACTAATGTGATTACGTCAGAAGATATTCTCTCAGTCTTTGATTAGGGTGCAGCAAATGGTCATGGACATACATAGAGTATTTCATTTTTCTTTTCGCTCAAAGCTTAGTACTAACTCCCTCCTAGCATTCCACTCAACAGTCACAATTGGGATTAAAATGACAATATTTCAGTAGGTATCTCAATAGCATTTGTCAAGAAAATATCCAAACAAAATTTGTTGCTGAACTATATAAGGTGATATCAGGCAGCAAGAGCAAATTTTTTTTGATTAAGTAGAAAGGCTTCAAGGACATTTTGAAGGAGGAAATTTTAGAGCTTTGAACTTCAACAGTTGAAGACACTGCTGCCAAGTGTGGGTGAATTAAAACAGGGGATGTGCAGTGGGACAGAAGTGGATTTGTGCAGAGCTCTCATGGGTTTAAGTTCCTAGGTATGATCATATCAGATTACCTTTCCTGGGGCCAGCATGTAGATGAAATCACAAGGAAGGTGTATTAGCATCTTTACTTTCTTTGAAGATTAAAGTATATCACCGAGCACTCTAACTTCTACAGATGTATTGTTGAAAGAATCTTGACTGGTTACATTATCATTTGATATGGCAAATCAAGAACACAAGAACATAAGAAGCTGTTGTTATGGGTCCACAGTTTTGATTCCTGTGGATGTCACATGATATTAGTTTAATTTACTAAGTGTGATGTATCTATAGTCTTGTTTTGCTGAAAGCTTCTAGTTTCAATTCCTGGGGGCACCACGTCGTTTACTGGGAATCCATGACTTTCTTTCTGTGACAGTCACGTGATGACATTTCTCCGACGGTATAAAAAGAGTCGCAGTCGTTTAGTGGGCAGTCGCTCATTAGGGAGTCGCTCGGTAAGGAGTCCTTAAGAAATCAACAGGAAGAGAGTGAGAGTGAAGATTGAGGGCTTCGAATGAACCCAAAGGATTGGGTTAGCCGGCAGCACTGTGCATTTCGAATGTGACTGACGTTTCGTATAATCCATACATGGATTGTGGCACACACTTTTGGTTAACCCCTGCATGTTCTCGGGTGTTGCGTGGTGACCATTTCAGCAAAAGGGACATTCCCTGTCAGTTGCTCTGTGAACATTCTCCTTGGACTCTTTGAAAAAGGTACTCTGCGGCTGCAAACTCCAGTAACTGTTTCTTTAAGATTGCCTCTCCGCTGTATTGTGAATCACCAAGATCGTCTCTTCGTTGCATGGTGAATATACAAGTCTCTCCTCTCACTCATTTCATGAATCACCTGGACTTCCTAAACTGCCACTCTAAACTGCGCTTGAGTAAAACTTTGTTAGTTGTTTGTTTCATTTTCTATATTTCTGTGTAAAGGTTAATAAATTTAGCTGTTTTGCATTATTTCCCCAACTTCATTCTACACAGAATAGAATAGAATATCTTTATTGTCATTGTTGTGGAGCAATGAAACACAGTTTAGCAGCTCAACGTTTTGCAGCATGACAAAGAATACACACATAAAATAAACTCTAAAACCTCAGGAGGGCAGTCCAAAATTAATAATATATGGATGGGAGGGTAGGACTATTGCACACCTGCCATTCCTGGAAATCTGATGCATTTAGCTGCTGCCGTCTTAGGAGGGGGTGCAGGTGAAGGGAAGGGGGTGTTATACATTTCACTGTTTGAGGGTAGAAGCTGTTAAGGAGTCCCTTTGTTTTCATCCTTAATGCTCTGTATCTCGTCCCAGAAGGTAGAGGGGAAAACAGGTGATGTCCAGGATGAGTGGGATCCTTTGAAATACAAGTAGCCTTCTTTTGAAGTCTGCCAGTATAAATGTCTCTGAGGGAGGGTAATGTTGTACCAATAACCCGCTCTGCTACCCTCACCACCCGCTGCAAGTCCTTCCTGTTCTGTTCTTTCTTTTTTCTTTTTAAATCTTTTTATTGAGTAAGTATACAAAAAAGGTAAGCCATAGAAACATTAATACAATGTTAAAGTATAATAAAATTCCAAAAGGTATCAATACCAAAAAAAATACTACAAACAATGTAATTTAAACATAAGAAACCAAGATAACATAATAGTATACTAAATTTTATATATATCAATGGAAAAAAAGAAAAAAAAAACCCCAAAAAAAACCCACCGTGCAACTAACTAAAAGCAAGGCAAAGCAATGGCTAACTTGAAACCAAACAGAGTTAAACTTAAAATCACGTCCTCAATCCCGACCTCCATTAAAAACAGTGAAAAAAAAAACAAGAAGGGTAAATATTACATTAAATGAAAATATCGAATAAAAGGTCCCCAAATCTGTTCAAATTTAAATGAAGAATCATAAAGGTTACTTCTAATTTTCTCCAAATTCAAACATAAAATCGTCTGAGAAAACCAAAAAAAGGTAGTTGGAGCATTAAGCTCTTTCCAATGTTGTAAAATACTTCTTTTCGCCATTAAAGTAAGAAATGCAATCATTCTACGGGCTGAAGGAGAAAGATTACTAGAAATTTTAGGTAGTCCAAAGATAGCAGTAATAGGGTGAGGAGAGATATCTATATTTAATACCTTAGAAATAATATTAAAAATATCTCTCCAAAAAGTTTCCAAAGTAGGGCAAGACCAAAACATATGAGTTAAAGAGGCTATCTGCCCCGAACATCTATCACAGAAAGGATTAATATGCGAGTAAAAACGCGCTAACTTATCTTTGGACATATGTGCTCTATGAACCACTTTAAGTTGAATTAGGGAATGTTTAGCACAAATAGAGGAAGTATTAACTAATTGTAAAATCTGTCCCCAATCATCCACAGAAATGGTAAGCCCCAATTCCTGTTCCCAATCTACCCTAATCTTATCAAATGGAGCTTTCCTAAGTTTCATAATAATATTATAAATCATAGCCGATGCACCTTTCTGACATGGATTGAGGTTAATTATCGAATCTAAAATATATGTAGGAGGAAGCATTGGAAAGGAAGAAAGTATAGTACTTAGGAAATTTCTAACTTGTAAATATCTAAAAAAATGTATTCTTGATAAGTTATATTTATTAGATAATTGTTCAAAAGACATAAGGGAACCATCTAAAAATAAATCCAAAAACCGTAAAATACCCTTAGTCTTCCAAATTTGAAAAGCGCGATCCATAAAGGAGGGAGGAAAAAATATGTTACCTAAAATAGGAATCGCTAACCCGAATTGATTAAGATCAAAAAATTTTCTGAATTGAAACCAAATGCGCACGGCATATTTAACTATCGGGTTAGAGACCTGCTTAAGGCGTTTCGAATCAAAAGGGAGAGAGGAGCCTAAAATAGAGCCAAGTGTATAACCCTGAACAGATTGTAATTCCAATGCTACCCATTTAGGAATAGATAGTATGTCCTGGTCAAGTAACCAAAATTTCATATGTCGAATATTAATAGCCCAATAATAGAATCTAAAGTTAGGTAATGCTAAACCTCCATCTCTCTTAGCTTTCTGTAAATGTATTTTACCCAGTCTCGGATTCTTATTCTGCCAAATAAATGAAGAAATTTTAGAGTCAACTTTATCAAAGAAAGATTTTGGAACGAAAATTGGTAATGCCTGAAACACATATAAAAATTTTGGCAAAAAAAACATCTTAACTGCATTAATACGACCAATCAAAGTTAAATATAAGGGAAACCATTTAGATGAAAGTTGAGTAATATGGTCTATTAATGGTAAAAAGTTAATCTTAAATAAATCTTTGTATTTACAAGTAATTTTAATCCCAAGATATGAAAAATAATTATTAATCAATTTAAATGGAAATTTATAATATAAGGGAAGATGTTTATTAATCGGAAAAAGTTCACTCTTACTAAGATTTAATTCATAACCTGAGAAAAAACCAAATTGTGCTAATAACTCTAAAACAGCAGTAATAGATTTCTCAGGATTAGAAATATATAAAAGTAAATCATCAGCATAGAGTGATAATTTATGGGACTTTAATCCCCGAGTTATCCCAGTAATATTTGAAGATTCTCGAATAGCAATTGCAAGAGGTTCTAATGCAATATCAAATAATAGGGGACTAAGAGGACAGCCTTGTCGAGTACCACGAAAGAGAGGAAAAAAAGGTGAGTTTAAAGAGTTAGTACAAACCGAGGCTACAGGGGAATGATATAACAGTTTAATCCAGGATATAAATTTCAAGCTAAAATTAAACATTTCAAGCACCTTAAATAAATAAGGCCATTCTACTCTATCAAAAGCTTTCTCGGCATCTAAAGAAATAACACACTCAGGAACATTTTGTGAGGGAGTATAAACGATATTTAACAATGTACGAATATTATAAAAAGAGTAACGACCTTTAATAAAACCCGTTTGGTCTTCCGAAATAATAGAAGGAAGTACTTTTTCTAGTCTATTTGCTAATAACTTAGAAAAAACTTTAGAATCAACATTTAATAAAGATACTGGTCTATAAGATGCACATTGAGCAGGGTCTTTATCCTTCTTTAGTATTAGAGAAATTGATGCTCTATTAAAAGATTCAGGAAGTTTACCAAGTTTCAGAGAAGCCTCAAAAACCCTACAGAGCCAAGGAATCAATAAAGAAGCAAAACATTTATAAAATTCAACGGTAAACCCATCAGGGCCAGGAGCTTTCCCCAGATTCATAGAAAAAATAACATTCTTAATCTCATCCATTGTAATGGAAGTATCTAATAAAGAAGACATATCCTGTGAAATCTGAGGGAAGTCTAACTTATCTAAAAAATCATTCATATATTTAGAATCTCGAGGAGACTCTGATTGATATAAAGAAGAATAAAAATCACAAAAGGTTTGATTAATCCCCACATGATCCAGTATCAATCGATCATTTTGGTTATAAATCTGATTGATTTGAGATTTAACATAATTAGATTTCCATTGATTAGCCAGCAGCTTGCCAATTTTGTCACTGTGAACATAAAAGTCACTTCTTATTTTCTTTAATTGGTTTACAATCGAGAACGAGAGTAGTAAACTGTGTTCCATTTGAAGTTCAGTTCTTTGTTTGTATAACTCCTCAGAAGGAGCCATAACATATTTCTTATCAATTTCTTTAATCTTGTCCACAATTGCCGTCTCCTCCTGCTTCTGTTTCTTCCTCAAAGCAGCAGAATACGAAATAATCTGACCCCGAATATAGGCTTTAAAAGTGTCCCAAAGAGTGTTAACCGAAATATCTTCTGTATGGTTAATTGTAAAAAAAAGCTCAATCTGTTCATTCATAAAATTAACAAAGTCCGAGTCCTGAAGCAACAGCGAATTAAAACGCCACTGTCTATTATTTGGTATATTGGCCATAATTTTAATAGAAAGCTTAAGTGGAGCATGATCCGAAATGGTTATAGAATCATAATCACATTTAATCACTGAAGGAATAAGACGAGAATCAATAAAAAAATAATCAATTCTTGAATAGGAATGATGAACATGTGAAAAAAAGGAAAAATCTTTTTCCTGAGGATGCAGAAAACGCCAAATGTCCGTCGACCCAGAATCAGAAAGGAAAAAATTAATCAAATTTGCAGATTTATTAGGTAAGGTCCGTAAAGGAGCCGAACAGTCCAAAGCTGGAGACAAACAGGTATTAAGATCTCCACCCCAGATCAATGAAAACTCGTTCAAATTCGGAAACTGATTAAACAATGATTTATAAAATTCCGGACAATCCATATTAGGAGCATAAACATTAACCAAAACTACTTTTTTATTAAATAGTAAACCACTAACCAATAAAAATCTACCATTCGGATCAGAAATAATATCCTGTTGTATAAAAGTAACTGAGGAATCAATAAAAATAGAGACACCTCGAATCTTAGCATTGGAGTTCGAATGAAATTGTTGTTCCTTCCAGAATTTGAAAAAACGTAGTCTGTCCCCCCTCCGTACATGGGTCTCTTGTAAAAATAAAATTTGTGCTTTAAGTCTCCGGAACACTTTAAAAACTTTTTTCCTTTTAATAGGATGATTAAGACCGTTAGTATTCCAGGAGACAAAATTAATAATAGACTCCATAAATCCTAAAGTCAACCCACAACAAGGAGGATTGACGATAGGCGCGACCCACAAACCCGGAGAGGAAACAGAACATACGAAAGATACCGGGAAAAAGGACGCAACCAGTACTTCAATAATGTATATAGCCCAAAGAGAAACAAACTAAAATGTGAAGCCCCTCCCACCACCTCCGCCCCAAGACCCCAAGGCAAAATCTAAAGCAGACCCGCCCGAAAGAAGCAAGCGCTAAAACTACCCCCATGACTTCCGGTATACGCTCCCTAAAAAAAAGGTATAAATATGAAAACGATCAGCTAATTGTAAAACAGCAAAAAAAGTGAAAAAAAAAGGTAGCTCAATTAAAATACACACACAACAGAACAAAAGCCAGAAAATACATATTAAAAAAAAAACCACAATAAACCCCAAACCCATAAATAAACACAGCAACAAAAAAAAAATTATTGACGTAAAGTGGTTATAAAAAGCAAAACAGAATAAAATTTTAAAAAAAACTACAAAATTTAAGGCCACACAGGAAATACGTAAAATGACAAACAGGAAGTAACCACCCAGAATCCCCTGGGAAAAGAAAGAAATGACGCAGTTGAAAAGAAAGTTTAGCAACCATATTAAGAAATCAAAAATAAACTTTTCTGCCCAAATAGGGCACGAAAAAGTTAAAACCAACCAATTCACAGCCTCCGATCAACGGAGATGATTAAAAAAAATAGCAATTAAGATGTTGAAGGTGAAAATTGATCCAGATAACTCTGGGCATCCGATGGAGAATCAAAAAAACGAAGGGCTCCATCTGACATGCGAATCCTTAGACGTGCAGGGTACAGCAGCGCTGGTCTTAAATCCATCTTATAGAATTCCGACATCACAGATCTGTAGCGAACCCGTTGGTCCCAGATTGGTTTACTGAAATCTTCCACGAATCGGAACCTAAGATCCGAAAAATCGATGAAACCTTTAGATCGAGCGAATCGAAACAGTCTCTCCTTGTCTTGAAAGTAATGAAAACGTAAAATAACATGCCTAGGTCTATCTGACCTAGACGAGTATGATGGGATTCTGTGAACACGATCCAGTAGCGGTGGTTGGTCAGGAAATACAGTAGGGAATGCATCTTTTAAAAGTTGAGAAAAATACTTCATGGGGTTGTTAGATTCTACAGCTTCCCGCACCCCAATCATTCGTAAATTCTGCCGACGCATCCTAGATTCCAAGTCAGAGTTTTTAAAAGTCAGAAAGTCAAGTTTCTTCTTCATTACATTAATTGTTTCCTCGATTTTCCCCATCCTAAGCTCACTTTGTTGCGCGAATTTTTGAAGATCAGATATAGCCGACTGATGTTCCGCAATAAATCTTTGCATCTTATCAATTGAATCGGCAATTTTCTGAAGATTAGTTGAGATTTCCGTATGAATCAAGTCTTTAACAGAGTCTGCAATTTCCGTACGAATCACCTCCCTAACAGAGGTTGAAATTTCCCTCTGAATTAACTCCGATATAGCTTTCAAAGTCACCGGTGATTCAGTCGGGGGGAGATCCGTAGCTTTCGGTTTAACCGGAGGTTTACCATCCTTGCCGTTTTTCCCGTTCTTAGACATAGCAGATCTAAGTTCCATCCAGTTGTCGGAGAATTCAGTTTAATTCAAAGTATTGTAAGAGTTGATGCCTTAATGGTTAATTAAAGTATAGCTGACCATAGAGAAAAAAAACTCAGAGGTAATGGAGCGAGTCAAGAACGCGACTTCACTCCATGAGCGCTACCGGAAGTCCCCTGTTCTGTTCTGTGCAGCTGGCAAACCACACTGCACAGCAATGCGGCAGGAGGCTCTCTATAGTTGTCCGATAGAAGTTGATCAGCAGGTGATGAGGGAGGAGAGCGTGCTTTAGCTTCCTTAGGAAGTAGAGCCTCTGTTGGGCCTTCCCCACCTGATAAGAGATATGGGCAGTCCAGGTGAGGTCAGCCAAGATGTGGACGCCAAGGAACTTGAAACTCTCTACTCTCTCCACCTCTTTCCCGTAATGTGCGGAGCAGAGTTCTCGACGCATTTACTTCAAGGGGAATACATCTATTGTTGCTGGTCCGTAACACTGCAGAAACTTACCTGAATACGTCATGGGCACATCAGTCCCCATCATCAATAGTACCTATATTAAGTGCCATCTCCAGAAGACAACATCATAAGACATTGGACATGAGAGCAGAATTAGGCCATTCACCTCATCAAGTCCGCTCATTTCATCATAGCCAATCCCGGATGCTCTCCACATCCACGCTATCTAGCCCTTTCAACATTCGATAGGTTCCAATGAGGAACCCGCGCCCCCCCCGCCTGACATTTTTCTAAATTCCACTGAGTACAGGCTCAAAGCTACCAAATGCTCCTCTTATGTTAACCCCTGTATTCCTGGAATCATCCTTGTTAACCTCCTTTGGACTCTCTCCAATGACAACATATCCTTTCTGAGGTAAGGGGCCTAAAACTTGTTGGTTAAAAAAAAAGGTACATGGAGCTTAGAAAAATAGAGGGCTATGGGTAGCCTAGTAATTTCTAAGGTAGGGACATGTTCGGCACAACTTTGGACCGAAGGGACTGTATTGTGCTGTAGGCTTTCTATGTTTCTAAAACTGTTGGCAATACACTAAATGCGGCCTGACTACTGTCTTATAAAGCTTTAGCGTTATCTCCCTGCTTTTATATTCTATTCCCCTTGAAATAAATGCCAACATTGCATTTGCCTTCTCTACCACAGACGCATCCTGTGACTTAACCTTCTGGGAGTCTTGCACGAGGACTCCAAAGTCCCCTTGCACTTCTCATGTTTGAATTTTCTCCCCACTTAAATAATAGTCTGAACTATTGTCCTTTTACTAAAATGCATTATCATACATTTCCCAACACTGTATTCCATCTGCCACATTTTTTTCCCATTCTTCCAATTCTTGCAATCGTATTGCTTCCTCAGCACTACCTACCTCTCCACCCATCCATCCATCTTCAAAGATCTCCACTATCTGGGCCATGCCATCTTCTGACAGCTACCATCGGGCAGGAGGTACAGAAGTCCTGTATCATTAGCTACCATCGGACAGGAGGTACAGAAGTCCTGTGTCACCAGCTACCATCGGACAGGAGGTACAAAAGTCCTGTGCCACTAGCTACTATCGGGCAAGAGGTACAGGGCAGGTCGTGCCTTACAAGCCAGATTGAATTTTTTTGAGGATCTAACTAAACACATTGATGAAGGTAGAGCTGTAGATGTAGTGTATATGGATTTTAACAAGGCATTTGATAAGGTACCCCATACAAGGCTTATTGAGAAAGTAAGGAGGCATGGGATCCAAGGGGACATTGCTTTGTGGATCCAGAAATGGCTTGCCCACAGAAGGCAAAGAGAGGTTGTAGATGGATCATATTCTGCATGGAGGCCGGTGACCAGTGGTGTGCCTCAGGGATCTGTTCTGAGACCCCTACTCTTTGTGATTTTTATAAATGACCTGGATGAGGAAGTGGAGGGATGGGTTAGTAAATTTGCTGCTGACTCAGAAGTTGGGGGTATTGTGGATAGTGTGGAGGGCTGTCAGAGGTTACAGTGGGACATTGATAGGATGCAAAACTGGGCTGAGAAGGGGCAGATGAAGTTCAACACAGGTAAGTGTGAGGTGGTTCATTTTGGTAGGTCAAATATGGTGACAGAATATAGTATTAATGGCAAGACTCTTGGCAGTGTGGAGGATCAGTGGGATCTTGGGGTTCGAGTCCATAGGAGATTCAAAGCTACTATGCAAGTTGACTCTGTGGTTAAGAAGGCATACGGTGCATTGGCCTTCTTCGATCATGGGATTGAGTTTAAGAGCCGAGAAGTAATGTTGCAGCTATATGGGACCCTGGTCAGACCCCACTTGGGAGTATTGTGTTCAATTCTGGTCCCCTCACTACAGGAAGGATATGGAAACCATAGAAAGGGTGCAGAGAAGATTCACAAGGATGTTGCCTGGATTGGGGAGCATGCATTAAGAATAGGTTGAGTGAACTCCGCCTTTTCTCCTTGGAGCGACGGAGGATGAGAGGTGACCTGATAGAGGTATACAAGATAATGAGAGGCATCAATCATGTGGATAGTCAAGGGCTTTTTCCCAGGGCTGAAATGGCTAGCATGAGAGGGCATATTTTTAAGGTGCTTGGAAGTAGGTACAGAGGAGATGTCAGTGGTAGGTTTTTTAAGCAGAGAGTGGTGAGTGCGTGGAATGGGCTGCCGGCAGCAGTGGTTGAGGCGGAAGTGATAGGGTGTTTTAGGAGACTCCTGGATGGATACGTTGAGCTTCGAAAAATAAAGGGCTATTGGTAAGCCTAGGTAAGGACATGTTCGGCACAGCTTTGTGGGCCGAAGGGCCGGTATTACGCCGTAGGTTTTCTATGTCTTTATGTTTCTATAAGTAAGGACCAGCCTCTCCAGCACTTTCATCACATGAGATGTGAGAGTAGTTGGTCTGTAGTCATTAACTTCAGATAGAGTCGCCTTCTTGGGTACAGGAAACAAGCAGAAGGTTTTCCATAACACCGGTATCTTTTCCTGACTCAGACTCAGATTGTAAAGGTGCAGACAGCTGGCTCACACAGGCCTTCGGTACCCTGGGGCTGATAACGCACAGTCCAGCAGCCTTGCCTTGATATAGTCTTAACCTGACCTGCAGTCACAGTCAGGTGGGGGAGGTGGTCATCCGGAGGCAGGATACTCAAAGGCTGGGGGGCTTTGGAACACAAGCACTCACTAGAGGGGAGGGAGGGGTGGAGGGAGAAGGCTTTGGGGGCTGGGAGGGTGTGGTCTGGGCAAGTGGGGAAGGGGACTGCAGGAGATCTCATGCTGAACCTGTTGAAAAACAAGTTAAATTCGTTGGCCCTATCCAGGTAGTCCTCGATCTTCCTTTCCTTAACCTCAAAGTCTTTGATCTGCTTCATGCCCAACCACACATCACTTATGCTCTTCTGCTGGAGCTTGTACTCCAGCTTCCTCTTGAAGGATTCTTTGCACTAAGGTATCTACCAAGTGCCAGTAATAAAATAAAACAAGAACAAGGATGTTCTGCTGAGACTTTAAAAGGCATTGGCTAGACAGCTCTTGGAGAATTGTGAGTAGTTTTGGGTCCCTCATCTAAGAAAAGATGTGCTGGCATTGTAGAGGGTTCAGTGGAGGTTCACGAGAATAAATCCAGGAATCAAAGGGTTAATGTATGAGGAGTGTTTGTTGGCTCTGGGCCTGTAGTCACTTAAGCTTGGAAGAATGAGTGGGGATTTCATTGAAACCTCTCAACCATCGAATGGTTGAGATAGAGTGGATGTGGAGATGATATTTCAGAATCAGGTGTAATGCAAATGTTTGGGTACCCCGGTCAGATTTAAAGCATTTTTACATGGTCAGATCATTTCTTATTCAGCTAAGCTTAAAAAAAGACTAAAGTAGAATTAGATAAGATTTCAAAACAAATTAAAGACTTAGATAATATTTATGCAATCTCCCCTAATATTGATCTATTCAAACAAAGGGTGGAACTTCAATCACAATATAGTCTATTATTAACTCATCCTATTGAAGGCTACTTGCTTAAGCTAAAAAGCCAATTTTATATGTTTGGAGATAAAAATAACAAACCGCTTGCATCTCAATTAAAAATGGCTAGAGCCAAAAGGCAAATTTTGAAAATCCATTGGAAAGATGGTACCCTGGCTTGGGAATATGAAGAAATTAATAAGATTTTTCAAGATTTTTATACTGAACTTTATAAATCTCAATGTCCAGTAGATTCTTCTAAAATAAATGCTTTCTTATGAAAGATTGCTTTTCCTCAAATTTCTGTTGAGGATCAAAAAAACTCTTGATGCCCAAATTACTGAAGCCGAAATTCATAAAGCTATTTTTTTCAATGCAGTTTGGTAAGGCTCCTGGACTTGATGGCAATCCTGTAGAATTTTATAAAAAATTTGGAAAATTGCTTTCTCTATATATATTGGAAATGTTTAAGGATTCTTTTGTGAAAGGTGATTTACCCTCTACTTTTTATGAGGCTTCTATTTCTTTAATTCTTAAAAAGAATAAAGATCCTATTGATTGTGCTTCATATAGACCTATTTCATTATTGAATGTCGATGCTAAGATTCTGCCAAAGATAATGACCAATCGAGTGTAGAATATTTTGGGTAAAATTATTTTTAAAGATCAAACAGGCTTTATAAAGGGTCGCTATTCCTTTTCAAATGTTTGGAGATTATTTAACATTATATATTCGTCCTCTTTAAAAACTCCACAATGCATCATCTCTTTGGATGCTGAAAAAGCATTCGATCGAGTCGAATGGAAATATTTATTTAATGTTTTAGAGAAATTTGGCTTTGGTGTTAATTTTAATAATTGGATTAGAATGATATATATTGCTACTGTTATTACTAATAACTGTAGATCTTTTTTTTCAGCTTTCACGGGGGACAAGACAAGGTTGTCCATTAAGTCCTTTGTTATTTAATTTTGTGAAGCTAAATATATTTATGGGGTTTTTGTGAATGAGACCATTCATAGGATTTCTCCTTATGCTGACGATTTACTGGTTTATATATCCAATCCCGAGGAATTTGGAGATTTTTCAGGATACAAAATAAATTTTAGTAAAAGCGAACTGTTTCCTTTAAATGAATCTGTTTCTATATATGAAAATACTCCGTTCAAAGTCACGGATTCCTTTAGATATTTAGGTAATATAATCGCTAAAATATATAAGGATCTTTATAAAGCTAATTTTGTTTCCTTGGTAGATTCTATGAAGTATTTATTTTGTAGATGGAACCCACTTACATTTTCACTTGTTGGTCGCATTCTTATAGTCAAAATGATGATTTTACCAAATTTTTTTGTATTTATTTCAGAATATTCCTGTTTTTCTGACTAAAAAGTTTTTTGATCAGATTGATTCTATTACTTTATCTTTTGTTTGGAATAATAAAAGACCAAGAATTAGTAAATGTCACTTACGAAAGTTGAAAAAGGATGGAGGCCTCGCTTTGCCTAACTTAAGAATGTACTACTGGGCTGTTAATGTGCGATATATGTCCTTTTGGTTACACTGGGTTGATAAGAACGATAGGCCAATTTGGGTAGACTTGTGCTTGCAACACTGTGTGTCCGACAGAGTGATCAGCAGCACTGGGGCTCCACAGGGGACTGTCTTGTCTCCCTTTCTCTTCACCATTTACTCCTCGGACTTCAACTACTGCACAGAGTCTTGTCATCTTCAGAAGTTTTCTGCTGACTCTGCCATAGTTAGATGCATCAGCAAGGGAGATGAGGCTGAGTGCAGGGCTATGGTAGGAAACTTTGTCACATGGTGTGAGCAGAATTATCTGCAGCTTAATGTGAAAAAGACTAAGGAGCTGGTGGTAGACCTGAGGAGAGCTAAGGTACTGGTGACCCCTGTTTCCATCCAGGGGGTCAGTGTGACATGGTGGAGGATTACAAATACCTGGGGATACGAATTGACAATAAACTGGAGTGGTCAAAGAACACTGAGGCTGTCTACAAGAAGGGTCAGAGCCGTCTCTATTTCCTGAGGAGACTGAGGTCCTTTAACATCTGTCGGATGATACTGAGGATGTTCTACGAGTCTTTGGTGGCCAGTGCGATCATGTTTACTGTTGTGTGCTGGGGCAGCAGGCTGAGGGTAGCAGACACCAACAGAATCAATAAACTCATTTGTAAGGCCAGTGATGTTATGGGGATGGAACTGGACTCTCTGACGGTGGTGTCTGAAAAGAGGATGCTGTCCAAGTTGCATGCCATCTTGGGCAATGTCTCCCATCCACTACATAATGTACTGGTTGGGCACAGGAGTACATTCAGCCAGAGACTCATTCCACTGAGATGCAACACTGAGCGTCATAGGAAGTCATTCCTGCCTGTGGCCATTCAACTTTAAAACTCCTCCCTTGGAGGGTCAGACACCCTGAGCCAATAGGCTGGTCCTGGACTTATTTCCTGGCATAATTTACATATTACTATTTAATTATTTATGGTTTTATTACTATTTAATTATTTATGGTGCAACTGTAACAAAAACCAATTTCCCCCAGGATCAATAAAGTATGACTATGACTACTAATTGAAAGCTGTGAAACAGTTTTATTTAACCTCGTTATTGGGAGCTGCTTTACCTATACAATTAGCTGAAGTTGCTAATTTAAATCTATACCCTGTGATTAAGCATTTTTTACAAACTTGGCTCCAATTCCGTAATTTTTTTTAATCTTAAAAAATTTAAACTTTGTAGTTAAATTTATCAAAGTTACTTTTTTAAGCCTTCTTTGAGTGATCCATTTTTTTTTACTTTGGAAAAATAAAGATACTAATTCTTTTTTGGATTTATTTAAAGAAGATAAACTGATGTCTTTTGAACAATTAGTTGATAAATAATGGTGGCTCTGAATTAATGGCGGCACGATGCAGCTCGCAGTGGCCGCTCCGGTGGTGATGTCTGTTATTTGTCAAGGAGGGTGCCGTGCACAATCCTACAATCCTGATTTGATGGAGACAGACGTGAGAGCACGGAAGAACATCTGATGAAATTTCTGGGGGGGGGACTTGCGGGTCATCAAGGGAATGGCGGCGTAAGGAAAAGGTCTCTCAACAAAAAAGGTAAGCTGCCCCAAAATCAGAATTAGACAAATACTTAATATTGTATAACTATATTAATAAAAGGGGCAAGGATGATGTCTAAGAACAAGATTAAAAAGTCTGCTCAGAAGGCTGATAAACACAAAGAGACGCAGCAAGGCGCCGGACCTAGCTCCCCCACAGCAAGCCAGGACGGAGATAATGAGGAGGAATCGGTGAATCTGTCTTTGACTCTCAGAGAGATTCGCGAGTTCCGACAAGATAACAACAAACAGCTGGAAGATATTAAAGGAGAAATAGTAAAAACTAATTCGAGGATCGATGAAGCCAAAGCGAGGATTGTAAGAATTGAGGAGAAGCTACAAAACGCAGAGGAAGTGATAGCAGAAATGCTAAAGCTGCAAGAGCAGCTCCAGTGGAAGCTAATTGACCAAGAAGGCCGCTCAAGAAGGGAAAATGTGAGGATCTACAGTGTTCCCGAAGGAACTGAAGGTAAACCCGGATTGATGATTCCCTTCATGGAGAAGCTGCTGAAAGAGAACCTTGATATACCGGACGCAAAAGACCTACAGATAGAAAGGGCTCACCGCGCGTTGGCACCACAGCCTCCAGCAGGCGCCCAGCCCAGATCGATTCTGGTCAGATTTCTCAGTTACAGAACGAAGGATGAGGTGCTTAAACGGGCATGGCAAAAGAAAGGTTTCATGTGGAGCAACTGTAAAATCAGTTTAGACCACGATTACGCACCAGGGATCCTTGCCAGATGGAAGGAATATGCGGAAACACGGAGGGTCCTGAAGGAAAACAACATCAGATTTCAGACCCTGTATCCAGCTCGGCTGAGAGTCTTTTATGACAAAGGGACAAAAACTTACGCTACGGCGGAGGAGGCAACGTCGGACTTGGCGGACCGGGGACCACCTATTAAAGTTATCACCAACCGGAGTCGCTACTGGAGAGGATTCAGCAGAAGATGTGGCAACCAGTGTGGCGAAGACGCTCCACACGACCCAGAGTGTCAAACTACAAGGAAAAGCTGCAAATATTCAGACACGAATGTACAGAGAATACAGATTAATTAAGAGAAATGACTGAAAAGAGTAAATCGGACTTAAAGGTAAAATGAAAGCTGGTAACTGAAAATTATCTAGATGGAATAACTTGAATGATAGCAATATGGTCGAGACATAAATGGAAGAAAATTCTCTATGATTATTCAAACTGCTGAGGGCCCTCTAACACAGGGTGAAGATAGAGGTTATCCCTCTGAGCTGAGGCAGGTCGGTGCTCAGGCCTCACCGTTGGAAGTCGGGAAAAATTTTCAAATGTTATACGTTCTAGGGTGTGGTTATATGTTTTGTTTTACTGTTGAGAAGGGATTGCTCACTGTTTGGTTAGAAAAGGAGACTTTTTTTTCTACCTAGAGAAAAATGCAAATTGAATTGGTAAAAATAATTTCCTATAATGTTAATAGGGTTTTGAATCCAATTAAAAGAAATAAGATTATGTCTAAATTAAAAAAAGAGAGGGCATAAATAGCTTTCCTCCAGGAAACACATATGAGCCAATCTGAACATGAAAAATTAAAAAGAATGGGCTTTAAGCATGTATTTTATTCATCATATAAATTGAGCCACAAAAGAGGGGTATATCAAGTACTCTTAATTATGAACATGTTTCAGAGACTAAAGACAAAGATGGACGATTTGTAAAAATTACAGGAAGAATAGAAGGTACAGAAATAACATTGCTGAATGTTTATGCTCCTCCAGGTTGTGAATGGTCATTTTATAGACACATTTTTGACCTAATGGTCAGTTCTCAAGGGGTAGTAATCTGTGGAGGGGGATTTTAATATCAGGTTAAATCCTGCATTAGATTCTTCAAGAATAGTTACTCAGAATAAACCTCTGACTCGGAAAATGAATTTATTGATGGAGGAGTTGGGAATTATAGATGTGTGGAGGGAATTACACCCCACTAGTAAAGATTATACACATTACTCTTTCCCTCATTCAGCCTATTCAAGGATAGACTATTTCTTTATCTTTAATACAGATAGACTCAGGATAAAAAACTGTAATATTGCAACAATTGATCTGTCGGATCATGGCCCAGTCTCTATGTGTCTAATCCTGGAAAGGAAAATGAGGAAAACACTATGAAGGTTAAATTTACATATACTCAATAACCTGGAAGTAATGGAGAGATTAAGGGGAGAAATCAAAGAATACCTAGACCTTAATGACACGGGAGAAACATCACCAGTGATCTTATGGGATACGTTGAAAGCTGTACTGAGAGGGAAAATTATTTCCATTACCACTCACATGAAAAAAATCAATGCACAAAAATTAGCAGACCTTCAAGGAAAATTAAAACAACTTCAAGTTGTAGATAGCAACAAAAGTAATTCTAATTTAAAACAGGAAATTAGGAAATTGCAAAGTGAAATTGATGATATTTATACATTGGAAACTCAAAGAAATTTTCTTTACTGAGACAAAAGAATTATGAAGTAGGAGGTAAATCAGCTAGATTATTAGCATATAAATTACGAAAACAACAAGCAGACAATACAATTCATAAAATAAAGAATCCAAAGACAAAGCTTGTGGAGAATACAATAGGGAAAATTCAAGAGAGTTTTGAAACACATTATCGAGAGCTGTACTCCCAACCCTGGGCCTCCAATGAGCCCTATATAGACACTTCATTGAATTCTTTAGATCTACCCAAGCTTACAGATTTACAAAATGAATGCCTATTAGAACCAGTACTGTCAAAGAACTGAATGTGGCCATCTCTAGATTAAAGGCTGGAAAGTCTCCAGGTTCTGATGGGTTTACCTCAGAGTGTTACAAATCGCTGAAGTCACAGTTAGCCCCATTACTACTTAACACCTTTTTCTTGCAGAGAGGAGAAACTCCATCTTCCTGGAGAGAAGTGATTATTTCAGTTATTCCTAAAGAGGGTAAAGATAAACTAGAATGTGGTAATTATCGGCCAATTAGTGTTCTTAATTTAGATTACAAATTATTTACATCTATATTAGCGCGCAAATTGGAAAAGCTTTTACCTGGCCTAATCCACTTAGACCAGACTGGATTTATTCAACAAAGACAAACACAGGACAACATAAGGAGAACTCTACACATACTAGAACAGGTTATTAAGAACGAGACAGAAACAATGGTAATGGGATTAGACACTGAGAAAGCTTTTGATTCATTTAGTTGGGCATTCCTATACAGAGTGTTAGGAAGATTCGGCTTTCAAGAAAATTTTATTAAAGTAATCCAGACTCTATATGACAGCCCTACAGCTTGAATTAAGATAAATGGGGACCTCTCTGACTCCTTTATTTTAGAGAGAGGCACTAGACAGGGATGCCCAATTTCTCCTCTCCTTTTTGCGCTATATATTGAACCGCTTGCCCAACTAATAAGACAGAGCGAAATCATATAAGGTATCAAGGAGGCAGGGATTGAACAGAAAGTGGCGTTATTTGCAGATGATGTTTTAGTCTGAGTGAACCAGAAAATTCATTTATAGGATTGTTTACACTGTTGGATGACATTGGGAAAATATCAGGTTCCATTTATAGGATTGTTTACACTGTTGGATGACATTGGGAAAATATCAGGTTATAAAATAAATGTAAAGAAAACACAGGTTATGTCCCTAAATTATACACCATCCAAAAAACTGCAGGATACATATGATCTTAAGTGGGAAGCTAAATCATCTTTCAATGCTGTCAGAGGTAAATTATGGGCCATTAATTTCAGAGATGAAAGCAGATATGCATAGATGGAATCTTATCCCCTTTTAAAGTTTAAATTCAAGGATAAATACTATAAAAATGAATATTCTTCCTCGGCTACTGTATCTTTTCCGGACTTTACCTGTGGAGGTGGATGATAATCAATTCAGGGAATGGGACAAATGGATTTCCTGCTTTATCTGGCAAGGAAAGAAACCTAGAATTCGATATAACACCTTACAGTTAGGGAAGGAAGGAGGAGATATGGTACTTCCTTGCTTGAGAAATTATTTTTATGCTTCACAGATAACCCCTCTGTTATCTTGGTATAATAGGGAATATAAGGCTAGATGGAAGGAAATAGAATTTGGATTGGTACAGTTTTCCTCTACAGACCTCAATAGCAGTCAAAGGATTGATGGCCCAATTGGAAAAGTTTAAAAACAGCTGGATAAATCTTACATTAAAAGTATGGCAGAAGGTGGTTAATTCATGTGGAATCAATAACATGTTAAAACTTTTCAGATGGTGTGCATATGATACCGAATTCCTTCCCAACAGAGGAGACAAAAGATTTGAACTATGGATAAAGAAAGGTCTTACAGCCTACTTCTCATTTATACATAAAAGAGTATTACAGAGTTTCCAAATCCTGCAGGACAAACATGGCCTAGAACACAATGACTTTTTTAGGTACCTTCAAGTACGACACTATGTTAACCAGAGTTGTAGATATACAGACCTATCAACAGTAGAATTAGAATTTTTCAAGATTCTGAATTCGGCTTGCAGTTCAATACCAAGTAAATCAGTTTCTCGATTATATAATTTCTTTTCAGTGTCCACGCTTATCACTATTGCTTCAATTTTATTTTTTGTATATGATCCATAATGTGAAGTGTCCTTCATATATTGTCTAGTGTTTGGTGTTGTTTTATAAAACCTGTCTGATCATTATGTATCAGTGTGGGTAGAAACTCTTCTAATTGTTTGGCCACGATGGAGGTAAAGTTTGGCCACGATGAAGAGTCATATCTGCCAGAAGTGCATGTGGCTGGGCGATCTGGAAGACCATGTAAGGAATCTGGAGCAGCAGCTGGATGACCTTCGACTCGTAAGGGAGAATGAGGCAGTCATAGATGAGAGCTACAGGGAGATAATCACACCTAGGCTGCCAGAAGCAGGTCGTTGGGTGTCAGTCAGAGGGGGGAAAGTGAAGATGAGTAGACAGGTAGTGCAGAGCACCCCTGTCGCCATTCACCTGAATAATAAGTTTACCGTCCTGGATACTGTTGGCAGGGACAACCGACCAGGGGTGAGCCACGGTGGCAGGGCCTCTGGCACTGAGTCTGACCCTGTGGTGCAGAAAGGTGGGACGGAGAAGAGGAAAGCTGTCATCATTGGAGACTCTATGGTCAGAGGAGTAGACAGGAGATTTTGTGGACGTGAGAAAGACACCCGCATGGTTTGTTGCCTCCCGAGTGCCAGGGTGCACGACATCCTGGTATGAGAGGGAAAGCAACCAGAAGTAGTGATACGTGTTGGCGCCAACGACATAGGCAGGAAGAGGAATGAGGTCCTGAAGTGTGAGTTTCAGAAACTAGGCAGAAGGCTGAAGAACAGGACCTCAAGGGTGGCGTTCTCAGGATTGCTACCAGTGCTACATGATAGTGTTGGTAAGAATTGGAGGAGATAGAAGTTGAATGTATGGCTAAGGAGTTGGTGCAGGGGACAGGGTTTTAGATTTTTGGATCATTGGGATCTCTTCTGGGGAAGGTGGGACCTGTACAGATTGGATGGGTTGCAGTTGAACTCAAGGGGGAGCAATATCCTTGAAGGTAGGTTTGCTAGCATGGTATGGGATGGTTTAAACTAATTTGCAAGGGGGATGGGAGCCGGAGTGATAGAGCTGTAAAAGAAGTGCATGGAGTAAAGTCAGATCTAACATATAGAGAGGATTTGAGGAAAGAGAAGCAGAATAAAGGGTGTAAAGGTAGGAAGGTAGAAGGGCTAAAGTGTGTGTACTTCAATGCAAGAAGCATCAGGAATAAAGCTGATGAACTGAGAGCTTGGATACATACATGGAATTATGATGTACTGGCCATTACAGAGACGTGGCTGGCACCAGAGCAGGAATGGATTCTCAATATTCCTGGATTTCAGTGCTTTAAAAGGGATAATGAGGGGAGAAAAGGGGAGGAGGGTGACATTACTGCTCAGGGATACTATTACAGCTACAGAAAGGGTGGGTAATGTAGCAGGATCCTCTTTTGAGTCAGTATGGGTGGAAGTCAGAAACAGGAAGGGAGTAGTTACTCTATTGGGAGGATTCTATAGGCCCCCTGGTAGCAGCAGAGATACCGAGGAGCAGATTGGGAGGCAGGTTTTGGAAGGGTGCAAAAATAACAGGGTTGTTATCATGGGTGACTTTAACTTCCCTAATACTGATTGGCACCAGATTAGTTCCAAGGGTTTGGATGGGGCAGAGTTTTTTCAGTGTGTCCAGGACAGATTCCTGTCACAGTATGTTGACAGGCCGACAAGGGGGAATGCCATACTAGATCTAGTATTAGGTAACGAACCGGGTCAGATCACAGATCTCTCAGTGGGTGAGCATCTGGGGGACAGTGACCAAGACTCCCTGGCCTTCAGCATTATCATGGAAAAGGATAGAATCAGAAAGGACAGGAAAATTTTTAATTGGGAAGGGCAAATTATGAGGCTACAGGGCTAGAACTTGCAGGTGTGAATTGGAATGATGTTTTTGCAGGGAAATGTGCTATGGACATGTGGTTGATGTTTAGAGATCTCTTGCAGGATGTTAGGGATAAATTTGTCCCGGTGAGGAAGATAAAGAATGGGAGGGTGAAGGAACCATGGGTGACAAGTGAGGTGGAAAATCTAGTCAGGTGGAAGAAGGCAGCATACATGAGGTTTAGGAAGCAAGGATCAGATGGGTCTGTTGAGGAATATAGGGTAGAAAGAAAGGAGATTAAGAAGGGGCTGAGCAAAACAAGAAGCGGGCATGAGAAGGCTTTGGCAAGTAGGGGAAAGGAAAACCCCAAAGCATTCTTCAATTATTTGAAGAATAAAAGGATGACAGGAGTGAAGGTAGGACCGATTAGAGATAAAGGTGGGAAGATATGCCTGGAGGCTGTGGAAGTGAGCGAGGTCCTCAATGAATACTTCTCTTCGGTATTCACCAATGAGAGGCAACTTGATGATGGTGAGGACAATATGAGTGAAATTGGTGTTCTGGAGCATGTTGATATTAAGGGAGAGGAGGTGTTGGAGTTATTAAAATACATTAGGACGGATAAGTCCCCGGGGCCGGACGGAATATTCCCCAGACTGCTCCGCGAGGCGAGGGAAGAGATTGCTGAGCCTCTGGCTATGATCTTTATGTCCTCGTTATCTACGGGAATGGTACCGGAGGGTAGTAGGGATAGTCCGGGTAATTATAGACCAGTGAGCCTTACGTCTGTGGTGGGAAAGCTGTTGGAAAAGATTCTTAGAGATAGGATCTATGGGCATTTAGAGAATCATGGTCTGATCAGGGACAGTCAGCATGGCTTTGTGAAGCGCAGATCGTGTCTAACAAGCCTGATAGAGTTCTTTGAGGAGGTGACCAGGCAAATAGATGAGGGTAGTGCAGTGGATGTGATCTATATGGATTTTAGTAAGGCATTTACATAGAAACATAGAAAATAGGTGCAGGAGTAGGCCATTCGGCCCTTCGAGCCTGCACCGCCATTTATTATGATCATGGCTGATCATCCAACTCAGAACCCAGCCTTCCCTCCATACCCCCTGACCCCTGTAGCCACAAGGGCCATATCTAACTTCCTTTTAAACATAGCTAATGAACTGGCCTCAACAGTTTGCTGTGGCAGAGAATTCCACAGATTCACCACTCTCTGTGTGAAGAAGTTTTTCCTAATCTCGGTCCTAAAAGGCTTCCCCTCTATCCTCAAACTGTGACCCCTCGTTCTGGACCTCCCCAACATCGGGAACAATCTTCCCGCATCTAGCCTGTCCAATCCCTTTAGGATCTTATACGTTTCAATCAGATCCCCCCTCAATCTTCTAAATTCCAACGAGTACAAGCCCAGTTCATCCAGTCTTTCTTCATATGAAAGACCTGCCATCCCAGGAATCAATCTGGTGAACCTTCTTTGTACTCCCTCTATGGCAAAGATGTCTTTCCTCAGATTAGGGGGGACCAAAACTGCACACAATACTCCAGGTGTGGTCTCACCAAGGCCTTGTACAACTGCAGTAGTACCTCCCTGCTCCTGTACTCGAATCCTCTCGCTATAAATGCCAGCATACCATTCGCCTTTTTCACCGCCTGCTGTACCTGCATGCCCACTTTCAATGACTGGTGTATAATGACACCCAGGTCTCGTTGCACCTCCCCTTTTCCTAATCGGCCACCATTCAGATAATAATCTGTTTTTCTATTTTTGCCACCAAAGTGGATAACTTCACATTTATCCACATTAAATTGCATCTGCCATGAGTTTGCCCACTCACCCAACCTATCCAAGTCACCCTGCATCCTCTTAGCATACTCCTCACTGCTAACACTGCCACCCAGCTTCGTGTCATCCGCAAACTTGGAGATGCTGCATTTAATTCCCTCATCCAAGTCATTAATATATATTGTAAACAACTGGGGTCCCAGCACTGAGCCTTGCGGTACCCCACTAGTCACCGCCTGCCATTCTGAAAAGGTCCCGTTTATTCCCACTCTTTGCTTCCTGTCTGCTAACCAATTCTCCACCCACACCAATACCTTACCCCCAATACCGTGTGCTTTAAGTTTGCACACTAATCTCCTGTGTGGGACCTTGTCAAAAGCCTTTTGAAAATCCAAATATACCACATCCACTGGTTCTCCCCTATCCACTCTACTAGTTACATCCTCAAAAAATTCTATGAGATTCGTCAGACATGATTTTCCTTTCACAAATCCATGCTGACTTTGTCCGATCATTTCACCGCTTTCCAAATGTGCTGTTATCACATCCTTGATAACTGACTCCAGCAGTTTCCCCACCACCGACGTTAGGCTAACCGGCCTATAATTCCCCGGTTTCTCTCTCCCTCCTTTTTTAAAAAGTGGGGTTACATTAGCCACCCTCCAATCCTCAGGAACTAGTCCAGAATCTAACGAGTTTTGAAAAATTATCACTAATGCATCCACTATTTCTTGGGCTACTTCCTTAAGCACTCTGGGATGCAGACCATCTGGCCCTGGGGATTTATCTGCCTTCAATCCCTTCAATTTACCTAACACCACTTCCCTACTAACATGTATTTCACTCAGTTCCTCCATCTCACTGGACCCTCTGTCCCTTACTATTTCTGGAAGATTATTTATGTCCTCCTTAGTGAAGACAGAACCAAAGTAATTATTCAATTGGTCTGCCATGTCCTTGCTCCCCATAATCAATTCACCTGTTTCTGTTTGCAGGGGACCTACATTTGTCTTTATCAGTCTTTTCCTTTTTACATATCTATAAAAGCTTTTACAGTCCGTTTTTATGTTCTCTGCCAGTTTTCTCTCATAATCTTTTTTCCCCTTCCTAATTAAGCCCTTTGTCCTCCTCTGCTGAACTCTGAATTTCTCCCAGTCCTCAGGTGAGCCACTTTCTCTGGCTAATTTGTATGCTACTTCTTTGGAATTGATGCTATCCCTAATTTCTCTTGTCAGCCACGGGTGCACTACCTTCCTTGATTTATTCTTTTGCCAAACAATTGTTGTAGTTCATCCATGCAACCTTTAAATGCCTGCCATTGCATATCCACCGTCAATCCTTTAAGTGTCATTTGCCAGTCTATCTTAGCTAATTCACGACTCATACCTTCAAAGTTACCCCTCTTTAAGTTCAGAACCTTTGTTTCTGAATTAACTACGTCACTCTCCATGTTAATGAAGAATTCCACCATATTATGGTCACTCTTACCCAAGGGGCCTCTCACGACAAGATCGCTAATTAACCCTTCCTCATTGCTCAAAACCCAGTCCAGAATAGCCTGCTCTCTAGTCGGTTCTTCGACATGTTGGTTCAAAAAACCATCCCGCATACATTCCAAGAAATCCTCTTCCTCAGCACCTTTACCAATTTGGTTCACCCAGTCTACATGTAGATTGAAGTCACCCATTATAACTGCTGTTCCTTTATTGCACACATTTCTAATTTCCTGTTTAATACCATCTCCGACCTCACTACTACTGTTAGGTGGCCTGTACACAACTCCCACCAGCGTCTTCTGCCCCTTAGTGTTACGCAGCTCTACCCATATCGATTCCACATCTTCCCGGTTTATGTCCTTCCTTTCTATTGCGTTAATCTCTTTTTTAACCAGCAACGCCACCCCACCTCCCCTTCCTTCATGTCTATCCCTCCTGAATATTGAATATCCCTGAACGTTGAGCTCCCATCCCTGGTCACCCTGGAGCCATGTCTCTGTGATCCCAACTATATCATAATCATTAATAACAATCTGCACTTTCAATTCATCCACCTTATTACGAATGCTCCTTGCATTGACACATAAAGCCTTCAGGCGCTCTTTTACAACTCTCAGCCCTTTTTAATGCTTGCCCTGGATTTGTCGGCCTGCCACTTTTACTTTTCCCCTTTGTACTTTTTGCTTCTACGCTCACTTTACACCCCTCTGTCTCTCTGCACTGGTTCCCATCCCTCTGTTGTGAACTAACCTCCTCACACCTAGCCTCTTTAATTTGATTCCCACCCCCCAACCATTCTAGTTTAAAGTCACCTCAGTAGCCCCCGCTAATCTCCCTGCCAGGATATTGGTCCCCCTAGGATTTAAGTGTAACCCGTCCTTTTTGTACAGGTCACACCTGCGCCAAAAGAGGTCCCAATGATCCAAAAACTTGAATCCCTGCCCCCTGCTCCAATCCCTCAGCCACGCATTTATCCTCCACCTCATCGCATTCCTACTCTCACTGTCGCGTGGCACAGGCAGTAATCCCGAGATTACTACCTTTGCGGTCCTTTTTCTCAACTCCCTTCCTAGCTCCCTATATTCTTCTTTCAGGACCTCATCCCTTTTCCTACCTATGTCATTGGTACCTATATGTACCAGGACCTCTGGCTCCTCACCCTCCCACTTCAGGATATCTTGGACACGATCAGAAATATCCCGGACCCTGGCACCAGGGAGGCAAACTACCATCCGAGTCTCTGGACTGCGTCCACAGAATCGCCTATCTGACCCCCTTACTATCGAGTCCCCTATCACAACTGCCCTCCTCTTCCTTGCCCTACCCTTCTGAGCTACAGGGCCAGACTCTGTGCCGGAGGCAGGGCCACTGTCGCTTCCCCCGGGTAAGCTGTCCCCTCCAACAGTACTCAAACAGGAGTACCTGTTGTTAAGGGGCACAGCCGCCGGGGTACTCCCCATCACCTGCCTTTTCCCCTTCCCCCTCCTAACCGTGACCCACTTGTCTGCCTCCCGTGGCCCCGGCGTGACCACCTGCCTTCCACTCCTCTCTATCACCTCCTCGCTCTCCCTGACCAGACGAAGGTCATCGAGCTGCAGCTCCAGTTCCGTAACGCGGTCCCTTAGGAGCTGCATCTCGATGCACTTGGCGCAGATGTAGACGTCCGGGAGGCTTGGAGACTCCAGGGCCTCCCACATCCGACACCGAGAACAGCAAACTGCCCTCACAGTCATAATGCCCCTCTCCTCAAATAGCAACAGAAAATGAATGTCAAACCTTCCTCGCCTCGCCCGCTTCCGCCTAAGCCTGGTGAGCCGAAGCCCTTAAGTCTTCACTCTACTCCCGGCTCACTCCGCAGCCCACAAACTACGCTGCCCACTCTCTGAGGCTCTGTTCCTTTTAAATCTGCCGCGCTGCACTGCCCGACGTCACACGCCTGCGCAGTCCCGCCTCTCAGAAAGCCGTTGGAGAAAAAAAATAACGAAAATTTCAAAAATCTCTTTCTCGGCACTCCCTCTCAGACTCCTTCTTCGAATCAAATCCGAAGCAGGATGTCTGCCCTTTTAAATCTGCCGCGCTGCACTGCCCGACGTCACACGCCTGCGCAGTCCCGCCTCTCAGAAAGCCGTTGGAGAAAAAAAATAACGAAAATTTCAAAAATCTCTTTCTCGGCACTCCCACTCAGACTCTCAGACTCCTTCTTCGAATTTGACAAGGTTCTACATGGTAGGCTTATTCAGACAGTCAGAAGGCATGGGATCCAGGGAAGTTTGGCCAGGTGGATTCAGAATTGGCTTGCCTGCAGAAGGCAGAGGGTTGTGGTGGAGGCAGTACATTTGGATTGGAGGGTTGTGACTAGTGGTGTCCCACAAGGATCTGTTCTGGGACCTCTACTTTTCATGATTTTTATTAACGACCTGAATGTGGGGTTAGAAGGGTGGGTTGGCAAGTTTGCTGACGACACAAAGGTTGGTGGTGTAGTAGATACTGTAGAGGATTGTCAAAGATTATAGAGAGACATTGATAGGTTGCAGAAGTGGGCTGAGAAGTGGCAGATGGCTTTCAACCCGGAGAAGTGTGAGGTGGTACACTTTGGAAGGACAAACTCCAAGGCAGAGTACAAAGTAAATGGCATAATACTTGGTAGTGTGGAGGAGCAGAGGGATCTGGGGGTACATGTCCACAGATTCCTGAAAGTTGCCTCACAGGTAGCTAGGGTAGTTAAGAAAGCTCATAGGGTGTTAGCTTTCATAAGTCGAGGGATAGAGTTTAAGAGTCACGAGGTAATGATGCAGCTCTATAAAACTCTGGTCAGGCCACACTTGGAGTACTATGTCCAATTCTCGTCGCTTCACTATAGGAAGGATGTGGAAGCATTGGAAAGTGTACAGAGGAGATTTACCAGGATGCTGCCTGGTTTAGAGAGTATGCATTATGATCAGAGATTAAGGGAGCTACGGCTTTACTCTTTGGAGAGAAGGAGGATGAGAGGAGAAATGATAGAGGTATATAAGATATTAAGAGGAATAGATAGAGTGGATAGCCAGCACCTCTTCCCCAGGGCACCATTGTTCAATACAAGGGGGCATGGCTTTAAGGTAAGGGGTGGGAAGTTCAAGGGGGATATTTGAGGAAGGTTCTTTACTCAGAGAGTGGTTGGTGCATGGAATACACTGCCTGAGTCAGTGGTGGAGGCGGATACACTCGTGAAATTTAAGAGACTACTAGACAGGTATATGGAGGAATTTAAGTTCGGGGTTTATATGGGAGGTAGGATTTGAGGGTCGGCACAACAATGTGGGCTGAAGGGCCTGTACTGTCCTGTACTATTCTATGTTCTATGTTCTATTGAATAATCTATAATCTACATTAAGAATGGATATTGGTCTAAATGACCCCTATTCCATTTTATCCTTGCCTTCTTTTGGTATAGCTGAGATTATCGCTTCCTTCCAGCTGGGTGGCATTTGTGCCTTTTTTAGAGCCCAGTTCAGTGTGGGGAGTAAGACAGGAATTAACTCATTTTTAAATTCTTTTCTGCCGTATACCCATCTGAACCTGGTGACTTGCTTAATTTAAGTCTACTAATTGCAGCTTTTAGTTCAACTTCAATTATGTCAGTAGTCATTGTTCTATTTTGTTCTTTGCTTGAAGTGGGTAACTCTAGAGAATTCAGGAAAGTATCAATTTGTGTTGTGCTTCCCCCGGAACTTTGGGACACAGAGTTTTGTAAAACACTTCAAACCTTCTTGAATTTCACTTAGCTTATTTTTTTTTATCATTTTTGTTGTTGGATCCCTAATTCTATGAATTGTACTTTTTGCTATCTTTTTCTTTAGTTTCCATGCTAGTATTTTCATAGACCTTCATGATGGCTCTGGTTCAGAAACATTAAATTTTTCCTGATTTCTTGTGCAGCCAAACTATTAACTTCATTTCTATTTTTAAAAATTTCCTCTAATGTATCCTGTGCCAAATTCAATTTGTGTTTTTTTCTAGTTCCTTCAGCCTATTTTGTAATTCCTCTAATGTTTTATTCCTTATTTTTTTCTTATATGAAGATATCACTATAATCTTCCCTCTTAAGACAGCTTTCGGAGTATCCCATAGAATGGGAGGTGAAACCTCTCCATTATCATTGAATCCTAAGTAAAGCACAATTTCTTCTTTAATTTGTTCCTTAAAATAGGGATCATTGAGTAGACTTGAATTTAGTTTCCAAATAGTATTCTTTGGTTGTAGGTCAAAATCAACAGATAAATATATAGGTACATGGTCACCTACATCTATTGTCCCAATTCCACAGGTGATTATTTTGTTTTTGTCTTTTCCAAATGTTAAGAAATATTCTATTCTTGTATATAGAGAATGGGGGTGGGAGGCAGAATGATGATTGTAATCCATTCTGTTAGGGGAAAGGTCCCTCCATATATCAATTAAACCAACATCCTCAAAAAGTGTATTAACTCTGTTATGTAAGGATTTTGTTTCATGGGTTTTTCTATTGGAAGAGTCTAACTTTGGTTGTAATTGTAAAATATAGTCTCTCCCACATATCAGGAGACCTTCTGTTTCCATTACCATAATACTAGTAATTTTCTGAAAGAAACTAATATCACTTCCTGGGGGTGCATATATATTCAACAGAGTACCTGAATTTCCATCTATATTCCCCCTTACCAGAATATATCTGCCCTCCTTATCTCCCATTTCGAATACTTTTCAAAACTTAGCTTGCTTAAGATAAGAATAGCAACTCCTCTCCTATGTCCTGATTTATATGAGGAGAAAAACAAATTGGTGAACCCCATTCTCTTTAGTTTTCCATGCTCATTATCACTTAAGTGAGTTTCCTGTAAATATACTACATGGGCTTGTTCTTTTTTCATTTTGGATAGAACTTTACTGCGTTTGATTGGATTTAGCAGCCCATTGACATTAAAAGAAATTAATTTTACTTTGTCCTTAGCCATGTGTATTTATCTGTCAATATATCATTGAAATTAGCAGAATAAAACTTAATCGATCTACTCCCTGAACAAATAAGAACCAAGAAATGTGAATAATTTTTTAAAAAGGCAACGAAGGTGTGATTCCAAGGCTGACGTCTCTGGTAGATGACCCTGGGTTGAACTAGAGGAAATGTCTAGCCATGGGAGCCTCCTTCCTGTGAGTTGGGGGCCCCCATTACAGTACCCATAAAAGTAAGTGAACAAGTCTATGACCATTGCATAGAAAAGATTTCCCTGTGTGTTCCTCCCATATATATATTCTCATTTAGGTGGGGAAAAAGGAATGAATGAATGATTTTAAAAATTGAGTAGCATAAAATACACATTATAATAAGCATTTCTTGAAATAGGTATAGCACCGTCTATTTTTGCTTCCATTTATCTTATCAACACTTTTAAAGTTAGCCAAGCCTTATGGCTCTTCTGCGGGGGGCGAGAGCTGTCTTCGGCTGTCCCCTGCTTTCTCGGTACTCTTAATATTTCCCGAGCAGATCTGGATAACTGCTCAACCAGGCTGTCCCTTGGTTTGATCATGCTGAGGGGCAGCACTCTGTTCCTCATGTCTGTCGTTGCCTCTTCCACTGTCTGATACATTTGCATACCATCTTCAAAAAACACCCACAGTTTAGCAGGGTACGGAGTTTGGAATCAAATCTTTCCTTGCTTTAATATTCGCTTTGCTGCAGAGTATTCTTTATGTTTCTGCAGGACCGCCGGGGCGTAATCTTGATCAAAATATATTAATTTCCCGTCCAAATACACCCTCTTCTTACCCTAGGCCCTTCGTAGAATCTCCGCCTTGGTATTGTATCGAAGGAATCTAATTACTATTGAGCATGGCTTATTTTCTCTGTCTCCAGTAGGCCTCGGGACGAGCACACAATGAGCTCTCCCAATTTCAAGCTCCATAGTGGAGGAAATATCTAGCACGTCCCGCAGCAACTTTCCAACAAACTCCATCATAGACAAACTCTCCGCTCCTCCGGGAACATTGTATATCCTAATATTCTTCCTTCGTGATCTTCCCTCCTGGTCAATCAGGTTACTTTCTTGTTGATTTAATATTTTTATCATCTTACTTAGTATCCGTTCCACATTTTGCACGCGATCTTCCACCTTCTTAATTTGAGTCTCTGCCACCGCTATTTTTTGATTGACATTGGCGAGCTCTGACTTGATATGATTGAGTTGCTAAACTGAGAGAGGTTGCTGAAGAGATAACGGATGCATTGGTCATGATCTTTCAAGAATCACTTGATTCTGGCATGGTCCTGGAGGACTGGAAGATTGCAAATATCACTCTCCTCTTTAAGAAGGGAGGGAGGCAATAGAAAGGAAATTATAGGCCAGTTAGACGAACCTCAGTGGTTGGGAAAGTGTTGGAGTCCATTATTAAGGATGAGGTTTCGGGGTACTTGGAGGCCAATGATAAAATAATTCAAAGTCAGCACAGTTTCTGTGAAGGGAAATCTTTCCTGACAAATCTGTTAGAGTTCTTCGAGGAAGTAACAAGCAAGGTGGACAAAGGAGAGGCAGTGAATGTCATTTATTTGAATTTTCAGAAGGCATTTGATAAGATGCTTCACATGAGGTTGCTTAACAAGATAAAATCCTATGTGTTACAGGAAAGATGCTAGCATGGATAGTGGAATGGCTGAAGGGAGGAGGCAACAAGTGGGAATAAAGGGTGTCTTTTCTGGTTGGCTGTCAGTGACTAGTGATGCTCTTCAGGGTTTAGTATTGGGACCACTGCTTTTCACATTGTCAATGAGTTGTATAATGGAATTGATGGCTTTGTGGCAAAGTTTTCAGGTGTTACAAAGATAGGTGGAGGGGTAGGTAGTACCGAGGAATCAATGTGATTGCAGCAGGACTTTGACAAATTGGCAGAATGGGCAGATAGAATACAATGGCAGATGGGAAATGTATGACCAAGAGAAAATCTGCAGATGCTGGAAATCCGAGCAACACACACAAAATGCTGGAGGAACTCAGCAGGCAGGCAGCATTTATGGAAAAAAGTACGGTTAACATTTCAGGCTGAAACCCGTTGACAGGATGAAATGTACAGTAATTCATTTTGGTAAAAGGAACACAAGTGTGGACTGTCTTTGTGCAAGACTCCCAGAAGGTTAATTTACAGGTTGAGTCTGTGGTAAAGAAGGCAAATGCAATGTAGGCATTTATTTCAAGGGGGGATAAAATATAAAAGCAAGGAGATAATGCTGAGCCTTTATAAGACTCTAGTCAGGCCACACTTGGAGTATCGTCAACATGTTTGGGCCCCATATCTTAGAAGGGATATGTTGTTATTGGAGAGAGTCCAGAGGAAGTTCATAGGGATGATTCCAGGAATGAAGGGATTAACATATGAGGACCGTTTAGCAGCTTTGGGCCTGTACTCACTGAAATTTAGAAAAATGCCAGGGGATCTCATTGAAACCTACCAAATGTTGAAAGGACTAGATAAGGTGGATGTGGAGAGGATGATTCCTATGGTTGGTGTATCCAGAAGTGGAGGGAACAGCCTCAAAGTTGAAGGGTGGCCTTTTAGATCAGAGGTAAGGAGGAATTTTTTTAGCCAGAGAGTAGTGAATCTGTGGAATATTCAGCCACAGACTGAAGTGGAGGCCAGGTCTGTGGGTATATTTAAAACAGGAGTTGATAGTTTCCTGATTTGTCAGGACATCAAAGGATATAGCAGGAAGGCAAGTGTATGGAGTTGAGTGGGATCCGGGATCAGCCATGATGGAATGGGTGAGCAGACTCGACGGGCTGAATGGCCTAATTCTGCTCTTATGTCTTATAGTCTTATAATGAGTGCACTGGATAGATGGGAAAAGGTGAATGTTGTACACTTGAATTACTAGAAGGTGCCACACAAGAGTCTTATCCTTAATATAAGAATGCATGGGGTTGAGGGTAATGTATTCACATAGATAGAGAACTTGTTAACCAGTAGAAGACAGAGAGTTGGACAATCAGCGTCAGGGAGTGCATAAAAAGAGCTACCTTCCAGTCAATTCCATGATCAAGATTTAATAAGCAGAGCTTCACAACAGTTTTCTCTGAGCTGACAACGATGTCAGGTAGTGCGTAAAAAGAGCTGGGTTTCAATCAGGAAGTCAATTGAGATTTTAAAGGTAGAACTGTTAGAGTGAGCTTTTCAGTTCGATGATTCAGTTACACTTAAATGACTTTGGCCACCAGACTTCTACTTGACAAGTACTGTGGATTGAGTCCACTACAATGGATTTTCCTAAAAGCTGTGAATATCGGGATACTAGCCAGATGGTAAGTGGATGGTAAGTGTGAAGTTTACAGGTAGTTTCGAACACAGTATTATCTATTCTTTATAATATTAATTGTCACGTAAAATGCCAAATAAATGTATTGTGGATTTAACTTGCATTCCTAAAGGCTGTAGATACCAACCCAGATATGTTGGCGTCAGAAGGAAAGGATGAAGTTAGGAGGTGTGATGTTTTGTATGCAGCTTCAAAAGGAAGCATTGTCTATGCATTGTCTATAACTTCTTAAGTAGCGATTGCCTTTGTGTTTAGCATATAAATATCAAGCCCACATTGGCCTAGCAGACCTTTCTACCAAAAGCGTCTCCGTCCGTATGATGCCTGCTGTACCTTGTTGTGTCAAATAAAGAAGCTGCCAGTCATTCTGTCTCTCCGGTGATTTCATCCACACTACAAGAAGAACTTCACGGCAGTTTCTCTGAGTTGAGGGGCAACCAATCAGGATTCATTAGAAAGGCCCAATAAACATAGCACAGATGCAAGTGGAGTAGCCATTCTTATGAGTGTGCCAGTGTTCAGACTGGCTTTGGCTCATCAGACTTCGGCGAGGTTAAGTATCTGGTAAGTTATTCTCTTTCTGCTCTTATTTGTTCATTGCTTGCCTGTTAGGGCATAGTAGTTCGGTGAGAACAGTTCTAGAGGCAGAGTTTTGTATGTGTATCCAAGAATACACATTGTATTGAAAGGACAGGCAGGAAGGCAGAAGTGGTGGCATTGGTCTGTGGTAAAACATGAAATTAAATCATTAGAAAAGGTGACACAGGATTTGAAGGTGTTCAATCATTGTAGATAAAGCTAAGGAACTGTAAGGATAGAAAGACCCTGATGGGAGTTGTCTACAGACCCCCAAACAGTAGTAAGGATGTGGCCTACAAATTTCAATGGGAGATAGAAAATGCATATCAAAAGGGCAATGTTACAATAGACATGGGGGATTTCAATATGCAGGTAGATTGGGAAAATCAGGTTAGTGCTGGATTCCAGGAGGGGATCTTCGAGAATGCCTACGAAATGGCTTTTTTACGCAGCTTGTGGCTGAGCCAGTTGTGGGATCAGTTATTCTGGACTGGATGTTGTGCAGCAAACCAGAATTGATTAGAGAGCTGAAGGTAAAAGAACACTTAGGGAAAATTATCATAATATGATTGAATTCACCCTCCAATTTGAGACAGAGAAGCTAAAATCAGATGAAAAAAGTTCACAGTGGAATAAAGGGAATTACAGAGGCATGAGGGAGGAGTTGGCCAGAATTGATCGGAAAAGAACACTGGCAAGGATGGTGGCAGAGCAGCAATTTCTGGAAGCAATTTGGAAGTCACAGGATTCCGAATACATCCAAAAGAAGGCAAAATATTCTAAAGGCAAGATGACACAATGATCGCTAAAAAGAGAAGTGAAAGCCAAAATAAAAGCCAAAGAGAGATCATATAATAGAGCAAAAATTAGTGGGAAGTTAGAGGATTGGAAATCTTTTAAAAACCAACAGAATACAGCTAAAAAAGTCATGAAGAAGGTAAAGGTGGAATACGAAAGTAAGCCTGTCAATAATATTGAAGAGGATATCAAAAGTTTCTTCAGATACAAGAAGTGTAAAAGGAGGTGAAAGTGGATATCAGAGCACTGGAAAATGATGCTGCAAAGGTAGTAATGGGGGACAACAAAATGGTGGACAAGATGAATAAGTATGTTGCATCAGTCTTCATGATAAAAACATTAGCAGTATGGTAGAAGTTCCAGGTGTCAGGGGTTATGAAACATGTGAAGTTTCTTTTACTAGGGAGAGAGTTCTTAAGAAGCTGAAAGATCTGAAGGTAGGTAAGTCACCTGGACCAGATAGTGTTCACCCCAGCCTTCTGAAAGAAGTGGCTGAAGAAATTGTGGGGGCATTAGTAACAATCTTTCAAGAATCATTGGATTCTGGAATGGTTCTGGAAGACTGAAAATTTGCAAATGTCACTCCACCCTTTAAGAAGGGAGAGAGGCAGAAGAAAGGAAACTATAGGCCAGTTAGTCTGACCTCAGTGGTTGGAAAGATGTTAGAGTCGATTTTTAAGGATGAGATCTTGGAGGCACATGATAAAATAGGCAGTAGTCAGCATAGATTCCTCAGGGAAAATCTTGCCTGATAAATCAGTTAGAATTCTTTAAAGAAATAACAAGAGGATAGACAAAGGAGAATCGGTTGATGTTGTGTATTTGGATCTTCAGAAGGCCTTTGACAAGATGCCACACGTGCAGCTGCTAAACAAGCTACAAGCCCATGGTATAACAGGAGAGATTCTAGCATGGATAAAGCGGTGGCTGATTGGCAGGAGGCAAAGAGTGGGAATAAAGGGAGCCTTTTCTGGTTGGCTGCTGGCAATTAATGATGTTTCACAGGGGTCTGTGTTGGAACCAATTCTCTTTCCATGATATGTCAATGATTTGGAAGATGGAATTGATGGCTTTGTTGCAAAGTTTGCAGATCATATGAAGATAGGTGGAGGGGCAGACAGTTTTGAGAAAGTAGTGAACCTACAGAAGGACTTAGATTAGGAGCATTGGCAGAGATGTAACAGATGGAATACAGTGTTGGGAAGTGTATGGTCATGCACTTTGGTAGAAGAAATGAAAGAGTTGACTATTTTCTAAATGAAGAGAAAATACAAAAATGTGAGGAGCAAATGATCTTGGATGTACTTGGGCAGCATTCCCTAGAGAGTAATTTGCAGGATGAGTCTATGGTGAGGAAGGGAAATAAAATGTTGGTATTCATTTGAAGAGGACTAGAATATAAAAGCAACCATGTATTGTTGACACTTTATAAAGTAATAGTGAGACCTTGCTTGGAGAATTGTGAATAGTTTTGGGCCCCTTATCTTAGAAAGGATTTGCTGAAACTGGTTCCAGATCATGAAAATGATTCCAGGTTTGAACAGCTTATCATATGAAGAGTGATTGATGGCTCTGGGCCTGTATTCACTGAAATTTCAGAGGGATGAAGGGTGACCAAACTTAAACTTATCGAATGGTGAAAGGCCTTGATAAGGTAGATGTGGAGAGGATGTTTCCTATTGTGGGAGAGGACACAGATTCAAAATAAAGGGCATCCTTTTAGAATGGAGATGAGGAAAACTTTCTTGAGCCAGAGAGTGGTGAATTTGTGGAATACTTTGCCACAGACAGTTGTGGAGGCCAAGTCCTTATGTATATTTTAGGGAGAGGCTGGTAGATTCTTCGTTGGTCAGAACATGATGGGATATGGGGAGAAGGCAGGTGATTGGGGCTGAGAGGTAAATTCGATCGGCCATGATGAAATGACAGAGCAGACTCGATGGGCCAAATGGCCTAATTCTGCTCTGATATCTTTTGGACTTATGGTTTTGTGGAGAGTTGAAATAAATGAGCGTTTCTCTGGTTGGCAGCCAGGGGTGAGAGCAGTTCTGCAGTGATCAGTACTGGGCCTGCAACTGTTCATGATATACATCAACAACTTGGAAGAAGGGACTGATATCGCATATCAAAGTTTGCAGATAACACTAAATTGAGTGGAAAAGCAAATTGTGCAGAGGATGTGTAGAGTCTGCTGAAAGAGATAGATAGGTTAAGTGAGTTGGCAAGGGTCTGGCTGATTAGGAAATGAGAGGTCTTCCACTTTGAAGTGGAACCAGAATCAGAATCAGGTTTATCAACATTGGCATGTGCAATGAAATTTGTCAACGTAACAGCAGCAGTACAATGCAGTACAAAATATAGGGAAAAAATGAATAACTAAGAAAATCAATTGTAGTATACGTATATTGAATAGATTAAAAATCATGCAAAAAACATAAATAATATATATTAAAAAAGTAAGGTCGTGTTCACAGGTTCAAAGTCCATTTAGGAATCAGAAGGCAGTGGGGAAGAAGCTCTTCCTGAATTGCTGAGTGTGTGCCTTCAGGCTTCTGTACCTCCTACCTGATGGTAACAGTGAGAAAAGGGCATGGCCTGGGTGCTGGGAGTCCTTAATAATGGACGTTGCCTTTCTGAGACACTGCTCCCTGAAGATGTCCTGGGTACTTTGTAGGCCAATACCCAAGATGGAGCTGACTAAATTTACAACCCTCTGCAGTTTCTTTCGGTCCTGTGCAGTAGCCCACCACACCCCCCCCCCATACCAGACTGTGATGCAGCCTGTCAGAATGCTCTCCACAGTACATCTATAGAAGTTTTTGAGTGTATTTGTTGACATACAAAATCTCTTAAAACTCCTAATGAAGTATAGTCACTGTCTTGCCTTTTGTTTTAGCTGCATCAATATGTTGGGACCAGGTTAGGTCCTCAGAGGTCTCAACACCCAGGAACTTGAAACTGCTCACTCCCTCCACTTCTGATCCCTTTATGAGGGTTAGTGTGTGTTCCTTCATCTTACCCTTCCTGAACTCCATAATCAACTCATTCATCTTACTGACGTTGAGTGCCAGGTTGTTGCTGTGGCACCATTCCGCTAGTTGGCATATCTCACTCCTGTACACCCTCTCATCACCACCTGAGATTCTACTACCAACGGTTGTATCATCAGCAAATTTATAGACGGTATTTGAGCTATGCCTAGCCACACAGTCATATGAGTAGAGCAGTGGGCTAAGTACACACCCCTGATGGGCACCAGTGTTGATCATCAGTGAGGAGAAGGTATTATCACCAATCTGGACAGATTGTGGTCTACCAGTTAGTAAATTGAGAATCCAATTGCAGAGGGAGCTACCGAGGTCCAGGTTCTGTAAGTTATCAATCAAGATTGTGGGAATGATGGTATTAAATGCTGAGCTATAGTTGATGAAAAGCATCCTGATATATGGAAATGGATAATGGAAGGGCAGATTATTATTTAAATGGTGTAAGATTGCAGCATCCTATTGTGCAGAGGTTCTTGGGAGTGTTTGTGTATGAATCACAAGAAGCTGGTTTGAATGCAAATGGAAAGTTGGCCTTCATTGCTAGAAGTTTTGAATTTAACAGCAAAGAGGTTATGCTGCAAACGTACAGGGTATTTGTGAGGCCGCACCTGGAGTACTGCGTGCAGTTCTGGTCTCCTTACTTGATGGAATATATATTGGCTTTGGAGGTGGTGCAGAGCAGGTTCACCAGGTTGGTTCCAGTGATGAGGAGGGTTAACCTATGAGAAGAATTTGAGTCACTAAAATGAGAGGGGATCTAACCAAAACATATAAAATATGAAAGGAATAGATATCATAGAGACAGGAAAGTTGTTTCTACTGGTAACTGAGTCTAGAACTTGGGGACTTAGCTTCAAAATTTGGTGAAATAGATTTGAGATGAAGATGAGGAGAAACCGCTTTCCCCAAAAGCACTGAATTTGTGGAAGTCTTTGCCTGGAGAAGCAGTAAAGGATACTTTATTAAATAGATTTAATTACAGTTAAATAGACTTTGCATAGTAAAAGGAAATAAAAGTAATGGGGAAAAAGGCAAGTAGGTGGACGTGAGTCCATGGCTCGATCAGCAAAGATCTTATTGAATGGCAGAACAGGCTCGATGGGCTGGATTGCTGACTCCTTTTCCTATATCTTATGTTCTCATGTGATTGAGAGCAGTTTGAGCCCTCTGTAACTATCAGCCAAGTTTACCTCCTTTCTTAAAAGTAGTCAGAATTAGAATTCTCTAGCATATCCATCTCTTCCCAGCTATGAGAGATGAGGTTGCGGATTGTCAAATAGAAACCATAGAAACCATAGAAAAACTACAGCACAGAAACAGGCCTTTTGGCCCTTCTTGGCTGTGCCGAACTATTTTCTGCCTAGTCCCACTGACCTGCACACGGATCATATCCCTCCATACACCTCCCATCCATGTATCTGTCCAACTTATTCTTAAATGTTAAACAAGAACCCGCATTTACCACCTTGTCTGGCAGCTCTTTCCATACTCCTACCACTCTCTGTGTGAAGAAGTCCCGCTTAATGTTCCCTTTAAACTTTCCCCCCTCACCCTTAACCCATGTCCTCTGGTTTTTTTCTCCCCTTGCCTCAGTGGAAAAAGCCTGCTTGCATCCACTCTGTCTATACCCATCATAATTTTATATACCTCTATCAAATCTCCCCTCATTCTTCTACACTCCAGGGAATAAAGTCCTAAGCTATTCAACCTTTCTCTGTAACTGAGTTTCTCAAGTCCCTGCAACATCCTTGTAAACCTTCTCTGCACTCTTTCAACCTTATTAATATCCTTCCTGTAATTTGGTGACCAAAACTGAACACAATACTCCAGATTCGGCCTCACCAATGTCTTATACAACCTCATCGTAACATTCCAGCTCTTATACTCAATACTTTGATTAATAAAGGCCAATGTACTAAAAGCTCTCTTTATGACCCTATCTACCTGTGACGCTACTTTTAGGGAATTTTGTATCTGTATTCCCAGATCCCTCGGTTCTACTGCACTCCTCAGTGCCTTACCATTTACCCTGTATGTTCTACCTTGGTTTGTCCTTCCAAAGTGCAATACCTCACACTTGTCTGTATTAAACTCCATCTGCCATTTTTCAGCCCATTTTTCCAGCTGGTCCAAGTCCCTCTGCAGGCTCTGAAAACCTTCCTCACTGACCACTACACCTCCAATCTTTGTATCATCAGCAAATTTGTTGATCCAATTTACCACATTATCATTCAGATCATTGATATAGATGACAAATAACAATGGACCCAGCACTGATCCCTGTGGTACACCACCTGTTACAGGCCTCCACTCTGAGAAGCAATTCTCTACTACCACTCTTTGGCTTCTTCCATTGAGCCAATATCTAATCCAATTTATCACCTCTCCATGTATACCTAGTGACTGAATTTTCCTAACTAACCTCCCATGCGGGACCTTATCAAAGGCCTTACTGAAGTCCATGTAAACAACATCCACTGCCTTCCCTTCATCCACTTTCCTGGTAACCTCCTCAAAAAACTCCAATAGATTGGTCAAACATGACCTACCATGCACAAAGCCATGATGACTCTCCCTAATAAGTCCCTGTCTATCCAAATGCTTGTAGATTCTGTCTCTTAGTACTCCCTCCAATAACTTACCCACTACCGACGCCAAACTTACCGGCCTATAATTTCCCGGATTACTTTTCGATCCTTTTTCAAACAACGGAACAACATGAGCTACTCTCCAATCCTTCGGCACCTCACCCGTAGACACCGACATTTTAAATATATCTGCCAGGGCCCCTGCAATTTCAACACTAGTCTCCTTCAAGGTCCGAGGGAATACCCTGTCAGGTCCTGGGGATTTATCCACTTTAATTTGTCTCAAGATAGCAAGCACCTCCTCCTTTTCAATCTGTACAATTTCCATGATCTCACTGCTTGTTTCCCTTAATTCCATAGACTTCATGCCAGTTTCCTTAGTGAATACAGACACAAAAAATCCATTTAAAATCTCCCCTATTTCTTTTGGTTCTGCACATAGCTGACCACTCTGATCTTCAGGAGGACCAATTTTATCCCTTACAATCCTTTTACTCTTAATAAGAGCTCTTTGGATTATCCTTCACTTTGACTGCCAAGGCAACCTCATGTCTTCTTTTAGCCCTCCTGATTTCTTTCTTAAGTATTTTCTTGCACTTTTTATACTCCTCAAGCACCTTATTTACTCCGTTTCCTATACATGTCATACAACTCTCTCTTCTTCTTTATCAGAGTTGCAATATCCCTTTAGAACCAAGCTTCCTTATTCCTATTCACTTTGCCTTTAATCCTGACAGGAACATACAAGCTCTGCATTCTTAAAATTTCTCCTTTGAAGGCTTCCCACCTACCGATCACATCCTTGCCAGAGAACAACCTGTCCCAATTCACGCTTTTTAGATCCTTTCTCATTTCTTCAAATTTGCCCTTCTTCCAGTTCAGGACCTCAGCCCTAGGACCAGATCTATCCTTGTCCATGATCAAGTTGAAACTCATGGTGTTATGATCACTGGAACTAAAGTGCTCCCCTACACACACTTCCGTCACTTGTCCTAACTCGTTTCCTAACAGGAGATCCAATATTGCATCCCCTCTAGTTGGTACCTCTATATATTGATTTTGAAAACTTCCCTGAACACATTTTACAAACCCTAAACCATCTAGACCCCTAACAGTATGGGAGTCCCAATCAATATATGGAAAATTAAAATCCCCTACCACCACAACTTTATGTTTCCTGCAGTTGCCTGCTATCTCTCTGCAGATTTGCTCCTCCAATTCTCGCTGGCTATTGGGTGGTCTATAATACAACCCCACCAATGTGGCCATACCTTTCTTGTTTCTCAGCTCCACCCATAAGGACTCAGTAGACAAGCCCTCTAATCTGTCCTGCCTGAGCACTGCTGTAACATTTTCCCTGACAAGCAATGCTACCCCACCACCTTTGATTCCTCTGCCTCTATCACATCTGAAACATCGGAACCCTGGAACATTAAGCTGCCAGTCCTGCCCCTCCTGTAGGCAAGTTTCACTAATTGTTATGACATCATAATTCCACGTGTCAATCCACGTCCTCAACTCGTCCGCCTTCCCCACAATACTCCTAGCATTGAAATATATACACCTCAGAAGATTTTTACCACCACTCACAACTTTTCTGTTTGTGGCTTCGCTTGAACTTTTAACATCATTTATTTTCACCCCAGCTACACTGTCACTACAAATGTACCAATGTCTTGGCTGACGGAGTATGGCACACCTCTTAATTGCTGAGAAAACATGCATTTACCGAGAAAACATGTTGAGCAATTTCAGTTCTTTTTGAGTTGTTACATACCCTGCATAATCTTTGTTTTGGAGTACACGCCTATCAAACAGTCGCTAACCTTTAATTCTCCAAAGGGAATAGCCAAATATTTGCCTTCAGGGATAAATAAGACTATTGAATGGTTTCCTCGTACAATAAGATGGAATCCTCAGCTCACAGTCAACCTCATTATCATCTTGCTCCTTTTTTTGATTACCTGTTACTTGCACTACACTTTCTCTGTAGCATTTTGTATTGGTTTGCCTTGTACTTCTTCAATACACTATGTAATAATTTGATCTGTATGAACAATATGCAGGACAGGCTTTTCACTGTATCATGGTAAAGGCAAAAGTAATAAAACTATTCCAATTTCAGCAATGCATTCTGAAGCACCCACCATAAAATCAGGCATGATATACAATAAGCAATATAAAATGGATGCTCCCCATTAAATGATATGGATTTGATACAAGTACAATAATTAACCATTTGTTAGTTTGCAGAATTGGAGACTCTGTACATTCATAATATTTCTGTACAAACTAACACAGATATCTCATTCCTGTAGCAGAGGAAAACATTACAGTAGATAGTCCATGGATTGCACTGACTCTAAAAGGAGAAATGCAGGATAATCTCAGAAATTCCTAGAGTTGTAAAACACTACAGAATAAAGACAGGACCGTCTGCCCAGCTAATCCATTTGCAGATTGTTGCTCTATTTTAAGCATGATAGTTTGATTTTTTTTCTTCTTCTGGAATGTAACAGGACAGAATGTTGGTAATTCTGAGCAGTTCCTTAACAAATCTGTGATGAATGACCATGATAATCTGACCCTTTGTCAGTCAAGGTTGAAAGTACAGATCAAACTGATTTCAATAATTTTTCCAACACTGAGTGCTGTTTGTTCAGCCTGCTTCTTTCTCCCTTGTTAAACAATGATACAACTCCTGCAGGCCCTCATCTCTCCAACATCACTTGTAGCCAGAGATGGATGATGAATGCTGGCTAGAGGATACATAATTTTCTCCTTTGTTTCTTTTAGTAATCTTTGATACTTAAAGACCCTTGCCTTTAACCTTCAAAGATAATGCACCCATTTTCGGATCTCCCCCTCACCCTCCCACTTTCAAATCTCTTACTATCTCTTCTTTCAGTTAGTCCTGACGAAGGGTCTCGGCCCGAAACATCGACTGTACCTCTTCCTAGAGATGCTGCCTGGCCTGCTATGTTCACCAGCAACTTTTATGTGTTTTGCTTGAAGTTCCAGCATCTGCAGATTTCCTCATGTTTGCACCCCTTCGATTTTTTTCTGCTTCACAACATTTACCCAATCAATACTTCTCACTTTCCCACCTTTACATCACTATCATCCACATTTTTTTGCAAAAGTTAAATGCAAAATAATTACTCACAACTCTACGGACACCTCCCACTTCTTCACTCCCCCAACTGCCCTCATCGCCCAGTAAAACAATTACAGAGGCATCAGAGAAGAGTTGGCCAGAATTGATTGGGAAAAAACACCGGCAGGGATGATGACAGATCAGAAGTGGCTGGAATTTCCGGAAGCAATTTGGAAGATTCAGGATATGTACATCCCAAAGAGGAAGAAATATTGGAAAGGAACAATGACACAACCATGGCTAACAAGAGAAGTCAAATCCAATGTAAAAGCCAAAGAGCACAACTTAGTGAGAAATTAGAGGATTGGGATGCTTTTAAAAACCAACAGAAGGCAATTTAAAAAGTTGTGAAGAAGGTAAAGATAGAATACAAAAGTAAACTAGCCAATAATATTAAAGAGAATTCAGATTCATGAAGTGTAAAAGAGAGGTGAGAGTAGATATCAGAATGCTGGAAAACGATGCTGGAGAGGGCGTAATGGAGGACAAGAAAATAGTGGGTGAGCTGAATAAATATTTTGCATCAGTCTCCACTGTGGAGCAGTATGGTGGAAGTTCCAGGTGTCAGGGGTCATAAAGTGTGTGAAGTTAACATAACTAGAGAGAAGGTTCTTGCGAAGCTGAAAGGTGTGAAGTTAGTTAAACTGGACCAAATAGTGTGCACCTCAGGGTTCTGAAAGAACTGGCTGAAGAGATTGTGGAGGCATTAGTAATGATATTTCAAGAATCACTAGATTCTGGAAAGGTTGCAAAAGACTTGTCTCATTCCACTCTTCAAGAAAGGAGAGAGACAGAAGAAAGGAAAGTGTAGGCCAGCTAGTCTGACAGTGGTTGGGAAGATGTTGCAGTTGATTATTAAAGATGAGGTCTCAGAGTTAATGGAGGCATATGATAAGATAGTCTGTAGTCAGCATGGTTTCCCCAAAAGAAAATCTTTGCGGGAATAAAGGGAGCCTTTTCTGGTTGGGTGCCGGTGACTAGTGGTATTCCATGGGGTTCTGTGTTGGGAAAGAGTCTATTTACATTATATGTCAATGATTTGGATGATGGAATTGATAGCTTTGTTGCAAAGTTTGCAGACAATATGAAAGTAGGTGGAGGGCAGCTAGTTTTGAGGAAGTAGAGAGGCTACAGAAGGACTTAGCTTAGGAGAATTGCAAAGAAGTGACAGATGGAATACAGTGTTGGGAAATGTATGGTCATACACTTTGGTAGAAGAAATGAAAGGGCCGACTTTTTTCTAAATGAAGAGAAAATACAAGAAAAGCTGAGGCTCAAAAGGACTTTGGAGTCCTTGCGCAGGATTTACTAAAGGTTAATTTGCAGGTTGAGTCTGTGGTGAGGTAGGCAAATGTGATATTAGCATTTATTTCGGGAGAACTAGAATATAAAAGCAAGGATGCAAAGTTGAGAGTTTATAAAGCAATGGTGAAGCCTCATTTTGGTGTATTGTGTGCAGTTTTAGGCTCCTAATCTTCGACAGGATGTGTTGAAACTAGAGAGTGTTCAAAGGAAGATCATGAAAATGATTCCAGGATTGAGTGGCTTGTCATATGAAGAGTGTTTGATGCCTCTGGGCCTGTATTCACTAGAATCCAGAAGAATGAGTGGTGGCCTCATTACAAGCTATTGAATGGTGAAAGGTCCTGACAGAGTGGATGTGGAGAAGATGTTTCCTCTGGTGGGAGAGTCTAAGACAAGAGGGCACAGCCTCAGATAGAGGAGCATCCTTTTAGAATGGAGATAAGGAGGAATTTATTTAATCAGAGAGTAATGAATCCGTGGAATTATTTGCCGCAAGCAGCTGTGGAGGACAAGTCTTTATATAATTGATTCATCTTTCTGAAAATTGGATTAGCCATGATGAAATGGCAGAGCAGGTTCAATGGGCTAAATCACCTAACTCTGCTCCTACACCCTATGTTCTTAAATTCTTTCTCTTATGCTCTCCTCAACAATCAATCATGAAACTTCATGAACTGCTTATCCCAATGTTAACCCCATGACAGGCTTCATTTGACCAAATGATTCTTTCTCTCTTATTCAAACCTCCACCAACATTCTCCCACTTAATACTATCCTATTTGTAATCTCCTCAAAGAATTCCAACAGGGTCGTCAGGCAAGATTTTCCCTTAAGGAAACCATACTGACTTTGTCCTATTTTCTCCTGTGTCATCAAGTGCTCCATTACCTCATCCTTAACAATTGACTCCAACATCTTCCCAACCACTGTGTTCAGACTAACTAGTCTATAATTTCCTTTCTGCTGACTTCCTCCTTTCTTAAAAAGTGGAGTGACATTTGCACCATGCCAGAGTCCAATGATTTTGAAAGATCATTTCTATCACCACCACAGTCTCTACCGCTGCCTCTTTCAGAACCCTAGAGTGCAGTTCATCTGACCCAGGTGACTTATGTACCTTTAGGTCTTTCAGCATTTTGAGCACTTTCTCCCTTGTAATTGTAACTGAGCTCAGTTCTCTTCCCTCATACCCTTCAACATTTAGCAAACTGCTAGTGTCTTGCACAGTGAAGACTGACGCAAAATACTCATTTAGTTCATTTGCCATCTCTTTGGCCCCAATTATTATTTCTCTTGCCTCATTTTCTAGCTGCCCTATATCCATTCGCATTTCTCTTTTATTTTTAATGTACCTGAAAAAACTTTTGCTATCCATTCTGATATTGTTTTCTAGCTTGATTTCATATTTCATCTTTTCCCTCTTTATGATTCTTTTAGTTGCTCTCTGTAGGGGTTTAAAAGCTTCCCAATCCTCTGTCTTCCCACTAATTTTTGCTTTGTTGTATGCCTTTTTTTTTGCTTTTGCATTAACTGTGAACTCCCTTGTCAGCCACAGTCTTATTATTTTTCCATTTAAATATTTCTTCATTTTTCGAATACTTCTATCCTGCACCGTCCTCATTTTTTTCCCAAAAACTCTCGCCATTACTGCCCTGCTGTCACCCCTGCCAGCATCTCCTTCCAATTTACTTTGGCCAACTCCTCTCTCATAACACTGTAATTTCCTTTACTCCACTGAAATACTGCTACATCAGACTTTACTTTCTCCCTGTCAAATTTCAAGTTGAACTCAATCATATTGTGATCACTAGGGGTTCTTTTACCTTCAGCTCCCTAATCACCTCCAGTTCACTACATAACACCCAACCTGGTTTAGCTGATCCTCTAGTGAGCTCAACGACAAACTGCCCTAAAAAAGCCATCTCACAGGCATTCAACAAACTCACTCTCCATATCTAACCTGATTTTCCCAATCAACCAGCATGTTGAAATTTCCCATGACTATCATAACGTTGCCCTTTTGACATGCCTTTTCTATTTCCCATTGTAATATCTCATCCACATCCCAGCTACTGTTGGGAAGCTGGAATAAAACTGCCATCAGGGTCCTTCTACCCTTGCAGTTTCTTGACTCAACCCACAAGGATTCAACATCTTCTGATCCTATGTCACATCCTTCTACCGATTTGATGCCATTCTTTACCAGCAGAGCCACGCCACCCACTCTGCCTACCTTCTTATCCCTCCGATACAATGTGTAACCTTGGACATTCAGCTCCCAAATACAACCATCCTTCAGCCACAGTCCACAACATCATACCTGACAATCTCTAATAGTGCAACAAGATCATCCACCTTACTTCTTACACTCCCACTTTGAATACTGCATTTGACAAAGGTGTGGTCTTGTTAGGAGTGCCTATCGCATCAGAAACCACATGTATCTCCCACCAAAAGCAGTATATCCAAAGGCTAAGTTATCCAAATAAACAAAAACGGAGATCATTACAGGCAAAGACTTAACCCTGCTCCTGTGCCTGAAATTCTCTGCCTGTAGAGGTGAAATTACTGCTGACTGGCTGAGGAACAACTCAGAATCAGTATCATCACCCTGAGAGAGAAGAGCAGATGCACAGATTTGTATGATTGGATGACTGTGATGTTACTACAAAGCAAAACTACATTGTCCTGGTGTTATCTTAAGTTAAGTACACCTCTAGTTTGATTGATAATCTACTAGATATTTCAAGCATGCAGATTTCGATCACAGACCATAATACCATAAGAAATAGAAGCAGAATTAGGCCACTCAGCCCATCGAGTCTGCTCTACCATTCCATCATGGCTGATCCCAGATCCCACCAGCCTTCTCATCATATTCTTTGACGGCCTGACCAATCAGGAAACGATCAACATCCTCCGTAAATATGCGCACGGACTTGGCCTCCACCACAGTTTGTGGCGGAGCATTTCACAGATTCACTACTCTCTAGCTAAAGATCATAGTGAAATGAAAATGAAAACTCTCAGGTATAGATCCTGTTTTTTCAGTCCAACCACTGTTTACCACGTTCAGGCAAGGCCAGATTTTACAGCTTCATTCAGGACAGTTGGCAAGATCCTTAATGATTAATTCATATGACTGATAACTGGAAAAATATTGTCATACTCTGTGTCATTTTCTTGTAACATAGCTTTTCATGCTGACATGCCTAAATTTGATTATTACTTTGATAGATTTTAATGAAGTGAGTTGGAAGCCAGGATTGTTGTACATTAACCATGAAATAATAGTTAAGTAGCATCTCTCTCATCACCATAATCTGAAAGTTCGAACTTGTCTTTTTGAAAGCAAACTGCACTTCCACTGACTGTTTGGCCCAGTAGAGCAGCTCGAGCCCATGCACTGAGGTGACAAAGCACTTTTGCAGAGGAAGGAGTGCAACTTCTTACAGACCACCCACTTCCCTGCCCTGCCTATTTGTGGAAGACTTCATGGATGACCACCTCAGAACCCGCAAACCCAGATCATCTTCAACCTCAAGCAATTATTTAAGAAGTAGAGCAAGGTACATCTGAAAACATGGGCTATTGATCCAGAGCCAGGTTTAAGCTTGTCATGACAACTTCTGATAAAAAATCTGGTTCATTTGTATCCTTCAGGATAGAAATTTGCCAATTATACATAATTTGGACAATGCTCGACTACAAATTTCTGGTCAAGATGGCGCCAGTTAACAACGATTCCTTGGGTAACATTTTCCAGAGAGAAAAGCTCTAAAATTATTTCACATTTTCTGCAACGTTTGCTTATTCTTTTTATCTTGAATGTGATTCGGAGACTGTTAGAGGCTGTGACATGCAGTTTGGAGTTTGGCCGAGTGATCGTGCACTCTGCTGTCCCCAGAGAGGACCGCAAGCAAAGGGTGCCTTCTGCAGAAGACCACAGATGCAGCATGAGGCCAGGATCAACTCCATTTTGATGCATCGAGGATGATTGAACCATGGAGGGAAAAACAGAGGAGGTCAGCAGTAACTCATGGAGGGAAATGCAGAGGAGGTCAGCGGTCACTGTCATGGGGGTGAATGCAGAGGTCAATGGTCACTCTCATGGGGTAAATGCAGACATCAGCAGTCACTCATAGATGAGAATGCAGAGGAGGTCAACAGTCACTCATGGAGCAGAATGCAGAGGAGGTCAGTGGTCACTCTCATGGAGGAAAATGCAGAAGAGGTCAATGGTCTCTCTCATGGATGAGAATGCCGAGGAGGTCAGTGGTCCCTCTCAGGGATGAGAATGCAGAAGTGGTCAGTGGTCACTCTCATGGATGAGAATGCAGAAGTGGTCAGTGGTCACTCTCATGGATGAGTTGCAGAAGAGGTCAGTGGTCACTCTTGTGCAGGTGAATACAAAGGAGGTCAGCGGTCACTCTCATGGAAGTGAATGCAGAGGAGGTCAGCAGTCACTCTCATGGAGGAGAATGCATTGGAGGTCAGTGGTCACTCTCGGGGTAAATGCAAAGGAGGTCAGTAGTCACTCTCATGGAGCAGAATGCAGAGGAGATCAGTGGTCACTCTCATAGATGAGAATGCAGAGGAGGTCAACAGTCACTCATGGAGCAGAATGCAGAGGAGGTCAGTGGTCATTCTCATGGAGGAGAATGCAGAGGAGGTCAGTGGTCACTCTCATGGAGCAGAATGCAGAGGAGGTCAGTGGTCACTCTCATGGAGCAGAATGCAGAGGAGGTCAGTGGTCACTCTCATGGATGAGAATGCAGAGGAGGTCAGTGGTCCCTCTCAGGGATGAGAATGCAGAAGTGGTCAGTGGTCACCCTCATGGATGAGTTGCAGAAGAGGTCAGTGGTCACCCTCCTGGATGAGTTGCAGAAGAGGTCAGTGGTCACTCTCATGGGGATAAAAGCAGAGGAGGTCAGTGGACACTCTCATGGAGAAGCATGCAGAAGAGGTCAGTGGTCACTCTGATGGAGCAGAATGCAGAGGAGGTCAGTGGTCACTCTCATGGATGAAAATGCAGAAGAGGTCAATGGTCTCTCTCATGCATGAGAATGCCGAGGACGTCAGTGATCCCTCTCAGGGATGAGAATGCAGAAGTGGTCAGTGGTCACTCTCCTGGATGAGTTGCAGAAGAGGTCAGTGGTCACTCTTGTGCAGGTGAATGCAGAGGAGGTCAGCGGTCACTCTCATGGTTTTGAATGCAGAGGAGGTCAGTGGTCACTCTCATGGAGGAGAATGCAGAGGAGGTCAGTGGTCACTCTCATGGTTGTGAATGCAGAGGAGGTCAGTGGTCACTCAAATGGAAGAGAATGCAGAGGAGGTCAGCAGTCACTCTCATGGTTGTGAATGCGGAGGAGGTCAGCAGTCACTCTCATGGAAGTGAATGCAGAGGGGATCAGTGGTCACTCTCATGGAGGAGAATGCAGAGGTCAATGGTCACTCTCATGGGGTGAATGCAGACATCAGCAGTCACTCATAGATGAGAATGCAGAGGAGGTCAACAGTCACTCATGGAGCAGAATGCAGAGGACGTCAGTGGTCACTCTCATGGAGCAGAATGCAGAGGAGGTCAGCAGTCACTCTCATGGAAGTGAATGCAGAGGAGGTCAATGGTCTTTCTCATGGATGAGAATGCCGAGGAGGTCAGTGGTCTCTCTCAGGGATGAGAATGCAGAAGTGGTCAGTGGTCACTCTCATGGATGAGTTGCAGAAGAGGTCAGTGGTCACTCTTGTGCAGGTGAATACAAAGGAGGTCAGCGGTCACTCTCATGGAAGTGAATGCAGAGGAGGTCAGCAGTCACTCTCATGGGGATGATGCAAAGGAGGTCAGTGGTCACTCTCATGGAGGAGAATGCATTGGAGGTCAGTGGTCACTCTCGTGGGGGTTAATGCAAAGGAGGTCAGTAGTCACTCTCGTGGAGGAGAATGCAGAGGAGGTCAGTGGTCACTCTCATGGGGATGAATGCAGAGGACGTCAGCAGTCACTCTCATGGGTGTGAATGCAGAGGAGCTCAGCAGTCACTCTCATGGGTGTGAATGCAGAGCAGGTCAGTAGTCACTCATGGAGGAGAAGGCGGAGGAGGTCAGTGGTCACTCTCATGGTTGTGAATGCAGAGGAGGTCAGCAGTCACTCTCATGGAAGTTAATGCAGAGGAGGTCAGTGGTCACTCTCATGGAGGAGAATACAGAGGAGGTCAGTGGTCACTCTGATGGAGATGAATGCAGCGGAGGTCATCAGTCACTCTCATGAGTGTGAATGCAGGGGAGGTCAGAGGTCACTCTGACGGGTGTGAATGCAGAGGAGGACAGTCGTCACTCATGGAGGAGAAGGCGGAGGAGGTCAGTGGTCACTCTCATGGTTTTCAATGCAGAGGAGGTCAGTGGTCACTCTCATGGAGGAGAATGCAGAGGAGGTCAGTGGTCACTCTCATGGAGGAGAATGCAGAGGAGGTCAGTGGTCCCTCTCATGGATGAGAATGCAGAAGAGGTCAGTGGTCACTCTTGTGCAGGTGAATACAAATGAGGTCAGCAGTCACTCATGGAAGTAAATGCAGAGGAGGTCAGCGGTCACTCTTGTGCAGGTGAATGCAGAGGAGGTCAGCAGTCACTCTCATGGGGTGAATGCAGACATCAGCAGTCACTCATGGATGAGAATGCAGAGGAGGTCAACAGTCACTCATGGAGCAGAATGCAGAGGAGGTCAGTGGTTACTCTCATGGAGCAGAATGCAGAGGAGGTCAGTGGTCACTCTCATGGATGGGAATGCAGAAGTGGTCAGTGGTCACTCTCATGGATGAGAATGCAGAAGAGGTCAGTGGTCACTCTTGTGCAGGTGAATACAAATGAGGGCAGCAGTCACTCTCATGGAAGTGAATGCAGAGGAGGTCAACAGTAACTCTCATTGGGATAAATGCAGAGGAGATCAGTGGTCACTGTCATGGGGGTGAATGCATTGGAGGTCAGTGGTCACTCTCGTGGGGGTTAATACAAAGGAGGTCGGTAGTCACTCTTGTGGAGGAGAATGCAGAGGAGGTCAGTGGTCACTCTCATGGGGATGAATGCAGAGGAGGTCAGCAGTCACTCTCATGGGTGTGAATGCAGAGGAGGTCAGTAGTCACTCATGGAGGAGAAGGCGGAGGAGGTCAGTGGTCACTCTCATGGTTGTGAATGCAGAGGAGGTCAGCAGTAACTCTCATGGAAGTAAATGCAGAGGAGGTCAGTGGTCACCCTCATGGAGGAAAATGCAGAGGAGGTCAGTGGTCACTCTCATGGAGGAGAATGCAGAGGAGGTCAGCAGTCACTCTCATGGAAGTGAATGCAGAGGAGGTCAGTGGTCACTCTCATGGAAGTGAATGCAGAGGAGGTCAGTGGTCACTCTCATGGAGGAGAATGCAGAGGAGGTCAGTGGTCACTCTCATGGAGGAGAATACAGAGGAGGTCAGCAGTCACTCTCATGGTTGTGAATGCAGAGGAGGTCAGCAGTCACTCTCATGGAAGTGAATGCAGAGGAGGTCAGTGTTCACTCTCATGGGCTGAATGCAGACATCAACAGTCACTCATAAATGAGAATGCAGAGGAGGTCAACAGTCACTCATGGAGCAGAATGCAGAGGAGATCAGTGGTCACTCTCATGGAGCAGAATGCTGAGGAGGTCAGTGGTCACTCTCATGGATGAGAATGCAGAGGAGGTCAGCGGTCCCTCTCATGGATGAGAATGCAGAAGTGGTCAGTGGTCACTCTCATAGATGAGAATGCAGAAGAGGTCAGTGGTCACTCTTGTGCAGGTGAATACAAATGAGGTCAGCAGTCACTCTCATGGAAGTAAATGCAGAGGAGGTCAGCGGTCACTCTTGTGCAGGTGAATGCAGAGGAGGTCAGCAGTCACTCTCATGGGGTGAATGCAGACATCAGCAGTCACTCATGGATGAGAATGCAGAGGAGGTCAACAGTCACTCATGGAGCAGAATGCAGAGGAGGTCAGTGGTTACTCTCATGGAGCAGAATGCAGAGGAGGTCAGTGGTCACTCTCATGGATGGGAATGCAGAAGAGGTCAATGGTCCCTCTCATGGATGAGAATGCAGAAGAGGTCAGTGGTCACTCTTGTGCAGGTGAATACAAATGAGGGCAGCAGTCACTCTCATGGAAGTGAATGCAGAGGAGGTCAACAGTAACTCTCATTGGGATGAATGCACAGGAGATCAGTGGTCACTGTCATGGGGGTGAATGCATTGGAGATCAGTGGTCACTCTCGTGGAGGTTAGTACAAAGGAGGTCGGTAGTCACTCTTGTGGAGGAGAATGCAGAGGAGGTCAGTGGTCACTCTCATGGGGATGAATGCAGAGGAGGTCAGTGGTCACTCTCATGGAGGAGAATGCAGAGGAGGTCAGCAGTCACTCTCATGGTTGTGAATGCAGAGGAGGTCAGCAGTCACTCTCATGGAAGTGAATGCAGAGGAGGTCAGTGGTCACTCTCATGGAGGAGAATGCAGAGGAGGTCAGTGGTCACTCTCATGGAGGAGAATACAGAGGAGGTCAGCAGTCACTCTCATGGTTGTGAATGCAGAGAAGGTCAGCAGTCACTCTCATGGAAGTGAATGCAGAGGAGGTCAGTGTTCACTCTCATGGGCTGAATGCAGACATCAACAGTCACTCATAGATGAGAATGCAGAGGAGGTCAACAGTCACTCATGGAGCAGAATGCAGAGGAGATCAGTGGTCACTCTCATGGAGCAGAATGCTGAGGAGGTCAGTGGTCACTCTCATGGATGAGAATGCAGAGGAGGTCAGTGGTCCCTCTCAGGGATGAGAATGCAGAAGTGGTCAGTGGTCACTCTCATGGATGAGTTGCAGAAGAGGTCAGTGGTCACTCTCATGGAGGAGAATGCATTGGAGGTCAGTGGTCACTCTCATGGGCTGAATGCAGACATCAACAGTCACTCATAGATGAGAATGCAGAGGAGGTCAACAGTCACTCATGGAGCAGAATGCAGAGGAGGTCAGTGGTCACTCTCATGGAGCAGAATGCAGAGGAGGTCAATGGTCACTCTCATGGATGAAAATGCAGAAGAGGTCAATGGTCTCTCTCATGAATGAGAATGCAGAGGAGGTCTGTGGTCCCTCTCAGGGATGAGAATACAGAAGTGGTCAACGGTCACTCTCATGGATGAGTTGCAGAAGAGGTCAGTGGTCACTCTTGTGCAGGTGCATACAAAGGAGGTCAGCGGTCACTCTCATGGAAGTGAATGCAGAGGAGGTCAGCAGTCACTCTCATGGAAGTGAATGCAGAGGAGGTCAGTGGTCACTCTCATGGGCTGAATGCAGACATCAACAGTCACTCATAGATGAGAATGCAGAGGAGGTCAACAGTAACTCTCATGGAGCAGAATGCAGAGGAGGTCAGTGGTCACTCTCATGGAGCAGAATGCAGAGGAGGTCAGTGGTCACTCTCATGGATGAGAATGCAAAGGAGGTCAGTGGTCCCTCTCAGGGATGAGAATGCAGAAGTGGTCAGTGGTCACTCTCATGGATGAGTTGCAGAAGAGGTCAGTGGTCACCCTCATGGAGGAGAATGCATTGGAGGTCAGTGGTCACTCTCATGGGCTGAATGCAGACATCAACAGTCACTCATAGATGAGAATGCAGAGGATGTCAACAGTCACTCATGGAGCAGAATGCAGAGGAGGTCAATGGTCACTCTCATGGATGAAAATGCAGAGGAGGTCAATGTTCACTCTCATGGATGAAAATGCAGAAGAGGTCAATGGTCTCTCTCATGAATGAGAATGCAGAGGAGGTCTGTGGTCCCTCTCAGGGATGAGAATACAGAAGTGGTCAATGGTCACTCTCATGGATGAGTTGCAGAAGAGGTCAGTGGTCACTCTCATGGAAGAGTTGTAGAAGAGGTCAGTGGTCACTCTTGTGCAGGTGAATACAAAGGAGGTCAGCGGTCACTCTCATGGAAGTGAATGCAGAGGAGGTCAGCAGTCACTCTCATGGGGATGAATGCAGAGGAGGTCAGTGGTCACTCTCATGGAGGAGAATGCAGAGGAGGTCAGTGGTCACTCTCATGGATGGAAATGCAGAAGAGGTCAATGGTCTCTCTCATGCATGAGAATGCCGAGGAGGTCAGTGGTCCCTCTCAGGATGAGAATGCAGAAGTGGTCAGTGGTCACTCTCCTGGATGAGTTGCAGAAGAGGTCAGTGGTCACTCTTGTGCAGGTGAATGCAGAGGAGGTCAGCGGTCACTCTCATGGAAGTGAATGCAGAGGAGGTCAGCGGTCACTCTCATGGTTTTGAATGCAGAGGAGGTCAGTGGTCACTCTCATGGAGGAGAATGCAGAGGAGGTCAGTGGTCACTCTCATGGTTGTGAATGCAGAGGAGGTCAGTGGTCACTCTCATGGAGGAGAATGCAGAGGAGGTCAGCAGTCACTCTCATGGTTGTGAATGCAGAGGAGGTCAGCAGTCACTCTCATGGAAGTGAATGCAGAGGAGGTCAGTGGTCACTCTCATGGAGAAGAATGCAGAGGAGGTCAGTGGTCACTCTCATGGTTGTGAATGCAGAGGAGGTCAGCAGTCACTCTCATGGAACTGAATGCAGAGGGGATCAGTGGTCACTCTCATGGAGGAGAATGCAGAGGTCAATGGTCACTCTCATGGGGTGAATGCAGACATCAGCAGTCACTCATAGATGAGAATGCAGAGGAGGTCAACAGTCACTCATGGAGCAGAATGCAGAGGAGGTCAGTGGTCACTCTCATGGAGCAGAATGCAGAGGAGGTCAGTGGTCACTCTCATGGATGAAAATGCAGAAGAGGTCAATGGTCTTTCTCATGGATGAGAATGCCGAGGAGGTCAGTGGTCCCTCTCATGGATGAGAATGCAGAAGTGGTCAGTGGTCACTCTCATGGATGAGTTGCAGAAGAGGTCAGTGGTCACTCTTGTGCAAGTGAATACAAAGGAGGTCAGCGGTCACTCTCATGGGGTTGAATGCAGAGGAGGTCAGTGGTCACTCTCATGGAGGAGAATGCATTGGAGGTCAGTGGTCACTCTCGTGGGAGATAATGCAAAGGAGGTCAGTAGTCACTCTTGTGGAGGAGAATGCAGAGGAGGTCAGTGGTCACTCTCATGGGGATGAATGCAGAGGAGGTCAGCAGTCACTCTCATGGGTGTGAATGCAGAGGAGGTCAGTAGTCACTCATGGAGGAGAAGGCGGAGGAGGTCAGTGGTCACTCTCATGGTTGTGAATGCAGAGGAGGTCAGTGGTCACTCTCATGGAGGAGAATGCAGAGGAGGTCAGTGGTCACTCTCATGGTTGTGAATGCAGAGGATTTCAGCAGTCACTCTCATGGAAGTGAATGCAGAGGAGGTCAGTGGTCACTCTCATGGGCTGAATGCAGACATCAACAGTCACTCAGATGAGAATGCAGAGGAGGTCAACAGTCACTCATAGAGCAGAATGCAGAGGAGGTCAGTGGTCACTCTCATGGAGCAGAATGCAGAGGAGGTCAGTGGTCACTCTCATGGAGGAGAATGCAGAGGAGGTCAGCAGTCATTCTCATGGAAGTGAATGCAGAGGAGGTCAGTGGTCACTCTCATGGAAGTGAATGCAGAGGAGGTCAGTGGTCACTCTCATGGAGGAGAATGCAGAGGAGGTCAGTGGTCACTCATGGAGGAGAATACAGAGGAGGTCAGCAGTCACTCTCATGGTTGTGAATGCAGAGGAGGTCAGCAGTCACTCTCATGGAAGTGAATGCAGAGGAGGTCAGTGGTCACTCTCATGGGCTGAATGCAGACATCAACAGTCACTCATAGATGAGAATGCAGAGGAGGTCAACAGTCACTCATGGAGCAGAATGCAGAGGAGATCAGTGGTCACTCTCATGGAGCAGAATGATGAGGAGGTCAGTAGTCACTCTCATGGATGAGAATGCAGAGGAGGTCAGTGGTCCCTCTCAGGGATGAGAATGCAGAAGTGGTCAGTGGTCACTCTCATGGATGAGTTGCAGAAGAGGTCAGTGGTCACCCTCATGGAGGAGAATTCATTAGAGGTCAGTGGTCACTCTCATGGGCTGAATGCAGACATCAACAGTCACTCATAGATGAGAATGCAGAGGATGTCAACAGTCACTCATGGAGCAGAATGCAGAGGAGGTCAGTGGTCACTCTCATGGAGCAGAATGCAGAGGAGGTCAATGGTCACTCTCATGGATGAAAATGCAGAAGAGGTCAATGGTCTCTCTCATGAATGAGAATGCAGAGGAGGTCTGTGGTCCCTCTCAGGGATGAGAATACAGAAGTGGTCAACGGTCACTCTCATGGATGAGTTGCAGAAGAGGTCAGTGGTCACTCTTGTGCAGGTGCATACAAAGGAGGTCAGCGGTCACTCTCCTGGAAGTGAATGCAGAGGGGGTCAGCAGTCACTCTCATGGAGATGAATGCAGAGGAGGTCAGTGGTCACTCTCATGGGGGTAAATGCAGAGGAGGTCAGTGGTCACTCTCATGGAGCAGAATGCAGAAGAGGTCAGTGGTCACTCTCATGGAGCAGAATGCAGAGGAGGTCTGTGGTCACTCTCATGAATGAGAATGCAGAGGAGGTCAGTGGTCCCTCTCAGGGATGAGAATGCAGAAGTGGTCAGTGGTCACTCTCATGGATGAGTTGCAGAAGAGGTCAGTGGTCACTCTTGTGTAAGTGAATACAAAGGAGGTCAGCGGTCACTCTCATGGAAGTCAATGCAGAGGAGGTCAGCAGTCACTCTCATGGGTGTGAATGTAGAGGAGGTCAGTAGTCACTCACGGAGGAGAAGCGGAGGAGGTCGGTGGTCACTCTCATGGTTGTGAATGCAGAGGAGGTCAGCAGTCACTCTCATGGAAGTGAATGCAGAGGAGGTCAGTGGTCACTCTCATGGAGAAGAATGCAGAGGAGGTCAGTGGTCACTCTCATGTTTTTGAATGCAGAGGAGGTCAGTGGTCACCTTCATGGTTGTGAATGCAGAGGAGGTCAGTGGTCACTCAAATGGAGGAGAATGCAGAGGAGGTCAGCAGTCACTCTCATGGTTGTGAATGCAGAGGAGGTCAGCAGTACTCTCATGGAAGTGAATGAAGACGGGGTCAGTGGTCACTCTCATGGAGGAGAATGCAGAGCTCAATGGTCACTCTCATGGGGTGAATGCAGACATCAGCAGTCACTCATAGATGAGAATGCAGAGGAGGTCAACAGTCACTCATGGAGCAGAATGCAGAGGACGTCAGTGGTCCCTCTCATGGATGAGAATGCCGAGGAGGTCAGTTTTCACTCTCATGGATGAGTTGCAGAAGAGGTCAGTGGTCACTCTTGTGCAGGTGAATACAAAGGAGGTCAGCGGTCACTCTCATGGAAGTGAATGCAGAGGAGGTCAGCAGTCACTCTCATTGCGATGAATGCAGAGGAGGTCAGTGGTCACTCTCATGGAGGAGAATGCATTGGAGGTCAGTGGTCACTCTCGTGGGGGTTAATGCAAAGGAGGTCAGTAGTCACTCTCGTGGAGCAGAATGCAGAGGAGGTCAGTGGTCACTCTCATGGGGATGAATGCAGAGGAGGTCAGCAGTCACTCTCATGGAGGAGAATGCAGAGGAGGTCAGTGGTCACTCTCATGGTTGTGAATGCAGAGGAGGTCAGCAGTCACTCTAATGGAAGTGAATGCAGAGGAGGTCAGTGGTCACTCTCATGGAGGAGACTGCAGAGGAGGTCAGTGGTCACTCTCATGGAGGAGAATGCAGAGGAGGTCAGTGGTCACTCTCATGGTTGTAAATGCCGAGGTGGTCAGCAGTCACTCTCATGGAAGTGAATGCAGAGGAGGTCAGTGGTCACTCTCATGGAGCAGAATGCTGAGGAGGTCAGTGGTCACTCTCATGGATGAGAATGCAGAGGAGGTCAGTGGTCCCTCTCAGGGATGAGAATGCAGAAGTGGTCAGTGGTCACTCTCATGGATGAGTTGCAGAAGAGGTCAGTGGTCACTCTCATGGAGAAGAATGCATTTGAGGTCAGTGGTCACTCTCATGGGCTGAATGCAGACATCAACAGTCACTCATAGATGAGAATGCAGAGGATGTCAACAGTCACTCATGGAGCAGAATGCAGAGGAGGTCAGTGGTCACTCTCATGGAGCAGAATGCAGAGGAGGTCAATGGTCACTCTCATGGATGAAAATGCAGAAGAGGTCAATGGTCTCTCTCATGAATGAGAATGCAGAGGAGGTCAGTGGTCACTCTCATGGTTGTGAATGCAGAGGAGGTCAGCAGTCACTCTCATAGAAGTGAATGCAGAGGAGGTCAGTGGTCACTCTCATGGAGGAGAATGCAGAGGAGGTCAGTGGTCACTCTCATGGTTGTGAATGCAGAGGAGGTCAGCAGTCACTCTCATGGAAGTGAATGCAGAGGAGGTCAGTGGTCACTCTCATGGGCTGAATGCAGACATCAACAGTCACTCAGATGAGAATGCAGAGGAGGTCAACAGTCACTCATAGAGCAGAATGCAGAGGAGGTCAGTGGTCACTCTCATGGAGCAGAATGCAGAGGAGGTCAGTGGTCACTCTCATGGAGGAGAATGCAGAGGAGGTCAGCAGTCATTCTCATGGAAGTGAATGCAGAGGAGGTCAGTGGTCACTCTCATGGAAGTGAATGCAGAGGAGGTCAGTGGTCACTCTCATGGAGGAGAATGCAGAGGAGGTCAGTGGTCACTCTCATGGAGGAGAATACAGAGGAGGTCAGCAGTCACTCTCATGGTTGTGAATGCAGAGGAGGTCAGCAGTCACTCTCATGGAAGTGAATGCAGAGGAGGTCAGTGGTCACTCTCATGGGCTGAATGCAGACATCAACAGTCACTCATAGATGAGAATGCAGAGGAGGTCAACAGTCACTCATGGAGCAGAATGCAGAGGAGATCAGTGGTCACTCTCATGGAGCAGAATGCTGAGGAGGTCAGTGGTCACTCTCATGGATGAGAATGCAGAGGAGGTCAGTGGTCCCTCTCAGGGATGAGAATGCAGAAGTGGTCAGTGGTCACTCTCATGGATGAGTTGCAGAAGAGGTCAGTGGTCACCCTCATGGAGGAGAATGCATTGGAGGTCAGTGGTCACTCTCATGGGCTGAATGCAGACATCAACAGTCACTCATAGATGAGAATACAGAGGATGTCAACAGTCACTCATGGAGCAGAATGCAGAGGAGGTCAGTGGTCACTCTCATGGAGCAGAATGCAGAGGAGGTCAATGGTCACTCTCATGGATGAAAATGCAGAAGAGGTCAATGGTCTCTCTCATGAATGAGAATGCAGAGGAGGTCTGTGGTCCCTCTCAGGGATGAGAATACAGAAGTGGTCAACGGTCACTCTCATGGATGAGTTGCAGAAGAGGTCAGTGGTCACTCTTGTGCAGGTGCATACAAAGGAGGTCAGCGGTCACTCTCATGGAAGTGAATGCAGAGGAGGTCAGCAGTCACTCTCATGGAAGTGAATGCAGAGGAGGTCAGTGGTCACTCTCATGGGCTGAATGCAGCCATCAACAGTCACTCATAGATGAGAATGCAGAGGAGGTCAACAGTCACTCATGGAGCAGAATGCAGAGGAGATCAGTGGTCACTCTCATGGAGCAGAATGCTGAGGAGGTCAGTGGTCACTCTCATGGATGAGAATGCAGAGGAGGTCAGTGGTCCCTCTCAGGGATGAGAATGCAGAAGTGGTCAGTGGTCACTCTCATGGATGAGTTGCAGAAGAGGTCAGTGGTCACTCTCATGGAGAAGAATGCATTTGAGGTCAGTGGTCACTCTCATGGGCTGAATGCAGACATCAACAGTCACTCATAGATGAGAATGCAGAGGATGTCAACAGTCACTCATGGAGCAGAATGCAGAGGAGGTCAGTGGTCACTCTCATGGAGCAGAATGCAGAGGAGGTCAATGGTCACTCTCATGGATGAAAATGCAGAAGAGGTCAATGGTCTCTCTCATGAATGAGAATGCAGAGGAGGTCTGTGGTCCCTCTCAGGGATGAGAATACAGAAGTGGTCAACGGTCACTCTCATGGATGAGTTGCAGAAGAGGTCAGTGGTCACTCTTGTGCAGGTGCATACAAAGGAGATCAGCGGTCACTCTCATGGACGTGAATGCAGCGGAGGTCAGCAGTCACTCTCATGGAGATGAATGCAGAGGAGGTCAGTGGTCACTCTCATGGGGGTAAATGCAGAGGAGGTCAGTGGTCACTCTCATGGAGCAGAATGCAGAAGAGGTCAGTGGTCACTCTCATGGAGCAGAATGCATAGGAGGTCAGTGGTCACTCTCATGAATGAGAATGCAGAGGAGGTCAGTGGTCCCTCTCAGGGATGAGAATGCAGAAGTGGTCAGTGGTCACTCTCATGGATGAGTTGCAGAAGAGGTCAGTGGTCACTCTTGTGCAAGTGAATACAAAGGAGGTCAGCAGTCACTCTCATGGAAGTCAATGCAGAGGAGGTCAGCAGTCACTCTCATGGGTGTGAATGTGGAGGAGGTCAGTAGTCACTCATGGAGGAGAAGCGGAGGAGGTCGGTGGTCACTCTCATGGTTGTGAATGCAGAGGAGGTCAGCAGTCACTCTCATGGAAGTGAATGCAGAGGAGGTCAGTGGTCACTCTCATGTTTTTGAATGCAGAGGAGGTCAGTGGTCACTCTCGGTTGTGAATGCAGAGGAGGTCAGTGGTCACTCTCATGGTTGTGAATGCAGAGGAGGTCAGTGGTCACTCTCATGGAGGAGAATGCAGAGGAGGTCAGCAGTCACTCTCATGGTTGTGAATGCAGAGGAGGTCAGCAGTACTCTCATGGAAGTGAATGAAGACGGGGTCAGTGGTCACTCTCATGGAGGAGAATGCAGAGGTCAATGGTCACTCTCATGGGGTGAATGCAGACATCAGCAGTCACTCATAGATGAGAATGCAGAGGAGGTCAACAGTCACTCATGGAGCAGAATGCAGAGGACGTCAGTGGTCACTCTCATGGAGCAGAATGCAGAGGAGGTCAGTGGTCACTCTCATGGATGAAAATGCAGAAGAGGTCAATGGTCTCTCTCATGGATGAGAATGCCGAGGAGGTCAGTGGTCCCTCTCATGGATGAGAATGCCGAGGAGGTCAGTGGTCACTCTCATGGATGAGTTGCAGAAGAGGTCAGTGGTCACTCTTGTGCAGGTGAATACAATGGAGGTCAGCGGTCACTCTCATGGAAGTGAATGCAGAGGAGGTCAGCAGTCACTCTCATGGCGATGAATGCAGAGGAGGTCAGTGGTCACTCTCATGAAGGAGAATGCATTGGAGGTCAGTGGTCACTCTCGTGGGGGTTAATGCAAAGGAGGTCAGTAGTCACTCTCGTGGAGCAGAATGCAGAGGAGGTCAGTGGTCACTCTCATGGGGATGAATGCAGAGGAGGTCAGCAGTCACTCTCATGGGTGTGAATGCAGAGCAGGTCAGCAGTCACTCTCATGGAGGAGAACGCAGAGGAGGTCAGTGGTCACTCTCATGGAGGAGAATGCAGAGGAGGTCAGTGGTCACTCTCATGGTTGTGAATGCAGAGGAGGTCAGCAGTCACTCTCATGGAAGTGAATGCAGAGGAGGTCAGTGGTCACTCTCATGGAGGAGACTGCAGAGGAGGTCAGTGGTCACTCTCATGGAGGAGAATGCAGAGGAGGTCAGTGGTCACTCTCATGGTTGTAAATGCCAAGGTGGTCAGCAGTCACTCTCATGGAAGTGAATGCAGAGGAGGTCAGTGGTCACTCTCATGGAGCAGAATGCTGAGGAGGTCAGTGGTCACTCTCATGGATGAGAATGCAGAGGAGGTCAGTGGTCCCTCTCAGGGATGAGAATGCAGAAGTGGTCAGTGGTCACTCTCATGGATGAGTTGCAGAAGAGGTCAGTGGTCACTCTCATGGAGGAGAATGCATTGGAGGTCAGTGGTCACTCTCATGGGCTGAATGCAGACATCAACAGTCACTCATAGATGAGAATGCAGAGGATGTCAATAGTCACTCATGGAGCAGAATGCAGAGGAGGTCAGTGGTCACTCTCATGCAGGAGAATGCAGAGGAGGTCAGTGGTCACTCTCATGGTTGTAAATGCCAAGGTGGTCAGCAGTCACTCTCATGGTTGTAAATGCCAAGGTGGTCAGCAGTCACTCTCATGGAGCAGAATGCAGAGGAGGTCAGTGGTCACTCTCATGGATGAAAATGCAGAAGAGGTCAATGGTCTTTCTCATGGATGAGAATGCCGAGGAGGTCAGTGGTCCCTCTCAGGGATGAGAATGCAGAAGTGGTCAGTGGTCACTCTCATGGAAGAGTTGTAGAAGAGGTCAGTGGTCACTCTTGTGCAGGTGAATACAAAGGAGGTCAGCGGTCACTCTCATGGAAGTGAATGCAGAGGAGGTCAGCAGTCACTCTCATGGGGATGATGCAAAGGAGGTCAGTGGTCACTCTCATGGAGGAGAATGCATTGGAGGTCAGTGGTCACTCTCGTGGGGGATAATGCAAAGGAGGTCAGTAGTCACTCTCGTGGAGGAGAATGCAGAGGAGCTCAGCAGTCACTCTCATGGGTGTGAATGCAGAGCAGGTCAGTAGTAACTCATGGATGAGAATGCAGAAGAGGTCAATGGTCCCTCTCAGGGATGAGAATGCAGAAGTGGTCAGTGGTCACTCTCATGGATGAGTTGCAGAAGAGGTCAGTGGTCACTCTTGTGCAGGTGAATACAAATGAGGTCAGCAGTCACTCTCATGGAAGTGAATGCAGAGGAGGTCAGTAGTCACTCTCATGGAGGAGAATGCAGAGGAGGTCAGTGGTCATTCTCATGGAGGAGAATGCAGAGGAGGTCAGTGGTCACTCATGGGCTGAATGCAGACATCAACAGTCACTCATAGATGAGAATGCAGAGGAGGTTAGCAGTTACTCTCATGGAAGTGAATGCAGAGGAGGTCAGTGGTCACTCTCATGGAGGAGACTGCAGAGAGGGTCAGTGGTCACTCTCATGGATGAGAATGCAGAGGAGGTCAGTGGTCCCTCTCAGGGATGAGAATGCAGAAGTGGTCAGTGGTCACTCTCATGGATGAGTTGCAGAAGAGGTCAGTGGTCACTCTCATGGGGGTAAATGCAGAGGAGGTCAACAGTCACTCATGGAGCAGAATGCAGAAGAGGTCAGTGGTCACTCTCATGGAGCAGAATGCAGAGGAGGTCAGTGGTCACTCTCATGGATGAAAATGCAGAAGAGGTCAATGGTCTCTCTCATGCATGAGAATGCCGAGGAGGTCAGTGGTACCTCTCAGGGATGAGAATGCAGAAGTGGTCAGTGGTCACTCTCCTGGATGAGTTGCAGAAGAGGTCAGTGGTCACTCTTGTGCAGGTGAATGCAGAGGAGGTCAGCGGTCACTCTCATGGTTTTGAATGCAGAGGAGGTCAGCGGTCACTCTCATGGTTTTGAATGCAGAGGAGGTCAGTGGTCACTCTCATGGAGGAGAATGCAGAGGAGGTCAGTGGTCAGTCTCATGGTTGTGAATGCAGAGGAGGTCAGTGGTCACTCAAATGGAGGAGAATGCAGAGGAGGTCAGCAGTCACTCTCATGGTTGTGAATGCAGAGGAGGTCAGCAGTCACTCTCATGGAAGTGAATGCAGAGGGGATCAGTGGTCACTCATGGAGGAGAATGCAGAGGTCAATGGTCACTCTCATGGGGTGAATGCAGACATCAGCAGTCACTCATAGATGAGAATGCAGAGGAGGTCAACAGTCACTCATGGAGCAGAATGCAGAAGAGGTCAGTGGTCACTCTCATGGAGCAGAATGCAGAGGAGGTCAGTGGTCACTCTCATGGATGAAAATGCAGAAGAGGTCAATGGTCTTTCTCATGGATGAGAATGCCGCGGAGGTCAGTGGTCCCTCTCAGGGATGAGAATGCAGAAGTGGTCAGTGGTCACTCTCATGGAAGAGTTGTACAAGAGGTCAGTGGTCACTCTTGTGCAAGTGAATACAAAGGAGGTCAGCGGTCACTCTCATGGGGTTGATGCAAAGGCGGTCAGTGGTCACTCTCATGGAGGAGAATGCATTGGAGGTCAGTGGTCACTCTCGTGGGGGATAATGCAAAGGAGGTCAGTAGTCACTCTCGTGGAGGAGAATGCAGAGGAGCTCAGCAGTCACTCTCATGGGTGTGAATGCAGAGCAGGTCAGTAGTCACTCATGGATGAGAATGCAGAAGAGGTCAATGGTCCCTCTCAGGGATGAGAATGCAGAAGTGGTCAGTGGTCACTCTCATGGATGAGTTGCAGAAGAGGTCAGTGGTCACTCTTGTGCAGGTGAATACAAATGAGGTCAGCAGTAACTCTCATTGGGATGAATGCAGAGGAGGTCAGTGGTCACTGTCATGGGGGTGAATGCATTGGAGGTCAGTGGTCACTCTCGTGGGGGTTAATGCAAAGGAGGTCAGTAGTCACTCTTGTGGAGGAGAATGCAGAGGAGGTCAGTGGTCACTCTCATGGGGATGAATGCAGAGGAGGTCAGCAGTCACTCTCATGGGTGTGAATGCAGAGGAGGTCAGTTGTCACTCATGGAGGAGAAGGCGGAGGAGGTCAGTGGTCACTCTCATGGTTGTGAATGCAGAGGAGGTCAGCAGTCACTCTCATAGAAGTGAATGCAGAGGAGGTCAGTGGTCACTCTCATGGAGGAGAATGCAGAGGAGGTCAGTGGTCACTCTCATGGTTGTGAATGCAGAGGATTTCAGCAGTCACTCTCATGGAAGTGAATGCAGAGGAGGTCAGTGGTCACTCTCATGGGCTGAATGCAGACATCAACAGTCACTCAGATGAGAATGCAGAGGAGGTCAACAGTCACTCATAGAGCAGAATGCAGAGGAGGTCAGTGGTCACTCTCATGGAGCAGAATGCAGAGGAGGTCAGTGGTCACTCTCATGGAGGAGAATGCAGAGGAGGTCAGCAGTCATTCTCATGGAAGTGAATGCAGAGGAGGTCAGTGGTCACTCTCATGGAAGTGAATGCAGAGGAGGTCAGTGGTCACTCTCATGGAGGAGAATGCAGAGGAGGTCAGTGGTCACTCATGGAGGAGAATACAGAGGAGGTCAGCAGTCACTCTCATGGTTGTGAATGCAGAGGAGGTCAGCAGTCACTCTCATGGAAGTGAATGCAGAGGAGGTCAGTGGTCACTCTCATGGGCTGAATGCAGACATCAACAGTCACTCATAGATGAGAATGCAGAGGAGGTCAACAGTCACTCATGGAGCAGAATGCAGAGGAGATCAGTGGTCACTCTCATGGAGCAGAATGATGAGGAGGTCAGTAGTCACTCTCATGGATGAGAATGCAGAGGAGGTCAGTGGTCCCTCTCAGGGATGAGAATGCAGAAGTGGTCAGTGGTCACTCTCATGGATGAGAATGCAGAGGAGGTCTGTGGTACCTCTCAGGGATGAGAATACAGAAGTGGTCAACGGTCACTCTCATGGATGAGTTGCAGAAGAGGTCAGTGGTCACTCTTGTGCAGGTGCATACAAAGGAGGTCAGCGGTCACTCTCATGGAAGTGAATGCAGAGGAGGTCAGAGGTCACCTTCATGGTTGTGAATGCAGAGGAGGTCAGTGGTCACTCAAATGGAGGAGAATGCAGAGGAGGTCAGCAGTCACTCTCATGGTTGTGAATGCAGAGGAGGTCAGCAGTACTCTCATGGAAGTGAATGAAGACGGGGTCAGTGGTCACTCTCATGGAGGAGAATGCAGAGCTCAATGGTCACTCTCATGGGGTGAATGCAGACATCAGCAGTCACTCATAGATGAGAATGCAGAGGAGGTCAACAGTCACTCATGGAGCAGAATGCAGAGGACGTCAGTGGTCCCTCTCATGGATGAGAATGCCGAGGAGGTCAGTTTTCACTCTCATGGATGAGTTGCAGAAGAGGTCAGTGGTCACTCTTGTGCAGGTGAATACAAAGGAGGTCAGCGGTCACTCTCATGGAAGTGAATGCAGAGGAGGTCAGCAGTCACTCTCATTGCGATGAATGCAGAGGAGGTCAGTGGTCACTCTCATGGAGGTGAATGCATTGGAGGTCAGTGGTCACTCTCGTGGGGGTTAATGCAAAGGAGGTCAGTAGTCACTCTCGTGGAGCAGAATGCAGAGGAGGTCAGTGGTCACTCTCATGGGGATGAATGCAGAGGAGGTCAGCAGTCACTCTCATGGAGGAGAACGCAGAGGAGGTCAGTGGTCACTCTCATGGAGGAGAATGCAGAGGAGGTCAGTGGTCACTCTCATGGTTGTGAATGCAGAGGAGGTCAGCAGTCACTCTAATGGAAGTGAATGCAGAGGAGGTCAGTGGTCACTCTCATGGAGGAGAATGCAGAGGAGGTCAGTGGTCACTCTCATGGTTGTAAATGCCGAGGTGGTCAGCAGTCACTCTCATGGAAGTGAATGCAGAGGAGGTCAGTGGTCACTCTCATGGAGCAGAATGCTGAGGAGGTCAGTGGTCACTCTCATGGATGAGAATGCAGAGGAGGTCAGTGGTCCCTCTCAGGGATGAGAATGCAGAAGTGGTCAGTGGTCACTCTCATGGATGAGTTGCAGAAGAGGTCAGTGGTCACTCTCATGGATAAGAATGCATTTGAGGTCAGTGGTCACTCTCATGGGCTGAATGCAGACATCAACAGTCACTCATAGATGAGAATGCAGAGGATGTCAACAGTCACTCATGGAGCAGAATGCAGAGGAGGTCAGTGGTCACTCTCATGGAGCAGAATGCAGAGGAGGTCAATGGTCACTCTCATGGATGAAAATGCAGAAGAGGTCAATGGTCTCTCTCATGAATGAGAATGCAGAGGAGGTCTGTGGTCACTCTCATGGTTGTGAATGCAGAGGAGGTCAGCAGTCACTCTCATAGAAGTGAATGCAGAGGAGGTCAGTGGTCACTCTCATGGAGGAGAATGCAGAGGAGGTCAGTGATCACTCTCATGGTTGTGAATGCAGAGGATTTCAGCAGTCACTCTCATGGAAGTGAATGCAGAGGAGGTCAGTGGTCACTCTCATGGAGCAGAATGCTGAGGAGGTCAGTGGTCACTCTCATGGATGAGAATGCAGAAGTGGTCAGTGGTCACTCATGGATGAGATGCAGAGGAGGTCAGTGGTCACTCTCATGGAGCAGAATGCAGAGGAGGTCAGTGGTCACTCTCATGGAGGAGAATGCAGAGGAGGTCAGCAGTCATTCTCATGGAAGTGAATGCAGAGGAGGTCAGTGGTCACTCTCATGGAAGTGAATGCAGAGGAGGTCAGTGGTCACTCTCATGGAGGAGAATGCAGAGGAGGTCAGTGGTCACTCATGGAGGAGAATACAGAGGAGGTCAGCAGTCACTCTCATGGTTGTGAATGCAGAGGAGGTCAGCAGTCACTCTCATGGAAGTGAATGCAGAGGAGGTCAGTGGTCACTCTCATGGGCTGAATGCAGACATCAACAGTCACTCATAGATGAGAATGCAGAGGAGGTCAACAGTCACTCATGGAGCAGAATGCAGAGGAGATCAGTGGTCACTCTCATGGAGCAGAATGATGAGGAGGTCAGTGGTCACTCTCATGGATGAGAATGCAGAGGAGGTCAGTGGTCCCTCTCAGGGATGAGAATGCAGAAGTGGTCAGTGGTCACTCTCATGGATGAGTTGCAGAAGAGGTCAGTGGTCACCCTCATGGAGGAGAATGCATTAGAGGTCAGTGGTCACTCTCATGGGCTGAATGCAGACATCAACAGTCACTCATAGATGAGAATGCAGAGGATGTCAACAGTCACTCATGGAGCAGAATGCAGAGGAGGTCAGTGGTCACTCTCATGGAGCAGAATGCAGAGGAGGTCAATGGTCACTCTCATGGATGAAAATGCAGAAGAGGTCAATGGTCTCTCCAATGAATGAGAATGCAGAGGAGGTCTGTGGTCCCTCTCAGGGATGAGAATACAGAAGTGGTCAACGGTCACTCTCATGGATGAGTTGCAGAAGAGGTCAGTGGTCACTCTTGTGCAGGTGCATACAAAGGAGGTCAGCGGTCACTCTCATGGAAGTGAATGCAGAGGGGGTCAGCAGTCACTCTCATGGAGATGAATGCAGAGGAGGTCAGTGGTCACTCTCATGGGGGTAAATGCAGAGCAGGTCAGTGGTCACTCTCATGGAGCAGAATGCAGAAGAGGTCAGTGGTCACTCTCATGGAGCAGAATGCAGAGGAGGTCTGTGGTCACTCTCATGAATGAGAATGCAGAGGAGGTCAGTGGTCCCTCTCAGGGATGAGAATGCAGAAGTGGTCAGTGGTCACTCTCATGGATGAGTTGCAGAAGAGGTCAATGGTCACTCTTGTGTAAGTGAATACAAAGGAGGTCAGCGGTCACTCTCATGGAAGTCAATGCAGAGGAGGTCAGCAGTCACTCTCATGGGTGTGAATGTAGAGGAGGTCAGTAGTCACTCACGGA